>NC_050176.1:33785611-34473111 GCF_008315115.2 Sander lucioperca
ATTTGATGTTCTTGATGGGGAAAAACCCAGTACGACATGTTGTTACTGAGAGAAGAAACCTCATCTAAGTTTACACTTGTCTGTGCCAGATGCACTCAATGACATGCCTCCTGCTAAAGGGTCAGTTCCCAAAGTATAAGTCTTATATGGTCTAGCCGTTGTAGGATTCCTGGTTTTCACCCAAGTGTCCCGGGAACTGCAGATTTAGGATCCCTTGAAAATTAGATGGAATGTGTGAGGGCTTATCAAATAACTGTCAGGACATTTTACAAAGAACCTCAAATCTGAAACTCATGGTGATGCTAAAGGATAAGTCAGAGAATCACCAAAGTCAGTAGGCTTTATCCTCTGCAGACCATGAATGTCTGCACAAAATTCCATGCCAGTTCATCAAATAATTTAAGATATTTTCATCTGGGCCAAAGTTCTCAGACCGACTAACAGGCCAATATTGACATTCCTAGAGCTACGCTGCTTGCAAACATTTAACATGTCTTTCAAGAAGAAAGAAAATATCCTGTTATCTTGAATAAATTGATCCCGTATGGTCTAACGGTTAGGATTCCTGAATTTCACCCAGGCGTCCTGGGTTCAACTCCCGGTATGGGAACTGCAGTTTTAGGATCTCTTTAAAATTAGATGAAACATATGAGGGTTTATCAAATAATTGTCAGGTCATTTTACTGCTCCATCTGAATTATCAGTCCCATATGGGAATAGTTTTAGGGTCCTTGAAAATTAGCATCTAGGCGGTGTTATCCTTCAGTTCTGATTGGCATAAATCACCACAAACAACACAAATCCTAATCTCTATATATAACACTAGATATACGACAGGAAATATTGCTTATATATGTTTGTATATAATATATGTTTTCTAAATAAATAATGATAGTGAATCAACCTTTTAAAGGTAAAGTATTAAAACTACAAGGCTGGAGAGGAGTACAAATCAATATATAAACAAACAAAACTAAGGACAAATTGTCATAACACCACGACTGAAGGATGCACTCTAAAAAAAATGAACGACATGTTATGTGCAAGAATACAAATCTACAAACGACAATACAGTTGAAACTAATGTCTGGTTCATGGCTGCAAGGGAAACCAATGAAAGCTACAAAAGCAGATGAGAAGGATGCTCCTCCCGTCTAGATAGAGTTGTGTGGTTTGAGCATCTGCCAGTTCACCACCCATAGGGGAGTGTCGGTGGGCTCTTCAAACACCCTACGTGGGTCCTCCTCCTTTTGATGCTCCTGGAGAGGGAGAGGACAGGGGGAACAGGAGACACTCCTCCACACACGCTGCTGAGCTCTACTGGACCAGATTGGGGGGTGTAAAAAATAAAAAGGGAGAGAAAAACTAGAAAAATAAAAAAAATGCAGCGGAAATAGAAATGTACAAAATCAGCTGGTGTATCTGTGAAGCAGAAAGAGGAAATTGGAAGTCTAACGAAGCCACAAAGAGAAACCTGGATCATCAGCATGCAAAGTCTTTACAGCTTTATATTGAGTTCCAAAATTTCAGTTCCCTGTTTCTTGATTGTACCCACAGACTCTAAAAACATGCAGGTCAGGTGAACCGAGAACTATAAATTGCCTGTGTGTGTCTATCTGGTTACCCTGCAATTGACCCTGTCAAACTGTTACTTTAAATACAGATTCTTCTTCAATTGTTATAATCAAATTCAGTCGCAGTGTGTTTACAACACAGATTTTGCACCTAAAATCTCATGGCCTCATGTTACCTTACATAAAAATGATCACATAGGCAAAGAAAAGCATTAGAACGACATTCAAAAACAATACACATTAAAAACTTACATAAAATCAAATAAGCAAGAATAAAAATAGATTTAAAAAATAGATACAATTATATAAAACATAAATAGGCAAAAAATAATAGACCAGCAATACAGTTACCGTACAGTGTCGTAATAAGTTATAAGTTGCCTCAAATTTAACAAAGGAAATAAAAGTGCAGTAGAGAAACACATCAATTGAAGTCACAGGAGAACAGCACAGTTTTTCATTTAGATTTGAAAGTGGCCTAGGTTGAAGCACATTTACAGTAAAATCATCAGAAAGTTGGTTCCATCTGCTTCCATCTGCAGCATAATAGTATTGGATTTTGTGTTATACTCGCCATCTTAGTAGTTGTGCATGAGTTTATGCTCTCCTTATAATGTCAAGCAGCTAAAAATAAAACGTGCAACATTTGAAATTTACAACAGGATCATTTTGCTTTGGTAAAGCTGTCAATACTTTCAATAAGAGCAAAGGACAGACACACACACACACACACACACACACACACACACACACACACACACACACAACACAAACACATTCAGCAGGATCAGAGGGAAAACATCACAGGAAGGGAGCAGTATGGGGGAGTGAATAGCTACTATAACTTTGAGTTTTTCTCTGTTTTATTGGCTGCTGAGAACAGACCTATACTCAGCAGTTCTATATATTAGAGGTGTCTTCTGGATAGGTTTAAGACAAAACATGCACTCTGACGGTGTGTGTGTGTGTGTGTGTGTGTGTGTGTGTGTGTGTGTGTGTGTGTGTGTGTGTGTGTGTGTGAGAAAGTGAGGGTGGTGGGTGTTAATCTCTGGCTTTATTTAGAATTCTGAACATTCAATACTAAACAATGCACACAGACACACACAATCCTATTTGGTCGATCAAAAACGACTCCTCAAAGGATAACTTTTTGGGTAATTGGCAGGATGCGTGTAAAAAAAGAAAGAAAGAAAAAACGACAGAGAAAACCATAAATAAATGAATACATGAGGCTTTTGTGTGGTTTTGGGTGAGCATCTGGTATCAAACCTACTCACACCCTGCGGATAAAAGCAATGACAGAAGAATTACAGCAACAATCAGTTAAACCATGTACAAGAGGAAAAGCTGTTTCTCACCGATCTCCAACGACTACCGTTTGACTGACAGGTGTAGGTGAGAGGTAAGCTATGGAGACCAGCAGTCAAATGGACAATGGAAGTCTCAGCCGCACTGACGTACACATAAAAACATCTTACGCTGTCTGATCTTCAAAGACAGAGGACTGAGGAACAGTCATGTTGAAATGGTTCAAAAGGGTTTCTGAATTATTGAAGAGCTCCGGGTCTTAGGATGACGTGATAACAAACCAATGAGCCTGATAAGATGTGGAAAAATGATCTTGATTAAAAAGGTCAAAATACAAAAATCAACACGGATGGATTTGAGAAGTCAACCAAAAAATATTTAAAAAAAACTAGAAGGCCTTGTCTGGAAATGCAAGTGTTAACTATCTGAATGTATAGAATAATAGACAACACTGATAATATAATATCTACAGCAGCTGAACCAGCCCAGCTGACTGGAGCTACCCACCACCATTTGAGCTAAGGGCATTGTGAGGGATGGATACTGGGAGGCAGACATGAATCATATGTCTGGGAATTATGTCCACAACATTTAATATAGTGGGAGTGTATTTCTGTTCACAGCCATGTGGTCCCAGCAAGGCCTAGACGGGGAAAACAAATCTGTAATGGGCGTACAATTGAATCAGGTGTCTGGTCCTCTTAAGGAAATTAAGTTGTCGCCGGAGCGGGGCCACTTAATGAGAGGCAGGCTTGTGGACAATGACAAATGGAGGGTGACACTGGCAAGAGTGTGAGGCTGCCACAATATCTGCATTTGGACTGGTGATGATTTTTCATCCATGAACCCCCCACCATTCGGTTTCTTTCTCTCCCTCAAACACACACATATGCACACTGCCTCTCCTCCCTCCACCCTCCCATTTCCAAGGCTTCTTTAGGGACACATTTGCTCCCTGCGTGATACTAGCCATTTATTTGCACATATATTCATGGAAATGATGACAGCTAATAAAGAGGGGCATCTTCTTTCCATGTGTTTTTACTTCATGGTACATCTTGATGTTGGCCATTATGTGATTTTTGATTTTGATGGATCTCTCTCCATATTCACAGTCACAGTCACTCGCAGCACAATGTACACAGCATGCCCTCCAGTATGAATGCAGAGATATACAATACTATTACGTTGCGAGGGAACTCCATTTTAATAGAGAAGTACAGTAATGTTTGGTTTTATTACATGATTTGGTCCATTATTTGTAAATGAATGCACCAAGGATCTTAACTCCTTTTATTTATAAAATATTCATGGACAATTATTATCGTAATAATATAATTTGTAACAGATTATATATATATATATATATATATATATAAACTGCCATTGTATGTTAATTTAAAGTGCTCATATTATACTCATTTTCAGGTTCATAATTGTATTTAGAGGTTGTACCAGAATAGGTTTACATGGTTTAATTTTCAAAAAACACCATTTTTTTGTTGTACTACACATTGCTGCAGCTCCTCTTTTCACCCTGTGTGTTGAGCTCTCTGTTTTAGCTACAGAGTGAGATATATAACACAACAAAGGAAAGGGAAAAAAGCCAAAAAGCATAATGTGAGCACTTTAAAGTTATACTCCAACCAAAAACTATTTTTCTAGTATCAAATACATTGCAGGTTTGTGTTCATGGTCAGTTTGAATTCATGTTACATATAATGGATTCCAATTGTGACGAGTTAACAGTGGTGGAAGAAGTGTTCATTTAATTAAGAGTACTACAGCGATTTAGCATTGCACTTCTATAACATTGTCAGACTCACGATAATCAGTTTAAAAAAGAAGTATCAAAATCAATGCAGCAGAACCAGAGATACCATCCTTTTTATTCCACGGATTCTTCTTCCTAGTTGAAACCTGGCTCCTACATTACGCAACATGCAACATGTTAATGTAGCTTTGAGCTGATGGCGTCAAGCACAAATGAGGAGCGGGTACAGAGTTCTGGTATTTATTATTATTCATGAAGCTACCTACAGCATTGTCCAATACTTTTAAAGCTGATTGAAAGTTTTATGTAAAATTTGTATCTGCAACATAACTAGTAACTCCAGCTGTCAAATATCTGTAGTTGAGTAAAAAGTACATTTTCCTCTGAAATGTACCAGAGTAGAAGTGGTACGTGGCAGAAAATGAAAATACTCAAGTACTCAAAAGTAAATGTACTTTGTTACTTGCCACTACTGTAAGTTACAAGTTTTTATTAAAGTGTTAGACACTTGCATCGCTAATGCAGTAGTGTAAACAGCAATCTTTTTTGTTAAAATACAAATAGCTTTTGGAAAAGAAAGACAGGACAAAAGAGAATATGGATGGACAACAGAGAAGTAGATTATGCTGCATGAGTGAGAAGTTTCTATGGATGCTTTGGTGTTTTTTCTTGGTCACATTGAAATCCAATTAAAATCTACCCAAAGCTGAAGACTACAGCCTTTTTATAGACAGCTTTCCATACTACAGGGGTTGACTGTTTGATACTCACATTTTACATGGATCATCACTGCACATACTCTGATCATTCATGTAGATACAGTAAGAACTAGATTTGTTCTTCCCCTTGCACTTGTGAACTATTAAAATTCAGACCGATATGCAACTTGTAAGTGAAAAGCTCAGCAATCTGTCACCTAAATGGATTATCCTGACGTCAGAGATATTGCCACTAAACGTGAAGACATGGAAATTTCTGCTATGGCAAAATGGCCTTGAAAGGAGGAGTCATTCTTGTTCCCATGGGTTGCTCCATCAATGTCTTCTTAAATGGTTGTGAAGGGGAGCATCTCAATAGGTTTGATCCTTCTATGCTGCGGTGCCAATGATCAAATGCTCATTTGTTTCTGACAAAAACAAGAAAACTGCCATCACTATCGCTTGTGAAGCTTGAGGATCTTAAGTATTACAAAGCATTTCCTTTTGTATTTGACCTTCTCCATTATTTTCAGCAGAGACTACACTTCATCTAGCATCTACAATGCTAATTCAGTAACATAATCCACGCAGAGCACAAACAGGCAGGACTAATACTTGACATCGAGGCTCTCAACATTGAGTAATGCCCTTTGATAACTGACCCGACATGGTCTACTGTATGCATAATGACACTACTTGCAAACATCTGTAGTGTGTTGACGATCAATGTCCGTCCTTTCAACACAGTAATTGTGAGGCCAGAGAATGGCTGAGTAGCCAAGGCTACAGCTGCAGGATGGCCACTGGAGTGAGTGGCCACTCATGTATGCCTTTTTAAAGTTACACTCCATCCACCCAGACAAGACTTGGCTTAGATTTAGTTGTGTTGATGGAGGCAGCGCTGCAACAAAAAATCATTGCGGAGTGTGTTAGAATTGTAGGATTCGATGAAGCTTCAACACCCCTCCTCTCTCGCTCTATCTTTCCCAGCTGACTCGGTATGAATAATTGACCCCATAGTCTGGGCCCCTGCTCATTACTGGGGGAAGTGTCGGCCTGGTTTGTGATGCAATGAGGGAGGGTGCGAGCGCCCACTGTCCGCATGCCTGGTTTGGTTTTCCCCTCTACCTCTGACCACAGTCCTTCATCTTTAATGGCCTGTGCCGTGATCGGACATCCAGCCCCTCCAACCTTCCAGCCTTGCCCACTTCATTGAGCAGGTGAACGGGTTGGCAGTAACACACCTCCTGCCTGAGAGGAGTTTTTCAAGAATTTTTAAGAATTCTCCTGTGAATTTAAAGAGTTTTGGGCAGGATTATCAAAGGGTGCAGGGATAGATGGGGGAGCGAACACTGACATCCAGGAAAGTTCTGTGGGAAAGTTTTCAGGTACACACTCAAACTAGTAGAAAACTATTCATGGTCTTAAAGTGAATACTCTCCTTACATGGAGCTGTGACTCTTTTGATATGGAAGTTGGGAAAGTTGTCCAAAGAAAAGTTGCGAGGGGCAATGTAGTGCAACCGCTAAAATACACATACCCAACAAATTCACAGAACAACACAATGAAATTTAACTCTTAAATCTTCATGTCAGACAAAAGTGTTCTTTAGCTGCTGCTCACAGGTTACGTAAATTCTTAGGTCACCATGCGACCCATATACCTCCGTAACCAATACCTCCTGCAGTACAGTGAATCTGACACATCCGCATTCACATACTGTACTCTAGGTAGGACAGATAAGGCTCGTGAGTGAAGCCACTGAAAGCTGTCGAGGAAAACAATAGCTGACGAGACGCCCCCCAATACATCAATCAGACAAGTCTGTCAGCTCAGCTCCCTGCAGAGAGATCCATGGGAAGCAAAAGAGGGACCACACAAAACATGGAGCCTGCAAATGAGAAGCCACAGTATGGATTGCTGCGTGATGAGCAGCCAAACTAGACAGAGAAAAGGGATGGATGAGGAACATGTGTGGGTCACGTCTACAAGGACAGTTAAATAGTGTGTGGGCGAGTATTTGCCTTGTGCTTGTGCAGTGCTAAAGAATAGAGAGAGACACATATGCTAATTTTAATTGAATCATAAATATGCTTACTGAGTATATGATTTTTGCAATTGAATTATATTGTTTAATATTGTTATCACTTAGTTATAGTATTTGTTTTTTGTGCTTAATTTACTTCAAACATTTCAGACAGAGTATTAAAATCGTGTAATTTTGGTTGTAATTTCATCTTGCCAGCTATTCAAATATGCAACGACACACATTTTCAACAAGGAAAAAAAATCAAGGTATGTAAGGAAAGCAGTAAACTGTAAAAATAATAACATTGCTCTCCACTAATCACTTATTCCTGTCTGCCCGTCACAGAAGCTTCTTTCAAGCAGTATACGCCTCAGCAACCACATGCTAAATGTATTATGACATGTACTAAAGTCAGTCCAGTGTTAACATTGTCAGTTGGCAGTTGGTTGACTGTTTAAACAATAAATATGATATTTCCTACTAATCAACCTCTTGCAGTCATGAGAGAAATGACCTTTCTTTCTAGGTGGCAAAGGAGGAAGTAGGACAATGTATTTATGCCACGGCAAAACCTCTCAGGGAGGAGTTGGGGTGGATGGTTGGGTCACAGCACCACAAGTCAACATTGGTTTCTTTGAACCATGACCATAACCTTTTCTTAACCAAGAAGTTTTGGTTGCCTAAACTTAACGGTGCCTTGTGGAGTTTTTGACAGCCAGTAACGTTATGGAGCAACGTTTTGTGGGTCGCTGTTATTATCCTGCGTGTGCGCACAAAGACGCAAATGAATGATTGCTGGTGGCGATAACGTGCCAAGAAAGGCAGAATATGATAACAAGGCAAGGAAGAAGAAGACTGCTAGCAAGCAAACATGGATGTAAACAATGCAGGTTTCAAATTATTTTTTATTAATCAGCTCTACAAATGTATTTTTAGAAACTATATGCATTCAAAACATGTATCATTATTTATTTTTTATTTATTTATATTATATATTATTATTTTTTTATATTTATTGAGTCTTCAAGGATACACACGATGGGTTCGGTAAGAGTGCAGGCACAGTCCTGTTAACCCAAACTTACTGTAGCCATAGAGGTAACAGATCAGAAAAATGCTCACGAGTCGTTTTATTAACAGTTAGGTGGGTAATTTGTCATTTACATATGAGGACTTATTGTTCAAGAAAGCTACAGGTAGCAGAAAAAAAACTATGCATACCACTGAAAATTTTTATTTTGCTGCATGTTTAGACAAACTGTTATGAAAATGGAGTTCAGACTCTTTGTCTGGGGACAAATTTATGTCGTTTGAGGGTATATTCTATCATTTTGCTTAAGTGTCCAGTAAGAGCTTTACAAAGTCAGTATACTTATTAAACTTACTCAATGACCACTTTCCCATGTGATTAGAGATTGGCACACCATGAAAATGGCAACTCCCACCAGGATAAATACAATACGGTTCTCTGTAGGATTAAGGTAATGAATGGCTTTTCATTTATCACCATTTATTTTAGTTTAAAAGGTACCTCAGCTATGACAGGAAAATTACATCAACAACATCAAACAGATACCAAATACTAGCTCTCAGGGCATTTTTTATATATTCTGTATGATGTTCAAATTATTGTTTATTGTTATTTGTTTTAAGGCATTAGAGACTTATATTGACTATGAGTGCTATATAGGCCTACTACGGTACATGTTCATATTAAGCTTCATTTGATTTCAATTTTCAACAGCAAGTGTCTAATACTGTGTGTGGACAAACATACAACCGTGCAAACAAACAGCACCAATCCTTCGCTCAAAAATCACCAAATTCATTTACAAGCATCATACCCAAAATGGCAGAAGTTTAAGTCCACAGAAACAAAGAAGAAGAGAGATGTGTCTTACCCACAATGTGGATGAAGGAGGTTATCAGAGCTGTTCCTGGTTGTTTCATTGGTCGCAGGCAGCCAAGGAATCTAGAGGAGAATATCGTAGAGCTGTCATTGTGTTTTCAGGGAAGGCAGAGAGCAGGGAAAGAGGTTGTTTGAACTCGGAGTAAACGCTGTGAAAATGGTGGAGCTGGCATATTTACACCCAGGGTCTGCACAGGAGGATTACATGCAACATTTTTATGTCACCATTTGACAGCATCATCTCATGGAGGGTTTGAAGGCTCCCCCTCATTAGCTGGGCCGCATTTAACACAGCTTTGACTTTATAAAGACAATGGCTGCCAAACCTCGAGGACTTTAACAAATAACAAAGGAGAGGGTAACAATCAAAGTGCCCCTATTCCATTTTGCCAAACTTGAGCGAAAAGTCTACCCTGGAAATCCAGTCGCCCGTGAGAGCACAATTTGAATTTGCTCAGCGAGTCACTCTGGCATTCAGTAATGATGCTCATTAACTATGCCCTTGTAGCCGAGCTGCACCAATCACATCGGTGTATCTTATATAGGTGGGCAAGAGGCGAGCTAAACGGTCCGTGTACTTGGCGGCCAACGGATTTTCATTTTGAAAGGAAAAAAACAAAAATGAAAAACGGCCAGTTTCCCAATTACCATTAGTAAATAGGAAAACAAAAAACGGAAAACAACCCATTATTCGTTTTTTGTTTTGATATTAAAAAACGGAAAACGAAAAAACAATCTCGTTATCCAATTGTCTTTGATGTATTTGTAGATGGAACTCGGAAATTAAAATGTGTGTATAAATCTTATTCCTTTGTCAGTACCCGATCCGTACCGCCTGTAAAATCCGTTCTGTGCTCCGCCTGATCAGTTCTACGCTTGCACGAACACCGGCAAACTTCACAGCTCTATGCAAGCATTGGCGTAAGGATGTTTGGACATTCCCGGTTACCGGAAGAAAACATTAGACAGTGACAGTAGACCGTTATGATGGCAGAGATGAAGTTTACAAGGTGTTTGCTGGAGTTGCCTAAAGTATCTGTTAATGATACACGGAGCATCGTCTGGCCATCCAGTACAACACCATGTAGCAAATTAAATAAAGACTTCAAATTTTACGTTTCATCATTTCTTTGCAACTTTGAAGGTAATTTGCTAACGCTAGCTAGCCTGAGCTAGAAGCCTTGCTTTGGTGTTTTAAGTCATGACTCCGTCCTGCTTCAGGTTAACCATGCTTTTAATAAGGTTAAAGCATGTGTATACCTCTCACTTCATGTGTTTGTACTTTTATGAAAGTATCAGGTAAAAACAGGGCTACAAATGAGATCTCTGTGAGAGACCAGCTAACTCCTAGCAAACTATTATGTAGCTCAATGCTGGACATTTCACCCCTAATTCCGGTCACTTTACTGTATTTGTATTTGTTTAGTATTTGGTTTAGAAGCCTTTATTGGTGATTTTTACGGTACAAAGTCCTGCTACATACGTACATAGCTAGCTATATGCTCCGCTATGTCGCGTTAGCATGCAGCTACAATAGTTAGCTATGAGTATGCTAACGTTAGACTGTAGTGGAACGAAGCAGCACTTTCTAACGTCAAAAATCACAGATAAAGGCTTCTGAACCAAACACTACACAATCGGACATGTTTCAGCAGGAATGTGACCCGGAATTGGGGAGAATTTAACAACATTGCCAGCTAAGATGACCGTTAGCATGTAGCTACTATAGTGGTATACAGCAGTGGTGGCTGGGAGAGCTGTCATCCCATCTTCAAAAGGACACTTATGTACGTTTACACTTCATCGCATTAATAATAGACAGTCTATGGTTATTAGTCAAGACGAAGTATTAAAGGTAAAAACATTAACGTAAACAACACAACAACGATGTCGCTACACGGTTTTGGATCAGTGACAAGTTTCGAATGTTTGTAGCTATGACTATTGTATAATAAAGATTTAATAAAAAAAGATTTAATAAAAAAGTTGTAATGTTTGGTCGTAAAGTGTTGACACATGGTACAAACATAGACTGTAAATCGCACATGGACATTGTTAGTTTTCTACTACGTAATTATGCGCATGCACAGAACGGATCTTACAGGCGTTACTGGCCAATAAATGCTATTGAAGGGCGGGTCTTGGAGTGGCGGGAGTAACTTCCGGGTCACGAAAAAATACCAATGCAAAATTAAGGAATACGACTTATACACACGTATTTTAATTTCCGAGTTCCATCTACAAATACATCAAAGACAATCGGATAACGAGATTGTTTTTCGTTTTCCGTTTTTTAATATCAAAACAAAAAACGAATAATGGGTTGTTTTCCGTTTTTTGTTTTCCTATTTACTAATGGTAATTGGGAAACTGGCCGTTTTTCGTTTTTGTTTTTTTCCCTTTCAAAACGAAAATCCGTTGGCCACCAAGTACACGGACTCTAAACAGATGACGACAGCGCTGCAACGTCAAAGTCATTAGTAAACATTGCAAGATGGCTACGGATGAACACCAGTTGTTTGAAATGGCTTTGGCCGCTACAATGAACGAGTTAGACTTGGCTTTTTATCTAAAAGAGGAACAGAAGTCGGCGCTCGAATCGTTCCTTCCTTCCGTTTTGCCGACTAGATACAGAAAGAGTTTAATCTACCAGTTAGCTCCGCTGGTAGCTAAGCGTACCCCGTGTATTGTTGTGATTGATCGTAGTGTTATCCAACTGCATGCAGTGAGATTTTCAAATGCATGCTTGGTGCCGCCCCTCAAGTTGGGCCATTTTCATTACTCATTGCCAGACCCTTAATCTTTCGGATTTGGGTCTGGATTTCCAGGCTATGAAAATACACTTGTTCTGAAAAAACAATGGATATAAGTGAAAAGGGAGGTCAACCTAATTGTTCCTCAAAGGGCTTGATAAGTATATAGAGTAAAGCCATGCCACTGATTGAATGCAACTATGTTATTTATTCTTCATTCCGTTCATTGATGGTTTTTATTTGTTGCATTTATATTGGTCAATAGAAATGACAAATGCCATTAATACTTGAGAAACATGAAACGTGTTTCCAGAACAAACTGCACTCCAACCTCAAGCAAACGACACATACGTACTTCTGCAGTTTCTATTTGTTGAGTAAAATCATGTAACATTGGTCGTCTTTGATTTTATGTTGAATTAATACAAAGTATCTTTGAGGATATCAGGGAATCAAAATATTGTATTCACTGTAGACGAAACAGTATAAGAAAACAAAACAGACATTTTGAGATATTTCCCCAGACTCCTGGAAACTGGGATGGCCGGGGGTTTTTTTGTACTACTTTTTGTCATTTTATAGACGTAACAATTCATAGATAAAATAATCGGCAGATGAATCAATACTGAAAATAATCATTAGTTACAGTCCTTATACATTTACAACCATATAGTCTCTCTTTGCCAGACCTTCCTCCATAGCGCGGAGGAGAAGGGTCTCGCTAGTCCACACAGCATTCCGGGATGGGAGAAAAATGTGCTCTGGTTCATTGGCATTTCTTTTAACCAAGCACAATTGTCATAGGAAGCACTAAGCTCCGCATGGTACTGCTGCAAAATAACCTCTGGAAGGAACTTGTTTTGGTGGAACGTGTACGTCAAAGGTTGTTTTAGTCGTGCAACAGAAAACAGATTGGACAGATAGTCTAGCTAGCTGTCTGGATTTACCCTGCAGAGATCTGAGGAGCAGTTAACCATAAATCAAAACAATAAATCCACCGGAGTTAAAAATTCCAACAGAAAGAAAGCGGAAGGAAACAGACATCAGCGAAAAGACATGCATCCGGCGGAACGTCCTGCGGCACCGGAGCAATCCTAGAAGTGGAACGTCGAGGATATAGACTAACAACCGTATAAAACTGTGAAAAGCAGCACATTTGAGATTAAACCAGAGAATGTTTGGAGTTTACACTACTAAAAATGATGTATTTGATCAATCGCTTATATCATGTCAATAATTGACAATTACAATTTTGCAATCGACTAATTGATTCATCGTCTAATTGTTTTCCACCTTGTCAACAAAACGAGCTTAGCCTAAATCCGTCACATCTCCAAATGGTATGCATGGTGTTACGAAATATATATTTAATTTTGAAAATAACTTCTTGATATAAGAGAAGCCAGAAAAACAATGATTCAAGATATTTTGTTTGATGCTCTGGAAGAAAATCAGGTAAAAACACAACATAAAGGGCTTCTCCATTTACTTTGTCTTTCTTTGCCTTCTCCTCAAAATCGGCACAGCAACCTGCTTGTGTTACAAACTCTCTTGCTCTGACGTTTAGTCACGGCAAAGTATTTACCCACCAATTACCCACAGATACCGTTCCTCTCGTTACAGCTGGGGCCCCATAAAAGGGAACAAACAATAACAAGAGTGAAGGCTCCTCAGCAAAAAGAGACACATTATAATCTGGGCAGACATGAGAAAGAGGGGTGTGGGAAGAGCTTGTATTGATGGAGATGAAATTGAACTTGATTAAAAAGCAAACAAAACAAACCCCCTACAAAACACAAACACTCCATACACTTTGTGAATGGGCCCACACAAAGCTAATATGTAGCTATACCCGAGCACTCCTGAGGCGGCGAGATAAAAAAGACAAGTGTTTAAAAGGAGATCTCTTCCTCTGTTTGGCTGACATTTTTACACAATTATGTGCAGGATCCAAAGCAGTGCAACCGGCGTTTCTCCTTCTCGACAAGCCAAAAGAAGTTTAGTTTTTTTTCTTCTTTTTTCTCTCACCTCTCTTTTTACTTTTGTGTCAAGTTGATTAAATGAGAGTGTGTGACATAGAGCTGCAGGGTAACGCCATCTGGCAGAGCAGTGCCATTTTTCCTGATGGAGTTACACTGACTTAACCAACTCTCCATCAATTAATATTAAGGCTGTGTTACACATTATTGCACCTAAATGACACTGAGACACCCACTGAAGCTCCTCTGTAGCATTTCTGACATCTTAAAATAAGGGTTTGATTGAATGTTTTTACTGACAGCTCTCAGAATTAGAGCTCATCTAATTGCTTTATTTACTGTATATTATGAACTACATCAAACTGAATCTTCTCTTTGTCTCATATTGATTCCTACAGGATGATTAAAAACACCACTCCTTGGCTTGTTCAGTGGGAGCCATTATATTTACAGGTGGATGTGTCACTGGCTCATAATGAAAGAGTCCATGCAATAAAAGTAGAATAAAATGCATGGCATGAGATATAATGCTATGGGCAATTAAATTCAGCTGCACAAAAAAAGACCACACAGCCCTTATACATATTCACTCTTCCACTGAAATCCATAGGAATTGCTAAGTCATCTTCCATGTCTCTGAGGCATTCGCGTACAATGGCACTTTTATCATATGCTTATCAGTGGTGGCCCCGCTCTCATAGTGCTCGATCTTTTGGCCCCTCAATCACGGAGCATATTACTCCTCTGTCAGAGCAAAGCACTTCCTAACGACAGGGAGGCCAGCTGGGACTGAGGAGAGGGCAGGAGGCACACACATTAACATAATAATCCAACCACACTCCCACAGGCCCCAGGGCCAGACAGCATATTAGGTAGACCCCCCTCATGAAGGTCCTTGAAGGAAATAAAGCTGCTTTACGGTGAGCCTGTCAACCTGTGGTGAAGGCTAGGCTTTACCTGTGCTAATTGTTGACTGAAAATAACCTATAGCTAGTTACTTTAGCCCCACATGTGTAAACAGTGATCTTGTTACATGCTCAAATGAGCTAAGTGTTGGGTAATGTGAGGTATAATTTAACCTAGTTCTGAATATCTCACGATGGATTAAAGAGAATAAGTAAGGCTGTTTCTTTCTCTCCCTCTCTGAGCGCTCTTGCTTTGTTGCCTTCTACATCACATTGCAACACAACATAACCCAGTAGCCTGACACATATTTCTGAGTATAGGAAGCATCTCCTCGCCTCCTCATATTTACTGAAGTGAAATACGAAGAGACATAGGCTTTGAGGACAAGAGAGACCGAGAGGGGAGAGAATAAGGGGGTTGGGTGTTGGTTCCGCAGCCTTCCCTGTGGCATAAACTGGGGAGCGTTAGCAGCATGCATTGAGGCCTGTGATCCTTCGCACTGGGGTCCCATGGTACCTTGTGTGGCCTGCACATTTCTAACCACATGAGACACTTGCCATCATTGCGTCAAAGCCATCATAATAAAGCCATGCAGCTATAACGCAGTGCTTATGCCTGGAGACACAACAACAAAAGGCCAATACACTAGCAACAAGAGAAAGTGTAAAAGAAAAAATCAAGTTCAGCTATTCGGAGAAACTCCAGCTTCTGCCAAACCCAATTCAGCGTCACATCCACTGGTAGAAAAAAAAAAGTTCATACGGAGAAGAGAGCCAGCAAGTAGTGTATTAGGAAACCACCAGCAAAGTGTGGAGCATTTTCATTGGGAAGCCTGTCTTGCACAACCTGACTGTCAGTGCACCTCTAATGTGAATGTCCCACTGACTGCTACTGTAAGGCTGTCAGCCGCTGGTTGGGGTCCTTGACTGAAGACTCTCACTAGCACTTCACACACAGTAATACCTCAGTGGCGAGAGAGAGGTAGGCAAGGAGGAAGAGAGGAAAGGATATCCACAAATCATTTTGATCAAGAGACAAGGTAGCAGTGAGGTAGACCTCCCCCAGCCCCCGCCCCACGAGGAGACAACTCTCTAATTGGTGGAGAGGGCAGCCTGTCCGTGGCCGTATGCACTCTCAGATCTTTCCCAGGACAGCCAAGGAAACGTGCCAATTACTGCCAATTGTTGGCCTGTGGTTGAGATGTGGACAGTTGTCCGCATGGAATAAGAGTGAAGGCCTGGCAAACACTCCTGCTGATGCTGATAGCATGCAACAGCAGTATAATATTGTACTGTAAGTCCACAAACTTTCATAAAACAAGCTATTACTGTCCTTTTTAATAAATTCTGTTTGGCTTAGCATGGGGATTCTGTGAAAAACTCAAAGATTATTAAATACAATCCTTCCAACACTTGCAGCCATGTGGAATTTGAGTAGCTATCTCAATCCAGGCACCTTTAACACCACCGGAAAAATACTGTGTTTAGCCCATGTTTAGTGGGGCCAGCAGACCATTATGGGGGTCCTTTCATCGGAAGTTGAACATATACTACTTCATCCATTATCCATCAGCTGGTCGTCATGGTATAGTTCAGGTCTGGAGCACAACCTCTCCTAGCAGTCAGACAGAAGCAGAGAATCGCAGGCCTTTACAACTCCGCTCACCCACAGCTCATAACAAGGAAGCCAGAAAGTGTAGCAGAGAGGAGGGAAAACAGTCATAATTCTTGTTCAACTAAAAATCACTATAATGCTCTTTAATTGTGTAGGCAAAAATCTTTTCAAAAGAGCATGGTAATTTTACCCTGTTAAATTATTCAGCACACATTAATAACGGTCGGGGCCGGGGTGGATGAGAGCGGCTGTTTTAGGAGTGATGAGCTGCCGGAGCTGGGAGACAGGATCTCACTAAGGCAGTTTTAAGCCTCGTTTTAAAGTTACATTTTCAAGTAAACGACATAAAAAAAAATGACCTGGGGTAACCCTGAAATGTACTGGGACTGGATGTTGGTGCAGGGCCTTAAATACACTCATAAAAGACATCTCTCTGTGAAACTACTTCCCAGTGAGAAGGTTGATATGAAGCGAAATTGATCATTTATTAACAACCAATGAATATCTTTGGTTCATTTGTTAAGTGGCAGCATGTTTTTACCAACACAATTATGCTCAGCTTCAAGAAAACCTTAGAGAAAGGCTTGTGTTAGGGTTGGTAGGCATTCCTTTGTCTAAAATGAGGATATACAGTGAGCAGAAATATAGAAAAGATAAGGCCTTGGAAAAGCAAGGTAATCAAGAATTATGTATTACAAACAAATAGTGCTTTTTTGTTCATCTGTGCACTTCAAACAGTGAGAGTCATAGTAGAATAACAGATACGAGGAGAAAAGGTCACAACCAAGATCTGATGAAGGGCAGTGTTCACTATAGGCTTTAAGGGATTCCAGCCAGCAGATAGCACATTCAAGAGAGCGATGCAAATGAGAATTTGCATGAACCATGCACCAGCAAAGGTAATATACATAATTGGGGGAAGGGGTGGAGGGGTGTGAGAAGGGGGATCTCCATCAAATACGGACATGAAGCAACACTTTCTATACTTAATAATTAATACAATACAGTGCACACACACATTGCATGGTATGCATATCATCCATCCGTTGAACAATGACTTTTAAGTGCACTAGAACATAGTGAGCCTGACAAAATATGCACAAATGTGCGCAAGATGAAATACGCCTCTTCCCCACATAAAGATGAAAAAAGGCAACAAATGCCTTCCCAAGGCAGAGAGAGCTTAACTATTTCTTTTCAGTTCAAAGTCAGGGCTCTACTCTAAATATTTGTGTATTAAACATAACACATAAGATGGAATAAATGGAGGGCTCTAAGATAAGTGCAGGGCCTGCAGGAGAAAACAACATGGAACTGTAATGCTTCTTAATGTCAGTGTGCCTAGCACAAACAACCATGGTGAAAAACAAGCCAAGGCTTCAAATCTTGTAGAAAGTTATGAATCAGTGTGAGTCAGATGCTGGTGTAACTGGCCTGGTCTTTACAGATTAAATATCCCCTACTCAGTTTTAGGACACCATTTAAGAAAAAAGAATGAGCCAAGAAATAAATAGCTAATTACGTTTACACCTCAGTAGAATCAGTTCAACGACATCACTTAAAGCTTTTGAGGTATGCATCAAGGGCCAGTCTAAGGAGACACCATGCAGCATGATTAAATCTAAATATGCTGACTCTTACACTGTTTGTTTGTTTATTGAGGAAAGTCAGGGGGTGTTCTGAGCCTCAGAACTGTATTTAAAGCTGATCTGGCTCCTTTAGACAGTGCTGCATCCGACTTCCTGTTGTCGACTCGCAGTTGCCACGAAAAAATTGCTGCTGCAGCCTTAGACAACCTACAGCACTTTGTATGCCGAAAGAAAAGAGTTAATTAGAAATACAAATTCTCCCAGATTGTTATTAATGGGAACTGTAGAGTAAGCAACACATATTTTGTGCCCATAAGTAATTCTCAGGTATCTTTGATCTGTGGCCCACAGCGGATGCTGCTGCGTGCCGCTGTCTGGCTTCTGGGACTCTGCCAGCGCCAGACATCTGGCTACTTTGTTATCATTGGCTGATCTGCTCCCGGGAGGCCAATCTTGTGACACCAGGCAGAGAGTGTCCTGGCAAGGAAAATTATCAGCACATTTTGAGTGGATTAGAGTTCCAAAGTGGTCTTCAAATCTCTACAGGGGTCTGGTGAGCCATGCTCTACTGGGGGTTCCTCAGGGCTCTGTTTTGACAACACTGTTGATTTGAAAGGCAGTGAGGGTATAGCTCCTACTGTTGCATCACAGATTTCAGGCAACATCTTAGGAAGTGAAAAAAGCCCCCCAATTATGATCTGTCAGATGTAGAAGAGGAAAAAAGCACCAAAGACTTCCCTTGATTAGTGTGGAGATTCTGAGTAGCAGCAAATGTCTGTACTAGAGTGCTGTATGTCGTTTATACTCCAATGTCATATCTGGCAAAAATGTATTAAGTCTGCATTTGTTTTTACTGACTAATGCAGTTTTGTTGTTCTTCAAATTCTGCAGCTATGGAATTTTCTGTCACGTTCATAAAACCTTTGCCTTGAGCTTTTTTTTTTTTTAACTCTAAGGAAGTTAAATATGACTCCATCTCAAAGGTTGTGTCTGACAATCCGTCATACAAAACACTTGTTTAGAGGTCAAAGAAGAGAATGCTGCCTAAGCACTGGCTTAGTGGAGAGGAAAAAAGCCATGATGTGACAATCTGAACCTTATTCACAGGATTGATTGAGGTATCGTGTCTTCTCCCTTTTTTCTCTTGGCGTTTCCATTTGTGAATACAAAGCTGCGGTGACCCATAAATATTACATGGTGTGGAGATGCAAAGCAGGAATTAATGACTGGGGTGTGTGTGTGAGAGAGCGTGTGTATGGCAGGTCCCTATGGGATTCTGCTTAGACAGGCGGGCATGGAGAGGGTGTGGTCTCACTCTCGCTCTGTGTCTCTCTCATTCTCACTCTTACGCGCACACGTGCGCACACACACACACACACACACACACACACACACACTGTATTTTTCTCTCCACATCTCCACTGGGTTGCATGATTTTTGGCCTGTGTGCTAACCTGTCTGTCAGTGACTCTGTGGTCACCACCGTTCAGCATTGTTTTCACTCACTCAATAAACTCTCACCAGTTATTCTGCACAGAAAGAGGACACAGGCTTCAAAAGAACTCTGGATTAGAAATAATTAGTTCTGAAATGTCTCGGTCAATCAATTATTCAATTAACAGAACATTTTGACAACTTATAATCATTTAAGGCATTTCAAAAACAAGGGTGGTTTTCCCTATTTTATGACATTTTATGAAAATCTGTTGATCAGAAAAATAATTAAGAGGTTAACTGATAAGGAAAAGCAATCATTAGCTGAAGACCTGGTGTTGATTACTACAATTCCACGGCGCCAAGTTCTGACATCTAACGTGTCTCGAAAGCAACTTTGTCTCTCTCTCTTAAAGATGAATAAGCCAATTAAAAGATAAGCTGATTTGATTTGAACTATTTTGATAATTGAATCATCCGGTAAGTATTTTTTCAAGTACAAATGCCAAACATTGTCCAGTTCCAGCTTTTCAATTATGAGGATTTGCTGCATTTCTTTGTCTTATGTGATACTAAACGGAGTATTTTTTACTTTTGGCGGCTGTATGTAAATAAACAAGCAATCTGAAGACATCACATTGGGCTTTAGGCCATTTTTAAGGACATGTTTCACTCAAAAATATAACTGGCAGTTCAATTGATATTGAAGGAATAAATGAATGAAAAAATGTATTTTAGACATATCAAAAATAAACCAAACAAAACATCAAAGAAATGTACTAATAAGTTAAATAATTAAAACATTCAATAAACAATGAGAAACATTAGCCAACGTAGACATGTCTGAAAAGGAGTAGGAATAAGTATTTTAATCATACCCCTTTTCCATAACTCAGTAATTAATTAATAATTAATAATAATTCATTAATAATAATACTTTTTTGTTGTTGAAAAAAGTCATTAGTTGCAGCCCTGCTCTCTCTCTGTCATGCACAAAAATGCATACTATATGTTAATTTGTGCTCAAAAAGCTCATGATACAACATGAACAGTTTGGACAGCATGAACCAAGTTGTGGACCGAGCTGTGACTGCATTCCAAACACTGTCATAAAAAAAAAAAAGCTAACATGTGATCAGGGCACAGTGATGACAAAGTAGTTGTTTGAGGTTACAAAAAAAGAGAGAGAGAAAGAAAGGGAGAGAAAGGGAGAGTCTGAGATCGGCTTTTCCTCTCTGCTTAGCGAGATGAATCGGTTGAGGAGGGGCCACTTGACACCTGTCACCTAACCAGCCAGGCACAATTACCTCCAGGGGGAGGATGCGGGACTTGCTAGGGAGTTGTGCATAGCTCCCAGTGAAATAGACGAGCGTTTGAAGATCATTAGTGTTACAGGCCCTGTCTTCGTGGCCCTGTCCAACCTCCTGAATGGCTTGCTTTGATCACCGCCCTGCGTTTTTGTCAATAGTATGGGTACACTGCATAAATTATAAAGTTATACACACAAAGTCAGCAGGTAATATGCCACATTCAATTTCTGTTTTGGCCACAGATGGGGCAGCTGATTGCAGGTAATGAGCGTCATCACCGCCCTGCAGCCAATAATGTGCGGTGGCCGAGCTTTCGTGTTGCTATCATGTTCAGGCCAATGGCCTCGCAGAGTGGCACTCACATGTCTCAAATAGAACAAAAATGAAAAGAATTTAATGTGAAGCTGTTTAGAAAAGATCCTTGTCTTGTCTAAATGTTCATTCAGTATTCTGAGATTAAGAAATTAGGCTAATGTCACTGTTATTTATATGATCTGTGGATTTCTAATAAACAGAATGTAAGACTTTTTTTGGTTGACTAAAAGCATCTTTTACAGTTTGACAGTGCGAGGCAGGTAAACGTGACAATTTATAAATAATATGAGGCTGTTAAAGAGGAGGTTACACTGGTAATGTTTTTAAGCCTTTAAATAAAATATAACCTACTGTAAATTTGGAGTTGTGATAAATAATGAATGCTGCATATTTTGCACATATAGGTAGAACTCTTCAAAAATGAACTAAAACATTCTTGATAGTAAAAATGTATAGGTTGAAGGACAGTTCAAGATTAACAATATTGAAGATTTCACAGATGAAAAACATTTTGATATATCACACATACCGCGCAGCTGCAGCACCGTGCCCTCTTACGTACTGCGTTTTGCAGTGCACTGCAGTGGTTTCAGTGTAGAAAAATAATCATTATAGCTGATGAGGCAAGGCCTTGGAATGATGACAGTGTGACAGCAGAGAGCTTTTTAATTTGTCGGATCAGATTGTGACATGCTCCGTTACAGGACGGAGGAAATCTTTTCATTTGTGCAGAAGAAAGGGGGAAAGGAGGTCAATTAGCATCAACTATTAGACAACCCAGTGACAAGCAATATATTACCACGTGGGACAGTCAAACTAATGAGAGAGGTAGAAGAAATGTTCTTTCAGGTTGGACAGAATTCTGCAATCATCCTGCTACATTAATCACTTGTATAGCACTTGACTTACGCATTCTTTACAGTCGCACGCTCTGAGGTGTAACTTCACATGTACGCTGCCTTCCTCGTTCCATCGTTTGTTGTCATATAAGGTCAGCTTTACTCAAAGGAACGTCTGTCATGTCAAACGTTATCCTACAGAAACCATGCGCATCAGCTGCAAGCACTTTGCACTAATCCATGCTTTACTATGCAGTTACAATTTTAAAGTTTTTATCATTCAAGTCATTCAAGGTTGATCAGTCAAATCTAGAGGATATATTTTTTTATCATGTGTGACGACATTGTTTTAAAGATCACAAAGGTGTCCACCGATATGATATTTGCCAAAAGCAGCGTGAGAGAGAGGATCTCATTTTATCAGAAGAGACAATCTCAAAGCAAGTATTTTTTTTCTTCCTTTGCCAGGCAGGCTTTATTTGACAGGCTGTCAGGTATAACGCGCCTCTCTCGATATTGATCTGAAGTACCTTAAGGTATGTGACATCATTATGAGGCTTGACCTTATCATCTGCTGCCCTGCAGCCAATAGGCAGGGATGGGCCAGAATATAATGCTCCCCTCCCCAAAAAAAAAAAAAAAGATTGGTACCTGGTACGTCATAGGGAAATTGGTGGTGATATTATTTGTTTTCCTGACCTCATGGCACACCTCACTCTCAAGGCCTCTAATCAGTCATGGCCTGAGGTTGGCTTCACTACTAGACCAGGTTAGCTGGTTATCATACTGTAGTCCACATAAGTGATAATATTGCCCATAATGCTATAGAGAAATATGGACACATTGTCTCTGTCTAGTCAGCAACAACCAAACTGAAATGATCAACACTATCACTAGACTCAATGCTGATATTGGGTTACAGTTATGTTAAATTAATGGTTATGGTAAATAAACTAAAACACACTGTTAGAGCTGAACTAATCAATATGTTTGTATTAATAATGGATAAGATGACTGTGTAATTCTTTCAGCTCATAATTTTGGTTTGACAGCAAGCAACTTTACTGTTTTGGTTCACTGCTCTCATCAGCATCATTAGCAGCAAGCAGCATTTTTTTTAGCGTGATACCTCTGATAAACCCACTATACGCTTCCTGCTGAGGGCCGAATCACAAACAGACAAAGCTAGTGACTAACTGGTGGGACAGTGGCGCATTTAGCCCAAGGTTTTCCTCAGGAGTTGATGGAGACCAAAACAGAGGTACCGTTAAACTAGAAAGTGCACACAGTAGAATGCAGATCTCCACCAGGTGTATCTCCCTCTCCTCTCCCTGACAAAGAAGAGTTGAATCTCACTCGTTGTCCCTTCCGGCTCCCTCAAAGTCTTTCACATGGGGAGCAATTGACGCACCTAGTAATTCATTTTCAATGAGAGGCGAGCTGGCATGTAGGTGGACGCGGGAAATCTGACAAGTGGAGTGGAAAGCGGGCGCAATCCCGTGAAGCTGTCGCAGTCGTGCTGTTATAAACAGTCATCAGGACATAAACGGTAGGGCTTTTGCATGGCAGAGCATCAGCACAAGACATGGTTTTATTGAGTAACAATAAACTTAAATTAGAACTATAGAATACTAACTATGCTAATTTAGCTAATTTTAACTTTCAACAATAACAGTCTGTGATTAGAAAAGACTAAAATTGCCATCTTTTGTTATAAATCCACCTGTGATTAGGGATATATGATACCACAGTCAACTAATGTCATTCAGTAGTACCAGCAGGGATACAGTAGTGCACAGAAGCCCCATGGTTACCACGCATTGAGTACCTCGCGTTCACTCGTGGAGCGCTTGTCTGCCTGTCTTCACATAAAGAGCGCAGTAAGACCCTGCGAATCTAAGCCAGTAGGCAGGCAAAGTGTTGCTTACCGTCTGAAAAGGCCTTTACAGTCAATGAGGCGGTGAAGATAACAAAAACTGGGATTTATTCATCTCGTCTCATGCCTAACTTTAGCATAACATATCGGGATGGAATTAATCTGCAGATGCTCCAGTTCAAAATAAGACCAAACTTTTCTATGGATGTCAGTGTTTGAGTCATTACAAAGTTGAAAATGTGACCTGCAACAGACCAGGTAAGGCTTGTTTTTAGCCTAGCCGATTGCTGGAAATGCCTTTCAATACTGAAGCAGTTGTTGATCCACCAGCCAGTTAAGAGGAGTCAGCAATCATTGACGGTATAAAACAGAGAACTCATTCAAATATTTTCAAATATTGTAAATCACACCAACCACGAGAGGTCCTTGAGCATACAGTCATAAATGTACACAAAAAAATATTAGGCTGATGGGTCCAGTAGAAGGCGAGATTGGATTAGATCAGACAGATACAAACATGCACACACACGACCAAACAGAGTGAATATTGGACTTATATTTGTCAGGTTGACACAAACAGGACTCCAAATATACTATACTAAATACTAAAATTGCTCATGTGTAAACAAGCTACTGTTGGCTAACATGTTTGCCATATAACTTTATAAGGTGGTAAGATGTAATCTTGTTCCACTGCCCCCTAGTGGCCAAAACATAAAATCTAATATGCAGCTTTAAGATTAAGGAAAAGATCACAGGGTTTTAAAAAAAGACACCATTAATGCAAAAGACGCATAAACTCTGTCCTATTGCATGAAGATGGGATTCACTTTACACAGAGGTGCTAAGATTAAACTTTCATGAAGCAATTTTATGGCTGCAAATTGTGACA
Source organism: Sander lucioperca (assembly GCF_008315115.2). Lineage (NCBI taxonomy): Eukaryota > Metazoa > Chordata > Actinopteri > Perciformes > Percidae > Sander > Sander lucioperca. Next base: position 33,810,411 of record NC_050176.1, read on the forward strand.
TAAGGTGTGTTTGATTATTTGGATTATTATGTGTTGTTAGATTATTGCACGTTTTATGCTTTTTCAATTGCGTTTTGTTATTATCAAATGAATTGTTATTTTATCACAAAAGAGGCCTTATATGTCATCATAATCTGCCTCAAACATTTCAGGTCTTATTTTAGGAAAAGTGGCTCTCATAAAATGTCACAGACAAACAAGCAGGTCTGTATAAACCTATAATAAGTAATTAGAATATCCTGAGAACTGTTGACGCTTTTATTTAGCCCCGCGTAGAGATCAAATAGAAAATGTCTCACAGTTTGTATACCAGTCGAGCTGCAATTCAAGTGCAGTTTTTTTAAACCTCTTTCATTATCTCAAGTGGTGAGCCACTTGTTCCCTCTGAGAGCTACAGTACAGTGTGTGACATTTAGTAAATCCTGAAGGCTTCTACCTTTTGTTGAATGCATTTAAACAACACATTAAAGCCACAATGTTCCTTGCGGAACCTGTCACATTTCCCAGGTAAAGCAGATGAATAAATAAAGCACCGCTCTTAGTGGCTGAACCCTTGTGCGATTTGCTGTTGCCTTGAGTTAGATCCTGATCTCTTTGTAGACCCTCTCCCAACAAGCATTGACCTTCTGCTCCGACATGTAAAGAGCTCCACCAGATCAGAAAAGGGAGGGGGATGCTGTGAATAAAGGCATCACCACTGCGAGCAGCCAAGAGACTTCATCCACTTCACTCCACACTTCTCTCCCTCTCCTCTCAGTGTAGCTTTAGCTCTGTGTTCAGTCTAGGAGCGGAGATACCTTGTTGGCGGCACAAAGGAGCGGCTCTGTAATAAAAACAGCTGTCTCTGGTGGTCTCGGTGTAATTGGGATTGTTAACGTGGAGAGCTCCTGAGGGAGGCTGAGAAGAGTATGTCTTTGTGTAAAGCACACAGACACCTCTGCAGCACTCCTTGATTCGGATGTAAGCAAGAGAGCGAGGAGGAAAAAAAGCAAACAAGTCACCTGAGTTATATCAAGCCCCGCTGCATGTGCTCTCTCCATTTTACTTGGGCTTTACTTTTATTTTTAGACAGTGCCGATTTATATGTAGTAAAGCGCCTTGAAGTGAGAAAAGTCTTTTCTTGCACAATTCTACTGAGGGTTTATGTTTATAAAGGCAAGGAATGACTGCACCTTCCAGCATTGAGACAAGTCTATATGTGTGATAGCAACATTCCCTCCAATTACTGGATCAGTGTGATGACACAAATTGAGGCCAAGATATTTTAAACTGAAAGGGCATTTAGCTGATGGCACAGTAACATTTTAAAAAGTGACAACAAAAGCAGCCCAATTTTAAGAGTGTGGGATGTTTCTCATTTAGGGGGCCTTTTTATAGGCTTTATTAAAAAATTTGTTAAAAAGTCAAATAATTCTGAAATCCTGTTATGATCCCTGTGGTCGCTTTTCTCAATTAAATCTCGTCATAAATTATATTCATGTATCTATTTTTGCTAATAAATCATTTAAGATAAACATTTAAAATAAGCATATAAGGCGCTATCATAGCCCATGTAAGCCAAAAAAAATACAATTACAAAAAAAAATCAAAAAACTACATTGTATGTTATTTCAAACCATATCAGCCAAATGTATGTGGTTATCCTGAAATATCTGGGATTGCCACTTAATTGTGTTTGCTATGGCAGACCCTTCAAAAGTGATTCTGTTAACCAGTCTGACAAACTGCCCTTCCTCGAAAGTGAGAAAGCTGTTGGCACACAAAGTAAAAGCCTTAGGTAGGTGAACACACTCAGGAAAGTGTTGAAAATGTATTTCAAAGCCAATTGCTTGGGAGCAGCTCAAGCTGATTTATTTGACTTAAGATATACTTTTTTTGTGTTTCATTGTGGATGAAAATTTCATACACCAATTTAGAGGTGGTGAAATATAAATGATTTCTTTAAAGTTTCATCATAAATCAGTCTGTCGGTATATGTGAGCAGACACTGATTGCTCCTTGATGTCTCCGGAGCCTGATCTCTGTCTGGAGGTGGCTCCAGCAGCGCCTGTTGTCCCGCTGGGGAGCCAACATATTTCTGCAGCTGGATGGCTCTCTTGCAATGTAAAAAATAACTGCTATGCAGCAACACCAACAGGGTTTCTGTCGCAGCCGTGGGATGTCTGCGTGAATCAAAAAGAAAAACGGGAACTGACATCCCGACGCGTATTCAAGAGAACGCGTCTAGCGCCACGTTAACGCTGTGACATCGGTAGCCCGGATTAAAACGCTTACACACTTGTATTGAAGCGCTGCACAGGCTGTGGCCACATACCGGGGCGGCGATGTGTAGCTTATATTTAGGATAACACCATACTTCTTCATATCTCCAAAGAAACGAGAGGAGTTGATGTCGAATCCTTAACATTAGCGATTTACTATTAAGGTTTAAGGGGTCAACACATAGATCACTGACATTGATCACTGCTTCATAACTGCTACAAGATATATATGTGTGTGTGTGTGTGTGTGTGTGTGTGTGTGTGTGTGTGTGTGTGTGTGTGTGTGTGTGTGTGTGTGTGTGTGTGTGTGGAGAGAGAGAGAGAGGTGTTTTGAAAAATTAAGAGCCACACAGGAAAAAGAAAAACATATCCAAGAGGCATTGTTTGCCATAAGAATATGTTCTAACCTCCGAGAGACTTCCATCATAACATTTATCTCATCCTATAGACGTGACCATATTAAACAAATTAGACACCCCTTGTTAATTACAACGTGATTAAATATTTTTAATGACGTTACCGATGATGTGGCTTAATTAGAGGAGAGATAAGATAATAGCCTGCTATGACAAGTATATAGATTTGCAATTAAACGGTGCTAATTATTTTAAATATCCACTTTTGTCGTCAAGTATCGTGCCACGTTTGCATGCAAAAAAAAAACCACCATGCAGAAAACAATACAAAATAATACCAAATATTGTAATTTTCTCACAAAGTTTAGTCATTTATTTCTCGTATTTTCTACACGTTTCTTCCAAATTCATACAAGCGGCATAGCAACAAAGGAGAAGAAATTGCAGGCGATAATATGAACCATTTGCTAGACCTTAAATTAAGATATAAATAGGCTATAATAATCACAGCAGTTGCCAATACTATTAGATTAGTTTTTAATTTTTTTTTTTTACAACTTGTATTTTTACCGTAGGCCTAGGTGTTATAATAAAATCACAGTTATAGCCTATATCTTTGACTTTATACGATAATAACTTGGATGTATTTTGACCTAAGTCAGTGGTGTGGAGCTGTCCATGGTATTTATCAGAGACGCAATTGTCTGTTTGGCAAAGGTTAAAGTCCATGTTTCAATATTCAACAATTGCAACATATTTTCAGTTGCAATAAATCGTTATTAGAAAAAGTCACGAGGTGTTGGTGATAAGAAGTAGTCATTTGAAATAAATGGCTTGTCGCAGACTGCCCATGCGCAGAGTCCCCAGCGGCGGCGGTTGTGGTGCTGGTGAGGCTAATGAAGAATAATAAATCATGAAAGGGTTTCTCAGGTACAGCTGAAAAGTGTGTATGTGAGAGGGTGAGAGACTGGGAGAGCTGTAAAGAGAGAGAGAGAGAGAGAGAGAGAGAGAGAGAGAGAGAGAGAGAGAGAGAGAGTGTGTGTGTGTGTGTGTGTGTGTGTGTGTGTGTGTGTGTGTGTGTGTGTGTGTGTGTGTGTGAGAGAGAGAGAGAGAGAGAGAAAGAGAGCGAGAGAGCGAGAGAGGCGGAGAGAGACTCAGTCTGCCCTTCGCCTCAGAGCAGAGGCAGTTCGGGTCCCCGCAGCATTCAACGAGGTACAGCACAGAGACTGTCACCACCATTACTTCTCACTTACGGTCATTTCAAGACGGAAACTTTTTCACACAAAAGCCAAACAGGTCAACGAAAGCGGCAGTTGTTTGAAACTAGAAGTATTTTGGAAATCCTAAGATACGGAAAGAAACTTTTTCAAATCGTTCTGGCGTCGTCTATGAGGAGTTCTGCCACACAAAAAAATCCAAGGCAAAAAAATATATATATATTATACAAGGTGGAGCCGGTTGCTGGACAAAAAAACTGAATATTTTTGTTTTTGTTTTGAACTATCGCGCCACAAGTCCACAACGGAGAAGGTATCGGCTGCGCTCAATTGCATGGCTTGTTGGTGCCTGCGTTATCTCAATTGCCACAAAGACGAGACACCTCCATACCTCCGCTAGTAATAATAAATAGATGTGACAACTTCAGCGTTGGACGACCATCTTCAGCCTACACTTTATTCGACAGTGACTTGAGATTCCCGCGAAGCAATTGGGCTTCAACTCCCGACCGAGGAGGCGGAGTCTTCACTTATTAAAAGGAACTTGCCGAGGCTTGGATCGCCCGCAAATATGATGATGATGTCTCTGAACAGCAAGCAGCCTTTTGCCATGGCTCACGCCAGCTTGCCCGAACCCAAGTACTCGTTGCATTCCTCATCCTCCAATTCCAATGCACCCTCATCGTCCTGCTCGTCCTCCCGACACAGCAACACCATCATCAGCAGCAGCGGCAGCAGCTCGGAGGCGATGCGCAGAGCCTGTCTCCCAACCCCACCGGTACGTATTCTGCATAATCACTGCTTAAAGGCACATTTTGACAGCCCACTTTTTTTTTGTGCTTGATGTTTTTTTCATGTCTGCACAGCAAATCACCCAACACCTCCATATTTTTTTTTTTTTTTCCTCTGCTCAACTTATGTATTCAGTCGGCTTTGCCTTGCGTATTAATTTTTATGACCTGGGATGTTGCATGTGTCTTGTTTTGTGTGCTCCTCTTTTTTTTTTTTTGGATTTCTTTTTTTTTTCTTCACATTCTGGAAATGTTTTAAACCGAGGAGTGGAGGGAGAATTCCCTGCTGACAGCTATGTGTGCATTCTATTTGCAATTGCAGAGCAATATATTCGGAGGCTTGGATGAGAGTTTGTTGGCCCGGGCTGAAGCTCTTGCGGCGGTGGATATAGTCTCGCAGACCAAGAGCCACCACCACCCTCCACATCACAGTCCCTTCAAGCCGGACGCAACCTACCACACCATGAACACTCTCCCCTGCACCTCGTCTTCCTCCTCCTCATCCTCGGTGCCTATTTCTCATCCGTCCGCCTTGTCTGGACACCACCATCACCACCACCATCACCACCATCACCAGCCTCACCAGGCACTGGAGGGGGACCTGCTGGACCACATCACCCCGGGACTGACACTAGGAGCCATGGCAGGGCCGGATGGCTCGGTGGTTTCCACGGCTGCGCACCCTGCCCACATGGCGGGCATGAACCACATGCACCAGGCAGCCATCAACATGGCTCACGCCCACGGGCTACAACAGCACATGGGCATGAGCGACGTGGACGCCGATCCAAGGGACTTGGAAGCCTTCGCAGAGAGGTTTAAGCAGAGACGGATCAAACTCGGGGTTACCCAGGCGGATGTAGGGTCAGCTTTAGCCAGCCTGAAGATTCCTGGGGTGGGCTCCCTCAGCCAGAGCACCATCTGCCGATTCGAGTCCCTCACGCTCTCTCACAACAACATGATTGCTTTGAAGCCCATCCTGCAAGCTTGGCTAGAAGAAGCCGAGAAATCACACAGGGAGAAACTTAATAAACCCGAGTTGTTCAACGGCGCGGAGAAGAAGAGGAAGCGCACGTCGATAGCCGCGCCAGAGAAGAGATCACTGGAGGCCTATTTTGCCATTCAGCCGCGTCCCTCCTCGGAGAAAATCGCAGCAATCGCAGAGAAGCTGGACCTGAAAAAGAACGTGGTGCGGGTCTGGTTTTGCAACCAGCGACAGAAACAGAAACGAATGAAATACTCTGCATGCGTCTAAAATCGCTTTAAACCACCGCCCACTAAAAGACTCGGGACTGTTTAGAGACGATTTGTATCATATTTCCTATCTCGCACCGTTTTTTCAATCATCGATGACTTTGTGCTTTGAACTTCGAAAAATTCCTAAAAAATTGAACAATGACAATGAAAAAAAAAAACTCGAAAACACCCACAGACACGTCTTTTACTCGCTGAGGGGGAGACGTGGAGTCAAGTAAAGCACCGTTTGACAGAGCAAGTAAGACACCACTGTTTCCACAATTACTATGCTTCACCTTTTTTTAATGTCAACGCAGTATGACTTACAGGACTCTATGCTTTCCTTTTTATTTAGGATTCATTTCAAATGAGGACTATAGTTTGCGTTAGCAGAAATAGCCCCACTGAAAATAGCGTTTGTTATTTACACACAACGGGGCTAGTTTAACTCAAAGCACTTGGTTGACTATTGGTGTTTATATTTTTGGCTTATAGGATGAGCTACATTATCCCTCCGAGTTTATGACGATGCAGTCTGACATTTATTCAGGGTCCATGAGGGGATTAAGAGGATAACACACTCCATGGTCTTGAAAGCTAATAGTACATTACTGCCAAATAACCCTCTGTAAATTAATAATTTACTTGTCACACACTTCATTTTGTGTCTAAATGTGTAATTAATTCCACTTATTTTGTTACCATGTGTGATCAAAGTCAGGGATCTATTTTGAAGATACCCGGGGTTTGGACTAAGGTAGGGTTGTTTATTATTAGGCCTCAGTATGTGGAAATATCGAAATAGGGACTCACGTGCAGATTTCACAGAACCTCGCATAAAATAAAAAATAATATGATTTCTTGCCGGCTGCAATAAGTTTACAATCCAGCGTGGGCCGGTATCTTATGAACTATTTATTGAGTGAGGTCATGTTTACTTCATTATATATTTATTGGGATTCCCCCCTCCTCGTTTTGCTTGAGAAAATCACATTCTGACAGCAAGTTAAGCGTGTTGTCCTGGTTTAAAGGGAAACGACTGTGAAATATACAGTCACAAATTTTAGTTTACGATTTCTCACATTTGAGATGGTACAATCGAGATATATATGAGATAGTATTCTCTTTTTAAATTATTTTATGTATGTTTTCTGCTATTTATTTGTATAAATATACGCGCATCATTATGAAGTCGTTGCTTGTTAAAATCACCTTGTTTAAGTAATGTTTTTTTCTTGAAGACAAAAGAAACAGCTTCATGGAAGTATACGTGTACAATGTAAATATTTCATTGGAACCAGTCGATGCACATAAATATATCCGTACAGGTTTTTGCTGTATTGCTGTTTTAGCTGAGGTAACTTATTTCTGTAATGTATGTTGCTTTTGGTTCCTGGTTAAATAATTCTATTAATTTATTACATCCATGTAATTTTAATTTATTTAATTATTGAACTGCAATATGTGTTTCATTAAAGAACTAACTTTAACATTTAATTTGACGTTTTCCATGATTACACTGTGTAATGTGGCTCATCCAGACATTACTATACTTTTATTTATTCATCTATTTATTTATTGATGAGGAGGCTGGAAACGGTTTAGCTGTGGGCTGCACAGCTTTGAAAAGACATTTTGTGGATTCTTTAGGCTTATTTGACTGCCATTTTCTTTTTAAAGGTAACGTGAGTTTACCGTTACCAAAAGGTGTCAGGTTTGATTTTGCAAACTGCCACGCGCCCTGCCACAGTGCCGATGGGCAAGACCCCACCAACAGCCCACCCCCACCCTGTACCCAATCTGTTCTCCCACTACCTAGGTAATCTTAGAGATGAATAACTGAAATGATAATGTAATTAGAAACAGCTATTTGGCCTCAGCATCGTCTTCCTTCCAGGCCTCATCATAAAGCAGGCCTTCAGGAGCCCCTTTTTCTCTATATTCCATCAATGTTAAAGACACACGTGGCTTCTCCACCGACTTGCTGCCAGCTTATGCGACTCACTGTTGCCTTACCTGAGAGCAAATGCTAATATTCTATTAGAGTCTAATCAGGGGGTCTATGGAGAGCTGGATGGGTCCCTGGAGCGCAGACTTGCCAGATGTCAGCCCGCCAGAAAAACAGCTAGCCTGCCAACGTGCCCGTCTCTATTTAAATACACACTCAAACATGCTTTGCTCGTGCATGCGGGCGCGCAGGCTTAGAAGCAAAAGCTTTGGTTCGAAGTTATGGTTCGATATGAGTAGGAGGAGGGTTAAAAAAGAAGAAGAGAGGAGCATTTTGAATGTCATGTCCATAGCAGGGTTGCTGGCTTCAGGGCTGGCTGGCTGGCTGGCTTGTTGAGCGCTGAGCAAGCGTTTCAACACCATGGACAGATACCTGAGAGGCTGCACTAGCCAAACATTAGCATTCCTGAAACCTGTCTTCCACTATTACACTGATTATTTACAACACCTGAAATACATTTGCATTAGATTATTTTGAGGATAATTTCAAATTGATCATAGGAGTTCATTTTATAGGAAGAAGAAAGGTGATTTTGCAAAAAATATTGATTCTAAAAAAGCATATTTAATCAATAATCAAAATATAGTTTGCAACAAAAGTTTTTACCCTCTGTCAAGTGTTTTCATATTTGTATAACCATACAAATACTAAAATATATAGGTTTTTCTAAAAGTGTCACAGGGCGAGACAATCAATTCATTTTCACCAAATATGTTTTTTTAAATAGTATTCTTTATTCTAATATATAAATACTTAAATTAATTACACGTGACAGATATATCTCTCCTCAATATTCATCCAACAAAAACCTTTCAATAAAATGACTATAAACTGGAAAGACAACGCCTTCATAACATTGATCCATAAACCAAACATGTTCACCCGCCATCCTTGTGACAAATGAAGAGTATCAAAACGAGCCTTATTAATGAGACAGCGATCATGGTTCATCAATTAAAAGATGCTCCTGGTGAGTGCTTCTAATTTCCCCTAAATGAGCCATTCACTTAATACGTTAATAAGAGCGAATTATTAAATTACACATCGAATTATGAAAACCAGATAATTATGAAGAGCGAGTTAAGTAGTCATTAGCTATCCCTGTTAATTACCGCTGGTCAGGGAGGGCTGCCGAGTGAGTGTCTCATCGGGAATTGAAATTAACTTTATGCAGTGAGCCTCGCTGCTGCTTGACAAGCCGGAGCTCTGCGCGCACACACACACACACACACACACACACACACACACACACACACACACACACACACACACACACACACACACACACACACAGAGTGGGAGAGAGAAAGAGAGAGAGAGAGCGACAGACAGACAGACAGGCAAACAGGCATGCTTCTCAACCAGAGTGCTGCCTGCTTTCACTTTCTCATATTGGGAGAAAATCGATCTGGATTCTTTGATAGCGAATCAATTTGGCCCCAGCACTGAAACACACACACACAGACACACACACACACACACACACACACACCAGAAAGGCCTCAGCAGCACAATGAAAAAAAAATCGAAGGTCTATTTTGTATGTGATAAATATGTGAAACAAACAGTTTACCTTAAAGCCACAGACACGTCTGTGTTCCATACATTGAAACGTACATAGAGCACGTCACAGTGGGAGCTTTCTACAAAACGAAAAGGGCAGTGCTGTTTCCTTTTGTTATAATTACGCCCTCTGTTTTATTTTTCTCTTTCCCCTGAACATTTCCCCCCTTTCACAGGGATACTGATGAAAATTTAATGAGGCCAGGGACTGTCGGAGCTCCGCCTGGGGACCCGAGAGTAGAATATTTTAACTGTACATTTACGCCAAGTGTCTGCCTTCAAAGACGCGACTGCTCTCGCATTAGAAGAAGTGTAAGCCATGAATTGAACGCGCTACGCACTATATAACCCTTTATTTATCATCTGTTGGCTCTTTCGCACCGCCAAAATATTGTGCAATATCCGTCAGATGGCTGCTTGAATGTTAACCGGCGATCGCCATTTGATACTGTCGCCAATCAGTTGTTGTTAATGCAATATTAATTAGCCATCAATGGTCATTAGTTTGTTAAGTGTTTTCCAGAAACGAATCGATGGAGCAGCATCGGATGGCTGGAAGGATTTTAGTGGGATACTTTTTGATCTAGGATGGCATGCAAAAGGAGGCAAAGCACTGTCTGCCAATGAAACAGCTCTCTCTCTCTCTCTCTCTCTCTCTCTCTCTCTCTCTCTCTCTCTCTCTCTCTCATATACGCACGCGCACACACGTACCAACCACGTGCACACTCATAAACAGACGAGTTTAATGCCAGGGGTAGGCATACTTTTAGTTCAAATACAGTAGGCATATGTTCCATTTTACCAATGAAAAACATCCAACAATTCTCGCTTTTTAAGCTGATTGAAGACTGAATTGTTAATTAAACCACATGAGCAGCTACTGTGTTACATGGGCTACAGGATAAATCCACACCAGCCTGAACTGGTCAAAGAAAAGTTGGGTGATTCCGTCGCTACTCATTTAAGACGTGACAACATTAGGCCTACTTTTCGAAACTCTGAAAATCGAAATTATGCTGGGTTTCACCAGGCGAGAGATTTCTTTCAGCCATGTGAGAGTAAAAACATGAGCGCATTATTAGCCAGAAAAAGAACTTATTTATGCGTTTCAGTGGGGAGAAGAACTATAGTTTTAGGAAAAGGCTTGGGCTGTCTAACTTTTAATTTGAAATGTGAAACAGAATAAATGTATGTGCTGCAAACATTGGATACTGTTGAAACGCGCATAGACAAGAATTCCTTTCTTATTAAAAATGTATGACATTGACGTATTCAAACGCAGTGCTGCCATTTAACATCGCATATTTTTTTCAATGCAAGTAATAAAAAATCAAGGATTTCCAGGTGCTATTTTTACAGTCTGCATCGAAACCAAACTTTAAGATACCGACAAAATTATCATTTACTGAAATTTTGAAATTTTCATTATGAATCAGAAAAAAATGGGATTTGCAAAAAAAAAAAAAAGAAAAATTCCCTCTTAATTTAATGCCATTAGAAACGTTCACAGCCTTCAGAACTAAAATAGCTCAGGGGCGTGATTAGAGGGGGGATGCTGGGAGGCCACAGTCACCCCTGACATGTGGCTGCCACCAAAATAATGATTTGGATGCATTACCAAGTTTCTACCTTTCCCCCAGAGCTTTTTCATTTATTTTATACATTTGTTATTAATATAATGATTCTATTAACAAATGTATTCTATTAGAATTATAACGTTTTGAGCATTATAATTCTTGGTTTTGTAGATTGTTCTTTATCGTCCATACAGTTGATGCCATTGTGTAAGTTTGTGGATTTTTATTTTTCAACGTGAATCTAAATGAATATTCAAATGGTTTTGCTTGAGGGGGAATACTGTCTACACCCCTGCTAGACTGTTGCAACACAGCTATCTTCAACATGGCAAGCGTGTTATAGACTTTATCAAGGACAGATTACATGTGTTCAGTAAATTTAGCAATTTTAATGCCAGTGGGCTTTATCAATATTGGTAGATAATAGTAAATCATTCAACATTAAGTCCAGTCCAAAAAATGGGACTGGGAACCCCTTGTGCTGTGAATGACGTCTTATTTTAATGAAGATTATTATAAAATTAAGATTATCGTGAAAAATTAAACCGAGAATCAGAATCAGAATCCGGCTTATTGCCAAGTCTTCACATACAAGGAATTTGTTTTGGCGTTTTGGTGTATCAACAAGAAACATAATTATGGACTAGAAAAAATGACAATGAGAAACAGACATCTCTCACCGCAACTAATATTATTAACCTTTTGCAATACTTTTTCTTACAGCCAGGGGAGTGTGAGGAACACCAGTTACATCATTGCCCTTCAAGGAGAAGTATTTTGTAGACATCATTTTATTAGAATCTAATGAATTTGTCATTTGCCGCTCATGTGTTGTTTAGACCTGTTTGAGTTCAGAAAAGTCAAAAACATCCATGCATAATTAAAACTTACAAGTTTTGCTCTTTCCATGTTAACTGTAGCTTAATGGACCAGACCATTTCAAATCAGAACCAGCAGTTTACTATCCAGAAAGGTAAGACAGTCAACTTTAGAAGAATTTACATGGTGAGAACCAAATGCTCATCAAAATAAAATAACTTAGATCATTTAATCATGTCATTCCCATTTCATTTTACCTTCAAACATTCCATATTAATTAGTTTTTTGATGTTATATTGATTAACAGTATTCACTGAAAAGTCTTTAAATCATCTTGAGGATCATCTGAATAATAAATAATAATGTTTTTAAGAGGTTTCAGTCCTTCTGTAAAGGCCCAAAACAGCGTATACTGTTACAACTTCATGTCACAAAATCACACTTGCTTTAACGCCAAAAACACGCAGTGTCACAGAAACACGTCCAGTTAAAAGCATAGTTACCTTAAGACTGATCAGCAAAAACAAAATAAAGCAGGATATTCTTATACCCAGCTTTATCTTGATTATTCTAGAATTCATATGCTTAAAGGGTTTTACAATCAATACAATTAAACTCCCTTGTGAATTGCTTGGTACAAAATTCAAACCCTCTGTCTATGATTATTTGTCTCATCGTGCATAAAGCAAACTGTGTGTCAAAATATTTGTATGTTAAAGACATTTTCTATTAAAACAAAAAAGATACCAATGCAAGTGTCATGTTTACAGCACTACAACATATTCAATTTATATCAATATTCATTCAATCGGAATCTGCAACTTTGTTAAGGAGGATCAAATCAGTGCATCGGTGCTAATTTATGTAGAAGGAATACACGGGCATGCACCAGGACCTTTGACATCACAATGACAGATCTTAATCTGTGGATTCTTCATAATGTGTGTGAATATATAAGCTATTAACTAAATGTGTTCGTCAATTAATTCAGTCACACCATGTGTACTCGGTTATGCATTATGACCTAATGTGTAAATTGATGGCATCAAAGTGCCTTCAGCCATCAAATATTTAACAACATTGGATGGGTGTACACGTTTATGAACGGCTAGGTCTCCTCCTTGCATTCTCTTTTCACCTGATTATCCTTTTGCAACCATTGAGTGTTCACACTCGCTCGTTCTCAGAGGCGGTTTTGGTGTTCCGAATGAGTAAGTTGTAGACCTTGCAGAGATTGGACCTTAATGAGAAGGTGGTAGAGCTGTCTAGTGAATGTGTGTTCATTGGGTTTTGACAGCCGTGCTCTGTTGCAGATCTATTAATCATACCCACAAGGAGTGCTAGTCTCTCTCTCTCTCTCTCTCTCTCTCTCTCTCTCTCTCTCTCTCTCTCTCCCCTCTCATTCTCTCTCACTCTCTCAGTTTTCAGTTTATACAGAACAGAATCATTTACATAAAGTCCTTAAGGCAAATAACTGTTGGGGGCTCTAATTTATATCTGATCGAAAATTAGCCGTCATTATGCGCACCATTAGCTGCGTCTTTAATGTGCTTCTAAGCACCATTTGTCAAGCAGCTTGTTAATATCCTTCAAGTCTTTAAAGTTGAGAGCTCATTAAAGACTGCTGTGGCTGCTCTAGATGCCATTTCATAAAATTCTGTGGGAAGGGACGAAACATTTAAAAGTGATTTTATTTTTTTCAATATTTTTTTTTGCATTGACATTGTCCAGCAACAAAAAATTGTGTGGATGATGTACTGAATGTGCACCCGGCATGCTTTATGTATGATCAGAAACTGAAAGACAATGCACAGTTTTAGTGTGAGAAAATGTGGTTCAAATTATACATACTAAATTAATTTAGGCAAAACTATCAACTGACTAAAATCTAATTAAATGGTTGCTTACAATATGATCACATCACCAGAAACATCTATAAAACTGCTTATTATCAGGAAAAACAGTTTTCTTTTGACCTTGTAAGACTTTGTCGTGAAAACAAACATTTGAAATGCACACAACAGATCAGGCAAATGGCACCGTGCATGTAAACCCTGTACTGAGAAGGCTTTCCATAGTTTTCTTGCCCACAGCCCATAACAGGAGACCCTCACAGGCCCAATCTTTGCCTATGGGTAATGGAAGTTATGCTGCTTTATTATTGGTTAAAACTCCAGTGTCCTTAGTCTTTTTTTCCCTCCAGTATAACAGATACCTCCAGGCTAAAGCAATAAAGAGAGTAATTAGAATGCTAAAGACAGATGTAAATAAAGGGAATGAGACAGTGGTGAGGGATGAGGCGTCTAGGTCACACACTCTCATCAAAAACCCAGTTGGTAGCAAATGACACAACGTTCAGTGCCAGCGGCCTGGGGCTACGACTGCAAACCAGAGGACATAATGGACTAAATTATGGCCTCAATGGCTATGCATCTCAAAGCACCAATAAGGACACACACACTCACACACACACAATCTCAAACACCAAACACAAACAAAGATCTACAGTATGATCAGATTAAATCTGTCTAAAGCATTACGTAATGTATCCACATTATACGTATATCATATCAAAACAATATGTGATTATTAAGCAGTGTGATTCAGTGGTTCCACCTCCATAGAAACAGTGTTAACTGACTGCCTTGTTGATGGCCCCCATTAATAATATGGTCAAGCATTTTTGAAGCTGCTGTCCAGCAATGTACTTTTTGTTAAATGAATCCCCAATTTTGCTCTGACATAGTATGAGGCCTTAACTTGTGGTGTATTTGTTTGATTGTTGATATATCAATTTATTTAGAGACAACTTGGAAAATGAAATGAGTAGACTAGAATTATTTCGGATGAATAGGAGAAGGAGGTGTGTCAGAGTGTGTGGAGGCAGAACCGAGCAAACATCTACTATATACTTGAGATTACATGCATGGAGATAATTAAAATATTTTCATTATTAAATATACATTAACTACTAGAATGATATCATATTTAACATCATGAGACATTATTAAATTAGCCAACTTTTGTTCATGAAATAAATCCGACTTTATAATGGGCTTCAAGGGGAATTCCTGTAAGTCACGGACACAAAGAACAGGTCGGCAAAGCAGCAAGAATATGAAATATCCAAAATAAATCATTATTTATCATTAAACTTGAATCATGTCAGGTCTCTGTGGTTGATGTAAACTCCACTGGGTTTTAGGATACAGAAAGTGAGGCTATAGAGGACAAAAATCCCATACACTCTATCCCATTAGACTGTTTTACACACTTTGGATCTCGCCTTGTTAATGCGACACTCTATAAGTTTCCCAAGCTTCCCACACGCGGTGCTTTATGTCTGTTCATCTCACTTTTTATGTTCCTCAGTTTGTGTGAGCCACAAATCACTACACTACGCTCTGCACTTTATGCAGAGACGCATATACTGTACACGGATGTAGTGTAGTGTGGGATATCAATGTTACAGATTTATGATACACTTTGTTAAAAGCAGATGGTCATAATTGCTATTAACTCTGCTACCTTGACAGTTTTTTTTCTCTCTCCTTGTATAATGTTCTGGTCTTGTCAACTCAGGTTCATACTCCCAGAATTTAAAGTTGTAAAAATACATCTCGTCCTTTCAAATGCGTAGAAAGTGGTGGGTGATATGGATACAATTGTCATGGTGCAATCATGGTACAGATCATTTTATCATTATATTGATGTATATACTGTAGGGGTGGGGGGAACAAATCGATACAGCATAGTATCGCGATATTTTCTGTGGCAATACTGTATCGATACACAGACGCCAAGTATCAATCTATTATTATATACAGTATGTGTTGGTCAGTTTGTCTGCATGACAATCCCATTGTGCAGCAATAAAATTGAAGTGAGATGAACAAACAGAGAAATTTATCTTTTTAGATAAAACAGGTTGACAAAGTTTCCTTTTGGGGACATAATTTGAAATTGGGAAACATTTGAAGTTGGAAAAAAGGTAATAAATTGCAATATATATCACAGAATATTGCAATATGTTTAAAATCGTAATAATATCGTATCGCGACATAAGTATCGTGATGATATCGTATCATGAGGCCTCTGGTGATTCCCACCCCTAATATACTGTAATTAAGTTAGTTTTCTTGAAATTCAATTGAGAACCATTTTAAAAACAAAATAACCAACTGAAAGTGTCTATTTCTTGGCTCATCCAGAAAATTAAATACCTGACAAATCAAGGTACTTTATCAAATTGACGAGAAAACATGCAAATCCAATATTGCCATAAAACAGTCCTGCTAACTGATTTGCACCATTGCCCCAACCAGAGATGCTGTATTAAATTGATAGATGCCTCAGTATAAATGGTGCAGAAAGATATCTGATGGTTGACAAACTATAAAAACAAACGCTATGGGTTTACGACGATATGATAATGTACAAAAGTATGTTTATAAGCAACAACAGCAGAATAATATCACACAGTATTTCACCCGCTCAGGTCTTATAGAATATCTCCAATCTTCTCCAGCCTCACATTTATGACTTTGCTGGATCGTTTGTGTGTACTAAATCTGCAATTGCAGTATTTCTGACAGCACTTAAAGGCAGTATTTCATGGCATTATCCAGGGTACAGATTGTTAGCTGCCAATCATGCTGGAAATGAGCCACCACACAAATTTCAGCCAGACAGTTTCATCTAACGATTGCTACCAAAAAGCCACGGACATCATACAAATATGGAGCAGGTACAGACAGACAGAGTTTCCTGCACGGAATTATAGATTTTTTTTATTTCCCTGAAATTATTATTATTACACATAGCCTACATAATTTGTCAAAAATGACAATGTTTCTGCTTGACCATCAAGTCCATATTACAGGCAGTGTGTCAAGTATTGCTATGTAAATGAGAGGTATATTGCAATTTTATTGCCCGTGACAAAAGTTACATGATCTTGCCATGCAAATTCTTTGTTGAAAATAATGTCTCAGCAAAGCAAGTTGATGTCACCCACTATATTAGATTACACTGTGCTGTTGAAATGTGTGCTTCTGAGGTGCCTTTGCAAAAGGTTGATTACTTTGCATATATTTCACCTGCCGCTCTGGGCTATTATTGCTCGAGATACAGACTATAGTCAGTACCCTGATGGAGCAATCCTAAATGGTCAATGTCCCTAGTAAAACCATATAAAGTGATTCAATGCGAACATAAAGAAATGTTAACGATCGTCAAAGACCTTTGTGTTGGATGGCTTTCCTTCCAGATAGTCTCTCTTTCTCACTTTCTGCTGTCCTTTTTATTTCCTTCTCACTTTCCGTGAGCATGTGCAAATTGCAGTTTTTCCTGTGAGAACGTGTTGAGGGAAACAAGAACTCTGATATTGACTGAAAGAATAAGAATCATCCCCAAAAATAACCCTGTTGATAAAAACCCCCAAAAATATAATCCATCGTTATGTTTCTTTTTTTTGGTGCTAATATGAACGGTGAGCTTTGTCGGGGAGATGCCTGTGTATCTCAGTGGTTGTGCTGTGAAATGTGGCAGACAGACATAGTTTCTGACCTCTATATAGCGGTATGGAAGGACCTCAACAGCTGTAAACAACACTGCAATCAGTGTCCCATCTGCTCCCATGTCCCACTTGTGTGGATGCCTTTTTGCCATTTCTTTTACCCTCTGCCAAGTGGCTGCCTCAGGACATCTAACCCAGAGAAAAGAGCTCATTTACCCAAGGAGGAAAGAAACAAACTAGATTTCTGACAGTGGCAGAATTGAACAGAGTTAGACGGATTATAATGTGCAAAATATGCAGTTTTACAAAAACAACAGTTCATCAAAATACACTAAAACATCCCTTCTGTGATAACCTAACGCAAAAATAATCAGTGCGCTACTAAGACCGAGTAGCTAACCAACTATCAAAGCAGCATTTACATGTTGAATTAACCTCTATTAACCCCTATTCAGGCTAATGATGCTTCTCAGGGATTTTATGAAGTGGGTGCTTGAGCTACACTCACTCCAAAGGTAAGTGGTGTGAAAACGTACCATGATGCTGATTATTTTCTAGGGAAAACTGATCATAAGACTATTTACATCATTATGTATTTCTGTGCTCAGATTTAGTAAATCATTTCAACCTTAAAAGGTACCCTGTAGAGTTTTTGACCACTAGTAGCGCTAAGTAGCAATGTTCATATGAGTGGGTCCCTGGTTTGTTTGTATTTGCATTAGAAAGCACATGCATGTGTGCAAGTATGCGGAGCAATATGATTTACATTCCTGCCAATGGTTTCTCATTCTGTGGGAAACACTGAATTTACTAATCAATGTAAATTGTTGGCATCAGATCTATTTATACTAAATCAACATAGTAAACAATGCTTGTCATGTTTTCTCATTAACATTCTTTTAGCTCTTTAGTTAAAGCCTTAAATGTCTGTCCTATAAAGCTTAAACACACACATAGACTGTTTATGGGTAAAACATACTTGATAAGGATTTTATATATTGCACTCATAATGTCAAAATGAATTAACCATTTACAGTGAAAAACAGTACAAACAAATGCTACCATGAGGAGCTCATAGCATATTGAAAACTTTTGAATTGCAAAAAGGCATCTTGAAAATGTTCTTACAGAGAACTGTGAAGTTTTTTAAATGGAATGTTCAGTAATTAGATTAAGTCAGTGGTTGATGGTCCTTCCAGTTAAGTAACATAGTCTTACAACTATTGTTAGAGCTATGCAAATAAATAGCGTGAACTGCTGTATAGGGCTGCAACAACGAATCGATAAAATCGATAAAATTCGATTATTAAAAAAGTTGGCAACGAATTTCATTATCGATTCGTTGTGTCGGCACTCAGTCGCGGAGATAAAAGCAATTGAGTTGAGTGCCGTGCGGAGCGGCGTGGAGTGAAAGAAAAAAAAAAAAGAGCAGAGCGGGGGTAGAGGAAATACGGAGAGAGACCGGAGAGACCCGTAACGTTGTTCTGAAACACACGGCGGAGGCAGAGAAATCAGTACGACCTAAGTCATCCAATGTGTGGGAGCATTTCACACTACATAAATCAAAAACGTGTTAATTGCAAGATAAGCAAAAGCGACATGCGCACCATGATGATGATTCAGCACCTAAAACGTAAACATGTTGAGTCCTTGATGAGGAGGAAGGGAGTTCAACAGCAGGGTAAAGTCACTACACAATCCTACTTTTGTTCCGTTTTGAAGTGAGGAACGTAACGTCCCTCTTCTGGTGCTGGTGTGGTGTTTACTCGTTATCCAGCTTGACAAGCATGACAAGCTAACGTTAGCTCGTTAATAACAGTAGTAAAGCAGGACTAAAGACACGTTTTTATTCACTCGCCTTTTTTGGCCCATTAATTTTTCAATCTATTGTCATGTATATTTTCTGTGCTTTGTCCCATATCAGTTATTGTTGACAAATATATTTGTGTGTGTTGTACTTTTTAATTTCATTTTAAAGTTCTTTTATAGCACTTGGTCATCTTAAGCTGTCTTTAAATGTGGTGTACAAATGAACTTAACTTGCACTTACTACAATGATGGTAATAATTTAATGAATAAGCTTCAAGTGAACGTGTGTGTGTGTGTGTGTGTGTGTGTGTGTGTGTGTATCTGCTCTTTGGGTTACTTACCTTTACACAACTATTAACTAAAACAACAAGTATGTATGTAAGTATGTATTGAGTTGATGTAAATTAATGCTTTTTTGTTTTTTTATCCGATTCATTGATTAATCGAAAAAATAATCGACAGATTAATCGATTATTAAAATAATCGTTAGTTGCAGCCGTACTGCTGTGTGACTTGAAGTGTAGAGCAATCACCCAGAAGACACATGGATGGCAAAAAGAGATGCTGAGACCCAGAATCTTCGATAGTTTGCTCATGACCTCTGACCAAAAGGCCTGAACTGGAGTACAGAGCTAGCAAGCTTGAAAGAAGTCATAGGTTAAGTGTTGAGGCTTTGCTTCAATTGGTTTGCTAGTATCTTGTCAGTTGTTGTTTTTTCTCGAAAAGTGGTATTCCTTTTTTTTTCTTAAGTGAGTTG
The DNA here is from genome assembly GCF_008315115.2 of Sander lucioperca. Classification (NCBI taxonomy): domain Eukaryota; kingdom Metazoa; phylum Chordata; class Actinopteri; order Perciformes; family Percidae; genus Sander; species Sander lucioperca. Next base: position 33,830,323 of record NC_050176.1, read on the forward strand.
TTAAGCTCATGCTCAGTTTTTAAGAGATCTCTGAGGATGTCATCTGTTGGTGTCTAGGACATATATGGGAAAAGGGGAGGAGAGACATCGCTAAGCAGTTAAGGCCTGCAGGACGAGTAGGAGAACAAGAACAAGGAAAATTGGGCTGAGAGGTGACATGGCAAGAAGGCCATATAATAATAATAATAATAATAATAATAATAATTAAAACAATAATAATACCATCATCACCACAGCCACCTTTAGTAATAATGATCAAAATCAAAACCAATAAACCAAGTCATATAATACTTTGGAGCTGATTCAATCAAATTTAATCAACAACCATTTAGATAGCCGGTCAAACAAAGAAAACTGATAATTGGCTCTGGGAAATTGCGATGGGCAACTATTCAGTGAAGGTTGTATCTATACATGTATGCGTAGGGTGTTCCATACAGTCAGACTTGGGTCTCACACAGCTTTTTTATGATATCTCATTCATTACAGCACCAGGATTGAGTGAATGTTGAGCATAGGTAGCCAATAAAGTTAGGCCTAGGTTAAAATAGACATGGAAGTCCCATTCTTGGCTTAACATCAGGTAATGCAGCCACAACACATTGTGCGGTTTGAGTGATATATGACGTATGACGATGAAGATGATGAAGAACATCAGATGTGGAGAGGTCATTGTGTCTCAATCAAACCGTGTTTCTCTGTTCTCCAAATAATTGCCTTATGTTTCTATAATGGAAGTATAACATCTTTACAAGCTTTTCATTCAGGGGTGGGCTAAGGCAAACTTTGTATTCTATATGTATAATCCATGTATAAATATGCCTCACACCAGAGCCCTGTGTGTTATGTGATTTGAGTGGGGGTCAGAGCCACTTGTATTCCTGTGGGTGGGATTGTGGAATTGCAGGAGATTTGATTGGCGCATTATGCCTACACGACGGCCCTCCAGAACTCCTATCTGTTGTTCCCCCTACTCATTTACTTGATCAGTGCACTGCTGTAATATACATAATTCAGACAACCGGGGAATGTCTTTGGGCTCCGAACCACCTGCTGGCTTTTATTAGCTAATTAATGGTGATTTATCAGAGCTGCTAATTTGAGTGGGGCCGCTTGCCTTCAGGAGTCTCAGAACACCGTATGAATTCTGATGGTTATTATGCTTATTTGATGGGCAGTTTGCTAAAACAAAAAGTTCTGTCTTTTCTGCGCCACAGGGATGGGATTTCTGTTCTCTTACGAAAGACGACCTTGTGTGATTTTTTTTTCTGTCTCATTAAGGTCTCACATACTTAAATTCAAAATAGATTTTTCACCTTTTTACCTGTAGATGTGTGTCCTTGGGAAGGTCTTTGTTGACGTCCTTATGTTTCAAGTATATTTACTGTTCAAGGACCTCCAATTTACCTGAGGTTTGAGACTGGATATTTGGGCAGCCTTAAAGGAGAATATTAATATCAATGGGCCAAATTTACTTCTACCTATGTGTTTAAAAAATACTCCAAACATTAACAGTACATCTCACATTTTTTGTTTGTTGTTAATATAAAATTGACAGTGTTAAAGGTTCAAATAAACCACTGTCCCAATGAACAAAGACATGCAAAAAAGAGGAGATGGATATGATTATTACTATTTGTATGGCAATGTGGATTTTCAGGGATTATTTCCTGAAACAGAGACTTCCATTTCTTCCTGTGGGTGACAGCTGATTGACAGTAAGCAAAGAATGACTGTGCATGGCAACGATATTCAAACAAAGGTTATACACTATGAATGACTGTCAAGCAGGTAATTGACAAGTGTGTTGTTCATGTCAAGCAAAAATACATGGATACAACTGGTTTCTCAGAATATATGAAAACCTACAAGTCCTGATACCCCTTGTATCGCTGGGATTACCCTTGGGTGTCTTTTCCCTAAAATCAATGTCATTTTTTAATCCCAGCCAACCAAAATGTTTCTAATCTGTGATAATATAATTTTCTTTGTCTTGTGCCAGGGTTGTTGAAGGTTGAACTTTTGTTCTTTTGAAGCCTGTTCTTTATTAAAAGGTACTAGTCCTCCTTAAAGACCTCTCCCGTGGTTCCAAAGTGAAAAACCCATAAACATGATAAATTGGTGTTTTCTTTTTATCAGTGAGTCCTCTGCTATTTCTTGTTTTTCTTCAGAATTGAAACAATAACCAGATGTGAAGCTAAACAGGTAAGTTTTTTTGTTATGGTTTTGTTTTTAACACAGGTTAACCGTATTGCCCTGTCTTATGTATAAATGTGTTTCAACATAATAATAATAAAATTAATATTATATGGCACAAATTACAATTGTAATTACAATAAAATTACAATTCTAATTACAAAATTACAATAAATCAATAACATTTTATGATACAGAATATTATGAAGGGTTTACAAGTTGTTGGTCATTGAGTTTAATAACCACACACTTAGTGATGCTTTGCTGGTCTTCAACAGGTCACTATAATGTTAAAATTGAAAAATGCGTTTGGGTTGCCAGGTTCAGAGCAGCAGGAACTCTGTTGCAGCTCAACACATCTACTAAATGCCGCTGATACAACCGAGCTGTGACGGAGGTCTGTAGCGGCTTAAACAACTAGCAATCGGTGCTCTGTAGCACAGAGCTCCTCTTCGACGTTTTTTTTACCGCCAGTTACTACGAAGGAGCTTGCTACAGGTATGCTACATTCATGAGATCATGGGATGTTAATGTACGTTACTCAGCAACAGGTGAAAATAGGGGCAAGGTTGCGCGCCCTTTAGCGAGGAACAAGAAGTGAATTACTTGTATGTGTGAAAACAGCTTTATCTCACGCATCCGTTTTGTTGGTGTTGAATATATGGCATAATTATATAATTTTGTCATTCTTTCAGGGGGGGCGGGCTGCCTCCCCCCAAAACAATGGTAGGGAAAACACTCAAACCAATTTATATTTCCACAAAATTGGCATGAATAATCATAATGTTATACATGCCCCATGTGTGTGTGTGTGTGTATGTATAAGAAAATAAAGTTAAAACTTGTTTTGAACAATTTCTTTGTCATCTGCAGATTGATTTAAGTAGGGGGGAAAAAAATCCATTTAAATCTTAAAAATCTGGGATTTTTTTTTTTTAGCCCATATCGCCCAGCCCTAGAGCCCACATTTAGACAGACTGTGGAAAAACGTAGATGTAGCACCTCTGACATCTTCTGATGGGACTAATTGAAGTTGGAGCTGGGTTTTTTCTCACCAGTTGTTTAGAGACCAAAAAAAAACATATGTGGGAGGAACTTGGTTGGAGCCGAGGATGATCAAGCAGCCACCACAGGGGATAGTAAAAGCCTGAGAGGCCTCTCGATCTAACAAACATCTCCCTAAATATGTGTACTCTGTAATGTCTTGTCTTTGAAAATTTGTCTTTGAAAATTTGTTACATCTCTGATTGAAATCGGCAAACTTACAAACGCTAGCGGTAGCTAGTTTGGTTGGCAGAACGCTAAACAAGACATTTTTAGGTGAACAGAGTGTTCCAATTAAGTTTGATGAAGTGAAAACACTCAGTGGCCCTCATTTATGAAACGTGCGTACGACCAAAAACAGGCGTAGGACAGGTGTACGACACACGCTCTCCCTCACAGCTGTTGCCTGGCTCTGACTCATGAAAAAAACACGACAAAAATAAAAGACACTGCATAAACTCCGCTACTGTGTGTTTATTTAAATATAGGTAAACCATATAGGCCTAAGAGATTGCAATATAAGCCTGTATATTACTATTAGGACTATAGCATACATATGTCAAGGATGTATAAATTAAATAAACTTCAGCTGGAGTCCGATTTACCACGGCAACACTGTTGACTGCATCAGTGATCTCTTTCCATTCCACATTCTTTCTACAGCCTTTAATACCAGTTTTCAGGCTGACAAAACTACAAACGTAAGTGCAAATGAACCTGAGATATCAGGGTTTCAATCTCCACCTCTGAAAAGTGCCGCTTCTTAGGTGGATTACATCTCGCCATGTCGTAAATTGTAGGGGCGAGGCCTCAAAACCCAGAATATATTGGGGCGTGATATTTAAATTACGATCGTGTCCAGCCGCTGCATTTATCAATGTACGACCATTCTTACGCTCTGATTGGTGTGATACGAACGTTTCATGAATCACACGTGAAGCCTGTCGTAAGAGGATTTCTGCGCTCATATCTGCGCTGGTTTCTACGTTAGGTTGATAAATGAGGGCCAGTGAGAGTATCAAAGTTTAAAACGAAAACAGTGACAACACCCACAAACATTATTATTATTATTATTTTAATGTACACAGTGCCATGGTTAGCATTGCTAAGCCTCTGTCATGACTGACAGGTCGGTGTGTAGCCAAGCCATAAAGCATCCCCTGCTTTATTGTCAATTTTAAAATAAATGGGACCATAACTTAGAAAAAGACTTAATACTAGCGATTGAGGACATAAACTCATTATAAAAATATTTATTGAGGTAATAAATCAAGTGAGAAGCAGGGTCATTTTCCCATAGACTTCTATAGAAACTGGCTTTTTTTGCAACCAGTGGAGCAGCCTCCTGCTGGAAATTAGATAGAATGCAGGTTTAAGGCACTTCCGCATTGGCTTTATTTTTCAGACCCCGAAGCTTCATCCATTATTTTTAAGGCTCTGACACACCAACCCGACGGGCGACCGTCGGCAGAAAAGGCAGTTGGACTGATCAGTCGGCTCCCCGAGGTCCAAAAAGTACTACGTCTCCATAACAGCAGGCGGCGCTAATCTGTATTGTCGCCCAAAAAATGAAAAACGGAAATGACGGAACATCTCTCTAGTAAACACAGAGCACGCTGTCGTCAGTCATTGTTTTCATCAGAGAGTGTTGATAGTAGTCAAGAAGGATCGTTGTTGTCATTACTCGCTGAACGGAAGAAAATATGATGGCTAGTAATACGAAGATACTGGCGGTTTTCTCATGCACTGATTCGCTAGTCAAGGGCTAGCACTCCACCAATCAGATTGGTCATTGAGTCCGACTGCCCACTGGCTGATTCAACAAGTCAAATCGGCCAAAATGAAGGCCGACGGCTCCTCGGACGGACGACGGCACGGAACACATCAAACAGACTCAAGTCACTGACCTCGCCAGACTGTCCGACGGCCGATAATCGGGTTGATGTGTCAGCGCCCTTTACAGTCTATGATTGGAACCAACTCATCATTTATCTTGTAAAATTAGTGTGATGTCTTTCTACCCTTTATGGACATTGAAACAAACAGTTTAACAAGCTTAAAAGAATAACCATGCATAACCAACCAAGTTTTACATTAATCACTAAATATCAGTTTCCAAAACCGTTTTTTCATTTGGATTTATGTCAAATATTGTATCCAATTTGAGGGAATAATGTCCATGTAACTCAACAGAGTATGTTATGTGTACTGTATATCAGAGCATATGCACAACCTGCTTGCTGAAAACACTGCGCTGAAGATTTACAGGAATGACTCCATGTTACTCTATTTTGCCAAGTTTGTCAAAAATGTACTAACTCTAAATGGAACCTGCATTTAACCTGTGCAAAGATCTAGAGATATGCTTATGAAACTAATATTTAAGGTCAGATTTGTCAATTAAATAAGCTGTCTGGCTAGATCATTAACATTGCTATAGCTGCATTGCTAAAAAGACAAATTATTGTCCTTGATTATTTAAAAAGAGATCAGTTACGTGGCCGGGTTGGCTCAGTGGGTAGAGCAGGCACACATATACTGAGAGGTTTATGCTTCAACGCAGAGGTCCAGGGTTCGAATCCGACTTGTGACGATTTCTTGCATGTCTTCCCCCTCTCTCTCCCCTTTTTCACCTAGCTGTCCTATCAATTAAAGGCGGAAAAGCCTCTTGAAAAAAAAAAGAGATCAGTTACATTAGGTGTATAAAATAACAGAAACAAGGAATGGGTATGGTAAGTGAATATCACCAAATTCGAACGTCATCATGTTCCTCAGCCTTTACCCATAACCTGTAACAGTCACAAGTTATCCCTAGGTTTACTTTTACTCCTACAGAAGAATGTTTTAAAGGAGTGAACTTGAACTTTGAATTTGGCAGATTGTTATACTGGCAGTATTACTTGATAAAACACACTGTTGCAAGACGTTAACATCTATTATATACAACTGTGCCTATTTTGTTTGAACAAGTTAGTGATTTTCACTGACTTTCACTTTGGCCTGCTGGTGAAGCTAGAAGAAGGCAGGGGAACATTAAAGTAGTTAGGATTCATCCACTGTAGCCCATAAATGTCTGTACAGAATTTCATGGCAATCCATCAAATAGTTGTTAAGATACCGGTAAAGTGGTATCTTTGGACTGACATTGCCACCCTGAGAGCCATGCCGCTAGCCAGCATGGCTGAAGTTTAAGGTGTAGAGGGCCAGTTTGGAACTGTTGTGTGTCTAATGATAGACTGCACATTAAACACAGATGTTTAAGTGAACTTACATTAGAATTTAAGTTGATGTAATTTGCCTCACACGCTCCTTTTCGCCATAAATCTGAACACTGACAATGCCAAAATATTTGATCTAAAATGAGCTAAAAATGAGAAGGCTTCATTTTATACGATTCAAAACATTTGACAACGCCTTATCAACAAAGATCCAATGTGTAAGGTGGTCGATTGATGTTTTCTGCCCTCTCCATGCATATCCTTGGGGAAATGATGTAGATTCTCTCTCACTCTTTGCCAAAGGAGATTAAATCCCAAAAGGCACATGGGAAGTATAGAAGTATAAAACGCTATGTCAAGTCATTTGGCATGCCTCAAATTAGAATGTGGAAGAGGAAGAAAAAACTGGGGTTCAGATACGTCTGCCAGCGAACACCTTCTCCTGATCTTTTCATCCCAATTCAAATAAAATTCAAAACAGCAGGTAAATGGTAATATCACACAAGTAAGCAACGATGCCTCCAGCAACACGCTCCATTAAAAGAGTTTGTCGCGCAAGGTGCTGCAGCTCCTCTGCACAAGTGAAGTATTTGCTCAGTGGGAATTGAACAGGAATTCTGAAAACGCACTTTAATGTTGAAAATCTCACAACACCCACTTAACACACCGATTTTCACGACAATACACGTATAAAAACTAACCCTGTTATGTTCCAATTTGTACATACATGTGTAGTACACTTGACAGCCAACCTCGTTTTGTAAAATCTTTAGTGTTAAGACTAAATAACTCCTGTTGATTGTTTTCATTTGAGACAGCTTGAAGAGTCAATTAAGATGCCCGTTAAGATCCCTACATCAAAGGTGGGACATGTCTATGTAGTTCCAGCAATGACCCAGAGAGGTCACAGTGTGTGTGTGTGTGTGTGTGTGTGTGTGTGTGTGTGTGTGTGTGTGTGTGTGTGTGTGTGTGTGTGTGTGCGCGTGTGTGTGTGTGTGTGTGTGTGTGTGTGTGTTTGTGTGTACACAATGGACTTCTGGTAGAGGCCTCAGCCCCTCTGGGAGGGAACCTTCAGTATAAAAACACGCTATTCACAGGGATCTCAGTAATTGTACCACAAGGAGAAAAGGACCAATCCTTCCCCTTTCACCACAACACACACACAGAAGCTCAGACTAGGTTTGATGGGGGAAATGGAAATAAGCGCCTCTGTGCCCGTGAATGCTATCATTTCATTCCTCTACTCCAAATGCTCCAGGGATCTCTGAGAAGGAGTCGGAGCAATAAGTTCACTTTGCTGAATTAATGCTGTAATTTTTTATCAGGAGAGCCGTGGCATTACCTTGAACTGGGCTGGTTTTATGCAAAATGGTTTCAAGCCTAGTTTTTTTAAATGATGGTCCTAATTTGTTGGCTCACTTTAAATTATTAATCTATTTTATATTCAAGCAGTTATTACATGTCATTGCTATGTATCTATGAGGTGAAATGTAATAGCTTCTGCTGGACCTTAGGAAAGGAGCCAGTGCAGAAATGTTATTAAATATTGATAATTAGCTAAATATTTGCCTTGGCACCTGCTTTGAGCCATCGTGCTAATTGGCATGGGAACAGCTGCAGTGGTCACTGAAGACACACAATGAGATGTTCGCAGTGAAACTCACTGACAGAGGCGAACAACTCAATTAGGAAAGATGAGACTGTGACATCCTGAGGATTAGACTGGTGGCTGCTAACATCTGATTATTCTCCTATTTTCAAATTATCAATAAAATACCAAACAATTTGAATTTAGGAACAAACATAAAGTTCTTTCTGCTGTGTAGGGCTGTGCATCAAACCTTTTTTGGTACCAACCAAAATTTGTCCGTACCGCTGAGTATCAAAAATTGTAATGTACAAAAGGCTGACATTGAATGTTTGGTCAGATTGGTACTCTTATTATTATTATTATTATTATTCCAATTTCCTGTTATATTTTATGAGCCGAAGTTCTTTTACAGCTGCTTGTGTCTAGATAACATTAGATATGTTTGGCTTCTTTTGTTAAATGAACAAAGGGTTTTGTAGACATTTAATAATATATTTAATATTTCTTTAAGTAAAGTATCAGATAAAGCATTTTTTTTGCATCAGTACCGTAACTCAGGTATAGTATTGGCCCTGGTATTCAAAGATTTCTAATAGTAATCAGCTTTTGTTATGTCTGGATAAGGGCCGTCACTTTTCTAAAAAATCAAGTTTGGGCTTTAGATTTGTTGTTGTGGTACCATCACTGTAAGGAAGTTGTGTTTTAAAGAGCTCACCTGCATCCAAGATTTATTCATGTACCATGTAAAATGGTTTGGTGTCACAATTATCTGTTGTGCATGGCTCGCTAGTATACTACATTTTGTGTTGACAAAGATAAGACAGTAGCCTAGTTTACAAGGCGCTGAGTAAGGGGCATTTTTGAGCATGGTTCACTCCTGACTGTGAGATGCAGTTTATGTACGAGTAGCTACAAGTTGTTGTTGTTGTTTTTTACACATACTGTGAATTTTAGATCAAATGTTAAATTTGTTGCCATGTTTGAATTGTAATTTGAAGTTTGAATAAAAACAACAGCCCTAGTCTGGATGACATCCTATAAAATGTTACCTTCACGTGTATTGTTGCGTCAAGGAACTACGGATAAGAACTTGCTAAAAGAGAGATGGCAGTCCATGTACTGTAAATGTCATACAAAGGGACTTTAGTAGAGATTGTGGCCATAGCCACAAGAGAAGAATGAAAGAGTCAGCGCTGTGAATTCATCCATCTATCCATCCATCAGTCAGTCTGTCAGACATACCACTGAACCATCTGCCAGCCCCCCCCCCCCCCCCCATCCCCCATCCCTGGCTGAACCCCCACAGCCACCAGCCAGGAGGAGGCTCTCTCCCGGGGCCTGATGTGCTAATGTGAACCTTTGTGATGCTGAGTGGATAGCTAGGTGGCTGTAGCTTAGCTATGGCGTACTGCTTTGATATCACAAAACAAAAACAGTGAAAATGAATCAGGCATGAATTCATCTTGTATTGTGGTGATACTAATAATGATTTTAAAGTCTACGACAACAACAACAACATATCAACAAACAATTCCTACGTGTATCATTATGGTCATGTATTTGTTTTTGATTTGATTTGACACAAGGATTCAAGGAATCTCACTAATGCTAATACATTTTCAAAATCTATTAATTTCATTTTTTGACAAACCTTTTGTTTTAACCTTAAGAACAGATCTGAAACCCTGCAACAGTGCTCTGCATAGCGTCCTCAGCAAAATTCAATTAGACATAATGTTGCACTGCAATCTATTCATTTGAGGAACCCAGTGAGGCAGCCAGTGGGAGTGTATTGATTGGAGTGTGTCATGTGTGGAAGCGAGAGAGGGGTGGCCACGTTTTTTTGCTTAATGGACTGAAATAAAAGAGGCGGGAATGGGCTTTAATTAGGGAACAGTGGCAGGGGCATCTAGTTTCCCCTCCCAGTAGTTAAACTGCACCCCCTCTGCAGAACACACTCATCCACCAAATGCATTTTCACATGTAGATGCTCACAAACACACACACAATTCCACTACCAATGCATTCACACATACATCAAACGTACACACTTGCAGTCTATCACCCATGCACACACACACACACACACACACACACACACACACACACACACACACACACACACACACACACACACACACACACACTGAGACACACAGGAGGGCAGAGGAGAATGGAGGGGGTGATGGAGGAAACGATGGGGAAAATAAGAGAGGGAGTGCTGGGCTCCTGGGGTCTCAGCTGCTGCTAGGGTGCTGCCTGCTCCTCGCAATGAGTTGCAACTGTCAGTTTATTTTATCTCAGGCTTTTCATCATCACGCAGAGCCTGGTTGGAGGAAGCCACCTGAGAGCCTTAGGAATTTGTTGGCTACAAGTCATTAGGAAAGACTGCTGAGATGCGCTGGGGCCAGAGATGTACGCGTGGTACCGCTGCAGACAAGTGTGTCCCTCTAACCCTTGATAGGCTGATTGGCACGAAACGACTAGGTAGGGGTGGGGAAAAAAATAGATGCATCACGATTCTCTCTTGAAAAATAATGTCTTGATGCTGAAAAGTCAGTCATCGGAAATTTAAAACCCAATTCTCAACATTATGATTGTCATCAATTTTGTAAGACATTGTAAGCTGTACATTCGTTACAGCTGAACCTATTAGATGGTGAAATGTCACGTACGTCAACATGTGCGTCATGCTTATGTTCTAAGCTAGGCTACTTCTTGCGTTTTGGTGAGGACGGCGGAGCGTGAGCTACCAAACGGATAAAATCCGACCAGCACCCCCTGGTTTAAAAGCTAGTGTATGGAAGCATTTTGGCTTTTATGAAGTTGAAGGGAAAGGGGACCTGGACAAGAGCCACAGCGTATGCAAGTTGCCAGGCACACTTTTTTCTTTTCTTTTTGGTTCTCTGCAATGCTGGGGAATATGTTGGAAAATGTAATCTTCCGGTTGACACATCTTTTCCATTTGTTTCTACAATTGTAATCAGTCAATCAATCATGTCAATAATGGGGGGGGGGAGTAAAAAGCTGACTGTCTCAGCGCTTTTATTGTTCAAATGGGGTTAACGTCACACTTTCGGACAGTTGTGTGAAGTGAAAATTGTGTGAAGAATTAAAAAAAGAGAGCTTGAGAAAGCTCAAACCATGTGTACTTTCTCTCACTTCCACGAACCTGGCAAATCACACTGTGAAGTGGGCATACTTTCGGTTTCAGAAAGTTAAAATAAATTGCCCAACGCAGCCCTTCCAATATTGAGGTTGGAAAATGAGACGGGGTTTCAGACATCCAACAAACACTTCGGTTGAAGCATAATGACTCCTTTAGACAGGATCAGACAGGTAGTAAACAAGTCAACAGTCGGCGAAGGTAAAACCAAAATTGAGCTCACCCGAAATGTCTGTTATATGCCCTTTCTGCACCGGAAAACTGCAACTACCTCCAGTACGGTAGGTCAAAGCTCAACCAAGGAGGTGCCCTGTGATAGACGTTTGTGAAGGACATCTTGGATAATAATTGTACTGATTACTGCATTTTCTTTTTAATTCCGAAGAAGTTTCTTGATCTGGATTCGTCCTCTCATGTTTCTTGCCCAGATGGACTTCCTTTTCTAGCAATCTTCCTATGGTCCCAGCTCTCAGCAATTAACTTAAGTTAATTAAGTAAGTATAAATAATGTTATTATTAGCAATAGGACAAATGACCCAAACTATACCAAAATAAGACACTGTATTAAACCAGAATTATCCTTTAAGAAATGCAATGGCAGCAATAGGTAGACAGTAAAGAGCGACACTAATGTGTTCTGGGACCGCTGACTTCATAGATGAGTTTGGATCACTGAACATGTCATTTCCACTTCACTTACATGCCGGGTGGCTGCAGATACAGGGAAATGTTTGGACAGGTCTGTGTGACCACTGTGTGGCAAGATATCGTAACCTATTGTTTTTATTCTGTGTGGGATTCTATAACAGATTTACATTTCCTTATACAGGCACCAGCTCATCTCTGATGCCACAATGCCTTGGTCAAAGGGAGCAAAGTCTCTGTAGTTTTTTTTTTTTCTATGCTGACTTGAAAGAGTACATGTCCAAGCGGGAACACCACATTAAAAATGGATTCTGTTTGGGTCCCACTTCAGTTGCCTCCTCACCCCCACCAAACTCCCAACCAGTGTCAATGTCTCCATGTATGAATCTGTGTAAGTGGATGTTTTTGTAATGTGAAGGCTCCAGAGTGGAGGGAGGCTTACCTTGGAAATGCTGTATGATTACCTAACAAACACAAACAGTGGTTGTAACCTTGACCACACAGAATTATTCTTTGGAATGGATGAAGGGTGAGGAGGAGTAAAATGGGAAATTCCAGAGGGTGTCTGTGTGTGTGTCTAACCTTGTGAAAACACAGAAACGTGAGTTTGATGGAGTTATTACACATCTGTGGTTCTACCATTTGTGCGGCTGAATCTATTATCATGAGAGAGACGGAGCTATACTGAGATTCTGTTGGGACATTTCATCACCTCTGTGTCACGGGTCAGGCAATTGCGGCAGCCACTGTTTGCTTTTCATTACTAAAATACAAACTTTAAGGATGTCTTTTTGTTTTTTTTAACAGAACAATGTTTACTTTAGCGATGATTAGGGTGTTATTATTTCTACTGTGCCTCTGAAAATGTAATTTTAGAGGCTGAAGAGAGAGAGAGTATTTTGGCTTGGTGAGCCGGCTTTTGTTCCAACAATGTGCCGCCAGTTTATTGTGGTTATAAGCATCCAGGAAAATAATTAGCCAAGCACATGTTGTGTATATTACCTACAAGGTGTCTCTGTCTGCTCTCTAGAGTCTTGTTTTGTCTTAATATATGATAGTTCAAAGAAATAGGGCTGTGCTGTACACTGTATTGGTGGTGATGTGTTATCACTCTCACATCAGTCAAAAACTGGTGTTATTTCATCATCGCAGCAATCGCTAACACTTTTCTTCATGTTGAGATTAACATCAGGCTATCAGCACATTGTTGTCATTGTTAGCGCAGTGTGTATGTGGCTTTACATCGTTAAAGCCATTTAGCCGACATATTTATCTTTTCCCCACATAAGGAGCAAGCGATCACTTCACAAAGTGTGTCATATATCCATCGGGGAGGGGAAATAAGACGCTGGTTATCACTGCTAGACCTCCCCTGACAACTGTCCAATTATGTATATCACACTCTGCCTACTGTTTGCACTAGAAGTAATCAATAAAGGACGTGGCTGAGTGCTCTTACATTTTGGTGGAACCAAATGCATGAAAACGTAATCATTCGCTCAGGCTGGTGGGGAATCAAATATCGGTAGGGAACAAGTAGGCAGCGGTTCTTCGTGAGGGGAGGGACTGATTAGTGATTGTAGCACCAAGTTTGATGGGGGCGCGAGGAGGGGTTCTCTCCTGACGCGGCAAATGGAATGGGTGACAGGTGGAAATGGGGATGAAAAGGCGGTCCTCCGTTTCATGAATAAATGTAAACACAGCGCCGTGCAATTACTGCGGCTGGTCATCTCTTTTAGGTTGGGGTGGGGGTAAACGTGCGGCTACATCCCTACAGGTCCAATCTAATGGAAACGCGCAGGTTACTGGGGCGTTTAATTGTATATACGGTAAAGCTAAGAGAGAGGAGTGTAGGGGCTTGCTGCGGATGAAAGCCCAACCCTACAACTGGAAAATTTGATTCAGTTTAAACATAGCGTTTCGTTTATTGATCCGCTGTGGAAGGTGAGATCATCACAGGAACACGACCTGAACAGATGGATTCATTTGAACATGTCATGAGAACACATGGGTCTTGTTGCTCCGGAGAATAACTTGTTACACAGAGATGGCAGCCCAAATAAAATTTTTAGAAGGCAGTGATCAGATAAATACCTTGGCTTCACATTTTTCTAAGAAGTTCACTATCTGCGATACCGTATTTTGTCACAACAGATATGTGAAAGATGATGACTTATTCACTTATATAAAAGTTATTTACGTTATAAAAAATAGTCTGTATCAACACCCCACTCAAATATAATTCAGACCACATGTGTCTTTTTTAACAATTAGATGGGAAAAGATTCTCTAGTCAAACAGCAATCATAAAGACACATGCTAATTTTTATCCTATTTTTAATCAATCTTATGCAATCATCTGCATGCATATGCATATCTATTTGGTATTGCCACTTTACCACCACAGAAGAGGCAGGTCAAAACATACCACAGTTATATCTTTTCTATTACCAAGGTTAATCAATAATTCATGGGTCACAATAGCAGGCGGTGTGATTGGGGGCAGGGGGGTGGGGGGGGGGGAGAACACCCTGAGATCCTCTCCCTAAGCTGGATCCCCTCAAAAACAGGAAGAGGAAATCAGAGCCTTAAACCACTCTGATCAGTCAAAAGATTCATCACAAAGCTTCCCTCACACCCACCCACCGCTTTTGGCAAAAGGTAGACCATAATCACGATCATCATCGCTGACACTACGGCGCCCGTTCAGGCATTCCTTAGTGAGGCAATAACCTTTTCTTTCCCCTCTTTCCCTGTGCTGGTCTCTGAGTAGTACTCACACCATCACTTAGAGCATTAATCAAAAAGCATGTGCCTAATGGCTCCTGACAGGCAGCACCCATAATGGGCTGCAGTCCAAGCCCGCATCTTCCTCACGCATCTGGTAACACTAACAGCAGCAGCCCGAGTACAACCGCCTGCGTGGCCACCACTAGATTGTTAATGACAGTGGGTGATATGGTCTCACTCACCATAAAACACTTAGGGCCCTGAGATGTTACCACATCATGCATGAAGAAAGCTTTTTGATAGTATGCTAATCTCAGCCATTACTGTGGGATGATTTACAATCACTTAAACAGCACATGAGCTGGCTGTAGAGACACAGGCGGGCTGGCTGGGATAATAAAGACGCTGGCGCATGTTGATCATTAGAGAGCTCTCTCTCTCTTCCTCTCCCTTTGTCTGTGTGTGTGTGTGCGCGCGCGTGTGTGTGTGTGTGTGTGTGTGTGTGTGTGTGTGTGTGTGTGTGTGTGTGTAAGCATGCACTCTGGATGCAGTGGCATTTGGCTTAATTAGTAAGCGATTTTTAACATGAAAGAGACAAAAGACAAAAGGGAGAAAGCGTGTTGTGCTTTATAGTGGTGCATCGTTGTTTACTACCTGTATGTGTGCTGATGATGGTGATGCATCAATGAAGAATTGTATGTGGTGCAACAAATAAAATAAAATTTAAAATGCCACATAAATTCTGTACTTATTGGACAAGGTCAAAAAGACACACTTTTCTCATGATTTCTCCCTCAAAGTGCAAATACCTGCTATCCCTCTTTCTCCAAAAAATGCTTTTTCCATCAGCTACTTATCTATACTTTGAAGTGAGGTAGGATGGAATAACAACCAAGGGGCTATCAGTTCAAAATAAATACACCTTTAACAATGAATCAAGCCTTTAGAAATGAATACTGGAAGTGAATGACAAGTGCCAAAGGTCAGGTTTTCAGGTCCAAGACATTAATATGGCAAGCCACATTTACTAATAGGCCTTCAATTTAGCCAATACAGATAAATATGTAACGATACGATACGCTGTGAATCAAAGCTGATAAGATTTGACTCCGCTTTGATTTAATATCATTTCAGCTCATATTTAATAGAATTGGATATTTTTGTTCATAAATTAAAGTGTTCTTAAACACATTTTTTTATAATATAAATACTGTGGATGAAGATTTCTAGAATTATTGTTTTAGAACTTAATCACAGAGAAAAACATTGGCCATTGCCACAACCACAACAAACAACAAACATGGGCAAGGATACACTGGGTAACTTTTTTCACTAAAATGTTTGCCTGGGCGCCTGGACAGCAATATTTTAATAATATTAAAAGTTATTTTGATCCTTAAAATAAATTCATATCCACAGATATTTTTATAATTCACAGAGCGGGCAGTGTTTAAACAATATGTCCTTCAATGAACATGACAACATGCTTGTTTCTCCAGCGGTTCACCAGTGTTTTGCTGTGTTTGACAATTTATGTTACCAGGCAACATGCCATTCAGCAACCTGCTGCCAGTATGTAACACCTAGTTTTTTTCGATTGCTTCTTCTACATGTAAAGCTAGGAAATTGCATCAATATTTCATAGGAGGCAGCATTTTCTTGCGCACAGATTCAATGGGCAAGGAGATAAACAGTGGGGTATTAATAATGCAGTGCGGTGACACTGACCTTATTTTGTGCCTTTCAACCTGCACTGATATTTTGATGCACAGTGCCCCGCTACTCTTTAGCACACAGGAGGTTTTCACACTCTTTGTGTAAAGCCTGGAAAAAAACAGACATTTCCTGTTTGACAGAGGTTACATCACTGCCTAAACCACCTAAAGATATTAACGAAAATGCTGGGGCTACGTGCTGCATATCTTCATTTTCATAGAAACAATGTGAATGCTAAGTGTCGGGTTGACAACTGGTGTTGACAGCTGAGCAGATGCCTTGAAGGTGAATTGTGAGAGGCTTTGACAGGGGACTAAAAAGGCAGTGCAGGAACCTCTTCTTCACTGCAGTATGGGGAAGATACTAAGCAGCCAAGAAAAGCCTGTTCGTCCAACTTCAGGTCACCTGTACGAACAAACATGTCTCAGAAAGAAATGTAGTTTTGGAAAAGAAAGACACAGTATGGCTGTGGTGCTTATGCTTTGCATACAACGTGTCAAAATTTGAACGCAACGTAAAGTAGGGCGTGTTAAATTGATAAAACAATCATTTTTTATTTCTTATTATTCTGATTTCAAGTTCTAGGCAATAATTCAATATTGTCGTTCGACAACTTTCTGCGTAATTATATTGTGATGATACTGTATGATCCCATTGAGGATGTTGTTGTTTCGCAAAATTCTGCTGATCAAATGAATAATTCCAAGCAAATAGTAATTAAAGACTGAAGAAATTAGTTGAAGAGTTTGAGCAGTTTTGTCTGAAATGATAATTTTGCATACATTTGCCAGGATTTATATTGCATTGATATCGGGAGGAAAACATTCTCCTGGCTTTTATTCATTTATTTACTGATGTACAAACACCCTGGCAATTATATCATAATAGGAAACAAAGAGTACTTCACCTGTATTTCTCTATGTAATAAGCCTTTGCTGACATATCTATGCTTTTGACTACTCAGTTACATTTTAACTACTGCTCAATGTTTAAATACATAATTGTATGAAATACTAAAGTCTCAACTACAATTTGACTATAAATAATCTGTAAACAAACACATTGCCCTGTTATCAGACTCAACAATGAGAGACAGTAAAGGGCAGCAGTGCTGTCAACGTGTAATATGACATTAAGAATGGCATGGTTAAACTGAAATTCATCCCTGACAGTATTGGAAAAGTTTGTGGAACAGCTCGAGCCATCACTCTAATCCTTATTTAGCACCACTGCTGCCTATTTCCCCCATTCCCATCTATTACTTAAATACCATGCCAGTGTTACATCTTCAGCCAGAAGATATCCGTTTACAATCTATAATTCATGTGTTAAACATTTTATTTGGCATGTTTTAAAAATAAATAACCTAAAAGTGTTTTTAAATATCTCTCTGACCCCTGAGACTGTGTGTGTATGTGTATGTGGTCTGTCAATAAGCCTGTTCTCTCAATCATTAGTGGTTTAGCAGCGGCCATTTCTCTATGCAGAGCAGAAAGACTTTTCCCAGTAGAAAGTTGCTTTAGAGACAAGCATATGTATGTATGTATGTATGTATGTGTGTATGTGTGCCTTTGGCCTCTGGTTTACACATTTACAAAGGTGACAAAGAATGACTAAGCCTCATCTGCCAGGAGCTTTTACCATGAGTGTTATAACAACCAGTAATAAGTGTAAATAATAAATGGCCCATATCTTACCATGAGGGGGCCTCAGCAGCACTGCTAAACTATTTAAGGTGCCTTGTTGATGGGAGTTATTTTTTGTTGTGGGGTTGTAGAAATTCTCGGGCTTCCCAGTAGAGTTTTGGCCTGACAATAAACAACAGTTTAATACTTTATCTAATCCCTGCCAGGAGGTGAGTCCAACAGCAAGCTCTTGCAGATGTTCACATCCAATAATCTATCCATAATTGATGAAACAGGGAGGTCAGATGTAATGGCTGCTGCCATTCCAGCAAACAAATAAATGGTTATTGACAAAACAAGCCAGTGTGGCACTGAGTGGGCTGTGAGATGACAGGCACGGAGCGGAGAGGGGAGGCGTTGAGACGAGGCAGGAGGCAGGAGAGGGAGGCTGAACTCTGGACCACTGCTCCTCAGATGGCCTCAGCCGGGGCCAGCCGGGGCCCAGCAAGCCCAGATGATCCCATGGTGGAAGGTGGTGGACACAACCCTGAGGAGCTGCCCGGAGAGCGTAAACAGGAGGAGAATGGGAGCGAAAAAAGGGGGGAGGAACAAGAAGGGGGGGGGGGGGCATGCAGCATGGTGAGGTGAGTGCAACTGCATGGAGTGTGCTTAGTGCAGTGGGCCAGCTGTCCGCTCTTCTTTCATCTCTGGGCTTTATGTCAGATACAATCTACCTGGCTGTCAAGCCTCGGCAACCATCTCACAGCCCTCTCTCTCTCTATAACTAACTACCCCCCTCTCTCTCCATCTCTCTCTCTCCCTCTCGCTCCCTCTCTCTCCATCTCTCTAGAGGCTGTACAGAGGCGTCCACCTCTGTGTCCTCTGATTTTTCTTGCTAAATCTCTGAATGGTTTGCAGCATGCTTTATTCTCTGACATTTAAAGTCTCTGTCTTTGAAAAGCATACAGATAAAGTGCATTTTCCACATAGAACTGGACATTTAGCAAAATAATGACAATAATGCAATGCAAAATGTATTTCCTAATTTCGCAATATTGTGTTATATTATATCCAGGAAAGAAAATCCAACAATTTCAAAATGTAGTATCTTGTCAGGGTATTTATCAAATGTTGCATCCAAAGATGGAGTACATGAATGCTGAAATAACCCCCAAGTGATCATTGAGATACAGGAAAATGTAATTAACAGATATTATTGTTAAAACCTATATGAATTATATTGATATGAATAAGATATCCCAATGGGTTAATAGTGTAAATTATAGGAAATTACTAGTAAAAAAAAATCCCTTCACATTTTTTTATTTCATGAACGATCAAGTTATACATGATTAGAGTTTCAGCCCAGAGTACTTTAAATAAAGGGTTAGGGTCCTAAAGTGAAAATATGCTTATCTAAACCTAAGCGTAATATGTTGCTCAGCAGGTTGCTTTCACCACTTACAAATTCTGTTGCAGTAATATCATCTAATAATCTCACAAGTTTCAGTGTTTGCGTGGAAGAAATATTAAAGGGGTTAATGATGGACATGAATGGAGAACGGTGTGTTCTCTCTAGCACTTTACTGGAGTTAACTCACTAAACAAAAACTGCACTTCTTTTAAGCCTCAATTAACTTTACACGGAAAATGGCACTGTGTTGCACAACAGCACACACAACGAGGAAAATGCTTCGAAGAATTACAGAAAAAGCAGAGGACAACGTGCTTTTTAGTGCTGGAGAAAAAAAAGAAGCCATTTTTAACTCCAGCAGAGGGGTAGTGACTCTCCCTCGTAGACTTCCCTTCTCCACCGCTTAATTACTGCGTGCGATCATGAATATTTCAGGCATATGCTTTCCCACTTTGTCACTGGAGTTCAGAACTAAGAGAAACAAGTTCATATGCATATTAATAGGGGGTTTGTGGGTGGAGGGGGACAGGAGGACTAAGGGTTGCCAGTGTGCTGGTGACAGCAGGAGGAAATGGCACTCATTCCCCAGCAGCTGCTCTTTTTAGATCCCCCTCAGAGGAAACTGCCCGAGGAGGGCCTCCGCCACAAAGGGGATAAAGGAGATGAGGGCTCTTGATGGAAAACAGGCAAACAACCACTGGGACCCCTTCCTACCCCCCTTCAAACACTAATGCTAGTGCGCACTCGCACACACAGAAACCCTTGGCCCACACTTAGCTAACCCCCAGGAGTTGTCAGGACCTCTTTAGCATTTTCTGCGGTGGCTGCTAAACTGTGCATTAGCACCAGGCTAACAGGACCGCTCTAATGACTGAGACTGAGGAGAGATTTTTTTTCCTAGCTATGTATATATGACAAATGGGATGCAGTCCTGAGGGAGGGGGAATGAGCTGGGGCCCTGGAAGCATCTGAGGCCCCTATCGGTTGAAGAGGGCCATTCTATTAAAATGACAATATAAATGTAAATCCTAAGTAATAATTCTTAAAAATGGTTGACGCGACCCTCCCTTGGATCACGTGCGTCACTGCACTAACATGGTCTAGGGGCAGCATTAAACGTTGTCTAATTGAATTTATGGCCCTTTAAACACCACTTAGCACCCAGTGGAGCATAATGATGTGCTTTATTTAACATATCTAAACAAAGACGATTACGGCATTGTGCAGGTTTAATGGTGCACAAAGTGTTCTCTTTCCACTTGATAAAGAGGCCTATTTGCACATGTGAATGTCTTGTTACTGAACCCTCTGCAAATAAAAGCCTCCTCAAAAAGTTGATATTTTGGCTGCATGCAGGACAACTCTTGATTGATTTGAACCCTGTCAAGTGTGCGTGGAGATATCAGGAACATTCAATGGCAAGTTCAAAGGGAGCGCTAATTAGTTTGACCTTTCCTGTCATAATTAGCATGCCCATTCAACCTCCCACAATTTACCAGCAAGAACAAAAGAGGTAGCACTCAAGCTGTGTTTCTGGATAGAAAACATTCTCTTAATTGATGTTTTCAAACAATACATGACACTATGTATTGTTCCACGGTGTCCTCATTTGCACAATTCTTAAGATGGACACAGATAAATGAAATACAGAAGTACTCAACTTGGGTAAGTGTCTTAAAATGTAAGACGGGAGCACAAAGACGAGGCATGCAGGGCAAAGGCAATTAGAGCACTGGCAGCTATATCACTTCCTCTAACATGTCAGAGGTACTAAATGTGATTTATAATGGGAGTTCCTGCTGGGCACTCTTGAAGGGGAAAGAATTGAGAGGCATTCAAGAGGAGTGTAATGGGGAGGGCTTAATATTACTATCTAAACAAATGGTGTTCTTTCTTTTTTGTTGATTTTTTGAGAGGCAGAAAAATAAACTCCCCATAGCCAAAGACAAGACAAAGCTTATAAAGCACAGATAACACCGCCATAACTAATACATTCTGTTTGTGCACAAATGTGTGTTAAGTAATCTTACAACTGCAAAGCCCCTTGCTTAGCGTACTCAACGTATTATTAACCATTTATCTGCAGCCAGGGTGAGCCAATGATAGCCTATGGACAGGATTAGAGTACAAGTCTAATGCTAATATCTGCAAACACATCAGAATGACTGCCACAGCTACAATAAACCCTTGTGATCTGTTTCAGATCTTGTTCCACTTTCCCATCAGTCGTCATCACAGCCGCTATAATTCCCTTTCTTAGTGCCAAGATTTTTCTGTCTTTTTTCCCTTTAGATAGAAGGCACAAAGAGAACAGGACAGAGAGGGGTGGCTTTTGTTTTGGTACCTCTGTGTCTTCCCCCACTCTTTCTCTTTCTCTTCCCTTCCCTCTGTGGGGCTCTGGTGTGATTATTACACTTTCAGTGGAGGATTTAACCACGGGCCAGTTGGGCCATCGCCTCGGGGAGGTCCCGATTTCAATGCTGTGTGCTACTTTTTCCCCCAGTTTATTGCCTTGCCTTTTATTCTGCCAGACAGTCCCACTGACATCAGGGGGCTCTTAGAATAACTTGCCCGCGGCAATCAGATCCCTGAACCTTAAATCAGCCACCGTATACTGGTATAGGTTCCAGATCTAAAAATGAGCTAGTGCTAATAGATAAAGATAACTCATATGATGTTATGGATGAAACATTTCTTTTACGGTTTTAATATTTGCGTAATCTGTCGACCAAGGAAGAGTTCATTCGCTTACCTTTAACAACGTTCAGCCAAGATGATAAAAAGAAATTGTGATTAAAAAAAACATGATTATGACACTTTTATATTTGGCTGAGCATTGCAATATAAATATCACCATGCCATCACATGTATTAGGACTCCTATATCCAATACACATAATTGCAACCTGTATCGACAATTAGTTTAGTATCTTACTACAGCTGCATTGCAAACGCTTCCCTATTAATCTTACTCCTTACACTAGCCGAAATTACAACTAGGTTTGTGCATTATCCTGAAACATTTTACATCAATATCTAAAACTTAGTCTCTTTACTTGATATTGAATGAAGTTTAATATTGTTTAAAGTGCATACATTTTTTTTCATACTGGTAAACTATTTGAAATCTCACCTCTATCTTTTGGAGGTGCAGATCACAGAGAGGAAAACCTATCGTGGTTTGAATCTGAAGGGAGGATAGCAGCTACATCGATCTGTAAAGTTTTTTAGTCTGCTAATTGGTCTATATGAGAATCTTGGCATAATTAGCTTTTGGCAAAGTCCACAGGGCCCCTCTTTTGTATTGATGGTCTTGGCCTCTCTCTCCTCTGGTCAGTATAGACTGTGTGTGGATCAATGTGGGAAGTCAAATACTGGTCAAGCTTATGCGGAAAATTCAGACCAACTATGATGAAATGAAAGGAGATCAATATTCTTTTGTGCTGTGTGAATTAACAGCATTTGTATCCAACATTGTCAAGTTGATGAGAAATTAATAATAATAAGAATAATAATAATAATAATAATGCAGCACTAGTATTAGACCTTAGAGTGCTGCATGATGCAACCCCTGACTGTAAGAACAAAGTAGTGGAGCCTTAAAAATGAATATATTCAATGTCATATATTCACAATTTTATGGTCAGAAGTTTTTATAGAAGCTAGCGTGAAAAGGTGCAATGCTCTTTTACATTAGAGCAGCAGTGGTCCCAACCTATATGTCTTCTGACCCCTTAAAATAAAGCAAAATGCAAAGCATATAAAGCATGGATAAAGCAATGTAAATACTTGCAACCTTTTGTCACAAACTGCATATGCTAATGAGCTGTACGTTTAATCGATAGCCAAATTCATATGATGAAGAGGTAAAAGCTGAAGAGATAAAAAAGGAAGATAATCAAAAATAAAATATTACTTTAGCAGAAATATAGTTTGTTTATCTTCTGTCTGAGCCTGTTAATCATCTGGCAGCCTTCAGATTTTTCTTGTGGCTCCTTCGAGGGTCCTGACACCAAGGTTGGGAACCAATGCATTTCCATGTTATATATATATATATATATATATATATATATATATATACACACTATACGTTACATATATAGTAACATACCAGTTTTCCACGGGGATGACAGCAAGTTTGCAGGGAGGTAAAGTGACCACATTCTCATCCCTCTTTATCCAAAATGACCTGGCCCCATCTGAAATAGACACACATGGGCAGACAGTCTCAGAGTTAAACTTTTAATTAATCACATTTGATTTTCTCATTTTAAAAAACACACTCTTTATAAGAAAAGGTAGACCCATCATCACTCAAGCAAAAGAAAACACAGTAGCGAAAATGCAAACCAAGACATGATTAATTCACGCCACTGAGTAAACACTTAATAATTTCTTAACGTAGGACTGTCAAAGGACCTGATTTGTTGGAGGCTGATATGTACATAATTAAGCCATACTGTAATTTCTGTCCTGTGGGTGTGTGCGCTTGCATGATGTGTGTATGTGCTTCAGTGTATGAATGACAGCTTGAAGAGCCCATGTAGTGGGTAAATGTTGCAGAAGGCCAGAGTCTCAGGAGTGAGCATTGTGGATCTGTGATCTCTGATCTGTGCAGGAACTCAGCAGGACGTTACCACTGACTTGCTATCACATCAGCCGTAGACATAAACTCACATTTGCTGGACTCCCCTGTCTCCTTCTAGAAGAACTTTAGCATGTCGAAAATTGATGGCTCGCCCCTCCTAGTAGAGGTGTATCAGGAGTCAGAGCTCTAATAAAAAGTAATTGTGCCCTTGCTTTAGCCTGGCACCCTATGAGGAATACAGGTCAACAGAACAGCTGGAACTTAGAGATTGTTAAAAACAGACAGGGTTGCTGAGGGTTTATTTGTAGATCGGTGTAAACATAAAATAAAAGGCATTTTACTTACTGCTATAAGAGGGGTTTTCAAAGGAAAAGTCACAGCTTTTAAACGTCTAATTGCAGTTGGAAGCAAGCAGCTGAAGCTATGCGTGAAAAGGAATGCATGGTTATTGCTTTAAAACAAGAAAAGTGCTTTAAATTGAAAAGAGCAAACATTGAATCATTGTTAAAACGATGTTAATATTGAAGCCTCGCCGTTGTTGAGACGGTTTTAAGTCAAATTGTATCAGCTTTTAAGATCTGACTTTAAGATTTTATATGCAGTTTATGCACGCAAAATGGGCCACTGCCACATCGGGCTCTCGCCTCACTCTTTATTGAAAGCTTTCTTAAAAACGACTGATAAAAGCCAAGGGCATCTTTAAGAATTGACACACTCTTTAAAACATACATCTCATGAAAAAGACTTAAAGAGGGCCAGTTGAAAAATTTAATATAACTTGGGGGATGCAGCAGTGAAATAACATCAGTGTGCAGGCAGCGGCTGTTCACAAAGTAACTGCCTGGGTCTGAGAGAATACTACGCTCACATCACATTTAAAAGGCAAACACACTGGCAGACAGAGGCGAGGCAGGCAAGGCTGATGAAGAGTGAGGAGAAAAGGCAGGCTCAATTGAGCTGGAGAGATATACCCCTATTTCACCTTTTTGCATCACTTGCTTTTGTTCTATATGTCCATTCAGACAAAAGCCTTTTATGGCTTGAAAGCAAGGGTTTGATGAGTTCATCAAGTAAATAGGCAAAAAAAGTTTCATGACATGTCTGATTCTTCCAACACCCTCTAAAATCCCCCAAAAAAGCCCAAAGAAACCTGGACACAAGAACTCTCAGTATTCAGAACAATACAAGTCAAGATCTCCCAACACATGAGAAACTTAAGTGTAATTCAGTTCACTTCTATTTTGATGCCCCTTTTTTTTCTACCCCATACATATTTGATGAAATAGGTCCAAATCAAATCTATATAACACTCCTGCATAACTGATGCTCACACCCGTGAGCCATCAACATTAGGGGCATGATTGAGTGCCTTCAAATGAATTAAAACTGCACATTGATTACTTGATGGAATAAATGGGTCCTTCCCACCACATTCGCCTGTCATTCTTCAGCTCTGCTTACATGCAATAGATCCCAGAGAAAGCAGCATTGGGAAGACAGCAGGGAGAGAAAGGGACGGATAAGACCTTGGCAAATGCTCGTTTTGACTTCCCATGTATTTCAAAATGATGTGTTGATTTGATCTCTGTGGGAAGTTAATTAGGTTCATAGATTGCTCCAGGTATTCTTCAGGTAATTCAGAGTGTCATGATCTCTAGAAATAAAAACCTTAGACCTCACGCTAATTATTTCTACTGTGTCAGGGGTGTGTGTTTTTTGCGGGTAGTAACAGTGAAAAAGAATAATAATAGCAAAATCTAATAAGATGAGGCTAGCAGACACAAATAACCTAGCATACATTGTAAAAAATGAATGCAATTTACAGAAGTTGCTGTGATCCTCTGAGGCTGGTGTTCACACTTTGACCTCGCAAGAACAGTTTCTCTTGCTTTAAATCATCATTATTAGCTGCCATTGGCCAGTGATGAATAACTAATCATTTGTTCAGTGGTGCCCTCTCCATTCTAACATTCATACTGTCAATCAGAAGTACAAAGGCATGGAGTGTCAGGACAAACAAGTGCCACTGATACAGCATTGCAATTAATGGAAGATTGCAAAAAATCCAAGTCTTTCTGCAACAGCTCTACTCTCACAAACCGAGGTAGTAGCTTCAGGATGAGCCTTAGGCGTCTCCCAGCTGTCAAAGTTGGGAGGATATACAATGAGGCCACTCATTTTCCGCTGAACAAGTTGTTCAGCTCAGAGCAGGTACAGGACCTGCAGGGTGGTTTGCATATTGGAACAGTGAAGGTTGAGAGAAGCAGAGCCTCTCATTAAAACCTTCAGATATCATTAGTTACTCCATCAACACTTTACACCAGCCAGCTCTTTTCCATCTCCTCTGCAGCTTTTCCTCTGTGGAGCAGCTGTCTTAAGAATAGCAAAACCTAACATAAACATGAATAAATAAATCTCCCATTTAATCACTCGCTTGAAAAGATTCATTCACACTCCCACCTTTCAGCCATATTTTATTTAAACAAAGGACATCAATCCTTGAATCATAAATAAAGGGGCCGCTCCACGCCAATTGTTTTAAAATGTTAAGCTATAACTAAAACCTCATTATGAAGCTGATCTGCAGAGACCAAGGTCAAAAGTAAAAAATCATTTTGGTAATCCAATGTACAACAGTTCCCTTACACGGTGGCATAATTACCTTGAATATATTAATTCTTTAGTACATTGCTTATTGAATTATACATCCTCAATTTGCCTTCGACAATACAGTATATTGAGCAATGATGGTGAATAAGGAGTAGTAGATAAGACCTGTTGACATATCTGGAGCCCCTGAGCATGAATTATTATCTCCGTCTCATTGAAGGACATCCTGTTGGGTTCAGGGAAATCAGGAATCTCTCCTGAATAGGCCTATTTGTCTGAGTAAGCTGTAATTGCTTTCTCAGGACACCGGGAACAATTTCAATATTTTAAGTAACATTGTTAAACCAGAGTACACTGAGGCTGTAGGAACTAAACTGACCGCCAAAGACATAGTTGAGCATAATGCTCTCAATATGAGAATACATGTCTGATCAATGTGTGTGTTCAACACCAGATGTGTTCAGTGATGGGCAGCAAGCACAAATTTACAAGCGGACGACAAAATGTGACTATGGCAGTGATGGTGACACCATTCTCTAGCCCTAACCTAGTTTACCTCGAAGCTGCCTTATACTAGTACTCTCACCCAAGCAAAAAGCAGATACTCTGCAGCTTGACTCTGCCTTGACTCATGCCAGCCAATAGGAGGTCTCCCTTGGCTTGTCTTTTTGTGTGAGTGTAAGAGTGAAGGCAAATCTACAGGGTTATCACGTGACCTCTCAATAACTGGAATTTCGTTGAGATGTGCCGAACTAACTAGCCTGCTAAGCAAACTATTATGCCAACAGCATGCCATGTCAACTAGCACACTGCCTAAGCCACCATATAAATAAACTTCTTTAGCTTGGACATCAACAATACACATACTTATCTCTAACAATATCTCTGGTAACCTAGCATGTAGCCATCTAGCCATCAGCAGCAAACTGCTTAATCCACCAAACAAACCAGCCAAGTCTCTATAGCTTCCTCATCCTAGCAAGAAACTCCACACACTTCTGTCTATAGCCAGTGGCACCCCCAGAAATTTCCATAGGGAAAGATGGCAAGATGGGGCCCCTGAAAATAACTGAATTTCAGGAATTCTATTATTCAGTTAACTATGTAAACTATGTCAATATGAGACTTAAAGAATAATATACTGATATAGTTGGGTTTTTTATTTTACAGTTAATGTTACTAATTATCTGATGTGCATAGACTAATAACGGTACAGTTAACATTTTGAGTTCCACAACAATTCTTTTTTAATGGGTTTAATCTGTATACAGTATACATGCATTAGGTGATTCATTGTTCTTCAAATAGTTTAGTTGTCCTTTTCCTTTATTTGCATGTTGCATATTATGCATATGTGACTTGTGAGAAGGGAGGTGTGGGGGACAGCGATTGTATTTGGCCACCCTTTGGCGGCACCACTGTCTATAGCATCACAAGTTAACATTATAAGTGTACTAACTAAAACAAGATTAGATATTTTTCATTTTCCATTAAGTGCCCTGCATTTCACCCACAATCCTTTCTGTCTGAATGCTATCTGAATACCAGTTTGACAAAGGCGGCGACACTGTAAAACTTTCCCATTGTCTTGTCAGTCATGCCTGAAGAACTCACATTCACATCTTTTATTCCTATTTTTTGATCCACAGAAAATGGCAAAGATTCTTTTATATTCAAATGAGAACATTAACATTAGACATCCGGCATCACAAAGTCCCTCTCTGTTAGCATCTCATTTGAATAGCTCATATCTTCAAGACACAGCTCAGTTAGAGTCATCTGGGCTTTTGTCCCCAGCACGGGACACCACAGGCAAGTCAGAGAGGTGTCACACATCCAGCCTAGTAATTTGTCATGAAAGAACCCTTTCCTGGGATGAAGGTAAAGAGCTGTCAAGGTTATAATGGCTAGCATAAACATAGCTAATTAATTAGAAACCAGGTGAGGCAGGGCAAGGCCACACTGCTGAGAGAATCCATAATTAGCTAATATGTTACATATACTTGTTATATATATATTGTTAGGAAGGCAAAACAATTATGTTGGTGTGAACGTCAACAAGGAGAGACTGATAAGGAGTCTCTCAGTGGCACCTGTAACAACCTCAAAGAGAGCATGCATTATGAATACAAAAGGCAAGCCATTCTCTATTAGAGATGAGGACCAAAAGGCACTCCGACAATAACATGTCAGCATCTCTTAAAGTGCACACCAACTCCCTCAGACGTCTCAAAAATGCCAAACAAAATGAAAATGGCATGCTCCGGCTCAGAAACTTGGCACTGAGTGAAAACTTTCAACAATGCTTCTCTCAGAGGACCGAGTTGTCTCTTTTTAGACTTTAATAGTAAATTGCAGCTAATCCATCTATGCTGTTCACTGGGAGAAGAACTGGCTCTTATTGTGTCAGGTTTGTATTACCATTCTGATATTGTAATTAGTGAATGAAAATAGAGATCATGCATTGCTGTAGTTGTGAATTTAGCCTAAGCCAAACCAAAGCTGGTGGGAGTTAACATTTCGGTTAAAATTGACAACTTTATTTCGAGGCAGGGAGGTAAAGATAAAAACTCTGACTGGCTACCTATGTCTATAGGTAACTATCAAAAAAAGTGTGGCATTTTGGGTTTGCAGAATTCTGGTGTAATTACCACTAATTCTCATAAATATTGGGAAAGCTGAAGACACACAGCATACCAATTAATCTGCTCCAGGCTAAATTTCTAAAAAAAAAATGGCTTTATTTTATTAATGGTGAGCAAAGTTGGAAATCCCTTCATATGGCAATGAATACATGCTCTACTTCTTGAGACTAGAGATTTTGGAACTGGCCTGTTCGTAAATGCAGGTTGCATATCATAATCTAGTCGACCAAACACTTTAGGTTTAAAAGCCATTTATTTCTGAGTTTTGAGAGATTTGTTTTGGACTAATCCAGTAATCCCACAATGCTGGGTTTGTATGTTGTGCAGATTATATAGCCCTCTGAGACAAATTTGTGATTTGGGCTATAAAAATAAAACATACTAGACTATATATTATATTTAAACAATACAGGGAGGGGGGTATTTAGGATGTGACATGAGTAATGGGGAGACAAGGCAAATACACACGGACCATCACTATCACACTTTTAGCTAGCATAGACAGTGATGACTTCAGGGCGGTTGTGCCATGATAGGTTTGAGACCTCTGGAGAAGAACGACAGCAGCAGGGACATCAGATCAGAAAACTCTCTTAAGTGTCGTTCTTGGCTATTTCATCACAGTTGAGGAGGGGCCACAGGACACCCATACAAGCTAGTTTTGAGCAGTAAAAGTGTTTTTTGCACACAAGTGTATTGTTTAAAATCACCTGTATTAACATAATTTACCAACAGAAATCTATGTGATTATGTGTACAGCGCAAAAACTAGTTAAATGTTAAGTTCCTGTACCAGCTGAATGGAAACCAATTTAAAATGTAAACTGAGAAGCATGACAAGTGTTTATCTCAAAATATGTTTGTGTTAACTGGTATATAAAACACGAGTGGTTACGATTCTTTACACATGTTCTGTGGTGTTTCTTAGCTGACACTGCTGGTTAAAATTCAGAATCACACAAGTGCAAGTGAGCAGCAAAGCGGGGAAGGCCTTGCAGTCAGAAATGTTGAAGGGAAAGCACATTTGGCGGGAGATATGGCTACTCAGCGTAATATTCTGAGCCAAAGAAATGCAACAATGCAAAATGTTTCATCCTATAGATTTCTATATGTACTAATCAATTCACATTTAGTTTTCTTGGAACCCTATAGGACAAATACTATTATTTTGTCAAAATAAAACGAAACTCTACTATATCTAATAAATACTGAAACACAATGAATAATTATTAAGAATAATGTTAGGCCTGGAAAATTGTGTCATCTCCTTAATAATTCCCAAATGTTTCATGTGTGACTAAGTGCAAACAAGAAACTGTGGATTCAATACTGTTTTTAGGTTAATGTCAGTCACTACCATAAACTATAGTATCTCATTTTGTTGACATCTCTGAGGACATCTTACACCATATCCACCACTAGTCTTTGTATTAGAGGAATGCAACCTTCTAGTTCAGTCCAGAGAATGGTACGGTCCACTCTGACAGTGGAGACTTGTGTACCTGCCAGCAGACAAATGGACTGTCTGTTTCTCTCCATGTACAGGTCCTGAGAGCTTACAGTTGTGTTACACTGGACACATAAACCAGTTGCCAGATATAACTATTCAGGTTTCAAAAATGTATTGGCCTTTTCACTGACACTACTAGTTATTACAGAATTGTTGTCATTTATTTTTTATTTAAACACACATACTTATTCTAAATTATTTTGACACTCAAGAAGAAATGCTTTGTCATTATTTTCTTTTTATAAATTACCTCATAAAATCTGTTGCATAAAGATTCTGTTTTTGTTGACTTCGGGAGAGAGTAGAGATGTATATTAGAGTGAAAAATACTCAATGGTACTGACATTGTATCCCTGCATCACAAAGGATGTTATACGTTTAAAATAGTTATTTTGCATAGACTTTTATTATGATTATAATTACTATTTATGATTGTCTCCATTTTCTAAAAGTCTTGACACATTAAGAAAAAAGAGAAGGTGATTCTTCACAACTCTGTTAGATACAACCCCAGTGTAATTTATCTCTTTAAAATTACTATAGATATTTGATAATCAAAACATCCTCAGCATTCAACAAGTTATCACTTAAAATCTTTTATCAGAGAGGCTCAGCAGATTTAGTCTAAGTTTCAGCAGCCCTGACTTTAATTTTCCCTTAGCATTGCAGATGCCATGGATGACACCATTTCTATTTCTCTGCCTTCAGGCTCCTATTGGTGCTGCTGTGGTTCCTGCTGCTAAGGGGTAGCTGCCACCACCCCCCTCATTACCTGCTTGGTGGTGGGGCCCGAGCCTCGGTCAGGAAGTGCTGAAGCTGATCCAGCTTATCGGGCTGGCTCCTCCAGGGGCTTCTGCCACCATATGGCTGACCCAGGCCCTGCAGCCTCCCTAGGGGTGCCTCGATCAGAGTAACGATTCTGAGTATATGGCTCTCCACGTTACCCCTCTACCCCCAGCATGACTACACAGATGTTGTTTCAGCAAATTCCTGAAAATGTAAAACTATAGTAGGAGGATGAAAAAGAAGATGGGGTTGGATTCACCAACCTTAAGACATGCCTTTTTCTCGGTGGATATCAGATTGGATGCAAAAAAATACAATTGCACAGTTTGGCAGGTGGACAGAATGCTCTACCTGTGGCCACAATACTCACAGCACCACGTGGGAGATGCACTTTCCAGCTGTTTCATTTTAGCAGGCAGGGCCCTGACATTTTAAATTTGCTTTCACCAGTGGTTTCAATAGTCCTGCGTCAATATTTGCATGCCTTTTGACGCTATGGGCAAAAAAAGAGGATAGAGAAGAGGTAGAGGGGGAAAAAAGTCAACAGTTTCTACACCAGCCAAAGCTGGTGTCTAAATGTGTCTTACATCTCTGCACCCTGCTAGGCCCCCCATCCCTCTCATGCCTCGTTCTTCTCGCCTCCTGGAGGGCAGAGTGATTGAGGTGCGCTACCCCTTCCTTTTATCCTGCAAGCCAAGGCCTGCCTATCTCCATAGTCAAAAACATCAACTGTAGAGGTGTAGTAAAGACAAGGAAAGCGAAGGGGAGGGACGTGAAGTGTCACATATTCCCCTAAAGCACAATGAGCCATGCACAGGTTAGATGCAAGGATATGGAAAGTCATTATTTGCAGGCCTAAAGGGATGCAGTTGTTACATGGGCCAGATGGTATATCAACAACAAAAGAGGACAACCTATTACAATCCTCTGTAGTATAGTGGTTTGCTATCAAAGACCTACAAAGGCCTGGTTGTGGCTACCTTGTTATCTAATTTGTGTATGTTTATTTATGTGCTGTGTGCATTGGTTGCCCGTGGGAGTATGACGATGTCATTTACATGTTTGAGTACACCAGGGCTGCTTATAAAGTGTAGAGAGTGTGTGTTTGAACATCTGAACGAATGGTGCTGCAAAAAATGATTCAGTAACTTAAGGGAGAATTTATTCTTTGGATGTTTCATTCATTTATTTTTGAAATATTGTACGTTAGATTTTGTTTTCTTTTTACTTTGCAGTTACTTGATTGAGTAGGTCAATATGAAAAATATTAAACAGCGTGTAGTATTGTAGTATAGTAAGTGATTTGAATTGAAGCAATGCATATTTACTGTATATATACACAGTATATCCACGGCTCAATCCTTAATATGTAAAATGAATACATGATATAATACACTATAACAATCGGTGACAAGGGAAGCAACACATAGAACTGCAACTAGAAGCCACCTAATACTCCAACAAGGTAGAGCTACTCCACAGTCAGTATATCAGACAATAAGACATCATGAATACAATTACAGCCCAAATGTACCAGTGCAGAGACAAAAACAGACTCAAGACGGTTAAAAGCTATCAAAGAACAAAGGAGACAGCATATAAAGTAACATCAGGTTTTGGTTATTGCTGGGTTATTCCTGGCTTTGGAGGCAAGAAGAAATTACTCAAGAATTACAGTAAAAGCATGGAGCTGTTGACATAAAAATGTCCACTTCAGTATTGCTTTGCAGCTCATTCCAGTTACTGGGAACAGTAAATTGTAATGAGGAGAGCCTGATGGAGGCGTTAGCTCAGGGGACTGTTAACTGACGGGCAAATCGGGTATTATAACTGACAGGTGAGATTTGTAGCGCGGTTAGGTTTGTAATCTAAACTCTGCTGTCATCGAATGACACTATCAGGAGTTGTGTTATTGTCAATGTATAGGAAAATCACTTTGTATACTCATAGTTGCTTGAACATTTACACTCAGGAGAGTTTTATTTCATACATTCGGCCAATGTCTATCTGTAAAGTTGGTCGGTGTAATTATAAGTGTGGCAACACTGGATATCACCACCACCTTTTGTTTCATGTTTTTGGAGAGATTTGCTTTGGAAATACCCCTTTAAGTTAACTTTCTAAGTTCAAAAAGGTCCATTCTTGATTGCATCCAATATTATTTTAGAATTTGCCCATTTATTATTTACATGTCTTGTAAATATATGCAATAATTTAACATTTCTATTTAAACATAAGATCAATTCAGCCAGAGTATTCATGATTTATTTGTATATTTGATAAGTCAATCTAAAGAGATCTATACAGAAATTATAATGAGGTCTTCGGTTCGGTTGAACAAACACAACAGAAAGTCAAGGAATTGTATATGGGAAGTTAAATTACTTTCTAATTACCAGTATTTTTGTCACTGTGGCCTCTGGTTCTGTAATAGTGAAAGAGATGGTGATGATTGTTATGTTTGCAGTTCCAACAGTGCCATGCTGCAGGCAGGACCAGCACAGTGCAGTGTTTACGTGGTTTGTAGGGACACCTATTGGCTGAATGTGAAAACTACACCGTATGTTGCAGATGCACACAAGATGAAAATGTCCCAACAAATAAAGAGTACAGTGCTTTTAATTTGTGTAGTTCATTAACGTTGAATAACAAAAATGTGCCATACATAATGGATAACAATTACAGTGCAAGGCGTACTCTACCTCCTTTCCTTAAAAACAGACAAAAGGGGGCTAGAGTTTTTCCTACTTTTAATACACAGTGCAGTCACATACTGAGCAGTCAAGTCAGCCTGTAAGGAATAAAAAAGCAGTGCTTCCTTTAGGACATACTAATGAATCATGTATTAAAGATAATCATTATTGGTTTATAAACGCTAGCGTCTCACAAGCCACAAGCACACAGCTCAGTCCCAGGATATGCAACAACTAGTAATAATGTAATTAAAACTAGAAACATGGCTGAAATTCTCCGAGAACACAATATCACAACATCTCTCAACTACATGATAAGCATGAGTTCCAGAAACCTCTGCACAATGTCCAAGAACACATGGATGAACTTTAGCTTTTTAAATTGAAACGTGGGGATCATAATAATGTTATTTCATTTATCACAGAGGCACCTTTCTATTTTTAAGGATACTTTTATGAAATGTCTAAAACACCATTGTTTTGAAATGTAGTGCGTAGTGTTTGAATCATTCCTGCGTACTGGGGAGTATGTCATTGTGTTTTGTTTTTGTTATGGCACTTTGTCCTTATCTTAACAGAGTTATGGAAATATGATGGTGGAGAAACTACAAGAAAAACAAAAGAAGAGCAGAAAAAATGTTTTAATACTAAAAAGATATCCCTTTAATGTTGCACTCATTTATGTAGCTTCTGCTCATTTCCACAGCGCTCAACAGGTGTCGTTTGCTGCGGTAAGTCCAACTTAACAGCAAAAAAGACTTCCCTCTTGATTCAGTTTCACCTTTCATGGACTACACCTTTGAAAGAGTGAGTGTATACAATAAATAGAATAATTCATGATTTTGTCATTAAAAATGAAAAGTTTCTTTTCCTCCTACTTGGGATGTGTTTTGAAATTATACATAATGGACCATAGATGTTCAGAAGTTTTTCCAAACCTCCTCTAGCTACGTTGGGAGACGTACAAGAGTCCCCCCTTGCGTTTCACAGGAGAGGGGTACCAGGGCTTTAATTACGCGCAGAGCTCGGATCATTAGCATGGAAGGGGGTTGCAGTATGGAGCGTCCTCGTCTCCAGTCAAGGCACTGTGCTCTAAGTCGACCACCCCCTCCTTTCTCCTCCTCCTCCTCCTCCTCTCATGTAACAAACGAGCTGCGGCCTTGTTACCGAGGCACAGGTTAACAAGCACAGGCACAGTGAGTTCATGCAGATGAGCAGTACATACATGTAGGAGAATATCAGCTAATACAGCAATAAAGCAAGGTGTGTGTGAAGTCACTAAAATTAAAGCTGAAGAAATGCATTCTTAAGGAAAAGTTTCCTAAAACACGTCTTTTCGTGACCCCTACTGTATGTGATCAATCCACTTAATCCCACTAAAGAAACAGCAGCTCTATACGGCTGCTCTGCTGGAAACAATCCAAGCACTACCATGACACAGATACACGTAACACTCACGCACATCTATCCCAACCCAGTTCTAAACTTTCTCAATTATTCATTAATATGAAATTGTGTTTGTCTCAAGTGGAACAGCATGATTTCCTCCTGCGACATACAGGCATTGTTTGGCCCCTCTCCAGAGCCACTGTCACTCCTTTGCCAATTTCTCCGTTGACACATATTGTTCAGGAATCCATTTCCCTCCTGATAGTTTGGAGAGCCGTGATTTGTCCTAATCCTGAGACCATTTGTAATACAGAAGACTGGAA
Source organism: Sander lucioperca (assembly GCF_008315115.2). Classification (NCBI taxonomy): domain Eukaryota; kingdom Metazoa; phylum Chordata; class Actinopteri; order Perciformes; family Percidae; genus Sander; species Sander lucioperca. The sequence continues at coordinate 33,866,210 of NC_050176.1, forward strand.
TAAATAATAAATTGTGTATGACAGAGTCAAAGGAACCAAAAAAATGGAGCTGGCGAACAAATGGTTTGCTTTATGGTTGGGAAGGAAAATCTTTCTTTATCGTCGCATTATCAAATCATGATATGTATATTCACTGTTGAAATGAATAATAATAAGTGGAGTGTTGGAGAAATATGGAGAACAAAAATAAGGCTGCTATCTGCTGTGACGGCTTCATAATTGTGCCGCTCTGAGGCTGCTCACTGTGAAAATGTTGTATATTGTTGAAAATCATGTGGCACATGTGGATGCAACTGCATCTCAACCGTACTCTGTGGACATCGTGTGCAATTTTAATGTTTGAGTTTTAGAGAAAATGAAGTCTTAAAATAAATGTCAATATATATAAAAATATTAGTCGTGATTACCTGTATTTAATAACACACGTTGAAGCTCTTAAATATCTTTTAACCCGATTTTTTAATAAAACCTAGGAACATTGACAATTAAGAATGCATGTGACAGAAAAGATATTTGAATGAAAAAAAGAAGAAAGAAATAAATAAAAAGTGCTGCAAACTCAGTCTTTAATAAATGCTTAAACAATGCTGTTTAATTGGTTTTTATAAACAATATTCATTCATTTGTTTTTGGTGATGTGATTTACATTAGTGTGTAAATAAAATATCTTTAAGCTGTAAAATGTGTATGAAACTGCAGACCCTGAATAAAGCTTTCTTTCAGAACTGTGCAAATTTTTGTTGTACTGTATCTGTGGTTATATAATCTGATTATTAGATTAGATTATATAGAGCATCTTTATTTGGACCAGAGGTCTGAAATTTTATTTGGGGGAATATTCAAAAACATTATAAAATCACATTATTAAAACATAGTCTTTTAGATATTGATCACAGACTCTACTTCCATGACAGAGGGTTCACGGTACTGTTAATCTGGTAGGCAAATACATTAATTATAATCCTGTAGCTAATTTACTGTGATGTCATGCACATGTTCAAACTGAGAACCTTAAGAAAAATAAAGTGACCTCTCCCACAATTTCCCAGTGGCATTTTTTTTTTTTTTTTTCATAAATGCATGCCGAGGATGAATTAATACATAATTTGGTAACACTCTGTCGTGTGATCTTCTGTAAGCACTGTTCATTGAAATCATGCAAAAGGCTACTGAATAACTTTAATAAAAGATCAGTGATGCTAAAGACTCTTAAAACAACACTCATCCATTTTAATACTCAGAAATTTCCATTTTGGTTCCCTTTGAATCCGAGATTCATTTTGCAGAAACTAAATTAGTTTGAATAGTATAATTTGTAAATATATGTTAATTAACCCCTTTTCTTCATCTCGTTTGTTAAGAGAGAGCAGAGCCAAATGAAATGCAAACTTACCTGTAAGGCAGACTCAGGACCAGTCTATGAATTACGGCAAATAAAAACACTCCTGCACAGTTTACTTTTTTGCATACTCAGTTGTTTTTAGCTAAGCGAGGGTCTTAATTGCATTGTCGTTAGTGTGACTAATAATCGCCACGAGACATTTTGGGTTTATGAACCTATGCAGGCTTCTACAGTGCTGTGTGTAAAACCTGCAGAAGGAAAACCGCAGGAAAAGGATGCCCACCACTGCTCCTTAATTTAAGGAGAGATTAATAAAGCAGTTGCTAGACTTGCAGTTTGTTCTCCCTAAGGGTTGTATTAATAATCTTAGAGATACAGAGTTCATCTGTGGAGATCTGCCCTTGTAAAAGACCGACAAAACTTAAAAGGCTTGTCTTAAAAGATCACTGATGAGCTGCTGTTACTTGTCGTCCATAATTTACTGTTAGTTTCATGCAGATTAAATGTTAAAAGAGAGTCTGACTTTACTGTATAAAATACTGTACCGTCTGTCTGGTGGACTAGACCACTATCAAAATGTCCTGTAGATGAGAAACCAGGAAGTGATGTTAAGGCAATCTATTTCTACATAAAGATGTATAGTAGTGGGTGGTGAATGAGGAAGCCTAGCAAAGAGAAGAAGCATCGACAGCCTCAAATACGGAGACACCCTGCGGTTATGCTTTCACCATGCTATTTCTGGAATAGAGCACGACACAGTGCGGTAAAGTGTTTCCTTTCTTTATCTTTAGCTTACCTGGCAATAATGATAAATACCTCCAAACAGCACAGAACTATCACGATTACAAAGTATTATTATTCTCATGCAAAGTATGTGATTTTAGCTCAGTGCTCTTCCTCGGTCACACAAAGCATCCCAACTGGAGATCAGTGTTTTTCTATAAACACTCTGGAAGGGCAAATTCCACAGTCTACTGTCGGTCTGACGGTCATTCATTTGACAATATTAAATCTAATTGCGATTTTTCTGCCAGATATTGCAATTATGATTCTATACGTGATTTAAAAAAAAGTTTAGCTAAAGTTTAATATTCTCTGTGTCACAGATACAACATGACATGGAGCATTATAACATGAGCCACCAAAACTGCTCTATATTCTTATGCAAGGATGAGAACATAGATATGAATTGCCAGCAATAAGTGTTTTTCTTTTAATAAGCATGGAACCTTGAACAGTCAAACACAGAACATTTATAACAGAAGCTAGAGTTATAACAAATAATAAAAACAGTTCCATTAAAAAATATCAGTACTTTCCTGTAAACTGAAATCTCTGATATGCCTCAGTTAAAAAGCAGCATCTACATATTGCACCTTCTATGATCATGTTAAAGAAATACAAAATAAGAAGATATTTGTGTATGTATATTGTGCTGTATATCTGTGTATTTATGTACATGGCAGCACTGTTACGCTATGTACAATTGTATAGAAAACTTGTGAAAAAAAAAGGAATAAAAAATAAATGAAGAATCCACTGAAAATAGGACATTTCTGTAAACAAAATGTCCTATTTGTCCTTAAACCAAATGTTACGGCAACCATTCAACTAAATATTCACATTCAATTAATCGCACTCTTATCGCATTCTTTTAAATCACGGTTTCGATTTGAAAACGATTAAACGTTCAGCCCTAGTACTAAGTAAAAGGTATGCGGCTTATTTGAAAATCCCTTATCGTAACCTTACTCTGAGCTTTTGCCTTCTTTTAATTGCAGTCCCACAATGGCCCTATATCTGTGTGACTTAAAGTAGTACATTTACACTAACATACCCACATGAAATAGAAATCTACTCCTTAACAGCCTCAACTGAAACTCAAACTGAAATCAAAATTAACTGATGACAATTTTGAATAATGGATTAAGTTATCGATCAAGTGTTTTTTGACTGCTGGTCAGACAAAATAAGTCATTTTAACTTTGGGCTCTGGAAATTTGGGATGATAATTTATTACAAAGCTAAATTAGTAATCTATAATAATAGCCACTGGATTACTTGCTAATAACAATCATTAGATGTGACTCTGATGTTGCTCATCTTCTGTTAGACAATGTTTTGTTGTCTAAAATACTAGAATCACACCAGTGACTTCTGATCAGTTCACCATATCATAAAATTCTTTTCCGACAGTAAATGTCTTGCAGATAACTATAAGTTTGATTTTCATTGAAAAATGTTAATGCTGGCTAAATATATATTCTAACAGGTATAATTGTGGTTTTTATTCCCAGTGTTACATCCATGAATGAATATGATTTTGTGTAGAATGTGTGGGGATATAATATTCAAGTTTATTCAGAAACACTCTAGCAACCCCAGTCCCAAATGTTCATCAGATTATAATTTATCAATTCAATTCCCAAAATAAGGTGGACACTACTTTCAGATAGCATTCAGCCTATCTATTCAAATTGAGGGCATTTCAGAAATCAAATTCTCATTGGTGCATTATTCTATCAGAGTTTGCCTCTGAAGCATGACTGGTTTTCATTTACAGAATGTGGAAGAATAAATGCAAAACATTTGAATACTGCAGGAGGTGTTTACTCTGAGTGGAAATGGTTTCTTATTTTTACTTTTTAAAAATAACAAATCTGTATTCAAAAAATTAAGTCAGATCTTGTAAGACAAGTTGTTTAAATTCTTGATGGGGCATGACTTTACACTGTTCAATGCACTGTACAGGATTTGGCCACCAGGTATAGGTGGAAACAATATACCAGTAGAATTCTTATTTTTCTTGGTTTGTAGCAAACAATGTTTAGAATCAAATCAGTTTTATGGAACTTTAGCACCATATTTTACAGTGCGTAAGTCATTTTTGATGTCTTCCTTTCTCACAACAAGCTTCAAGCAGCCACATTTGTTTTTACAATGATTTTATAACAATTATATGGTTTCTGATTTGAATTATTACAGATTAATTGTCATTGAACTACATATAGGAGCAATCTAAATGTGTGCTTCATTTCTTAGGTTACCATATATGAATCGCTTTTCTTTTTTTATTAGGAGAAAACAAATGACTAAATGTCATAAGTACAAGCATCATCATGGTAAGGATAGCCTTGCATTGCACTCTTGACCACCTGTTGCGACCTCGTCCTAAATATTTCACAGCTTTTCTCCCTTTTTACTCCTTCTTCCTTTGGCCTTTGATGTTTCTTCATTCTTCCTCCTTTTTTCATCCTCCCCGGAATAGCTGTGGAATAGTCCTACAGTTTTCGCCTTTCATGCCTGAAACTTTGCATTGCATTTTAACATTTGTCTGGAGAATATCCTTTTCCTTCTGTGTGAAGGATCATCTTTAATAAAAGCGGAGGGCTGAGAAGAGCTGTGAATCTGTACTAACCACACAGCGCTGAGGTCTCTGGGAGACTGATTAGCATCTGGGAGACAGTGCATGGCTTTTTAATAATGAGAAGAAGTGCTAGTTGGCTGCCATGTGACTCGGTTCGGCCTTGATGTCATTTCCCTGGTCGGTAAGGAAATACTACAGACTACATTTTTTCTGTGTCCATCATGGCAGGCAGCCATTCAAAGAACTTTCCACTTGAAAGGTTTGTTAATTTTCAACAATCTCGTCACCAGAGCAGAGATGTGACTGTGTCTCCCTTCAGATTCGAGGATACTCCTGTGTGGCCACGACTCTGGTGCAACGTTGGCATCACACATATTCAAAGCATAGATTAATAAAGTGGCTCTCCTGCTTCCTATCTGAAAATATCAGAAATAATTATTTACTGTAGCTTCTCAGCTACACAAATCTTAGCAAAATGACATTCAAAATTAACTGTCCAAGCAAATTATTGACTGATCCTTCAGCACACTCCATGTACTTATTTTTGGCCCATTTTTAAGGGACGAAAGGTGAACATTCAAGTAGTGAAGAGAAACAACGGTTTGCTTTAAGTGCATTATAGTAATAGAGTGAAATAAATAAGCTGCTTTGATTTATCAAGCAGGAAACTGAATGTATTTTTTTCAGTTTAACAATAATTAAAACGTGTTATAATTAAATCATACCCATACATACTGCTAATGTTTCTACTAATTTTCACACATTTAGAGTACTAAATTGACTACATAAACTAAATCGCATTCTCGATGATGAGAGGATAGATGTATAATCAAGATCAGTCAAGATCATTAATATATTGGTATTTTGTCAATTCTCTTTATTTAGAAAATGTTCTACTGAAAGTAAGGAATAAACTGAGAAAAAGTATAAAATATAGTATTTTTATAAACAAAGACCATCATGGAACTGCCTCAAACTTCCACAATCCCATTTAGCAAGTTGCAAATACCCCACCATGTCGCCACATCAATCAACACTACCTTATAGAAAGTAAAGTACTTAAAGGAAAGTAATAGCAACACCAGTTTATCCTTGCAGATATGAACACGTTGATCACCATTCACATGCAAAGAAAGTGTCAACAATCAAAATGTCTATAGCAGACACGTGTAAGCTATGACTTTCAGTTGTCTGTAGGGCTGCAACGGATCAATAAAAACAATAAGAACTTATTTTACCAGTAAATTGCTGTTTAACAACAAAAACAGATGAGAAAAGGGAATTGTACAATAACTTTGAATACATCATGAGGTTTACCAGTTTCAAGTAAACACACAATTCCCGTCTATGTTGTTTTTCAGACAACAGCAGTGACCAAGTGATATTTTGTGTCTTTAGGGGCAGACTGTTGTACGTCCCGCTGTTGGAATCCTCTACAGTGAAATACAGTCACAACTTTTACACCGTTTAGCTGTCAGCATTTTAACCATGTTTTATCCAGTTACTAGCTAACGGTAGGCTAAAGTTACCTGCTGCCTAGTGTTAACTAGCGTGACATGCAGCGATGCTTCTGTTGCCTCTAACATCAGTTTCGGAGCATCAGAGAGCAGCGCAGGCATTTACAGTGGTGCTCATAAGTATATGAACCCATGCTAAAGTTTATGGGATTATTTTTGTGTCTTTAATTCCAAGCAAAACTTCTCAAGTATCAAACAAAAAACACTAACTCAAGCAAAAAAAAGTGTCACCTCAAAGGTAAAACTTCAAACTTGCAAACAAAACATTTGTGTAGTTGTAAACTATTGGTCTTATATTTGTTTGAAATTATCTCCTTTTGTTTATAGTTCCCTCTGCTTCTTTCTCAATTATCAGTCTTTTGCTCTCTCCATCACGTTTGCAGTTTTGCTCCCAGCTTTCGCGTTTGCGCTTCCAGAGTCTTTGTTTGCAATTCTGACACAAAACTCTCGCATGGGTGGGTCTTACAGGGGTGCGTCCCCATTGGCTAATGAGTGTTAAGGGAAAGTTTGAGTGACAGCTCAGCCTCAGTGCAGGTAAACTAACATTAGAGACTCAGAGTCTGGTCTGGAGGACACACAAGCCACTCCACAGCGGATTCCTACAAGATTAATAAAGTGTAAGTATTGATCATATATATATATATATATATATATATATATATATATATATATATATATATATATATATATATATACATATTATCTGTGCTCTACGTTGCAAGCATGGTTACCAGACGTTTGTTCTTTCGTTGTGTTAAGTTACTAGCTAGCTAGTAAAGCTGTTTAAGTTAGCATTTAATGTTAGCTAACTGCTAACGTTATCTACACTGTAAACCCGAATGTTCAAAGTAATTAAATAGATTAAGTGGGGTATACTCAAAATTTTAGAAAAAGTTATACTAACTTAATTTTGTCAAGTTGGTGTAACATGTTCTTCATTTTTGAGTATTGTTAACTAATAATTTTTGATTAAATGGAACTATTTTGTGTATAAGTAAGCATAACTTAAAAACATAACTTAAGTGCAACTTAATAGAATTAAGTAATTACATACTAAGAATGATAAAGTCCTGTTATTTCTATTGTTTCAAATAGGGGTGATTTAAAAAAAAAAACTTAATTTATATAGCACATGTTAAAATACAATAAAATCTCAAAGTGCTTCACCAAATAAGTAAAATTGATCATAATAAATAAATTGCAATCAGCAAATGGTCTGAAATGCATTAGACATTAGTGGAAGACAACATGTATTTATTTTATTTATTTTTTGTATTTTTAAAACTAACAATTTGATTGAGGCAAATGGTCTGAAATGCATTAGACATTAGTGGAGGACAAAATGTATTTATTTTTTGCATTTTTATTGTCATCAATTTAATGTTGCTTATATATTTTTTATTTTTATTTAAGTGTTGAGCAGCTGCAGGGATCATTTTTTATGCCGAGTTAATCTCTGATTCAACCTGCGAAGCAGAAGGTGGTGCTAATATGCATACTACCTTCCTTACCGCTCTTTGGAAAAAAACAGAAGAAGAAAAGTTTGAACAACGCAGCAAGGCGGGAAGCAACAGACAGTAGGCTTGCAGAAGTTACTACCTAAGCAGCAGCAATCAGCCTCACTGGACTTACTGTAAGTTTTGAATGTTAATATTCATTCACTTTTACTTCTTTTATACATTATACATTTTTACATGCGTTTGTCTCAGAGAGTGTAGAACTTCTCCAAGCCCCCGCCCTTCACTGGCTTATCACGGAAGTCTTGTAGGGATTGGCAACTTGTCAGATATAGGTTAGCTGCTAAAGAGCTAGCTAGCTAGCTAGCTAGCTAATTAGCGCGACCACTAACGTTACACACTCCAGCAGCACAGCTAGCGACCCACCACTACCAGACTCACTGAAGAATTTTACGACGGATGAATCTAGTAATCACACGCTCATTCCCCGCTTAAAGGTGGTGTTAGAAAATGAGTTGTTAGTAGAAGCACTAACAGACACCTCATATGCGATAGTTAGTTTTTTGTTGATGGAAACTTTCAATAGTGCACCGCTAAGGTCCAATATCATATTAAAAGAGCATAAACGAGCATAATGAGTCAAACTGAGTTCCTACACTGCAAGTCCACGCTCCCTGTAGCTTCTAGGGACGCTCGTTTTAAATTCTGTGTGAGCAGACTGTCTGAGACACGGAGATTGCGGTTAACAGAACACGAGTCAACTGCCCGTGCTCGCCCACTTGTGTTGCGTCGGTTTTAAAACAAACGACCCTGCTGGAGGCAAGCTGCTTTTCATGACAAAGATGAATAAAGTAAAAACCCTTAACAGTAAAGCTTTGGTTTGTAGAAATGGCATTATTGTTGATTAAGCATGCAGTAAGGTTCAAGTGCTGCTGCTTTTCTTTACAGTAATGTTAATTTTGCTTGATGGCTTTAGTAACTTCACACTTTAGGGATCAAATGAAAAGATCATTAACAGGGAACATTTATAAGTATTTATAATTCGACACTCTTTGAATGCTTTTACTTGTTCAGTTTCAGATCAGTTTATGCCTTTGCATCTCTCTGTTCCAGTTTCAAAAAGTTAAGGAAGATAACTGGAGATGTGATAAAGATACCAGGTAATCCAATGAATCTCTCTCTCACACACACACACACACACACACACACACACACACCTCTAAATACCAGTAACTTAAATTGGTTTTTTTTCAGACAATGTTTTAGTGTGGTAACCCTAAATCATACACACTCCCACATACACATATCATTTGTTTATTCTACTTGCCTGTTTGATCAAAATAATGCTTTTTGCCGTATTCAAGTCAACAGTTCATGAATGTCTTCTGTTCACGAATATCATCTTCCTAATTGATATTTAACCTTTGGCACTGAACAGATCATATTTTACTTTGTATTTGCTTGCAAATATTGTTGAAGAAAGATGGTGGAGACCACATTCCCCCTATGCCGACAGACCATAGTGATATCCTGCCCACCAGTGAACGAGCTCATGGACCTCTGGCCTGGTCTCAAAATAGAGTCTGAGGTAATATGGATCAGCTCTCTCTTTTAAAGTGAAAATTGTGATTCTTACTCATTTGGCCGATATTTTTGCTTTATAAATGTGTGCTAGATTCTTCAAATTGGACTGTTTTTTTTAAGTGTTCTCCTCCTGCTGTTATTTCTATGCAGTTGTATGCAGAGTTCCAGCGGATTACAAATCAGAACCTGCCCAACACATGCTATCCTGAGCTTGACCGCCATCTTCCTCAACCGATGACCTTATTCAGACAGAAGGCATCAAAAACTGGGAAGACAGCAGATGCTCTGGCTAAAATTAAAAAAAAATCAATGATGAACAGGTAAATAGATTTTTACACATTTCATAGGTTGACCCAGTGGAACATTGAACAGGTTCAATGATTCAAATGAGCTTTGTGAATTTTGCAATTAGTCCACTTTATGTTTGCCATTTGTCTGATTGCATTAAAGATGTGAACAGGTTAGAAAGTGGTAAACTACCACCAAGGTTGCAGACCCTCAAGAATGGCTTAATGATGTAGAAACTCATCTGAAAAAAGGCTGCAGGGTAAAGCATTATAAAAGGCTAGTTCAAAGTTATCTCCTTTTGTCTAAATAATGCCTCAAAAAGTTACTGCACTACTTTGCAGGTGTTCAGCCAATAGGCCCAAACTACACAATATGCCTTTGTTCTCATTAATATAATGCAAAAGTAACGCTAATGTTTTGTATGTTTTAATGTTTTTCTTAACCATTGTGGGCTGCACAAGATGACCCACATTTCACTGTGCATTTGATACTGGTTATGTAAAACATTTACATTTTAGAGTTTTAAGTGAAAATGTTCTTAAACAGTCTATAGAATTTTTGAAATTTCACCCAAATTGCTGCCCTGTTGCCTTACTCAGGAATTAACCAGGAAGCCAAAAGCAGTGTTTTTTTTTCTTTTATAGCTGTAGCAAACAATAATTTCATTTTGGTATTATTTATTATTGTTTTTGATTACTCCGATTATTTTCCTGACTATCTGATTAGTTGTCTGGTCAATATCAGAAATTTGTGATACATATTTATTTCCTAGGGCCTTAAAGCAACACGCCTACTTATTGGGGCTTATTCCCGGTATCCCCCAGAGTTCGATAAGTCCATACATACCCTTCTCATCTCCGTGCGTGTCGTAACTCTGTCTGATGCACCCACGCCTAGCTTAGCACAGATCCTGGAGGTAACCAGCTCCATCTATGCTCCTAATAAGTGACAAAATAACGCCAACATTTTCCTATTTACATGTTGTGATTTGTATAGTCACAGCGTGTACGAATAACAAGGTCACATGAGACACAGCCATCTTCTAACCGTATACAAACTGGGAACTATATTCTCAGAAGGCAAAGCACTGCTACTTGGGTGGAGTGATTTGCTTGCAGAACTCCAGGCGAACTCTCTGCTCCTCACCACGGGGCTTCTCAGGTGCAAATCACTCTGCCCAAGTAGCAGAAGTATCAGTGCTTCACCCTTTCTGAGAATAGTTGTCAGTATGTATACGGTTAGAAGATGGCTGTTTCTCAGCAGCTAGCAGTGGGTGCGTCAGACACGCACGGAGATGAGAAGGGTATGTATGGACTTATCTAACTCTGGGGGATATGGGGAATAAGCTAAAGTCCCAATAAGTCGGTGTGTTCCTTAAGTGACCAGGAACACATTTGGAAGGCTAGAAGTTTTTCTTCTTAAAAATCTCTCAAATGTATTTATTTATTTATATACAATTTATTTAAGTATATTTTAAAATTATTTTTTTATTCTATTTATTTTAATTTATAAATGTTTATTTATTTTTGTATTTAATTTTAAATTTAACTGTTCAAAAGCGGACTTTCATGACTTTTAGATATATTAAGTTAGGTAAACTTAATGTAAGTGAGGCAATCAGTTGCCACAAAATTTTTAAGTTTTGAGTCACATGTTTTTAAGTAAACAAACTCAACATATTTGACTAATGTGTACTTAAAACAATGACAACACAAACTAATAAACATTGAGTTTGGTTAACATAAACTGGTGTGGTTGTGTACTTATTTTTTTAAAGTTCTGTGAACTTATTCCTGTGGTTTGTAAACTCAAAACTTTTAAGTCATAATAACTGAAAATAATTGAGCTGCCTTAACAGAAAACTGTAAGTCATATTAACTGCAAATATTTGAGTTGAGTTAAATGAGCACTTTTAATTTAACGGTTATCAAAAGGTACATGTAGCAATTCATCCAACCTTTTAAGTTCTGGAAAATTTTGACTTTTAAGTTAATCAACTTAAAAAAATTGTGGCAACTGATTGCCTCACATTTTTTGAGTTCTGGTAACTTATTCGGGTTTACAGTGTAAAACGTGTAGCCAGCGGCTACGTTACTGAGCTAATTTCCCATGGGAATCATGTATTCTTCGTGAGGCCTTCCTCAATGGAGCTGTATTAATTATTGTCTTCTCTCTGTAGAGACCTGCAGGACCCGAGCAGAGCTACGATGCTCTCCCAGGTAACGTTAGGTCAGTAACGTAGCTATATGGTCTATTAGGAAAAATTATTATCCAGCTAACTACAAATTGTTGTGGTTGCTATTGGCCTGATAATACACAATACTATTGGCCTGATTATACACAATAATAATATTGGTTAAGTTGTACAATGTAGAAGCTGTGAATATAATGTATTATATCTATAGGTTGACACATACAGTACAAATGCAGTGTTAGCACTGCTTAACTGGTTCATCTTTATAGTTTTGCGTTCATCTGTACTTTCCTAGTTATGACAAAGACTGGCTATCCTAACTCTAATTACATGTCTTCTGTTACATTTGCAAGCAGGTCAGCATAAGGAAAATGTTCATAGTGTTTTTAAAGCCTACACATTTGCTAATGGCTACTTAAAAGCAAGTTATTTTAATTGTAAATCACCCAAGCTTAGAAGTCGCAGTTATCAATATTAACTTTGTTACCATTTGATTTGTGTAAGGAAGTTTGTTATACTTTTCTATCACAGCTGACATCAGGCAGCAGGCAGTCCAACCAAGAGGACGTGGTAGCAGCAGAGGGAGAGGAGCCTTCGGTCTCTCTGTGGAGGAAACACTATGTGTGCTAAGGCTTCTAACAGCCAGGGTATAGACCAATAGTACATTGAACACACACCAATGAACACTTACAACAACCTTTTTCTTAAGTTTTCATTGGTGTACTTGTAGTTTCTAAGTCCATTGTATGTCAATATATCCTACTATAGTATACTGTCCTGTAATTTAATTTGTGTTTACATCGTCTTTCTGTAATTATATTTTAAAATGCACATCATATATTAAAACACTTTTTTACATTCACCCTTATCTGTTTGGTTCATTATATAATACAGGACATAAGGTTGAGACTATTATAATGCTTTATTTTTAGTCCAATATAAAACTTCACATACATAATGGATATTTGAACGTATTTTGCTGGGGCCCTGGTGGTAGAAGAAGCTGGAACTCAGTGTCAGTCATTATTTGCAGTACATCACAGGTCAGGATCCGTTTTTCATCACCAACAATACACAAACATACTGAGTAATTGGGTTATGTATATATTTCACATATTCAGTTTCACCTAAGGTAAGCTGTATTTATTTGCTGACTTGTGTCTGCAACAACACTTCTGAGGGTGGTGCAGGAATATCACGCACAACTCCTGGACGCCTGGGATCATCTGGTCTCCTGAGCTCACTGATGGCCCACTGCTCCAGTCTGGACAACAGCCCTTTCTGCAGTACAGTTCTCTGAAGGGCTGGGATGTGGCTGTAGTCCTTCACTTCCTTAACTTCTTATTGTACAGCTTGAAGTACCTTACTGGATGATAAAAAAAGTGTTTGAAATTAGCTCAATAATAAATAATTGTAATAAAGCCTGCACTCTTAGAAACATTTTTCTAGCTTTCCTGAACACTACTGGAACACTTATTTCTGGAATATTATTGATCACACTTTCTACATCCCTACCTCCACGTTGACTACATGTGTAAAGTAAGATATGGCTTCATGTTGAATTTAGCCAGCCACCAAGACACATGCACATCACATCAAACCATAAGGATCACTAAGCAAAATATTTGTCAAGGGCGTGGTGTGTTAGTTAAAGTACATAGTTTGGATAGTAGTAACAATATGCATTAAATCTAAATATTGTTGACATTTACAGCGCTAAAATATACAAAACATACGTCCGTTATCTGCCATATTGAAGTAGTGCAAAGAAAGAAGAAACAGTGTGTACAGATGGAACATTATCTAATGTATGTGTCAACCTCTAGATATAATATTACATTCACAGCTTCTACATTGTACAACTAAACCAATATTAGTATTGTGTATTATCAGGCCAATAGCAGTTATATATAGTAGTTAGCTAGATAATAATTTTTCCTAATAGACCATATAGCTACGTTACTGACCTAACGTTACCTGGGAGAGCATCGTAGCTCTGCTCGGGTCCTGCAGGTCTCTACAGAGAGAAGACAATAATTAATACAGCTCCATTGAGGAAGGCCTCACGAAGAATACATGATTCCCATGGGAAATTAGCTCAGTAACGTAGCCGCTGGCTACAAGTTTTAGATAACGTTAGCAGTTAGCTAACATTAAATGCTAACTTAAACAGCTTTACTAGCTAGCTAGTAACTTAACACAACAAAAGAACAAACGTCTAGTAACCATGCTTGCAACGTAGATCACAGATTATATATATATATATATATATATATATATATATATATATATATATATATATATATATATATATATGATCAATACTTACACTTTATTAATCTTGTAGGAATCCGCTGTGGAGTGGCTTGTGTGTCCTCCAGACCAGACTCTGAGTCTCTAATGTTAGTTTACCTGCACTGAGGCTGAGCTGTCACTCAAACTTTCCCTTAACACTCCTTATCCAATGGGGACGCAAACCTGTAAGACCCGCCCATGCGAGAGTTTTGTGTCAGAATTGCAAACAAAGACTCTGGAAGCGCAAACGCGAAAGCTGGGAGCAAAACTGCAAACGTGATGGAGAGAGCAAAAGACTGATAATTGAGAAAGAAGCAGAGGGAACTGTAAACAAAAGGAGATAATATCTAACAAATATAAGACCAATAGTTTACAACTACACAAACGTTTTGTATGCAAGTTTGAAGTTTTTTTCAAAGTTGAACCTTTGAGGTGACACTTTTTTTGCTTGAGTTAGTGTTTTTTGTTTGATACTTGAGAAGTTTTGCTTGGAATTAAAGACACAAAAATAATCCCATAAAAGTTGACTAAAAAGAGGAATAAAAAAATCATCTTTTGGATGATAAAGTTCCCTTGGTCTTTGAAATTAAAATAGCCCCACATCATCACATACCCTTCACCATACCTAGAGATTGGCATGGTTTTATTTCAGTTAGCCTAATAGCTGGTTTGATTTGCATTGAGAGATGATTTTATGAAAAGTACCCCATGTCAATCTCTAGGTATGGTGAAGGGTATAGCCCCCTATTCTCAGGTAAATCAACTACCAACTGCCACTGAAATTGCGTTGCCTGTATCTTTTCACGCCAATCCACCACAGAGATTTTTCAGCCTACTTTAAGTAAAAATTGATTTCACACTATTATGATGGTTCAACTTTGCGCTTAATCCGCGATAACTATAGTCCGTTACACCACTAGTTGTCTGCCTTGTGTCTGTCTGGCGGAACAGATGCTCAGTGCAATCGTCTACATTTGTGCTTCCATGGGTTTAGTAATGAGCCAAAGTATTCAAATCCTAATCCAGCCCCAATTAACCGTTGTAACAACATTGATTGTGCACTGGGCTGTGAGCACTGTCAAAACACCCATGATCAAACATGAGTGCACAGCAGTGGCTAAACAAGCTTGAATTTAATTTGGTTACTTACTAAGGCCCTTAGTTACTTAAAACAGAAGCAGATAAAACTTCTGTTTCGTGTGACACAATCTGCAAGACACCTTGGAAATGTCAAGCATGTTTAATGAACAAAAGGATTTGATGAAGTCGTGGTGACAAAGCCCTGCCGAATGTTTCCTCCAAGTCCCATCATACCCAAATCCCACTTGAGCATGGCTTGACTCCAATCTGTAAGTGGGTGCCTACCTTAAGCGTTAATTGTCTCCAAAAACCTGTCCTCAGCTAATTAATCTAACAATAAACATAAAAATATGTTTATTGCATCAACTATATATACATATTTACCCATAACTGTCACACAAAACAAATTACAATAATCCTAATTTATGGTAAAATAACTTTAGTATGATACACTTGAATGAATATAATGATGCGGTGCCATGGACCCTTTGGTTTCAAATTGGAGGTGTAAGACATGGTTTCAGAACAAGTGAATATGTCTGAACAAGTCAAGTTATATATACAACTTACTAACTTGACTTGACACTTTTTTAGCATAAATGAATACTTGTTAGATTACGTTATTTCTTTCTGAATGTTATTTAAGGAGCCATTCCTACATTGTTACTATGTTAGCTATGAATACATTTGTAGCCACACATTTTCTAATTGTCTTGTAATCACTACTGTATATTCCTCCATTAATTAACAGAAGCATCAAGTAATAAAAAATAGCATATATATATATATATATATATATATATATATATATATATAATTTATATTGTGATGATGGCCGCGATTATGACACATTGTAACATACTCTTAATGAAATTCTTTAGTCTTCTGCCCTGATGTCAGGTTTGACTCGATGAAGTGGTGGGCTATATCCATTATTTCTTTTCTTTTTTGTCTATTCCCTGGACAAAAAAGGAAAAGATCTAAACCTTTTCTTTTCGACTGAATTTACATCTTCTGCTCATTTCTCCTGCTTTCTTACCAAGAGAATTCTAATGAAGGGCAGAGTCAGATATCTACAGGGATACAAGAGGACCTGGAGACAGGAGAGATTGCAGCCACTGATGGCAAGAAATTTCCATAAAAGTACAATCAGGTTGGAATTTTAAAAGTGAATGTTTAAGTAGTCTAAGAGATGGGCTTTGATTCACACTCTGATCAAACCCAAGACATCTCATTCAGAGAATAATGATTTTTCCCCCCTAATTTTCCTCTGTTTCTGTCTCATCTGTGAGCTTACAGGTAGAGCAAAGCCCAATGGTATTGTTTTCCCTCCAGTACTTGAGCACGGGATCCTTTCTTCTGCCAGATTAGACAAGGCCAAAAAGAATGGCAAATGTAGGTATGCCACATTATTATTAGAGGTTGGCTACACTGTGCAGATTCAGGCCCAATCCATTCTATGCATTTTATGTTCCCTTCAACACTCGATGGCAAGTAAATAAATGTATTTTTTATGTATATTTTCATTTGAAATGTTGAAGAAAGCAGTCTTCCTTTGTGCATATGTTGCCATGCATATGAGGATGTGACTGAATATGTCATTCACAGAAATGATGGACAATACAGTCGAATTCCCATGTGGGAAAAGCAGAACTTTTGCCCATTGGTTTTAACCAGGTACTCCTGTGTTATTGTAATAGGTAGAAACAGAAAGCAAAAGAGCACATTTACACAAATACTGTAAGTTTTAAAGTACCATTATCTGAGTATTTCCATTCACTAAGGGCGTTTTCACACATACCTCATTTGGTCCGGACTTTCGGACTTTTCAGTTTGATCCGAACCAAAATTAGAGGTGTGAAACCTCCCCCGGACCACGGTCCGGATCAAAAGACCAAATTTTGGTCCGACCAAAAGAGGTGGTCTCGGTCCGGACCACAGTCCGGATCAAAAGACCAAATTTTGGTCCGACCAAAAGAGGTGGTCTCGGTCCGGACCAAACTGAACCATGGTCCGGTTCGTTTACAGTGTGAAAGCATTTTTTGGATGGTTCGGACTTTCGGACCAAATACAAGAAGCTCTGGCTGACTCTCCTTGTGTTACAAGACCGGGGAAGCTCCTTTAAGGAATAGCTTGGTGCTTAGTGTGTAGGCTACATGAGAGAGTGAGAGTGACGGTGAATGCGCTCAGAGCAGACAGCTGTCGGCTATCAGAGCAGAGAATACATCAGCAGTTTATTTGTTAAGTGGTAGTAAATGTACAGTGTAGGTTTCCGTTTGTTTCTGAATAAATTCTCCAGAAAGTTCCAGTGTCTTGCTTCTCAACATCACAACAAAACAAAAAGAGCCGCGGCAGTAGGGGAGAGCAGCAGTCAGCTGAAAAAACTCCGACACAGAGAGAAGATACGAGAGGACGGGGAAGCCCGTCTACAAACCAATCAATTATAAGTATCTGGAGACGCAGCTCACGTATGTGATGACGGCAGGACGTAGTTTTGTCACGTATAGATCTTTAGTGCGCTTGCATAACTGCAGTGTGAAACCAAAACTTACCGGATCAAATGTATACAATGTAACAAAAACATGAACGTTGGTCCGCACCTTGGTTCGGACTTCCATGTGTGAAAACGCCCTAAGACTCTGTTTAGCCAATAATTCAAATGGCAATGGAAACTATATTTGCTCCTTTGTGCTTCTTTGAGTTACTCGTCTCTTTGCTGAATACATTTTTTGTACATCAAATGCATAATAAGTTCATGAGGCATCAAAGGTCAAGTCACCCAGCGGAAAGGAGGAACATTGCTAAAGTAGATCAACTGATCAACTACTTTAACAAAACCCTCACAGGAACTGCTAAGAAAATGTAACAACAAAAAGTGGGAGGGTATTTTTACTTTTAAAAAAGGTACTGTAAGTGTTCTTTTTTTGTAAAACAATAAATGTAAAATAGCTCATTCCAACAGCCATCACTGAAATAGAGCGTTTGCTCAGTAACATGAGTCTCCCAGTCTGTCTGCTGTGCAGTAAACAGAGAATGAATTTTCTGGTATCCCGTTCCCACTTTATCAGGAGAGACAGCACTACAAAGAGATGGAGCATTCACGCCTCCGGCAGCAGAGCCATAGTGTGACTGGCGATGGTGAAACAGGCAAAGCTAACCTTACCTATTCTAGCGCTCCAGGGAACGCATTATATCACCAAATATGCACAGCGAATAAAGACTGCGGAAGAAAAGAGAGGACAAAACAAAGGTGCTAGAAAGAAAAAAAAAGTCCTTTCTCGGACCACACCCATCTTCGAACTCGGCCTTCATTTTGATCTCAACTACACACCTGTGAAGGTTTGTGACGTGGTTGGGACATTATTGCAGTGACACAATTTGGCCAAAGACAGACAAAAAAAATATAAACACCTACCAAAATACTCAGTGGTAGTTATCGCTGCAGTAGGTGTCTCCAGGACCACATTTTGCCATGATGACACACACAGACTCACAGTCTCTCTCTTTACTCTCAGTTAAAATTGCAGCCCAAGAGAGTGTGATTATTTATTGAAATAGTACATGTCAATGAGTTTTCCAATCTACAATTTTAGTTTGCCATGACTAGGACTTAGTTATAACCGTCACTCCAGAACAATGTTTAACAATTACTATTTTAGCAAAAATACGGTATTTTTAAAGAGCTCTCTACTTCAAAAACAGTATTGTTTTGTTGAAAACATTTAGTGTGGACAGTAAAACACTGTCCCTGTGAGGTCATGATTGTGCATGGCAGTACCTGGGAGTCAAGCACTCCCACTGTGAATAAAAGTAGGCTCAAAGGATTAGGAAGCCTTTGAGCATTTGATGAGAGACACTGTTTGTGTGGTTTTCATGTAACTACTAGAATACCTGCCTGTTTGATTCCGACACTGACTCCAAGAGTAATTTTTCTAACAGTTTTCACCTTTGTGTGTGTGTGTGTGTGTGTGTGTGTGTGTGTGTGTGTGTGTGTGTGTGTGTGTGTGTGTGTCCTCCGTGGCTAAAGCAACTGCGTGTGGGAGGGGTGGGGGTGCGTGTGTGATCACGTACGGCTTGTATCATGTGGACGCGCCGACAGTTTTGTTGTCATTACTTAGAATTCCCCATGGGGGAGACAGAAACTACGCACTATAGCTTAAGTTAGGCTTCACGCTGTTTCATTTTAACATTCAATTACAGTACTTTTACTATTAATTTAACATGAATGGTTAGGGCTGTCAAACTTCAACAACAACAAAATTCTTTTTAACGGCACTCTTTTTTATTGACGCGCGAATAACGCACATGATTTGACCATCGGGCCATACCGTAGTTTGGGAAGCGATGCAGCAGTAACATTGTACATCCATGCTTTGTGGATGGCTACCAGAAACTGTAAAGTGCTCCGTGATAACATCCAGAGGATCACCAGACCGGACATCCACCGTCTGGCTCGCCACAGCGGAGAGAACGCAGCTTCGGTCTGATCTACGAGGAGACCCGTGCTGAAGGGAGAGAGCCCTCCGTGATGCCATCACCCAACACAGACATGCCAAGACGAAGACGGTGACCACGATGGATGTAGTGTACACCACACCCTGTACGGCTTCAGAGGTTAAACCTTATCCTGAATCACAAATAAAAGGTTCTTTTAAAAGGGATATTTCACCGTTGGAAAGCTGAATATATCTTTAAATTGGGTCACTTATGTAGTATAAATGTAAAAAAATTTTTTAAATTGGTGCCTTCTAGGCCGAGAAAAGCCAGGAAATGTGTTTTTGGCTCATGTGGATGAAAGACACCAAATCCCAGAATGCACTTGCTTCGCTGCTCTGAGTACACTCCCAAGCCACGCCTACCGTTTACAGACAGACTGTGTTCAATTCAACTGTGTTTTATTGTCATTTCAACCATATAGTTACACGAAACAACGTTTCACCGTGGCTCAAGTGGTTACACAATTAACATATATAAAAATGGCATTATATAAAAACAACATACAAAACAGGCTACATTTAGTGCACAAACATTATATGCTCTGTAAAGTTTAGCTAACACATACTAGCATTAGCGCTTGGTAGGCTGTAAAACACATTGGAGACGAGACAGCAGGTCTCATATTTCAGACACTGCAAAGTTATACATTGTTTGTCGGGCTATTTCGTTATTAAATTCACTTCTGATACGATTTTAAGCGAGAAATCAACTATATAAAGCTCAAATATGGGCCGTTTTACGGAAATTGATGGCTAATTGCAAATTTGGTAAGACGTGTCGGACTTTAGGAGCGCCACACAGTCTGACGAGAAAGCTGCAACCTCCATACCCAGTGAAAGTCACCGTTTCTCGGGTTTCGTTAGCTGCTACTGTCCCTCCAATCCTATGTGTACAGATAGCAGCTAGTTAGCTTCATTTTCGGCATAACTTTCGTATATTTACAGTTTGAATTTCGTCACGCCACTTACAGAACATCTACCCCAAGGTCTTATAAAGCTAACTATTGTGTCCGATTTCAATTGAATGCATTTTTGTGAACATTAGGGGTTTCGTTAGCTGCGACTGTCCCTCCAATGTACACACATGATATGCTCCGTAAAATTCAGCTAATACATAGCTAGCTACTAGTATTAGCGCTTGGTAGACTGTATCACCGAGTATACAAATTTGCGTGTAATGTAGAATGGTCGGCATTTAACAGTCACAAACTCCACCAGCAGTTAGTTGGATACAAGCACCCCCATTTCTGCACCAGGCAGTCCGTGTTAACACAGCTCACCTCCACTAGCTAGCCTTACCCGGCGACAGAGCTAGTAGAGTAGCTAGACTGGTAGCTGGATATTCCGATACAGCAATTGTTTCCACAAAAACAAAAACACAGCAGTCTCTGAACTCGCGTTGGGAGTTTCGTTGTTTGGATGTGGTCCAGTTTGTTGTCTAATGAGCGGACAACAAACACGATTTTGCCACCCACAAACTCGTTCAACGTCCCCCGCTGATGATGTCCCTTTACCGGCCAGAGGCATCGAGCTGCACCGCTGGTCTCCATAGCCGGCAGGCGAAGCTGTGTCGAGTATTCCGTCTGTAATAAAGTGTCCTGCATATTCTCCGATCTGTACCAATGTATCCCGGTGGTACACGTGTGCGGTAGTTTGAATGCACATAATTGTTGTTCTAAAATTTCCTTCAGGATGAATAAATCTATCTATCTAAAGTTTTGATGCTGAGAAGCCACAAAGCTACGCGAGGATTCAAGATGGCTGACAGTCGTTTTGGTTCGTGAAATTTCGGAGAATGCCAGAGTCCAACCCCCTATGGGCTATGGGGAAGTAGCTCCTAGTAGTGGCTGTAGTCCCTTGCCTCTCGGCAAAAATCTTCTGATGACGCAAAAATCGTCATCGGAAGATTTTTTTGCAGACCCTCAATCCAGAGATCTCCCCTCTCAGGGGGACATGAGGGAGGGAAGCACGGGCATTCAAAAATACTACCGTGTTTCTACTGAGACAAAGCTTAATGCTAAGTCGGTGAAGTATCCCTTTAAGAGCCACACACTACATCTAAAGAGAGACTACCCATTCTGAGTAATAGTCTTCATTATTTACATTTTAACTAAATCAATGATCATTAAAAAGCAGCTCAAGACCCAAAAAAAGAAATAAACCTTAAGCAGAAATGGATAAAGAAAAGGATGTTTTGAATGGCAAGTTGAGTTTCAAAGCCTTTCCAGAGACTAAAGTTAGTTGCATGTACGGTCAATGTGAATGGAGTTACCACCGGAGTGCATTAAGTCTCAAACAGCACTTGAGCATTAAAAATTCGAAAAGTATCCTTTTTAAAGAACATTTAAAACAGATAGAAAATGTGCAATTTAAATATTTTAATTGATTGACACCCCTTATGGTTACTTATCTAATTAGTGGCTGTTGTCTGTTTTTTGAAACTTTTCTGTTTTTTGAAAACTACACATCAGAAATAGTCATAAAACAACTGTGTCAAACCATAACATTGTAGACCCATCGGCTTTCCTAAATTGTCCATGAGAAGCCACACTGCAAAGCTTAGTATATTATATATTGGCCCTACATTTCTCTCTTCAGGAGTGTTGATAAAGTACAGGGAACTTTGTTTAAACTAGGTATGAGGTTAGTAGTTCACATAGTGTAGGTCTATACATTTTCAGTTTCAAATGTGCTGCAAGCTATTACTCTTTCATTGCTCCTTTTTGGAGAGGAGGTTCCTGACCAATTATTTTCAGACAGATGCAGGGATGCAGAATGACTCAAAGCATCAGGTTTTTTTTCCAGATGATGCCTAAGGTAAGGGAAGAATGGCCAGAGGCTAAGGCAGCCCTCTAGGGGCCCAGGGAGCTTATAAACTGTGAAACTGACATCTCTTATCTATTACGTTTGCCAAGTAAACCTTTAAAAACCTTGACACTGCTCTACATGCTTTTCCCAACCTGTATATATTTACCATTTAATGAATTTGAAGTCATTTTTGAAGTATCGACTGTGAATAATCACTGATCCAAGGATGAATAAAAGCACTCAAACTTAGTGTACCTCCTCATCTGCAAGCTTTCATATTTCTTTCAATATACCTTATGTTATTTTTATGTAGTACAACTTTCTAAAATCAATAGACTGTGCACTTTCAGGATGAAATAAGTTTTATTATATCAATATACACTTCCTTCAACAGCCAGTTTTCACCATGCCTATCAAAGCATGGCCAGAAAAGGCGGTTGAAGGGAGTTTGTTGATGTGGTGCTGTTGGCAGCAAGTGAAAAAAGAAAGCCATGCAGGTTCCCTTGATGATAGGCCCTCGCAAACCAAAAAAGCCTTGCAGGGTGCCTCCAGAAATGTTCAGTCAGTCACAAGGAGGCCTGTCACTGTTTGAATGCTGTCACCTTCACTTAGAGCAAGGCAAAGCAACAGACATCTGCCTGTAGCTTCCTCCGAACCTTTCACAGAAACTGTACGTATGCCATACAGTACAGCAGAGCTGTAATATAAATACAACCAAACTACATCATACTTAGACATAAGACATAATGATAACGTTTGTACATTCACTTTTTGAACCAGTATTGCACGCATCTGTCCAATAGAAGTTTGTCTGGCTCAGCAGATGTGTAGATGTTTTTGGCAGCAGAACAGGAAAAAGCCAAAGAACTCTGTAGCATGAAGAAATTGATCATCACCGTCCCTATAAACTGTGGTACAAAAGCCTACTAATTATTTACAAAATATGACATTTTCTGAAAGGGCTTTTTCTGTGACATAATTATTAACTTTACATGAGAGTGTAGAGTATATCATTTGACAATAATTTACAGCAGATAAACATGACATGAACATGTCAGTGTTTGTTAGTTTCTTGGGCCGATTTCTGCTTCTGCATTAAATCGACGCCATGGGTACGTACGTAGGTACGTGGAGATAACCGATATTTGGAACCGATATGCATTTACTGTGAAAATGAAAATCTTTAAGTCATAATTAAGATTTTGAAATGTTACAAACTCCAACACAAAACTTTGTTTGAAATGCTTTAAGCAATTATTTAATAAATGAGAAACTTTCAACATAATACACAGTATTTTTTTTTACACAGTAAAAGATAGTCAGATAGTGTTGTGGGTGGGACATTAAGTCAGACTCAGTGGTGAGTGAAAGCGAAGCAGAGGGACAGACACAGAGCTGTAGCGCAGCCAAAGTAGCGCACTTTTTTAGTTAATTAACTTTATCGCTTATCAGGCAAATGAAACAAAAATACAGATAATCTGCAAACTGCAAAAAAACAGAACCGATAATCGGGCTAGGGCCAATTGGTCTATCCCAGGGTTTCCCGCAGCACTTTGCAGTTAAGCAACACACGCCTGCCGCCTTAACTACGTCGTCAAAAAAAAAAGAAAAAATGAATGATCTAAATCTAATGAAGCAGAAACTCTTAATGTCAGATAACGTCCATAATAATTGGACTTTGGGTTAGATTTTTGACAGTTTTCAGTTGTTATGAGGAGCAATATGAGAGAGAATAGGCTTTTTCACATTAAGACTTATAAAGCCCATGAGAACCGTGGAGAGTCAACCCACAGCCGCTCCGCTGTCCTGCTGAAAATGTTAAGCAGAAACGCTTAATGTCCGATAGCGTCCATAATAATTGGACTTTGGGTTCCATTTTTTTTACAGTTTTCAGTGGTTATGAGGAGCAATATGTTGTTTATTCACATTAAAGGGGTAAATCGCCCAAGCATTTGTGGGAGTTTGTCAACAACTGTGCGAGCAGCTTGGGAATGCCCGGGCAGAAACGGAGTGAGTGGACTTACTGGAGCGTTGGCATATGGCAGGCAGAGAGCATTTATATATGTATCTCTGTCCTGTTCTTTACATCAGTGAGGCTTTCTTCTCTTGTTTCAACGAAGTGAATACATGACGAAGTGACTGAAACTATCCACCACCTCTCACGCATGGATTCTTAACGTCCCGGTCTTTGAGACACATCCATTGTCTGTTTTGTTTTTTTCATCATTACACTCTATTACGGTTAGTTAGCGTAGTTAAAACACTACACACAGTGAAATTACATGTCCTGTTTTTATTTCATGCATATCTGCTCTGAGTGTGTGAAGCTATGGGCTGAACTCTGTTATCTCAGAGCTGTTTGTTTTGGAGAAGAGTTGTCAGGCGAAGTGGAAGAGAGCGTGTCACGGAGGATAATGGGAGCCATACGAGTAACAGTTATAGCACATGTTTTTTAAATATTTTTTAAATAGTTTCAATAATGAATCTTCTGTCCTCACTATGCATGTCTCATTTATGTGGGTGGAACCATGGATGTAACAATGTAATGTACGTAACTGCTATGGAACTGCGCCAATAGCAACAGAATGTTCAACTGAAACCAGATGTTGGTGACAGACCAATGGACGCCTGGCAACAATCATGTTACGTAAAACACAGATCTTCCAGATACAACTTTAAAGAAGCATTACTTAAACAACTTTGTCCTTATACAGTAGATCCAGCGGACACAAAGCAATATTACCACCGCTTTGGTCTCCACCAACTTCAGACATAAACCATGACCACTGGGCTAAGGACCTTCTATCCATTCTTCTGCTGCTTTATCATCCTACCAACTAAATCCACAAGTTATCCCCAAAATTTCACCAGCCAAATATCTCTAATTTTTCATTGATACATGCTTTATTTATTAAAGTTCAGTCGTACCAATAAGCTAGCAACAATATCCTCACTTTCCTCAGTTGTAGCCACTGCTGCTGCATTTTCTGTTAGCATGTTAGCTTACTAAGGACTTTTAGCTGGGGAAAATCTATCACTACTTTAACCCTCCCTATCTGAGGTGGAATATGATTGGTTAGTTTTAATGGCACTCCAAAATATAACCTTTTAAATTGTATTGTACAGCGACTTAGCCTGACAAGCCAGACCCACATCAAGATGTTGGGTCTGGGAACTCACCATTGGCAGGGCTTAATCTGAGGGGCGGGATAAACGGTTGTCTTTCAAATTCCCTCTGCAAGCAATAGGATAGCGCTACAACCAACCAAAGCAACGCTAGTTAAACTTTTGCCGTATCCGGTCGGCAAAACTCCGAACACATCTTCCTTTTTTAAGAATGACTTCAGTGTTTAACTCCAAGTCTTCCAGAGTCGCAGTCAAAGCCGATTCGAAAGAAGCAGCAGCCATCTTCTTTGTTTTCAAGTAGCAGGGAATTCACACGGAACCGTCACAACTCTGCCGTCCCTATGTTAAGCCCGCCCACCGACTCTATACACGATGTGATTGGCGTGACCAGAATTTGGTTTTTCCAGCTCGCAAGCAACGGAGAGTTGCTAGACTTATCCTGGCTGTAAATTACATTTGCTGCCGCTAGGGTGCGTCTAGATTTCTAGGCAAAAAGGGACCACCAATCACAGAGATCCCTGACATGTTAAAATAGAAAACACATGTTCATGTTAAATTTACTTAGATATGTCCCTCATTGTATTGGTTTGCACTCTTGTGGGCATAATGCGCAAAAATGTATATTTCATATTCATTTTTAAAGGAATATTTAAATGTAATTTTGTGCCAATTTTGACAGCCCTAGTAACTAAAACCAAGGTAAGGTCTTGACCCACAGCAAACTGTGAGACAGAACCATAGAGTGAATGTGCACAAACAAAACTATGAACTACAAGAGGCTAAAAACGTCCATACTGTAGACCTGCAGAGTCGGTTTGTCACTAAGAGCAAACCCTTTTGCATTACATGAAGTAATTATATACAAAAATATTGATTAATGGAGCTATACATTACAGAAACAAAAGAAAGATGCTCAACTGTGATACACTGTGTTACCAGTTAACCAGATTTCCAACTTAACAACTTAGCTATAGATCAGTCTGCCAGGGTCAAATGTAAATAGATTTATAGTTCAAAGTGATATGCAACATCGAAAAAAGATCCAATGTTTTAAGGTCATTCTTATATCTAGGACTACAGTTGTCATTAGGGCACTATTAATTATTCTGCACACCCCAAGGTATACACAGAATGTCTTGAGAAAAACTAAAGCACAAAAACAGGACAATACCATTCCCCATAGCCAGAATAAAGGACTGAATTTCACTTGCCAGTTGTTCTAATTTGGACAGCCATCAATCATTGTTTGGAGGACGAAACAGTTCCCCAGTTTGTCCTCTTACATCTGCTATCCTTTTTGTGTTGGTCTTTTTCAGTTGCAAGCAGTAATAATCCAAATAGAGGTTAAGAGTCTTCAGCGATTCAAATTGACCTCTATCACTCAGGAGACAATCTCTAATCAATATTGCTGCTCTTATTGCCTTTAGTAATACCTTTAGGGTCTAATAGGCATTATGATTAGCATCCATGAGAATACTGCATCACAATGAGAGAGAGCATATCATAATGGGTACTGTTCATAAAGCACACCAGGCCTCAGCATTAGGGCTGAACGATTAATTGCATTTGCGATAATATCGCGATATGTTAAAATGCGATTTCCTAATCGCAAAGGCTGCGATTTGGTCACGACTCGCGAGAGCAAATCAGTCTGCACTCCGCAGAGAAAGCAGGTTTTATTAGTACAGTTAATCCCACGGCAAGAACACCAGCAACTAGCTAACGCAACGATAGCCTCTCTGAGCAAGTGCACACGGCAGCACGCAACTTCACGAGGGGGAGGGGCTGGAGGCAGCTCCTCTCTGTGCACTGTAAAAAATTACACTGGTGTGTGTGTGTGTGTGTGTGTGTGTGTGTATACTATATTTTTACTTATTTAACTGTCTAGTGTGTAATTGTGTGTTGTTCATACTATAAAATGATTTATTGTTTGTCTTTGTTGAATAATACAGAAGACAAAGAGCTTAAAAAAATAATCGAATTGAAATCGCAATATTTGGGAAAAAAATCGCAATTAGATTATTTTCAAAAATCGTTCAGCCCTACTCTGCATGATGGAGCTGCAATGCCAGGAAGCATATCAGTTATAGCCAATACAGTACTGCATCTTATCCGAGCGTCATTCACACCCAAACTCCTTCTCAATTCAAATCTCAGACTGTTTTTTTTATCATCGTTGTACACAGAGCAACAAGAGATAATAGTGTAAAAATCCCCTAACTGCAAACTGGAAATGGAAATCAAGAGAACGGTTATGAAAAGGAACACAGATGCACAGCAAAGCAACGCACATCAAGCACGACACATGTTCTGCTTCTTCACCCTCCTTTCTAAACACTCACATAGTTCTCTGTCCGATTCTGAATCAATTCAAGATCAGCTAAACCACTCCGGAACCAAAACAGATTATGCAATTGCTTTGCCTGCTGCTGTAGACAGTGCATTAGGATTTTATTACTGAACTATGATCAGGACATCCAGATTTCTTTTAAATCTAAGGCACGTAAACTAGATCAAATTTGACATATCTATCAAACGAGCTTCATGTATGGGCAGACGCTCTACCAGGTGAGCTACCCAGGCGCCCAGAAACTGTGTACATTGACAACTTCCAAATGCACATGTATGTATACAGTATTGTAACTTGGTGTCTTGGGGCTGGGTTATTTGGACAGATAATTCTACATCCCGAGTCATTTTTATTATCAGTACATCCTGCAAAAACACGATTTAATTAGTATGCAACTCTTTTGGGGAATCACAGAGGGGACATTCCAGAGGTGGTGAGTTTGAACACACAAGGGATGTCTGTAACAATCCCTGGTGTAAACCTCAGCAGACACAGCATAACATTCTTGATTTAAAATGAGGATAAAAATTCAGCGCTTGAAAACTAATTAGCTCAAGTGAAGATGCCTACAGATGAGCAGAAATTGATTGCTATCTGAGTAGAAGGTTCATACTGACTTTTTGCTGACTTTTTGTTGATATAGCAACAACATTCTCAAACTACAAAATAAACACCTTAAACTACATTACTTATGTAGCATGGTCTGACAGCAATAAATGTTTAATGATTTCAATTATTCAAATTCAATTCAAATTCAAAAATATTATGACATAACACAACACTCTTTCTAACTTTACATCATTTCTGAAAAGAGGAGTTGCAGTCTCCACTAATACTCAAAAAGGTGCAGCGATGTGCAGCACAACTTCCTGTCAGTCAACAGAATGAACTTCATTAAGTTTTTTCCTTACAGCACTGAAGATGTATAGGCCCATGTCCAAACTGTCCAATATAATTAATTTAAATGGTTTGTATTGCAATTCAGTTCATGTGGTGTTTACAACTCTTGATTCATATCAGTGTGAAGTTAAACTTTTCGTTTCTTTCATCTAGAGCAAGGGAACCAAACTACATGTCTGAAAGCAACCCAAGATAAACAAAATGTAAACAAATGTTTTGTTCAGTAAAAATACATTTGAGAGTGACAATGTTATTACAGGATAAGCATTTATTGGCTAGAGAGAAAAAAAAGATGTAAAAATGAATGAAGTTTGTCATCCTTAGTGTAAGTGATAAGAGAGTCCAGCATGGAAACACAGCCCTTAACAAAGCTGGACAGTATGTTTGAGTTTCACTGAGTATGGGCAGCTCCATCAATATTTAGCTTCTCCACCACCTCACCTCTACTACAGATAAAAGCAAGTGGAGGCCAGAGTACAAGGAGACGCCACCTCTCCCAGTGATGCTAATTATCCCTGTTTGCTATCTGGCTAGCTCCCAGGCATTCTGATTGGATTTACTTGTCAAAATAAATAAATCATCATCATAAAAGTGTAATGCCACTTCCCTGACCTTTCCCCACACCCAGGCCATGCTAGTACCACAGCACTGTGTACAGGAGGATAGAACCCAATCTAGCTGGTACTATTTAAACCTCTAACAATATTATTGGATTATTATATTGGATAACTATTATTATTAACTAAAACTATTTTTGGCTACTTATGGGGAAGCAGAAATAAGCTATAAATACAAGATTGACATATTGTGGTGTTATTATTTTTATTATTATTTTTCTTAAGCCAAACTTGCTAGCAAACAGTTACTGATTTACAAATACTGCAGATACGGAGTAGCTTTAGCATTAATTTAAAAGTCGGGTTTGTGTCCACCTGATGAATGGAAGTCCAATATTCCAATAACAACTCGGGAAATAGCTGACTCTAGCTGCTAAATGTTCCACCATGTTCACTAGCTGGTTGCTGACTTTGTCTGTCTGCCGTTTGGTGCTGGACTGGTAGCATAGAGTCAGTTATCATAGGTGAGCGCTGCGAGGGTGAACCAAAGCAGTAAAATGTGAACCGGAAGACCAATGCGTTAATAGACACTGAAAAGCTTCGTAGAGCTGAGGGAAACTGCAGAGTCAGGTAAGAGAGACTACTGTCACATACTAGTTGCCACATGATCCATTGATGATGATTATAGTCCATGTATAAGTGATGAAGTGATACACCCACCAAATGCTATCTTTTTGGGTACCAAACACTTAGCCCCTGGAGCTGAAAGGTACCTGTAAAAAGCCAGTTCTCATTCACAACAGTAGAGATGTGATCAAACCATAATGCAAATCTGTTACAGCCTTTTTGATTACAAGCTAAAATGTTGGTGGGGATATTTTAAGTTTCTTGAAAGTTGGTAGAAAAATATCCATACCATCCCCACATAAATCTAAACTTTGTGCCTTCAACGCTAAACAGATGCAACATGTTAGTACTCACAAGTTGATGGAAGGTTACGCCGAGGAGATGTTGGCAGCTTGAGCAATGGGAAGATGGGAGACTAGGCGACAAATGGCAGGAGATATCTAATCCTCCCAGGGTCCAAGGAGAGCTTCCTGGTTATCTGTTTAATGAACACAAATGTCAGTCTTCTTACTCAATTAAATCAGCTTTGCAACACATTCATTACGTCCTGCAGAGACGTCACCATTTAGTGGCACACACTGAAAGGCAGAAACAATGCATCTGGTCCATGAACAACAAAGGTTAATTCATTGTTTTTTCATGAATTAGTTATTAAGTAGGGCCAGTTTCGGTGCTCTGAACACCTGACTTGTCTTAACTATAGCAAACTAAAGATATACAATGGTAAGGTAAGGGAAGGACATGTATGTGACGATATACTAGACTATATATACTGCCCACAGTTAATTAATTACATGCCTTAAAAGTAATGTTTTTCATGTACTGTATCTCCATGTAAACTTCGCTGAACTTTGACATCTGTATGAAGCAACCTAGAGAAGAATTCTACTACACGTTTAAGTATTAAAAGAGAAAAACCTAAAACACATTGAGTTGTTACTGAGTGTCACCTTTCCTCCATATACTTTCCCTTGAGTACAGGTTCAATGCACACAATGGGGCCACTCTGTTTCCTAATCGGCTTCTATAACAAATACTACATTCTGCCTACTTTGACCATATTGTGGCTTCAGATAAAGACAATGGACAGAAGCATTCAGCAACTAAATAACAACAAGTTCAGTTTGTTCAACTTCAACATCAGTAGTCTCTGTTTTCCAACTCTGTGCTGCATTTTCATTGACAAATCCAAATGTTATTTTTTCAAAAAATGTTTGGAGTTAGTTTTAAATATGAAAGTCATCATCGACAACATTATCACTGCAAAAATCTTGTGGACTTTGTGGGCTCCCAACTTTTAACGCGTTTAACCAAACAATAGCTCTTCTACACAACTCTGGCCATTATTTTATTTATCCATAAAGTTGAATCATGTTTACTGAAAGGAATGCTATGACATATTATCTTATATGGGTATACATTTTAGTGTCCCAAATTATTTCCCAAAAACTGAGTGTCCAAAATGATGAGGGTCTTATTTAAGACAGGTTGCCATAACCCTAACCCTAACCATAACCCAAACACCTGTTAAACAGGTGGTTTAGCAGGTTCATAATTAAGGACATTGTATGGGGAATTTGGGACACTAAACTGCACGTATACCTTTTATATGTGTAACGTTAGCTTAAGTTGCTACCCCCATTAATAAATATTGAGTATGCTAGCACAACCATACCCTGTTCGAAGCGGTTCAAAGCAGTGTTGACAACTTCGGGTAACGTTACTCGTTTTTAATATCTTCGGTAACAGTTATAGTTCCCTTAGCCAAGTATTACTGTAAGCACTCACACACTAGCTACTATAACTTTGACACAAGACATGTTGGTATGCCGCTAACAAATTAAAAGCTAACGTTCTGCAAACAATGCAAACAGCTAACAGCAAATTAGCTTTTTTGTTCACATCAACTCGACACGCGCGTATTTACCTTTTTGTGCATCGTCATAAGTCTCCATCCGCGACAGTCACATCCCCTGTGGTCACTTGTTTTGACTGCCTGTAGCTTGACGTTTTGGCCTTTCCCTCCCCACCTCCACCTGTCCACCTCCACCGCTGCTGTTGTTGTTGTTGTTGTTGTTGTTGTTGTTGTTGTTGTTGTTGTTGTTGTTGGCTTCTTCTTCTTCTTCTTCTTCTTCTTCTTCTTCTTCTTCTTCTTGTATTATTTGGCTGTTTTCTGCATGAACTTTCCGAGTGTGGGTAAATAAATAAATAAAATCGTATCCTCAAGCATTAAAAGGTAACCATATGCATAGGCCCAATTTAGTTTGAGTTAAACTAAATTAAATACAACTACTATATTAATGATACAAATAAAAATGGATTCAAACTGGCTTAACATATTACTGTACATTTTCAGACTCACCCCACCCACCAACAACAAAACATTGTCGTTGAAATAATGTTTTAATTAGTTTTCACATTATTAATACACCAATGTGATACACAACCATACCGGAATAACCGTACCAGCTCCAAAATACCTAATTTGCCCATGAGGATGATTAACTAAAAATTTAAAACAAATGGTTACTATTGTCATGACTATAAAAATGTTATTGGTGTGGAAAAATTGAAAACCATTACAAAACTCCAATTGCAGTTACATACTTTTGTAATATTTAGAGCATCCCCTTGTGATTATGCACTTTTTTATTGAAGTAAATAACATACACTATGAGTCATATACTAGTAATAGTATTTGTTTAGCACAGACACTGCAGCATGTGAATAGTCCAGTTGTTTAAATGTGAAACAGGTGTTTTAAAATTGAATTGAGTCAAGATTCTGAACTGTTAGGCCAAGCTGCACTATGGTAACACAACATCAAATGGGATGGTCAACAAACACAACACTTTGGCAGGGGCAGGGGAAAACTTGCCTCAGTGACTGGGACTGTGCAGTTTGCCTACAGGCCACAGGACAGCTGCTAGAAGCCAGCTTTTTTCACCTCGCCTGCCTGTCTGTCACTCTCTTTCTCTCCGGCTCAGAAGCTCGCTTCATTGCCTCTGTCAGTTGTGAGCCGGTGGTTTTGCCTCCACTCTCTGTCACCCCTCTGTCAGGCCCTGACTGATAAAGCTAGCACCAGCGCCAATCTCCCTCCTTCAGCTCCGTTGGCTGTTCCTGGACTCCATTCCACCACTAATTAGCTCTTCAGAGATTTCACTTCATGGAAGCAGGGGGTTGGTGATGGGGTGATGATGGAGGCTTGAGGGGCGGGGTGGGGTAAGGAGAAGAGGAGCCAGGAGGATGTATGCGGAGGAGTAAGTCTTATTGGATATCATGGCTCCAATGACAGTGCACTGATTCTTGTACTGAAGTCTTGAAGTATGAAGTCCAAAGCAAAGAGATAGATAGATAGATAGATAGATAGATAGATAGATAGATAGATAGATAGATAGATAGATAGCATAATCTGCAAAGTGTCTTAAGGCTTTGGTCAAATAGAGGGAAAGAGGTGTCTCACTAATGTCCTGCCTCTGCCGGGCCAACATGACCACTGCAGGTCCTCAGGTGATTAACATGTTGGCAGGGGTTCCTACATGAAAAGACCCCTGTTTCTCTGTCTACTAGTGTGTAAATATCGTGCTTGCGGAATATGAAAGTAGTGCAACTATAAGGTACAAAAACATAGGGAAAAAAGATCAAGAGTGGGTCTCACATCAAGGAGGACCCTGAGGATGTCTTTGTTGTCAACTTCAGAAGGGGGAAGAGAGGAGCAGAGGAGGAAACTGGCAGAAGGGGGAAAGATGCCAGAGAGAGCTCAAAGGATTCGGTCTGGGCAAGGTGATCGGTATTCCTCGGCAGTCTGCCTTCTGGCTCAGATCAGTGGGAGTAAGCTGGCAGCCAAGCCAGAGGGCATAACAGCACAAACACACCTTCAGCACTACACTGCTAGAGGCTTGGCTTCACAATCTAGAGGGGTGGGAGTTGGAGGGAGAGACAGAGGGGAGACAAGGAGAAAATAAATACACTATAATTATCTTCAAATCATCAACTGCTGACATCCATTGTAAATATGTGTGTATGTGCACATATTCCAGTAAGAGCCATAATGCATCACCTACTGTTGTGTCAAAACAATAGTTTATTAGATGAGATTCAGCCGTGGGTTATGTGTGGTGAAGGTACTGAGGTCACCAGTCAGGCAGACTCATCCTCAGGCAAGCAATGTCATATCTACTCACATCATCACCTCGCTCTTGGATGAAATCCAAAAAACCCTTAATGTGTGACGAGCAGAGAGACTGTACACAAGCATGACACACTCCTTGCATTAGACACCAACATGGTCCTTGCGGATGTTCTGTTACAGCTCTGACTAAAGGTCTTAACAGGTGCCTGATGGGTGGGCAGAACTGGGCAGGGCACACCAATGAAGTACTCACACACGCACAAAGTGTTGTGACAGGTACCAGATGTCCTGGCAAAGGCCAACTTTCTCCACTTCCCACACACACACACGCACACATACACACACACACACACACACACACACACACACACACACACACACACACACATTCATGCACACACATTGCACATTGCATTGCTTGTCCCAAAGCATTTGTGGTCTGACACACAGTCAGTGGCTATGGCTACACCATGTTGTTGCTACTGTAAGATGAGACAAGGGGGAAACTTACATCAGGTCACTCCTAGGTCACAGGTCAGGGGCAGAGATCTATTTGGCCATACTCCATCACTAAAGCTGTCCTGTGTTCAAGTATGAATTTATGTCTGCCTCTAAAAGTTGAGGGCAGTTGCATGATAAGGGAATGTTATGTTCCGGGACTGAACTTAAAGTATTTGCACAACAAGAACATTTAGGTGAGCATCTGCATTTGTGGCGCCAATGTTATGGTGCATAGTCCAAACTTGACAGCTTTAGCAGGAGATAAAAACACAGATCATCAGAGTTGGGATTGCACTACAGGACACTAAATTGTGGTTAAACTGCTGTCGATGGTGAGAGTGGGGTTATTGATTTTGCTGAGTGTGGATTTGGAGCCTATGAGGAGGAGTTTGAGGAAGTTTTAACTGTCTTGCTTGTCCATGGGAGAACCTCACAGATTATGCACCAGCATCACTCGTAGATTGTTTAAAGTTATAGTGCATAGTTTCTGTCGTCCCCATGAGGAATTCTAAGTAATGACAACAAAACTGTTGGCGCGTCCACATGATACAAGCCTTACGTGATCTCGCACTCGCCCCAGCCCCTCCTCAATGCAGTTTCTAGTAGCCAAGGAGGACACGGAGGATTAAAAAAACATGATGGACTCTTCAGAAGAGGTAATTATCTTCACTCAAGCTTCTGCGTGGGAAAGTCACCAGACGACACAATCTTCTGAACATAGCCATACTGAGAAATACAGAGAGAGTTGTGTGGAGCTGATAGTCTTAATAAGCTTTGTAGCAACTCATTTGGCAATGGCTTGAATGTAACTTGCGTTTATTAATATTAAAAAGTTACAGTGATCAAAGTATGGAAACAGTGGAAACATTGTGGAGCACAATGTAGAACAAAATGACACCAGTAACAATGCAGGAATAAAATGAGATTATGAATGAATCTATTGCCTCAGTGCATGCTGGAACAGTTTTCAACACACCTACCTCATAAACCACAATCATATTATCAGCACTTAGCCAATCATATGAATGCTGCTCATGGTTTCAACTCTCCACTAATTTTGCCTTTATTTCAAAAAGAGTGCACTGTTACCCAAGATAACTTCATCTAGGATTTGCAAATCAATCCTCAAACTGCTTTTGAAGAACCAAATTAGCTGGGTGAGAATAAAACAGGATTAGTTTAGCCTGATATCGGCTTGTTAGCCTGAATTAGTTAAGCTCCATCCATTTCACCATCGATGATGATGAAAAAGTGAAAAACAATATTCTCGAAGTCGATTAGAACTTATTATAAGGTATATAATATTATAATAAGTAACACCCTGACAAAAACAAACATGACAACAAAGCATTCTCTTGGTAATTCAGAGAACACACAATCACTGTAACCTACAAGTCAGTTATTATATGATTTAAACTCCTGCAGATACCTTCACCTCCTCATGTCCTCCCATAATGGCATCTCCATTAGATGGCTCCAACTTCTTAAACTGACATTTTCATCCACACTATTGTACGTTTTCCTTTTATTTTATTTCAATTTCTGAAACCTAACACCTTTTAACATCATGTGCTCATACATGGTGCGTATTGATGCCTCCCCAAATTTAAATAGTAACATCCTTAATTGACTGCTCACTGATATGACTTAAAATTATAAAGGTATAAAGTATACAACCTCTAATTAGTGAAGAAACCTAGCCTTGATTTCAGATTTTGTTTCCTTTTCCTTAAAGTGCCCGTTTCTCAGAATAAGTCACTCTTACAGAACTCAACAATATATGTATATGTAGAGTGTGGTGTTGACCTAGACTGTCAAAACAACTATCTGTAGAGTGTCCTGAGATATCTTCTGGTGTGATTTGACACTATTAATAAAATTAAATAGAATTGAATGTATACTATATACTATATATGTATAATTTTATGTCACGCCGATTTATGGCATCTTAAAAATGTCAGTTAAATGTCAATTGTGCAAGTGGTTGCACCCTGCACGTTTGTAATGAGATTCAAATAGTGTTAATGGTACATGCGCTGGTATTCTTTAAGTCCTTCTAAAGACCACTGGTAACCAAATATGTTACTTTAAAAAACCACTGTGTGCAATTTGATATAGTGTCTGTTGGTTAAAGCGTAACTCTCACCAAAATGCAACCTATGGTCTTTTTGTGAATGTACCCAAGTCAAACTTTCATTTAAAAGCATAATTAGGATGGAAACGCCACTTTTAAGATTTACCGTATTCTCGTTTTCGGTCAAATGGCCTTTTGAATGGGAGAGCTAGGGGCACTACTATGATAGCATCAAGATCATTATTTTTTCTTTTTTTTTTATTAAGAAGGCTCGACACAACATGAAACTTTGCTCGAAGTATCACCAGGGGCGCTACACATGAACTCGAGCATTGAGAACATTGTTTGTGTACACAGAGTTTACTAAAAAGAAAGGTTTTAACAACTCATTGTAGCTGTTGGTTTTTCCGGTCGCTGTCCATCTAGTCAGTCAAAAATAGTCGATCTCCGAATGCAAAGTAACAGGGAGGAGAGTAAAGATGGAAAGCTCCTAAAGCTTAGTTCCACATAAATGCACGGATAATTCGTTGTTTTGTCATTAGTGAAAAACAATATTGACCTTGTAGTTGAAAAAGGAGCCTCATAGAATGACATTTCCTCCTATGGAGTCCGTTTATTCGCATTCGGAAATCGACTCTTTTCACTTTTTGACTGACAAGATGGCGGATAGCGTAAACAACAACTGCTAAAGCGAGTCATTCAAAACCTTTCTTTTTAGTAAAGTCTGTGTACACAAACAATGTTCTCAGTGCTCAAGTTCATGTGTAGAGCCCCTGGTGATACTTCGAGCAAAGTTTCATGTTGTGTCGAGCCTTCTTAGTGTTTTAAAAATAATGATTTTGATGCTATCATAGTAGTGCCCCTAGCTCTCCCATTCAAAAGGCCATTTGACCGAAAACGAGAATACAGAGAAAAGTGGCATTTCCGTCCTAATTATGCTTTTAAACAAAAGTTTGACTCGGGTACATTCACAAAAAGATCCTTGGTTGCATTTTTGCGAGAGTTACGCTTTAAGCATCAAGTCAGTACATTATCCCTGCAAGCATGAAAAACATTGATTATTTTAAAGAACAAATGAAATGTCCAATACACTGGGCAAATTTCGGTGAGAATTTAATAACATCATTATTGTTAGTATTGTTATTTTTATTATATTAATACAACAAGATATAAATATATACACTAAATATATCTGTATAGTTTTTAAAATTATGTTACAGATTTTGGAAACAAACGTAATACACATTTCCCTTTAAGTTAATGTTAAATTCTAAATCTCCTCTTTCACTATTTATGCAATTACGTTTTCATGAAGTCAGACCTTGAGTTTCCGTTA
This sequence comes from Sander lucioperca, assembly GCF_008315115.2. Taxonomy (NCBI): domain Eukaryota; kingdom Metazoa; phylum Chordata; class Actinopteri; order Perciformes; family Percidae; genus Sander; species Sander lucioperca. The sequence continues at coordinate 33,904,241 of NC_050176.1, forward strand.
AGACTGATGTGTAGAGAAACTCATTTCAGAGACATGAATACATTTTTGATGTGCTTAGTCCAATACACCCTTAATGATGAATAATCTTCATTATTATTCTATAGCTTAGATAATGTAGTGTTATAATTGGTCAATATGACGCCATTTTGAACCTTTGGTAGTATCCTTGGAGATTTTTAAGAACATCACTCTTCAAGGCTGCAGTGAAGAAGAAACTAAAGTATCATCCGATGTTGTCTCGACCTAAATTGCCATTCTGCTTGTGCTTTTCAACCTCATGAACAGATCATAACCAAGCACTCTCCTTTGGATGGAAAAGAGAGAAGGCCTTGCTGTTTTAAGGTTTTAAGTGGAATCTTAATGTGTGTTTTTCCCTCTACTAACCAACCCTTATGTTTCCCCGCTGCACAAGGCCGACACATTCACATGCCAGAGATGGAATTAAATAAATAACTGCAAGAAACAATTAGCGATGCATCAATAGTCAGATCAATAGTGATGTTGGTAATTATCATTTGGGATAGGGGAGATGGTCTTTCCTTATTGATACTCTCTAATTCACGGGTATAACCTCAGGGCAGCCAGAATAAATCAAAACACATCAAGGTAAACCACATTCACATCTGTCATTCCTTTATGACAGATATGAATAAATTTTGCCCCGTGACTTCAAATATTTAAAGCTGAAGTGTTATGGTCATCATGAGCTGTTTCATATTCCGACTGCAGCTTTGATTAGGTCTTCATGCTTCAAACAGCGAATGCTGATTTATAGTCAATAAAGGTGGTGAAAACATATTAAATAGATTTAACAAATGCAATCTCTCAATTTAAGAATGTTGATTGAAATAATCTAATATTTGAGGAAAAGGCTAATGTGTTTTATTAAACTGCAAAATAGATATTTTGTCATTTTTATTGTAAGTAATATGTTAAGTTGTATCTCTTAAGTTTTTGTGTTTAAGTTTTCCTTATGTTTTTATGTGTTTATGTTGTAGAATCAATACTTCTGACATCCAATCTTATTAAATGGGTTCAACAAACTGTTGTTTGTATCCATATTTATTTTAATTCCTGCTCAGGCATGATGTCTAATGAAATGTGACACTTATTATTATTATTATTATTATTTAATTTCAGGCAATTTATTTTAGGCTGAATGAAAAAGCAGATGCCAAATTAACTCTGACCCAGCCACTTTCTTGAGCCAATTACAGTCTATCACATTAACCCCTATCACAGTAAGTACAACGTGTACACTGCTCTACACCAGAACAAAGAGCCATGTTCCCAGAGCATTTAACCAATCACTTATGCTACATCTAATTAATAGCGTGTTTCACAGAACTGAGCTTCAATTAAAGTGTAGCCCTAGAAGGCTGGAAGGCCCTGGAAAGAATTGAAATACTCAAGTCTTGTTAAGTTATCCATTTGGTAGCAAAGAATTCAGATCCTGCAGGGATTAAAACATTGAAGTAATGAGCATAACTTCTGTTTAGTGATTAAGCATTGTCCATTTCTGTGTTTGTCTTCTGAGAATACAACACCAGATCATTATCGATTCATCCATTAATTATTCTGTCAATACAAAGTCAGGAAATATTGAAAATTGCCATCACGATATCCTGGAGATCCAGCATCTTTAGATTAGTTGTTATGTCTGTCAAACAGTCCCAAAACCCAAAGGTACTCATATTTGTATCACATAAGACAGAGAAAAGCAGCAAATCCTCCCATATGAGAAGCTGGAAACAAAAAATGTTTGGCAGTTTGGGCTTTAAAAATGATTTAAACAATTAATCAATTATCAAAATAGTTGCAGATTAATTTTCGGTTGATAAGTATAATATTCAGCTGCCCAAATTATGACTAATTTGCTTCAAATTAGGAACAAATGTCTACTCCATTGTATCATCAAGGGATATAAGCCAGTGCACGAACCACAGGATGAGTTCTGAAGTGTACACTCATAGTTATTTTTTACTATTAACTATTGACAAAATGGGACTTAGAGTAATAGAATTTTACTAAGCGTGTGTCCTCTAATTACAGTAATCTTCTATATTATATAGCCTAAAAAATACATAACAATATTTTGTCCAACCGCATTAATGCTGTAGTACTTATTTCAATAATATAAAAAACAGAAAGGAATGAGATTACTTCTTTGTTACTGGCAGTATCAAACACATAATGTACGTGTGGGGCACATCTTTCCCATACCTGGTACTTCAGTGAACAGTTAAGATTTAAAAGCACTGGGCAGTTCTCTTTTGCTTCTGTGAATTAATAATCAAAGAAAAAGAAAAGAAAGAAGGGAGGCCTTCAAAAATCAATGGACCCATCAACAAGACTGGGTGTTGTATGTGCCCTCCCTGTGACTGAGTGTGTGCATGTACTTAGGTGTGTGTGTGTGTGTGTGTGTGTGTGTGTGTGTGTGTGTGTGTGTGTGTGTGTGTGTGTGTGTGTGTGTGCACACGTACACATGCATGCCTAACCCATACAGTACATGTCCATGGCAGCAAAGCTCCTGCACAAAGCCCAAGCAATCATTCCAGCACTTGTACATCTAAATCAGTGGCAAACAGAGAGCAGAGCTAACTTGTGTATACAGCAGAGACAGAGCACTCTTTTGGGTTTGCTCCTTCTAAACACCAGTTGTCTCCTGCAATCAGTGTGGTCATGTCTGCATTATTGATACAGCAGGGGCCTGAGGGGCCCAGGCTCAGATGGTGCACAGGCTCACAATGTTCTCCTGTGTGTCTGGAGAGAGTCTGGTTCTTGGGAGAGCTCAGAGGTAAGCTAGGACAAAACTAAAATTAGGCCTAGAGCTGAAAAGCTGAGCCAACTTATTCTGGTTTAACTGAGAATAAATGGTAGCAAGGCCTCTCTTGGGAGAGATGATGGTCAGGGAATGCACCAGCGTCTTATATTGCAACACAAGGGGAATGATAAAGACGGAAAGGGAGAGCATGCTGTTTAGAGAACAAGACACAGAATGTGCAATGAAGTGTAAGTCATCACATATGGACGGCTTCACCATTTTCTTCACCTTTTAAGTAAGAATTAAAAAAAAAAAAAAATACTTTCTTAACAGTTTGAAATTTCCCAATTACCAAAGTCCAGCATGATGATGAAATCACAGTGTAAGTGCTGTGCTGGGTTATGGCCAAAGAGTAAGAAGTGCTGGGTGTTGGGAAATAGCCAAGCTGACCAACTTGAAAAAAAATTGTTTTTGAAAGTTATAAATGTTTTTTTTTTTTTTACAAATCAATACAAAACTGTTTAATATTGTATATTAAGCTATTTGTTGAGTATAATTTGTTGAGTGTATGGAATTGGCTTAAGAACACAGCATGTAAAATAAAAGTATGCAAAGATGCATGATACTGTGTCTGGTCTTTTTCTGTTGATGTACAAACAATTCTCCTTTTATGATCAAGGGTCCAGTTTGTCATTTCCCAAATTATTCACTAGAGGGAGTAAATACAAAGCTCTTCAGTCTTTCCACACTCATAAGACAAAAGTGGACAAAACGCACTAGGTTGTTTGTATTCATTCATCTATTTATATACATATACATATTCATCTATTAGCCATGTCTGTCTAAAATCAAATCCTGTGCACAGCAAACAATGTATAAATTACATTTCAAACTCTGTATATAATAGAAAGGTATTTACATACTTCATACTACCTTCCCCTGCATTCCTGTGCAATACTTTCCTTCAGACATATTGTTTGTGTTGAGAGACTGTAGCACTTTGCAAACTTTTAATTTCGGATGAAGAATATCCATAAATGGCAAGGGGGGGACTTCCTCTCGAAGATGATTTCCCAAAGGGAGCGTAGTTCAATACTGCATGCTGGGTTCTTTTTGATCACTTGACTTAGCAGTGTTTGTTTGTCCGTTTGTTGTGATGCTGCTGATTAGTGAAGACAGATTAATGAATCATAAAAAGACACGTTAGATGTGTCTTCTCTGAGGGACACATCCATTCATCTGCATCCATGCAGAGAAACTCGTAATGCATTTTTCACTTTTTCGCTGCATAATTAGACATATCGATGAATATTAACAATTAAGTCTTTCAAATGTCTTATTTTATCTGACGCCAGATAAAGACTGCTGCTCTTAATGAATTAAATCCTGAGAAGCTCCTTGCCGAAACATCTAACATTCACCCAGAAGGCTGTGCTCTGCTTGCTCCCTGCTAGTTGCTCTGGGCTCCCCTATACCCCCCCCCCCAAACCCCCACCCCATGCTTGCATCCCTCAACTAACACCCACCCTTCAACTCTTCCTTTTTCTCCCCCTCGATGATTTTATTTCTTCTTTTTGCTTGTTTGATATATTTCTTTCCTCCCCACCACCACCATATTCAAAGACTTATACAATATACATGCTCCATCTGGTCAAACTTGGTGAACTTAAATATACCTGTCAAGTGCAACTTTAAAGTTTCCCTCGCAACCTCTACTAAGTCTCGCCCAATCCACTAAGGCTTTAATTAAAAAGCAGCCCCAGTTCCAGGATGTGCTTCTAAATGAGGGAGTTTGTGCTGGCAGACGAGGAGCTGGGGTCTTGCAGTGGGACCCGGCTTGTGGCTTTCATCACTTCCACTCCACAGCTCTGAAGTTCCGGAGAGGCATCTGTCTGACTTGAATTGGAAAGATGGAGAGATGCACAGTGAGAGAAATTTAGACAGAGGAGAAATTGAAGAAGCAAGACAGGAGGAAGGGGGAGGAAGGCAGGGGGGAGAGAGAGAGAATATAATGTGGGGGCTGATAGCCTCTTTTTGTTCCAACTGTGCAGAAGTAAAGTGAAATGTTACAGGCAGACTTTTTTTTTCGGCATTAATGCAGGACTTTTACACACAAATTTGAATGATTGCCGATTTTAGAATTTTTTTTTAAAACCCTGTAAATATTACTGTAAGGCTTGTGATATCCTAAAAAAAAAGAATTAATTTGATTCCATTCATGAAGTTTAAATGTTTTTTTGAATGTTTAAAAAAAGCATTAGACAACGTTGAAACCGATCAGAAACATGACGTTTTATTACGTTAAAAGCATTTCTACTGCATTTGTGGCCATTTGTGTATTTCTGCAAAAGTCTAATTGAAAAGTGTTGAAATCAACTGTGAATCCGTCTAATTGACATTATGTAAGTGTAATATTAGAAATATTTGATTTTACAAGCTTGTTTAAAAATAGTACAAAAAGTCTGTGGAAGCAACCTTCTTTCCTGATCAGTGTTTTTCTCAGCAGAGCGGAAGGTCTGGAAAGATTTGTAACCAAACTCCTGGATATTCCTGAAGACCAAGCAACTATGACATCTAGTGGTCATTTCCTTAAAACACAAAATATAAAAAAAAAAAAAAAAAAAAAAAAAGCTCCCACAGACAACTTGTCATATTTCAGAGCATTAAACTAGGACATATAAGAGTAAGATATTGAGCATCAAAGAATTCACATCACTGGACAAAAAGATTTAACCCTCCAAAATGGCTTTATGACAAAATTAAAAACATCATCAACATGTAGCTAGATTAAAGTCTTAAAGTAAATTAAGATTACTATTAAGATTACTATTAAAGTAAGAGAAGTAGAATAAAACCAGAGAGAAAAAAACTAAAAATGTTTACAGAAAGTTTATATCCAATAATGAGAAAAGCTGAAGTGATTTGGCCTCACACATCTAGACCTAATTTTTAGTCCAGTGGTTCCTAACCTGGGTGTGGGACATCCCCCAAGGGGCCGCAAGATAGATCTGATGGCTTACAAGATGATTAAAATGACAGGAAAAAATGAAAAAGCTCATGTCTTCTACATAACATGTGTATTTTATCTTTGCTACTGGATAGTTTTACATCTTCTGGCCTGGCAAACTAACTAATTCAACTGAAAAGAATGAAACGCCCGCACTCAGCTAATACTCCCATATGTTTATTGTGCTGCAACTTTTCGACCCCTGCTGGGCCTTCCTTGATTTTGCCTGAGGAAGACCCAGCAGGGTCGAAACGTTGCAGCACAATAAATGTATGGGAGTATTAGCAGAGTGTGGGCATTTCATTCTTTTCAGTTGTATCCAGCCCCTTTTTGCCCTGCACTTCACCGGTGGGAATGTGCACACTACCACTACCGCTCAAACTAACTAATTCAAAATAACATTTTGAAAAGGTAAAACAAAAGATCACTCTTTGCTCATAGCCCATGAAAATAAATAACCCTTACAAAGGGGTCACGATTTGACTTTTGTTTTAGAGCAAGGCCGTCAATTTAGGGCCCGCGGGCCAAGTTTGGCCCATGCTTCCTTTGTTTTGGCCTGCAATGGCATTTGACATGCTCATGCTTATTTTGAAAGTGCTGTAAAATCCTAACTGTAATGATTATGAAACACACCTTTTATGCAGCTAAAAAGTACTTCATCTGACATGTACGGCAATGTAAAGCACATTGCTGATAAACTTCCCTATTAGATTAAGTAAATAAATTAAATATGTTAATTTTATCGACAAAGAATTACGGTATTCTTCTACATGAACCTTTATTTTTGGCCCGTGGCCTTCCATCCAGATGCATTTTGGCCCTTCATATAAAGGAATTTGGGCACCTCTGTTTTAAAGGGTCAAAAGCTTGAGAACAACTGGTTTAGACATTTATATTTCATCATGATTTAGAAGTAGTGTTAAATGGTAAAAGCATTATGACTTCTCTCATTCTCTAAATTGTTTTATCAGTGTTTATATAAACTCTCCTTTGACATATTAGAAATCAAAAGGCCCGAACATCATCCAGAGCTTGACGTTTCTAGGCAGAGAGCCAAGCCCCACTGAACCCTGGGAAAGGTTAGAAATTTCTCACGCATGTCTCAAGCGGGTCTCTTTTTGCTTAAAGTCTTTGCTCCAGTTATTTATTGCCAATAACAGCACATAACACAAGGGCATTTGCAAGAGCTAACAGCATGTTGTTGTGTGCTATAATAAGTTCAGGTACAAGTTGGTCTGAAAGGATTATCCAAAGTATGGTTACTACAACTGCCACAACATCACTTTAATAAACATGACGATAGACATGAATATAAATATACTTTGCACATTTTTGTCCTTTAACACACAGACAACTGGTACATGTGCCGGCTGAATGATTACGTATCTGTCTGCCCTATAGTGTCATTACACATCAGCTGTTCGTCTCTGATGAGGGGCATCAAAGGAAGGGTTCAAATATCAAATACCTTAGACAGACATATAGACATATGGAGGCAGTCAGAGCCATATTATAACCTACCGCTCTTGGATTTTTTTAATCCAAGATTGTTTACTGGGTGACTAATGGGGGCATTTTCTTGCTTCCATGCAGTTTAAGGAGGAACACAAACACATGCAGTGTCCAGCTGCTATATGATATGCACTAGGGTTTAACCCTGTGGATTCCCTTTTTTTTTTGGTAGGAGCAAAGTTGTTTAAGATGGCAGAGTTTCCTCTGCAGTGGATTATCCCCTTTTTCTTTCAGCACTCTTGATACGACATTATTTTCACAGACAGTGAGAGCACTAACTTCATTAATGTTAATGATTACATTGTCCAACAAAGCTAATAAATGATCAACTCGAAGGCAAACGCTGTACATATATGCGATTGAAAAAGTTAATCAGCGTCTCTAAATAACAAAATAAACTCATCACAACCAAATTAAATATTCGCAATGCCAGAGAAAGTCAAAATATTTTGAACAGAAGTCATTTTCACAAAATGTTTTGCTGGATTCATCTCTGAAAGCAAATACAGCTCTGTGTTTAGAGAGCACAATGTTGTATATTTGTATTTTCTTGCATCAAGTGAAACCACAATTAGCATTCCCTACCCTTTTGATCTTTTATTTTGAATCTCTTTTTTCTTCTGACCAAACTCAGTCGTTGCCACCGACCCGCCAAGGAACTGATTCCAGCCTTTAAAAGCAATTAAGTGCTACCACATGTAGGGTAGAGGGTACTATTGGAGCTGTAATGTGTTTGCAATTATGCACTACAGAAGCAATCACAAAGCCATCAAGGCGTTAAGGTTTTTAGTTGTACTAGCATTTTGTCATCAAGAATGGGAAAAAAGCTAAATTAATGACAACAAATGTTATGCTGAGAAAATGTCTTATCTGTGCTAACACTAAAATGTTCTCCAGAGATCAACACTGATTTTCAGGGTAAGAAAGTTAGACCTCTGCATGTTTATGGAGACATGTGATAGATCTGTTGGCTGACATTTCTTGGACAAAATGCTAGCTCATCAGTGTCTGCACTCTTCAACCTACGTCAGTCACACTGTAGAAGTATGTGTTCATTTTTATAAGCTCCGGGACTCACCACATGTAAAATAAATCCAAACAGTAAAATCACTTTCTTTCTTGACCGACTGGTTAGTGTACATTCTTTCAGCCATGTCTGTGCCGATAAGTTTGTTTGCCTCAAGACTAAGATTTGTTTTTTTTATACTACTTACCCTTTTTTACAGTACACCCCATGTTCCTTGTTTGCAGTTTTAATGTTTATAGTTTTGTATTGGGAGGTTTTGTTAATGAAAGAAATCATTTGAACCAAAGTGTGGTGAGGGGACTACTTTCGAAGCAAAAGTGTCCCAGTTGCTTTTTAAAATCTTATTCTGAATTGTTGGTGGTTTCATTAGTTGCACAGAGGATACACAATATTAACTTTTAATAGGGGTTTTTGTTGTAAATGATTGGTTAGCCAGAAGCTGTTGATTTATTATGGCCAAGATTTATAATAACTATAATTTGCTGTAATGTTTTTGGTTCGTCAGGATGTAAAATCTCAGTTATTGTGCATCACATGAGCATGAGATAGTCTTGGTAAAAATTATATGATTCAGACTAAAAATGATCTTCTATTTATCTTATTAATATAAAACTTAAACATGTTTCTTAGACAACAAACCTATTTGCCTCTTTCTGTCATAATGAGATACTTCCACAATTTCTTTGCAGAGTGGAGGCTATAAAGAGAACAAGCACAAAGGGCACAGCGCTCGTTAAGAGCCGACATTTCAACCAGACCAAAACCAGCTCTGATCTCATCTCGGCCCCCTGTCTCTGAAAAACATTTTTATGTCCTGTAAACACACACCAGTGGCCCGCCACGGACACCAAAACACACACTCACACACATTTGTTTTCTTTTTCACTCCCTCATAGATTCCCATCAATCAAATACTGTATTTCAGTTGAGTAAAAGGAAGAAGAATTATGACCAAGAAAGTCATAAAAGAGGGTGCTCTTCCAAGCCGACATGCGTTGGTGTATTTTTAATGTCTTGTCCTATTTATTAAAGGCCTTTTTTTAATCACTTTTTAGTAACCAACCTTGAGTGCCTGGACATGTTTTTTTTATGACTTTCTTGGTCATAATTCTTCTTCCTTTTTGTGAATTGTATTCCCTTCGATGAGCACCGGTGGTTAAAAGGATACCAGAAGCACTCCTGCCACTTCTTTCTATTTCAGTTGAGTACTTGGAAATTAGAAGGAAGCATGAAAGAAGGACACGGTTCAAACTGATGCGGTGGTCTACACACAGTTCAGCCAAGTAAGGGAAGCAAAACATGGCTATAGATACACACACAAACGCACACACACATGCACGCACACACGTGCACGTGCACACACACACACACACACACACACACACACACACACACACACACACATAGTGCGTCTCACTATCTTTGTGGGGACCCGTCATTGACATAATGCATTCCCTAGCCCTTTACCCTAACCTTAACCATCACAACTAAATGCCTAACCTTAACCCTTACCCCCACCCTAACCATAACCTAATTCTAACCCTAATCCTAAAACCAAGTCTTAACCCTCAAACAGCCCTTTAAAGTTGTGGTGTCCAGCATTTTGGCCCCACAAAGCTGTCCAGACCCCACAAGTATACTGGACTCACGGTTTTTGGACCCCTTGAGCACACACACACACACACACACACACACACACACACACACACAAACAATGTTTTCCGAGTGTAATTAAATCATCCCATGCTCGGCCCACGGGATCTCCCCTGAGGATTTGGAGGCACTGACGGTCCCTGCAGGTCACCGAGGTGACTGTTTTCATTGGACATGTTTCATGAGACTGCATGTGTTCTCTCTGGGAATTGGGTCCTGTGGGGGGGGGAAACGAGTTTGAGATCTGGATTCTGGACATCAGAACAATTGTTGAGCACAGATTCATCCCAGTCGTCCTGCACCTTCAACACCACAAGCAACCCAGGTCTTTGATTGAAGAGACTCCCAGTGGGTGGCCTCACATCCTCTTTATGCCAGAGGTCATCTCGGGTCTTTTTCATGTTTGCTCTGTTTATGTTTTATTAAGGAACAGAACGACAATGTTCCTAGGACACAGAGAGCTTTGGATAAGAGGAGCTCTTGAATTTGTCTACCTCTTCCTCTTTGTATGCGTCACGGGGGGGAGGAGGGAGAGTATTCCTGTTTATGATAGCCTGAGATAAACTGGTCCAAAATGTATAGATTTGAAAGTAACATTTTTGTATATTCTATATAGGCTATGCTGTATTGCTGTCTTTGCTCCTATAGGTCATACATCAGTACTGTTGTAATACAACTTCCAGGCACCTGCGGCTAGTCTATATCCACGACATTCCACTTCCGGGATTGCCCTGTTGCCGACGGAAATTCCGCCAGATTTTCCCTCATTTAGGCCAGATATCCATTACCTTGGGCTTTCTTTGTGTTGGCATTTTAAACTCCGGTCGATTTATGAGGACTATGGTTAACCTTTACTCAGATCTCTGCAGGGTAATTCCAGACAGCTAGCTAGACTATCTGTCCAATCTGAGTTTTTTTGTTGTACAACTAAAACAACTTTTGAACGTACACATGTTCCAGCCAGACAAGTTCCTTCATTTTGCAGCGGCATTGTGGCTCTGCTCGGTGCTTAGCACCACCCAAGACGATTGTGATTGGTTTAAAGAAATGCAAGCGCTGTGGAGGAAAGTCTGACAAAGCGAGACTAAAGAAACAAATTCTAATGCTACTCTGTTGTGAGCAATACTCTGAAAATGGACTTGAATAACAGTGGACCTCCTGCTGATACAGAGCTCCAAGTCCATCCTCAGGTCAGACGTATTGATGAGTCGCCCATTTGAGCGGAGAGCCAGCAGACTTGGGTCATTAGCCTCACTGCTGCGGCTACGACACCAGATGGAGATGGAGGTATGGCTGTAGGCTGTACTGTGATCCAAGACTTCTAAACATGTTCACACTTTCCTCTGAGGGTCCCTAACCACAGGAAGTCTCTCATGCTGCTCCACTGATCTCTACCTCATGGCCTCAGTGCACCTTAACATGTTTCAACAATAAATAAATAAATAAATATATGACATGTTTTATATCGCAATAAAGGTGTGGTGAAATGACTTCCAAAGCATAGATCTTGCTCAGCTTTTTGTTGTTTGTTTGTGTTGTTGGTTCAATATGAAAGACGGGAGTCAGTGTATGGATTTTTTGATGTTGTTAGTTCAACAAAAATAGATATAATCGAATTGTCTTCAGCAGGACTATGTAACATAAGATATTTACAAGGTTAGGAGCATCTCTGAGTAGTGGGATCTCAATTGTAAACCAGTCTTATAGAGAACAATGAGCTCCAAACGGCAGTTGTCATGTGGCTGCTTTGTCTAGGTATATACACTCTATATGTAATAATTAGTATGTTGTATGTATAGTATGTATGTCACAGGATTGTTTTAATATACTTGTGTGTGTGTGTGTGTGTGTGTGTGTGTGTGTGTGTTTAAGCCTACAATTATTACATTTAGCATATAATGTCACTGCATACTTCTGTGTTTAAGTCCCTCAAGAAAAGGATACAAAAAAGTGGGAATTAATGTAACTGATAATACAGAACAGAGGGAACAGTTGTAAAAATAAACAAAACTAAATGTTTATACGGATTTGAAATATTATCCATTCATTACATAGGTCTGATTTTAGAAATGACTGATGTATTTCCCGTCAATCACTATAACTGAATTACTAACATGTAATCCTTAAATGGCTCTTCGGTCTGATGATAAGTTTTCCACATAGTTATTGGTAGGTGATGATGATAGTGACGATGTATTCCAGGTTTTAGGTGGTGCTGTTACTAAGTGTCTTATGTCAAATCATGTATGTGCATACATGTATATTTCACCTGGCTGCAAGACAAAGTTAAAATTCAAGATCAAGGATTAAAAAAATCCTGTACTAATTTGGGTATTGTGTTTCTTTTAGGTAGTATTACTACTGAACAGAGTAAGATAATATGTTTACTGTATGTCTATCTGGTGTCTTTTAGGATTATATCTTATACATAAATGATATATATAGAAATTAAAGCAATTTATATTCAATATACATATATATTGCTCACAACAGAGTAGCATTATAATTTGTTTATGGCTTTCTAGTCTTGCTTTGTCAGACCTTCCTCCACAGCGCTGTGGAGGAGCGTCTGGCTGGTCCATTCAGCAATCCGGGATGGGAAAAAAACATGCTCTGGTTCATTTGCATTTCTTTAAGCAAGCCAAGCACCGAGCAGAGCCACAGTGCCGCTGCAAAATTAAGGTACTTGTCTGGCTGGAACATTACAAAGGTTGTTTTAGTTGTACAACAGAAAACTCAAATTGGACAGATAGTGATAGTCTAGCAAGCTGTCTGGATATGTGGATATGTATATATATATATATATATATATATATATATATATATATATATTAAATATGGTTGTTCAATCAGCAGCAGTAACATTGGAGTATTGTGTGTATATCTAGATTAAGTTTCAGGCTTGGTGCATACACTTGATGTATACGCTACGTTAACTATAACTGGGTGACTGATAAAACGGTTTATTTCACTTCAGGCTTGTCTTGGCACAAATGGGTAACATTTAGACCATTAAAATACATCAGTAATAGTCTTTGACATTTCTTATAATCACAGTTTCACACACAGCAGTCCTGTCTTCTGGAAGAACATTTGGTGTAAACAAGAACAGGAAATGATGATGATGATGATGATGTCTGGACATGCTGATGGTTTTCGGGAAGCTGGTTTTTGGCACTCAGCTGGATTGACGTGAACACAGTTTATGCCCTTTGCAAGTCATTTGAGTGTTGATACAATGGCTTCCTGACTGTACTTAATCCTCGTGAATATTCATGGCTGAAAAAACAAAACATTTCTCAAGCTTGCTACAGTCCGACTGTTGTGAAATTACACTGGACTTCACCATCATCGTAGGCATGTTGTTTCATAACATTTTAGTGGTGGTCTCAGTGAAATACCATACTGTACACTATCATCTCCAATTTCCTGCAAATGCCAATGAAGCAATGCTGCCTTTGAATAGCAATGGGGAAGTCCAGTTCTGATATGCTAAATGGTCATCTCTTGATATCTGTTTTTTTTTTCTTCTTTTTTTTCCTCTCAAAATATTGTATATTTTCACACATAACAGCACTGTTTAAGCTGTGTCCATCATCCCCAGTGACTTTAACAAACATCTCTCAGAGAAACACACCCAACAAAAAGAAGATAGCATTATAAAAGCACAGAGCCTGTGGTTAATAACCCGTATATCCAAACATGCACTATACGTAACTTGGTAGCCCTGCCCTGGCACGCCTGGCAGTGCCCATTTCCTCAGCTTTGATCTTTAAGAGCAGGAAACACCAGCCAATGTGGGAGGTTTGGTCAATATAACTCACTCTACACTAAGACTGATTGCATGAGCAACACATAAAGAAGAAGGGAACCAACTGTTAGAAATTTTACTAGCAGGGCATGAAAACAGTGGACACAAAAGGACAAAGTGTGGAAAACCCAGAATATTGCATAGGGTTCATTATTAGTAGCTATTGTAACTCTGGGAATTACTACATTTTTACAGTAAGCAACATCTTATAGAAGGTTTATAAAAGTTTTTGCCACTAATGATTCATTTCAGGGTAAATAAATCATGTATTCATGCTACACAGATCAATCATAATCATAAGCTGTTACAATACATAAAAAGAAAACTGGGTTGCCAGATTGTGAGCACACATTTACAGTAAGAGGAGAAACTCCGTTGGTTGGTTGGTTGGTTGGTTAATGGTAGTGTGTTATTGTCTAGTTCTTTAAGGTTGCTAAGGCTGCACTTATCAATAGTTGCAAACAATGCATCCAATGACTATGTGTAATGTGAGAGGGGTTGCACATAGCGATGAACCCACAGAAAATGATCACCCATATAGTTTCTTTAAGCATTACAGAGCGTTTTTAAGCATTACAGAGCGTTTTAGCATCAGCTCATTGTTTTGGTTTTCCATGCTGCAACTTTACTGTTTCACTCACAATTAATGTTGTCTCTCTTTCAGGGAAGAAGCTCTAACAAACCCACTATACTCTACCTGCACAGCAACAAACTGAAGACAAAGTGAAGCGACTAGAGAGTCAGAAATTTCCCCTTAAAGTGCTCATATTATGCTCATTTTCAGGTTCATAATTGTATTTAGAGGTTGTACCTGAATAGGTTTATGTGGTTTAATTTTCAACACCATATATTTGTTGTACTGCGCATTGCTGCAGCTCCTCTTTTCACCCTGTGAGTTGAGCTCTCTGTTTTAACTATAGAGTGAGACATCTCACTTCTGTTCCATCTTTGTTGGGAGTCGCACATGCAATTCAATTCAATTCAATTCAATTCAATTTTATTTATAGTATCAAATCATAACAAGAGTTATCTCGAGACACTTTATAAATAGAGTAGGTCTAGACCACACTCTGTACACATGCACAGTAAGTACTGTTAGCTTGTCAGTTGCAGAGTATGAGGGAGTGCCATGCTAGCGGCTAGGCGAGCATTATAACGTGTGTTACAAAGTGACGTACGTTTGTCACAGAAGTAAAGGCTGGGCTACAATAGAGCTGTTTGGAGCAGTTTGTGAACAGTGTTTTCTCTGGAAGATGGTAAGTCCCTTTGGGGTGGACTTTGGGCTTTTTCACTTTGTAAACCTATAATGTGCACAAAAAGATATATAACACAATAAGGGAAAGGGGAAAAGCCAAAAAGCATAATATGAGCACTTTAAGTTCAGGAAGGCCAAAGCAGAGCCATGTGAGTATTGGACTTACATTCATTGAGTGGACAGAAACAACAACTCCAAATAAATGCTAATGTTCACTCTGTCTACTGGAAAACCCCAGAACCTTTTACAACAAGCCATCAGTTTTTCAGTAATGGTAGTTCATGAATATGCATGCGTGTTAAGGTTAGTGAAACCTGATGCTCTGCAGGTAATGAGGCTTTCAGTCAAATGTGAGTTCCTACAACCTGGCAATGCAAAGGTTTTTATTTATACATTGAAAACACTTATTGCATTATCTGTGAAGCATTATGGATGATTCAATAACCAATAACGCAGTCAAAAGAGAGGCAATTAAACTGTTAAAGCATACCATATTGGAATCTATAACCAGTAAATCATATACATATATAAATAATTAAAAATGATCTATTCAGTGTTGTGTTTCAGTTTGAAAACAAGCTTCCTGTGTTAATTGTCTACACAGGTGGGCCTCTAAGTATCCTTTGACCCTCAGGGCTGAATGAGGGTCCCATTATACAAGTCAAAGGTCAGTTTAGTGCTTGAGGCTAGTTGGTCTGAGTGGTGCTTAGATATGCATATCCCATGAATCACAGCCATCACAGCTAATCAGTGTGATCATCGCTGTATTTTAACATGCATGGCCATCAAAGGTAGTATCGTTTCTTTAGCGTTATAGGTTTTGTGTTAACTGTTTTTTAGCCTCATTCTCACTCATTAAACTGTGGGGTATTAAGAACATATTCACTTTGTTTGAGTCAGTATCTGTAAATGGTTAAAAGTAAATACCAAATGTATACTTATACTAAATACCATTTCTCTGAGCCCAGGTCTTTATTAATTATCAGGAGAAGAAAAAAACATTACAAGGTTTTCTACACACACAGATCACAAACACTCAAATACACATTCAAGGCACATCTCATATGATATCTCAGCCACTAATCAGAGACATTATCACTGCCAGATGATGTCAGTCTTCTCCCCTCTAACCTTTGACAGCCCCTTTTACTCATGAACACAGGATGGACGATAAGGTCCTGGGAGTTGCTGCCCAGTCTGCTGGAGTAGTAAAACTCAGAAGGAGGGCAAACACTACGAAAGGCCAGATGAGGCCAGAAATCCCTGTGGTTTGTTAATCAACTCAGAGGGAAAACAATATAAAAAAAAACAAAGGTAATGTATCATGCATGAAGGTTTTATGGGATAACCACAGTCTGCGACACTGCAGCTGTTTGACAACGTGATGACATGAGATGTCAATAAACATTTAGAAACACTGATTATCATCACAGTACAGTCTGTGTATTCATTTCTGGTGTTTTCACAAGAATTGTTCCGACACAGATACCAGTGTCGGGAATGCCTCCGATATGGCCTAAAATGCTGGTATCGGTATCGGCGAGTATGTGAGTCATGCACCGATCCGACTGACTGACTGTCAAAGAAGATAATATAAGAAAGTTCTTTGGCATTCGTTCTCTTTAACCTGAGCCAGGCCATGCGAACAATCATAGCAATCATATCACATCCATACAGGATCAATAGAATACAGCTGTTAAAAAAAATATAATGTAATATATTCAAATTGCAAAAAAATGGGCATCTGTGACAAAAAATAAGCCCACAAGCAGTACAATACAGCTTCCAATTGTGTCTGACTACTGTGACAGGTGCAAGCCATACAATGAGCATGTGTATGTGCACGTGTGCAAGTGTTAAGAATAGTCTTTGCTTGAATAACCCTAATTGTTATTATCCCATTATAACACAAAAACAGAAATTTTATTACCCTTGTGCATGGCGGGACAATAATGGCACTATTTCTGGACCTTACTTTTAGCTCATTATTATATTCCACTGGCTGAAGTAGCCTTCATACAGCATGGAAGGTCTGTGTATCGCAGTGAACCACAGCAGTGACAGTAATCTGGTGTTTCATTTCATAAATTGAGGTCAAAAATAAAAGTTGTTCTAGGTGAGCCCCATTAATTACAATTAATGTTATGTTAAAATGGTTCACCTCGAGTTTTACACACAAATCACACTTCACTAGCTTTGATAAATGTTAAGTATTCAGTAGTTCCATAAGGCAGTCTCAGAGAGCAATACAAACGGGCCAAACGCCCTACATCAAAGCAGAAAACAACACTGCAAGCAATCAAGGGAAATAAGTAGAGGGATTAAGTGTTCTGGAGGGAGTAGGGGGGGTAATGCTGGAGGTTACTCCAATTAAAATAGAAACTGGATATGATGGACAGTTGGGAACCGACTGGGAGGAAAGCATGCAGACGGCTGGCAGAGAGGAGTGCACCTCTTGACAGACTGCCGTCACATGCTACACATATATCAACTCAGTAACCAGTGTTGTTCTAAAAAGCATTTTGTAAATCTCTCAGCCACCTGTAGCTAAAACAGAGCCATTTCCTCCAACATTCAAGTTCAATGCTCCACAACATTTTCTTTTCTGCCCAAATCCTTTTCCTAAAAACACTGCTCTCAACAAGCAGACGGATGCAGTTGTAAGGTGAAATACATTCAAGTTGTGGTCTGATATCAGATCTTTATAAGGTAACAAGCTCGAGCAGAGCAACATCTGGAAGTTAAACGAGAAAACCCCATCAGTCTCTCTTGGTGGAGGTTTGTTATCTTCAGTTTTTAGCCACTTGGTTTTCACAGCTGTGATTACGAGTAGCATGCCACATTCAAATTGTCCACAGATGTTTTTCAAACGTAACCTACCTGAAGGTAGTGACACACTAATTTGAAGTTTATACAGAATATACACTGAGATATCTATGTATTTCTCGTAGATATCTAAGCATCCAAAACAGTCCTGTTTTCTGGTTGGACGGACATGGAGTTATAATTATGCACCAGACATTTTGAGCATGCACTCATGGGCTTTCTGATAGGGAAAAGCAAAGTGCAATGGGCTCAGACTCTTGCGTTTATCAGCGCGTTTAGGGTCTGTCCAACAAGAGCCAGATTGTAAGCAGGAATGTGTCTCAGCTGGAAGTGCCATGTCAAAGACTCCACTATCAGTTATCCTGTTGCCTGAAAGCTCTATGTATAGCATGTGAATACAACAAGCCCTGGGTCTGTATATTATAGCAACAATTGTGAAAATAAAAAGTAGTTTATTGTTTTTAAGAATGATGCTTAGTAGAAATGTTTTTTCAAGCTTTATCCTCCTGCATGAGCGCTTTTCACCTCACAGTTAGGCTATTAATTGATACCATTGTGTAGCTGCTGTTTATTGTACTTTCACTTTAATTAACTGTTTTCTTCCCACAATATTAAATTATTTGGTCACTTATGATCATTCTGCTTTGGTTGATACCTGTTAAGTCCGTTAGCTACTACAAAACTATTGTGTGAATGTCATCATTAACAGAGACGTGCATTCTGGGTAGGCAAGCTAGGCACTGCCTACCCTGCCAAAATTCAAACATAACATTTTTTATTAAATAATTTTATTTAATAAACTTGTATTTGTATTTTTACTTTTTTTATTCTTGTGATTTATATATGCAAAATGTGTGTTTTGTTCAGACTTTTTTTGTTTAGTTATGCATAATCAAATACAAAACAAATGGTAGAATAAGCAGTGCTTTTACTGTCCATTCATTGCGGACGACAATGTTAATGATTAATGAACCTATTAACATCAACTATGCTAAGCTAAATGTTTGTTGCATTTAGCTTAGCATAGTATTGCATAGTAGAATGTTGGATTACACCGCGGTCACGTAGCTGGTTCCTAATTTGGTCATAAACAACCGAGTCTCTTGCCGTTCCTTAAATCTGTCTGATGATTTCAGCATCGGCCCTTACCCACAGAAGTTCCCGGATCTTGTCGTCTCTGCAGTTAGACATTTCCGTTGGCCTCTTTGTGTTAATTACTCTTCTTCACCCTCAGATTTTAGTTTTAGAAACCAGTGCTTGAAGTGGGAAAAAAAGGTGCCGGTGCTCTCTTGCATTGGCAAATCATTATGACATTGAGATTTCTACAGTGAAAAACTAAATTTGGAGATATTGCTGGTACAACAACAATGTATTGTTATTTATTAACAACATTAATGTATGTATTTATTTAAACAAGTCGTGTGTGTGTGTGTGTGTGTGTGTGTGTGTGTGTGTGTGTGTGTGTGTGTGTGTGTGTGTGTGTGTGTGTACATGCATGTGTGTGCGTGTGTCATTCTCTTGACAGCTTTAGTCCCCTCTCTGTCTGGACAGCAAGTGTCGGGATGCTGCTATATGTTTTGCAGCCCAGTTTGTTATCTTTAAAAACGAGCCAGCTGTTCGTGGAGCAAAAATACATAATTTGGTCCCTTGACCAACAGTCAGGCCATCCATGTGTTTCGTTACTCACGTTATTGTTGACGTCGCTGTCATTGACCAAGGTAACGTTAAGGCTGTTAGCTGCAGACTCCTCATTAACTCTAGCTGTTCCGCTCACATCAGCGTTAACGTTAGTTTGAAGCTCTTGAATCATACCTGATGTTTCTGGTTGGACTTGGACCTCTGTTGACGTGTCTGGCTCTGGCACACGCGTTCTTTTAGTACTTTTCTGAAGCCAGGCTAACATAACGACTTACAAACTCGACACACTTCTTTTTAGTTTCTAGGTTTTCAGCAGTGAAAAATCTGTTACGGTCAGGCTGCAGGCATCAGACAGCTTTTTCAAACTGTCCGTGGAGAAGCGAACTTCTGATAGGGTGGGCCGACTGCTTGCCTTTACGTGATTCGTCAAGATCTGAGGTAAGTCACGTAGTGCTCTCTGGGTAGTGTAGTTTATGTAACATTAGGGTCATTACCAATCTCTCTGACACTGACGCTTTCTCTGTCAGTGGTAGAGTACCGGCTACATGCGAGAAGTAGCGGTACACAAGAAAAAGTGCAGGTACGCTTAAGAGTAAAATGTAGAAGTGCCGGTACTGCGTACTGGTGAGTACCGGCCCACTTCGAGCACTGATAGAAACGTCATCAACACGCCTACTCGCTCGCTGCAAATTTTTCGGGCAATGACCCGCTTAAATCGGACATTACACAGACTTTGAACTAGGGAGCTGGAAGGGTAAAGTAATTTTAATGTCCGGTCCAACCGATTCTGACATTCGTGTTCTCAGATACAGCTCTTCCGGGTAATGTCTAGATCATTTCAGGGTTGCAGTGCATGTGCATGTTGGAAAGGGGTTCTAGTCAGTGTATGAAAATACAACTGGCCTCTAACTTGAGGGCAGTAAATGTGAACATTAATCCGCAGTGCAAAAGGTCGCGTTTTGAAATTTGACACAGTTAACTTGGTAGAGCTGGCGATAATGGACTAAAAAGGTTGGGCTAATGAAAAATAACTGTGGGTTGGGGTGGGCTGTATAACTATTGGCTATAATGTACAGCTATCATGAACTTTTATCACAGCTTAACATTACGTTACTTCCGATCAGTTAAGATCCAAGAGCCTCTAGCCACATCAAATCACAGTAAAGCCTTTACGGACACTGCTCCTGGACAATGCTGTCTCCTATGAATAATGTTATCGAAGCCCCAAAGAGACTCCAGAGAATCTAGATGGCATTGTTTCCCAACAACAGTAGTGTAATAGCAAAGTTTTTTATTAACTAATTAATTCATTATTTTTAAGCAACCTCCAGACACAGAGATTGTTAAACTTTTTTACTTTCTCTTTGGCACATTTCATGCAATGCCACATTACAGAAAACTAAACAATTTTCTTATAATTAACCATATTGCTAATGCTTGCTTGTGACATCGACTCTACGCACGGCACAGAGAGCAGAATCGGCCTTTTCGACTCTCGGCATTTCGCAAAAAGGTAACAGATTAGACCACGTTACTGCAATTTGTATTAATCTTGTACAATGTTACTGGTACTCAACATGATGATGTTCAAATTGGCAATCACACTTCCCCATTTATGCACAGCCTCACCGCCTCCCTGATTCCAGTTGGGAGTGCTGATGCCAGTAAGACAAGCCATCCCTTGGAAGTGGTTGAGTTTGTAAATTGCAAGGTGCTGTCTGATTGGAAAGCAGTTCTGAGATATGAAGCAGCAAAGATTTAAGTGGAAAATACACTGTACAAATGCATTTCAAGTGAAATAACTCACAAAAAACTCAATGGCAGCAATTCAAATTCACTTTATGTGTTAAAAATGCTGCTGATGTGACTTCCTGTTTGTGCTATGGATAATAATGATTTAATTCAAGTATGTAAGTCTTACACAGCAACGACATGTTGTGCATCGCTAGACATTTACCTTTTGTTATAACTAAAGCAAAACCTTTCTCTAATGAGATGAGAAAACACAGTAACAATTATAATTGCGGACAATTTTGATTCATTTGGATGCTTTAATGTTTATGACCTAGGTCTTGAGGAAAACACATTTCCGAAGATAATCAGCTGAAAGCTCCAAGAGCCCCAAATTAGCTTTTTCTGTAAACTTATCATAGTAAAGTTGTACAAAAGATAACCTGCTGTCAGATACCATTAACAATCCACCTTCAGAAAGCTTGAGGCCAAAGTTAAGAAAGTTGCAGGAACTTTACAACAGCCAAATTCTTCTCGAGAGCACAGCCTTCACCACAGGCTCTGTTCTCAGATATCATCATCGCTGCTTTGACAAAGCTCTCCTCCTCCTAATTAAGATAGTCTGGTAATATTATATTGATTTTTTTTGATGAAGTCAAGTGCTGGCACTAATCAGGGTATAATAAAAATTCCTCCATCAAGATTCCCATTTTCTTTTTCTCTCATGCTGTAACTTTTTGTTTGTGTGGAGCATTATGTCACACATTAATAAAGCCAGGCAGTACACTGAACCCTCTTCACTCTGTCACTGCTTGTCACAGAATTGGCCTCAAACTTATGACTTATGACTCTCTCTCTCTCTCTCTCTCTCTCTCTCTCTCTCTCTCTCTCTCTCTCTCTCTCTCTCTCTCTCTCTCTCTCTCTCTCTCTCTGTTCTTTCTGTTTTCGCGCAAGTGTCCCAGTTAAGAAATTGCTTACATCCCACTCAGTCTGGGGCTGGATTGAAATTTCCCATAGGGTATGTACCAATATGCAGAGAGCACACTTCGACAGATGCCATCAGAGAACAAGCATATGAATTACCAGGCAGCCTGCCATCTTTGAGTTCAGATAGAATGGCATTAATACCTGATTACGATCCAAACAACAACACAACAACAACATGAAAGCCAAAGCAACTGGGAGCAGGTAAAGGTTTCATCATTTATATATTAATGGATTTACTAACAAAGACTCTACTACCCCCTCAAAAGTTAAAGTGTCATAGAAGCTGCCAACAATCAAGGGACTTTGGATAAAGGGGGGGGAAAAAATCACATGCCGTCAGCAAATCACGTTCCAATAAATTAAATATTTGCCACTGCTGACCATAACTAATTCAGAAGCAATGATAAATTCATGACTACAATTAAAGAAAACACGATCCCTTTAATTTTAATTGGCTGTAAATATTGGCATTACCCAATTAAGTCACGTTTGACTGTAGGAAAAGTAACTGCAAATGAATCATAAACATTGAACCTATATGTTCTGGGAGGAAGCATAAAGGTTTCATTCAAAGTTTACAAAAAAAAAAAACTTTAGACATGGTAGTGTTTTATGAGAAAGGTACATAATTGTTATATTTTACATGTATTAATTGCATGACATATATGGAATATGTAATTATTTATATTTTACAAAATGTTTTTTTAATTAACTTAAAGTATATACATATTACAATAAAGAGTATAATTGCATGATACCAAAAGTATTTGTATAACATGGCTGAGAGGAAAAGATTCCCTAACCTTAACCAAGTTGCTTTTGTGTGTAACCCCAACCAAACCATATAGCAGATAAGAAAACTGTCAATTTTGTAGCAGTCATTTGCATTTTGGAGTGGGGCAGCAGATCAGAAAATGCTCATACGTTCATACATTTTGACTAACTGCATGTTTTGTCATTTAGTTTGGATGAATTGGTGGGCAATAAAAGTAACAAAAGGTTGAACATGATGCTTGAAATTAACAGTGAAAATTTGAAAGGAACAAATACTGTATGTCAGCGGTTAAAGAAATAGGATTGAAAACACACAATGGAACCATCTCAGAAGATATTTAGTTGTGCAATACGTAGGCTATTTGGGTTGTGCATTATGTAATTTGTGCAATACGTAGGCTATTTGGGTTGCGCATTATGTCATTTGTGCAATACGTGGGCTATTTGGGTTGTGCATTAGGTCAGTACATTGTGTACATTGTGTCATTTGAGCAATATGTAGGTTATTGGGGTTGGGCAATATGTTAGATGTGCAATATCTTATTGTGCAAGGGCTGTGCTACACTTATTGCGGAGAATGCAGCCGACAGGGTTGTTCAATTAAAAAATGCCAATGAAAGGAGTAGTTAATGTGCGCTTACTATATAGGTATCTGTCTAATGTATAAGGAAGCATGTTTGTGTTGCATGAGAGTATGTATTGAGAGATGCTTATTTTTTCTGTATTTTGTGTTGTCTTGTAAAGCTGCGGAACGGACAGAGTCCAAAACAAATTTTTATTATTACAAATCTTATTATTATTATATTCAGTCAAGGACCTTTGACACTGAAGGTCTCAGGGAAACAGCCAATCGGAGTGTGTTTGTATGTGTATTTGTTTGTGTATGTGTGCACTACATGTGCGTGACTACGTAACTCTATCCAGGTTTCTCTTTCTTTTATCATATAGTGTTCCAGTTGAAGATGCATTTATATAATATTATATTCTCGTGAATAAAAAAATATCACTATCTATTTTGTATAGCCAGCATTTATAAATATGCTTAATATCCAGAAATAACACACAGTGTTTAAAATGCTTGTAAATGTACACAGGTAGGTACACTTGTTATTTTTTGGAAAGATCATTTTTGGGCATTTGGTAGGCCTTTATTTATATAGGGCATCTGAATACATGAAAGGGGAGAGAGAGGGGGAATGACATGCAGCAAAGACTCGCAGGGCGGAGTCGAACCCTTGGCCGCTGCTTCGAGGAGTAAACCTCTGCATATGAGCGCCTGCTCTACCAGGTGAGCTAACCAGGCGCCCGGCTTGTTATTGTTTTGAAATCTTTTAAATCAACTGTAACTCACAAAGTCAAAAATAAAATAACCTGCTTATTTTCAATGGACCACATCAAGGATTTACACACGCATTTATATATTTGTTTGTTTAACGTATTCAGTGGGGAATTGGCCATCTTTAACAAATATGTACTGAATTCTGCCAGGCAAGAGCAGCATATGATTTTTTTAATTGAATGGTTTTCCTCTTTAAGCAGTTGCTGTGTCAGCTCTTTGGCAGTGGGAGAGGCAGATCGTGGTGTCTTTGATAGCCCTCTTCCTGCTCTCAGCGCACATCATGATAAATGGTCCATATTGGAATCCATAATGGACACTGATGTAGGAGCACTCTTCTCTCTTGACATTAAACGGTCTTCTTCTCTCTTTCAGGCATGTAGTCATCTCGCACAGTACTGTCTGTTTGTGTTTTTGTCTTGTGTTGTTTGTTTTGATTTTTGCATGCAAGGAAAACCAATTTATTGGATTTTCTTGGTCAGATGTTTGGTTATTGTAGGGAATGCTCATTTAGACTTTTTCCCCATACCACACAGTGATTATCCACATTTTACAGCTAATATAAAGCTTTATTGCAACACTACATCTGAAGTTTAGGTGAAGCAGAAGTATAAAAGTGTGATTTGGTCGGGCCACCCACATTGCGGTTAGTCTGTAAAAGTAAAGGCATGATGGTTCGCTCCCACTTCCCGTCTTAGTTTCCCCCCTCTCAAATGAGGGAAACATTTCATCACAATATGGACACTGACTTCCCTGTGCCTTCCTCCCTCCCACCTAATCTCTGCTGCCTTTTGTGTGAGGAAACAGTTGCATGTAATGTATACAAGACATAATCTAAGTCAGAGAGGGATTGAAAGAGAAGGTAGGAGGGATTTAAGGAAAGGGGCAGATTGGAGGGGCGTTGGGATCCCAGATGCCCTTGCCCCTGTGTGTGTGCTTTGCCTTGGAGATGACTGTCAGCAGGCGGTGCCTCTGAGAGAGAGGAAAAAAAAAGGGGCTGATGTTTCCAAAGGGGGCCCAGTCTGTTACCAAAGGGAGGTGGAGATTTACTATCCCACCCAGTCAAAGTGTCTCACTGATGCTCTGACACACAGACACACTTGCAGAGACACACACAACCTCATACACACTCACACACACACACACACACACACACACACACACACACACACACACACACACACACACACACACACTCAGACATTCTGCAAACTCTCCACAGGAAACTCTGAGCCATAATGCGAAGGCACCTCAGAGCAGACGGGTGCATTGCTCAAACCAAGTGGGATACGGTGCGGCTTTGATAGTACGTTAATTACTCATGTGATGTGATACAGATGTCTGGGGGCTTCAGCCGAAAGTTTGCCTGACGGTTTCCAAGGGGGCCAGGCAGACATTTTAGAAGCGGTAGGTGAAAACCAAATTTCTTAATTATTTATGGATAGATCAGTTTGCGTGCTGTCACAGATCCCAGCAGTGTCATGTTGATGCAAAACTGTGATGCTACTTGAAGGGCTGGCTGCTAAATAGTTCTTTGTGTACTTGGTGACAGTTGGGACTTTGAACAGGAAGAACTCTGGGCTATAAGAGTTGCCTGTGCTGTGTGACATGATGAAAAGGGATTCACTATCGATCTGACAGTTTGAAACTTTATCTGCTCTTTACCAGGAGTTTTGTGGAATGAATTGATTTTGTCCAGGTTTGTTGTTTTTCCTGTGTGAGGGCAGTAAAGGTGATGGTATCTATATATCCATAACAGCAAACTAAGTAAAGACCCAAAAGATTCACAGGAAAATCCAAAGTATAACTAGAGTACGTATTTTGTTTTTTGCAGATTTGGATCTTCACCTGATTTGTATTTGAACCTTTTTTGCTTGCATTGAAAAATGTTGACTGGAAATCACCCCTACAGCACTTCTTTCATGTAAAAAAAAAAAAAAGCTCTTTGTTTTGTAACCACATGTTTAAACCCTTCTAAATTAGAAACAGAGGGAAAATGCAAAACTGAGGAAATCATTCAGTCTCAAACTCACGCAAGGGGCTCATTGTGAAAACAGCATCAGAAGCTTCACTGTGTGGTTGCGACATTATTGACACAAAGCCATAACCGACAGCTCCCTCTTCCAGGGACGACTGAGAGCAAACAAGATGCCCAATGCGCTCTGCTGATGCCTCATCCTGAAGATGTCTGACTCTAACTAGTCCTGACATCTCCCATCTGTGCCTCTTTGGCAAAACCTTTTTGAAGTCTTGAAGAAGTTGTAAACTTCCACACAGCTTTTGAAAGGACAGTAATGCTGTTTAACTCTTGTAACTGACATATATTATTCCACGTTGGTTCCATTTTAAGTGGAGGCAAAATGCAAAACAACCAGTGTTGGATAGAGTGTTGTCTGAAAAATAACCACATTTTTCCTCTTGTTATTTGTTTTCTTTTCTCAGCAGTGATATACTGGGACAGTCTTTCAATAAGTGAAATCAAAGCGCCGAATGTGTTCCATAATGGGCACCCCAGTTATGCATATGTTGGTGCTAATGGCCTGTATGGCAGCCAGAGGAATGTGCCAGATAAACAGAGCCGAAGCAGAGGAGGTCCACTCCACCCTCCATGCTCCGGGTTTCTACAGCACCGTCATTCCCAGCACAGGGCCCGACTTCAACCTGGGGGCCCCGGGGGCTGATGCACAAGCTGTGGGATCTGGAAATGAAACTGTCATAAAGAGGCCGGTACCACCTCCGATGTGCTCTGTAATTACCTCTATTAATAGCTATTTTAAGTACATCAACACCATAATTTCCATCATAGTGTTTGTGGTCGGCCTGGTCGGCAACGCCACCCTGCTGAGGATTATATACCAGCACAAGTGCATGAGGAACGGGCCAAACGCCCTCATTGCCAGTCTGGCACTGGGGGACCTTATCTACATAATCATTGATATACCCATCAATGTATACAAGGTACGGTTTTCACTCTGTTGGTGCATGTTTAATCAAAGTCTTGACCTTATTTTGAAAGCCAGGCTGCTGAGTGACAGGTCTCTGTGTCGATATGATGAAATGCAGCAACAATGGAGGTGATACGCAGAGATAAAGTGGAATATTACGGGAAAGGGGAGGGGGGGTGGAGTGGGAAGGGCTGTAAGTGAAAGACAGGAAAGTGTAATCAGTCGTTCGCCGTTATCTCCCTCGTGTGGGCAGATTGGTGATGAGAGGAGCAGGGATATGGCTGGCTTAAATAAACACGGGAATCAGGCTGGAGTCACACATGCCAGCGGCCTTGTACTGACCCGGGCCATTAGTCACTGACCCTTATCCAGAGGTTTTATTTAAAAAACAAAACAAAAAAAGTGCCCAGTGTTACTCAAGTGATAAATCACTTGTGAAGTTTTGAACTCAGTTCTTCATCAAAGCCCCATCTATATAGTTTTATACAAATGAAAGTGAGGTTCAAATGCTGTATTGTTAATAAATGTCTGTGTTTCTCAGCTGGTCATAATTAAAAGTTGGCTTGTTTTATTCCTGTATTTATGAGCATTACTAATGTAAACAAATCTTTTACAGCATCAGAAAACATTACAAACATTACAGTTAGTAGTTTTCTAATGATTAATGTATTCAAAAGACCTGTCAATCAGTCTGAGAGCAGTTTCAATTTTGTGTTTTGATTTACGGTGATTTACATCACTTGTTTTTCTTTTGGACTACGGATTGTGCCTTTAAAATATGAAGCTCCTAATGATGATAAATTATGCCTGGGGCTCCTGTCTTGGGCTGATTTAAACCAACAAATAGTGTCATGCTTTGTATAATAATCAAGAATAATGGCAAAATAGAGTCATCAGTCAACCTGATCTTTCCAATGCATTATGGGAAGCCATTTTACAAGACAAAAAAAATGAAAAAGCCACCTGGTTAGAATTAACTTGGGACTTGTAGGGCACAGCAACTCTGTAGTCCGAGCAACATGTGCAAAAAAAAAAAAAAGGAAACAGAAATCTTCCTGGGGGGGAACAGAAAGAGCCACGTCTACAATTTTGAAACCTTCTACTTGTTCACTTCCTCAAGGCTGTGACAGTGTTTCCAAAAATAATCAGCTACTTGCACACTGAAAACAGTTTCCCCGCTGTGCTCCTGGGAAACTTAGACGGTACAAGTAAACAATAGACGGCCAGGAAGCACCATGAAGTTCTTCTTTTGGCTCAGCTTTGGGAAACGGTTTAACACAGGTTGTATCATGCTGAAGGAAAAGTGCCAAGGCCACTTTGATGAAAAACAAAGGTCTCAACTCACATGGCCTTGACTTATTTTTTCAAAAGGAGTAATATTATAAGAGGTTGTCAAAGTGGCTCTGAGATACTGGTGAAAACGCAGGGAATTATTGTGAAAATGTGGTCGTAGAATTTGTTTGGAGAGGCCGTATGTTTGTAGGAGATGTGAATGTATTGCAAAAAATGTGCAAAGTTTTATCAGCAGATGAGCTCCATATGGTCTGTGTCAGATTAAACTCACTCTGACGTTAAGGAGACATTGAGAGTTCTCTGATGTGCCTCCAACTGCAGTAAAATTGCCTTAAATAGATATTAACGATGGTCCACATGAATCCAGTGACAAAAGTGAGATTAATAAAAGTCAGCTGTCAAAAGACTTGTAAAGACTATATTATTGAAATAAGTGACTTGGTACTGACACAAAAGCTAAGCCAATCAGTGATTTATTGACAGATTATATAAGTGTGAATTAGAGCTGCAAAGATGAATTGATTCATTGATTAGTTGTCAACCATTAAATTAATCACCAACTATTTTGATCGATTAATCGGTTTGAGTCATTTTTTAAGAAAGAAAAAAAGTCAAAATTCTGATTCCAGCTTCTAAACTAATCGTTGGTTGCAGCACTAGTGTGAATGTTGAACAATAAATGTTCCAAATGTGAGTTCATTCCTATTAGAGAAGTATTTGTTTGACAGTTATTGTATGTGCTTTTTCCACCAGCTCCTGGCAGGACGCTGGCCTCTTGAGGAAACGA
The DNA here is from genome assembly GCF_008315115.2 of Sander lucioperca. Lineage (NCBI taxonomy): Eukaryota > Metazoa > Chordata > Actinopteri > Perciformes > Percidae > Sander > Sander lucioperca. The sequence continues at coordinate 33,933,587 of NC_050176.1, forward strand.
ATTTTGCCCTGTTTCTGTGTAAACTGGTGCCTTTCCTGCAGAAAGCCTCTGTGGGTATCACCGTCCTTAACCTGTGTGCCCTCAGTGTGGACAGGTCAGTGCTTTCACACTCCACACTGCTTAATAAAGTCACGTCAACAGCTTTGAGGGTACGTTTTGTTGGGCCAGCTGAAAAGTTAAAGCAAAATTCCTGCTCTGTGTGAGTGCTAAAAAAAGTGACCAAAATACACTTATTATAATAGGTTTTGTGCATATGAATTGTTAAAGTGGAATAAATTCATTCTCCAAATCGTATTGGACATTATAACTGTTTATCAGTCTCATAAAGAAGGTTGTATTTGTATTTATGTTTGTGTTTTTATCATTCCTTAGAGACATATGAAGTGAAGTAACTTTTCTCTAAAGTTACACAGCCTTGTAAAGCCAGCACCGTGTTTGTGCACATACTGAAGCATGAAAAAAAATGTTCCAGATTTTTTTTTTTTTATTAAGGAAGCAATCAAATCATTGGGGGGGGGGATTCATCCATCTTTCACTCAGCTCAAGAGCGCATTGATTTAGATTCATTTGTCACAAATGTTTGCTTCTAATATAATTGTGTCATTATAATAGAGATGCAAAGTGTTTGTTTTTTTGATTCCAGTTTAATGACATGGAGATTTGGTTCGCTGAGATGATGATCATTTTTGGGAAAGGTCAATACTGACTGAGCATTCTCACTGGGAAGGAATTTTTCTTTCAATTGGTTGCCTCTGTGTTCAAAACTTGTGTGATGAGCTGTTTTATAAGATCCTCTTTACTTCTTTAATGGAATCATTCATTTTATATGCAACATTAAGTGTATGATAGCCTCCAGTATTTGCACTGTATAGATAACGTCAATATTTATAACATTATCTTCATAGCAAGTATACTGACAATTTTTTTTTTTTAATAGTACCTTAATAGAAAATCCCTAATGAATAAATGATTATCGTTAAGTTCTGAAGTTCAGTGTGATCTCACTTCAGACACAACTTTAGAGATAACAGGCTTGCCTGGCTGCTCTGAATAGGCTCCAAGGTTCGACCAGGCAGACATATTTAATGACCTCTATTATGAGAAAAAGACTGCAGTGCTGTACAGTTGTGTTCAAGAGCAGATGCTCACCATTTGTTTCCAGGAAACGTGTAGCTTTTTTTTCCGTGTGTATTATGAAAGTCTCTTTTGTATCTTTTCAATGTTGGAGGAAGAGAAAAAAGGTGGATACATTACCACTTAGTGAAATATAAATGCCGCCATGTTGTTCAACAGAGAAATTCAAATGTGTCATGAAAAATATATTGTTTTTGCCATAAAATCTTGATGCAGGATTTTACTAAAACATTTCGACAAGTGGTTTCCATTAATGAAACAAACAAGCAAACAAGTATTCAGTGCATGGGAAACACAAGCCAACAGACAGACCTCTCTGCCAACATGGACCAGTCTGTTTGGAGGCTTCACAAAAATATAAATATTGGATATTTAAAATAAACAATTGATCGTCTCTCCTCATTCATTCGTAACATTTGGATATTCTTTGCTGACTGAGCAGTTTGTTGTGCTTGGTGTGCTGCCATACATAAAGAAAATGTTGTTTGCTTTGTCAGTCAGGAGAGACAAAGAAAATGATGAATTCACTGATTTCTATTTAACGATGGAGCACTGACTGAAAGCAGCTGAACTGCAGCCATGTTTCAATTAACGAAATAGTAATAACATGGTAATTGTGTTACATTTGTATTCCAGGAGTGCTACATCATAATCATTCCTGCTTTAGTAACTCACTGTCCCCTAATCGTATTACTTGAATCTAATCAATGTAATATGTCTCATCCATCTGTTATGCCTGGACCTTACTGTACCTCTGTGACTGCCCTCCACAGGTACAGAGCTGTGGCCTCCTGGAGCAGAGTTCAGGGAGTGGGCATCCCTCTGTTTACAGTCGTGGAGATTGTGTCTATTTGGTTGCTGTCACTCGTCCTGGCAGTACCCGAGGCTATCGGGTTTGACATGGTCCACTTCGACTACAGGAACAAAACCATACGCACCTGCATGCTTAAACCCGAGAGTGACTTCATGATGGTACGCCACCATCCTTTTCTTATCGTTTTTGGATAAGGAAATCGCTGTTTAGTGCTTTTGTGTCCCAATGTTTTGCTTGTATCAAGGCCACGATGAGCTGTGTAGTACATTGTGTCAAAGTACTCATAGAGTGTAGTTGTATAGACATGTAGAGTAGACAAAACATTAGTGGAGTAACGAAATAGGATACGCACCTGCACTATTTAAAGTGAAAGCGCAAGTTCGGCCTAATGTTTCCATTGTCTTAAAAGCGTGTGTTGTTTGTTTTGGAGTCAATGCGCGTTTTTAATTTAATTTTTAATGTGCTATTCTGGTTATAGGGGCATGTATTTTTAGAGCAAAATACAACAGTAAAATAAATGTCCTGCTCCGGCAATACATAATTAAAAACACAAGACAATTAATATACCAACCTACAGATACTTAAGGAGTATTCCCCCCAAATTCACCTATCACGTCAGAATTTATGTATTTGATGCTAAAAAGATTTTGAGTGGAGTATCACTTTAAGAAATAAACCTGGTCTACTTACTGCCTCCATGTGCTTGTGGCCCTTTTCACATCCTTGGAGCACATAATTGATTACAGGCCAAGTGCAATTATTGAGACCTGAAATCTGGGGCCTCAAGCTGAGCCACATGTGTGTATCTATTCCATATGCACAAAATTGGAGTAATCTCTCTCAGCAGCCTGTCCTCATCCTGAAAACGGCCATATGGGTCGATTGTGCAAGCAGCGTATAACGGCCGACAATTTTGTTTCTTGTTTGGCAGCGAATTCTCGTGGCTGTAGTAATTATCACTAGAGCAAAAGAGGAAGTTAGGTAACAAAGTATAAGAGGGCCAAATATTGCATAAGGAGGTGGGTTTGGTGGGGGGGGGATCAAACAAACACAGGACTTTCACTCAGGAGACCGTGGTTTGTGTCCAATGTGAAACTAAATGTTAACTGTAATTTAGAAATTAACCGAAGTTTTACGAACCTTATATACCAATAACATCTGTGACATCATGTTACGTCCTCATTTTAGTAGTTTTACGTGACTCACTTTAAGCCAATCCTGATGTTTTACTAACTATGACTAAAGCCCTGCTATCAAATTCATAGCATATTAAGTATGCTATGAAGTAAGTATTTCTGGCATATTAAGTATGCCAGAAAAAGATTTAGTATGTCCCAGTACATGGTATGTCAAATGCAGTATGCCAAAAATACCGGGATGTTCTAGTGCATCCGGTTGGATTTTGTAGTATGCAAGCTAGCATGCTTTTCAACAATGCTATGAAGTAGTATGTCCCATTTGTATGCACACTGCATGCAACAGTGCATACTTTGTAAGTTATAAGTAAAAAGAAAAATAATGCGATTCGGAACTCAGCCAGTATTTTTGTTGCCTAAACTTAACTAGTTCCTTTTCACAACCTTTACTATGTGTTCAAAACTGCACCAATTATGTTAAATAGAAGGGTCACAGGACTGAGGTCACATGATTAAACCACCACCCTGCAGCAGTAAATAGAACATAAGTCATATGTGCTGTTTTGGGAGTCTTTGGACACCTACCTACTGTGTAATGTCATTAAGGTATGAGGATGTGTCGGCAATGGTACTGGAGTACAGGGGTAGTCTGGTGGTGGTTTTCATGTCGGAGCTGTGGCGAAAAAAGAAATCTAACAAAAATGTAACTTACTGGTTCATATGTCCTTGTTTCCCTGTAGTTCTATAAGGATGCAAAGGACTGGTGGATGTTTGGCTTCTACTTTTGTGTACCACTGGCCTGCACCGCTGTGTTCTACACTCTGATGACCTGCGAGATGCTCAACCACAGGAATGGCAGCCTTCGGATAGCCCTCAGTGAACACCTCAAACAGGTCGGACAATACTTCTAAATTATAAAAACAAGCTATTAACTCTAATAAACCTACATACAGTTGGGTGTTTATTTCACTAAAAGCAAAAGAACATTTGTAATTTGACAGTATCTAATGCCACTTTTTGAGGGAGTAAAATTACTCCACTTTGGCTCAATCAGCAGTGTTTATTCCATGGTTTTAACCCTAACCTTCCATACACAAACTATATCATCTCCTCTCTAATGGTGGAACAAAATCTGTTGTTTCTCTCTGCAGAGACGGGAGGTGGCCAAAGCCGTCTTCTGCCTCGTCCTTATCTTTGCCCTGTGCTGGTTCCCACTGCACCTCAGCAGGATCCTGAAGAAGATGGTTTACTACCAGAATGATAAGATGCGCTGTGAGCTGCTCAAGTGAGTTACTGGTAGAACAAACCCTCTGACACAAAAGTTACAAGTCTATAGGAAAGAGTGTATGTAATTGTACATGACATGACACTGTTGTTCTGTGATTTTGATTTGATTTTGTTTTAATGCTTGTTCAGGATCCTGGTCAAAATGAAAACAAGTTTGTATTTGTTATTATCAAAAAAAAGAAACACAGCTGATTCTGCCAGACATGTTTACCATTAAATGCTACGCCGAAAAAGCTTTAAATTGCCTTTGTGGTAGCCTGGTTAACACCAGACCCTTCTCAGTTGTAACTGAGCAAATCTCAAATTTGCCGGAAGTTCATCAGGGTTCTCCCAGGCTACCTTTGTGGTGCTTTATGACATTTTTTTTATTATAATCAACTTCTTCTATTTTCAGTTTCCTGTTGGTCATGGATTACTTTGGTCTCAACCTTGCAACAATCAACTCCTGCATAAACCCCATTATCCTCTACTTTGTCAGCAAGAAGTTTAAAAACTGCTTCAAGGTACACACACACACACACACACACACACACACACACTTCAGATTTTGTCTGCCAATAAAGCAAACAGTGAACTCAGGCCTTTTGTCCATGACACAGAGGGTGTGATTGTGATGACATTCCATGAGCAACATGTAAAAGCAGCCCGAAGATGTATGTATTCACTAAGTAGGGCTGAGGTCACACACTGCAAATTTCTGTCAAACAAACCTTTGCAGGAGATAAACCATGTTTCAAGATTTAAGTTAAGGAAAGGATTTTTGGGAGGGAGGTGGGGGGGGGGGGAGCAAACAAGAGAAGAATAGCTGCTCCTAATTATGGAAAATCCCCTTGGTAAAAATTGCTATGTTAAAGGAACAGTTAAACGTTTTGTGAAATGCACTTCTTTGGTTTCTTGCTGAGGGTTAGATGAGAGGATCTAGAGCTAGAGAAGAACTGTCATGTCTGTATGGTAAATATGAAGCAGCCTCAGCTGGCTGGCTTAGCTTAGCATAAAGATTGGAAATAGAGCGACACAGCAAGCTTGGAAGTCACTGCTCTCAATCAAAAAATATCTTGGTATAAAAACCGCAACTTGTTGAATTTCCACTTCTGCTGTTGTATGGATTAAACAAAAGATATAGAGGTGCTGGCAGGTGGATTTTCTTACCTTTGGACATAGCTAAGCTAGCTGTTTTCCCTTGATATCAGTCTTTATGCTAAGCTAAGCTTAGGTTGGTATCAATCTTCTCATCTAGCCACCTGACAAGAAAGCTAATACATGTATTTCATAATATGTTGAACTATTCCTCTAAAATGTTTTCTCTCTCTCTTCACATGTTCTTCAAGTCGTGTTTGTGCTGCTGGTGTTACTCTGACAACCAGCTGAGCAGCATTGGACCCATGAATGGTACCAGTATCCAGTGTAAGAGCCCCGAGCCCAACAATCTCCACACTGATCGCAGCATCAGGAAAGACAGCAACTGATCTTTCACCTGAGGACTATTTTCAAGCTCTTCCAATTACCCAGCAGCTTTTAAAATACAACCAATGCACACCCCAACAAAATATGTACATCAACAACTTTTTCAGACAATAAATGCACATCCTTAGAACCACTGAAGCAACAAATGATCCTGGCAGGGATGGATTAGGAACTGGAGATAAAAGGAACAAACTATGGATGTGGCGCACAATGCTCTGAAGTTGCCCGAGTCTCTCAGCGGGCTAAACTTCCTAAGACAAACTTTTTTTGTATTCCCACACCCACGACAGTGATGCTGTAGTGTGAGAGAAGAAGGGGGAGAGTGGGATGAGGAGGAGGACTCTTTAACAGGATGCAGCTGAACGATGACTATAAATGACTCTCAATCAGTAGCAGAGCGTGCTATTCCTGTAAAGGGCAGCACTACTGGGAAGGATGCACAAAGCTACAGGAAGGAAAAAGCAGACTGCTCACTGTCAGAGGGAATGATGGAAGATGAGTATGTGCTGTCCCCAGGAGTTCGCTACTCATTGATGGTGGAAAACAGGAAAGCATGTTACCGACTCAAACAACAATGCATTTTCCATAATACATGCACGTGGTTGCAGTGTATTTTACTCACACTCATTATTCATTGAGCTACTTTGTGGTATAATTAGAAGAATAGAATTTTGAAGTTCATTTGCTTAACAAAAACCTTTTTTTCTGATTCATCAGGTAAAGAGGGAAAATGTCTCTAAACACAAAGATACATCCCTTCATTGGAAAAACAATTATGTTTAATGTAATCATGATCCACAGACTTCCAAACTTTTGGTTAGTAATCCAAAAATGAAAGATTTCAGAACAGAATCAGTCAGAATAAGCCAAAGTACACTGGCCCAAAATAAATTTTGATATCTCATGTCTAGCAAATGATATGAGAGAACATTATGACAGGTCAACAGAAATGGATAGGAATGAGCTCTTTTGTAAACACTGTGAATTTTAACAGATATAATCAACAATAATTGTGACTTTTATGTTTGTATAACCAATGGACTAAATATGTATATGTATAGTGTCCACTTTTATAAAGTGTTATATTGCAGTAATAATATGTATTTTACTCAGACAACATTACCTGCGTAATGACATAGGCAAATGAGTTTTTAATGGTGGTGTTAAACGCTCCAAATATTAAAGGAATAGTTTGACATTTTGGAATATACCCTTATTGGCTTTCTTGCCAAGAGTTAGATAAGAAGACTGATAGCACTAACATGTCTATACAATTACAAAAAGCCAGAGATGGTTAGATTAGTTTAGAGGGTGGCAAAATCCATCTGTCAGTGCCTCTAAAGCTCACTAATTAACTAGTTATATCTAGTTGGTTTAATGATTATGATGAATTTGTGTTTTTTTGCGGGTTAGCTACAGCCAGCAGCTAACAGGCTGTGCAAATTACTGTATATTCATCAGCTAACCGGCTGCTTGCTATAGCTAACCGACAGAAACCATAAGAGATGTAACGCGTTTAGTGAGCTGCTAGCAGGTGAATTTTGTTACCTTTTGATGGAGCCAAGCGAGCCGTTTCCTTGTCTTTCCAGTCTTCATGCTTAGCTAAGCTAACCGGCTGCGGGCAGTAGCTGCATATTAAACATAGACATGAGAGTGGTATCGATCTTCTCATCCAACTCTCGCCAATAAGGACATTTGCCAATACTATTGTGTTGAAATCATATTCAGCTACCAAAAACTATACCGCCTTATACTATTTGATATGTGAATACATGTAAGCCTGTGTGTGTTTGACTGCGTGTTAGCATGTGTGTGTGTGTGATTGTGCTGTGTGTATAATTGCCTGCACTTCTCTAGTTGGAGTGTTTTGCACACTTGCGTACAGAAGAACAGGCAATATCTGTACTGTTTTTATTTTACCACTATTCATCGGCGCCATTCATAATAATCTTTAGAAAATGGAATTCATATATGTTTGTTTTCATAGATGATGCTGCTGCTTATACCAATAAATCAATTTCCATCTCTGCTGCATATAAGGAACAAGGAGGTTTATTTCACCGTCATACTAATATTGGTTTCTCCGGGAAGTCGAGGGGGCCCCTTCTGTTTTTAATCTGCGTCTGTGAGAAAGAGGCGTCTGGGAGTGATTTGAAGCACACTGTGACCTGCTTGGCAACTGAGCCCTTAGGGTTGCTAATGTCAGCGGAGAGGATGTGAACAGCTTGGACGGTGGGAATCTGATACATAAAGCTCACTTCTCATCTGTGTTGCCAAAAAGAGGATCGAGGAAAGCAGTTTGACCATTACTCAGCCGTGTTTTAACCATATATAAGCGTCGATGTGGCAGAAGGATTGTATAAATTTTGCTTATAAACAATGTCATAATGGTCATAAATAATACGACGCACTTAAACACACTTCAACTACGGTTTATTTATTGCAATAAGCTTTTTTGTCTAAATCCATTAAATAAATCAGTAGTTGCATCAAAACTTAGTCTGAGAACTTCTCACAAAGTTAATTAACTCGGGATTACGCTCTCAAACCTCTCAAAAAGAGACAATGACCAGAGCCATGTAATCCCATACACAAAATTGAAAAACACCCAAGACCAACAGGACATTGCAGCAAGCGTGGCTTTATCGGACGTTGGCCTGTTATTTGTTTCAGTGGGTTTGGCAGGCGATAATGCACAGCCAGGTCATAAACTTTATGGTCCATATTCCTCATATCAAATCATACCACAATCAGGTTTGAGTAACCCTGAAAAATTACAGAACTGCTGAAAACTTTGGTTGCTCAGGCAAAGCATGTTACGGTTCAATGTATCAGAGAAGAAAAAACAAATACAAGTAGGATGATACATACTGAAAACATATTCATGCTTTTCTGAGAAGTGAGAGAGAGAAATCAGAGAGTGTGAGAGAAAGTGAGGGAGAGGGAAACAGAGTTTTAGCTCTGTGGAATTTGGTGGGAACCTTGTTTCTTGCCAGGGGTGAATTGAATGAAGCTCAAAAACAAATAATAAAGGATCTCAAAAGTCCAAAGTCTCTCCATGCAGAGCTCATTCAGATTTGGTTGTTGATACAGAAAATATGTTCAAAACCAATCCATGTTACAGACTATGACAATGGAAGGCTGCTTTGCAGAACTTCTTCTCTGTTAGGAAATAAAAGAAAACATGATTTTAACTTAAGCTTTTGATTACTACTCATTCTCAACTAGATACTTACAGTATGATGACAGTGAATCAGTGTCCATTACTTTGGTTGTGAGGGACGTCATCGTGAGAAAACAACATGCTTCTCTTTTTTAAACTAGACTTTAAATATATGTTTTTTGACTAAACTTTTAACATACATTTTTCCTGTTTCAAATTAAAGAATTACATGACAAATACAATTTATTATTTAATTCACAGAAAATCATTAAAACGCTTTCCATTTTAGCGCCACACAATCAATAATTACAGAATCCATTTTAATTACTAATCCAGTTAATTGAAAACATTCATTTCATTCATCAAAACATGTTCATCAAAAATGAAATAATAAAAACTATTTTATAATCTTCCAGCTTTTTAAGATTTTGATTTGTGGATATCCAAGTCTTTAAATTGCTCAATTCCCTATAAAATCATGACCTACAGTGAGTGAATTTAGTGTCACCAAGGCTGGAGTGGACAACTGATTCACAACTGTTTACTGTGTGTGGTTTGTGCGATTTTACAGGAAACTTTGTAAACACTACAGCATAATATTAACTGACCTAATAAGGATCTGCTCTGGAGGTCCTGTCTTAACCCTTGTATTATCTTCCCGGTGACCATGCACTTGTTGTCCTCCCGCGTCAAAACTGACCCGGTCTGGTTTGTCTGTTTATAAAGCATAGAACAGTATAATTTATCTCTTAACGTCTTACGTCTTCTTAGCCAACTTCATTCCAACTCATTTTAACTAGTTTTACACTTATTTTTGCATTCGTGGTCAATAAAACCTAATCCACATGAAATTATCCCTAATTTCTAAGTAAAATGATGATAAATGGTTAGTTGTTTTGGATTACAACAGACTGGTATATGTCAAATATGAAGTAGCCAGGATATCCCCAGGTCAAAATGAACTGATGTTTTTTTTTTTTTATTCACAAACAACAGAATAAACAAAAAGAGCAAAACCAAATAAATTTATGAAGAATTGTCTTGAAAACGGGTCAAATTTGACCCGAGGACAACAGGAGCGTTAAAGAAGGTCCATTTGTGAAAATCTATTTCTAAAGACCTTCATAGAAACACCAGTGTGTTTATATTGCCATACCCCGTCTATCAGATTGTGGCAGAAATGGGAGTATGCTGACTGGTAAGGTAAATCTATTTACAATAAATATCAACATAAAAAAAACTGTACACACTGCACACAATTACTTCCTTTCTTGTATCTTCTTTTCTTATATCTTTATGTTAAGGTAACAAATATCCATAGTATCAGGATACATTGTGAATCCTAGGGGAGGTTTTACTATAAGCCCTTTAGGGTTTCTAACCTCTACTGCACAACCTATGCAATGTTTGTTGTTATATACAGTACTTTTTTATCACTTCCTTTGTGCTACTAAACTAAACAACTACACTAAACTAAACTAAACTAAACTAAATTGAACTGAACTGAACTGAACTGAACTAAACTAGGAGGGTTGGTAAGGGCCCAGCAGCTCCTTTTTGCCCTGGGGCCTCCAAGCAATCCAGCCATGAGTGTGACCCAATGTAGTCTCGCATTGCCAGATCTCCACAGCACTGTGTCAGCGGTGGAATATGGTCTGGCTACGGCACTTATCTATACTGGGATAAGGGGAAAAAAACTCTGGCTTGTTTGTAATTCTTTAAACCAACCACAACCTTCCTGGGCGGTGTTAAGCCCTGACGGCGGAAATAGCAGAAGGGGATGGACATCCGTTGCGTCAGGATTTATCCCAGCAATGTGCAGCCGTTGAGCCAGACTACACACAGTGACTGAGTAAAGTACTTTTGTCATGACATGTACTGTACTTCAAGGATAAGGCTGGCAATATTCTAAATGCTCATTATTGTCAACAAATAAAGTCCCAAAATATACTTTTACTTAAAAAAAGCTAAATAATTTCATCTGAATTTAGCATGAACGTTAGTGAAATAGGAGTAAAAAATGTATATTGTTTGGGGACTATTTTTTAGGCCCAGATTTGTCCTGGTGGGTTTTTACGGCAGCAGGACAGTGTATGTGAAATTGAGTCAAAATAAGAGCTAGATTGCCTTATATTCATGGTTATGTGGGAACATGTGGCTCATTGATGTATTTTTAATAGTTTTTGGACAACAATGGAGGTCCATGGCACAGAGGAATAAGCTATATCAGGCTTTGGATACACACAATATATCCTTTAAAGAGGCTTGTTTTTAAATAACTGCTGTTCATGTTGCATGAGCTTCTTTGACTCCATCCTACTCCACTTAGGAAATGTTCAGACTCACTGATAGTGTTTATTTCAGTTCATCTGTTCTTGAACAACAACATGACACAAAGGCCTATGGCAGACGTATTAAGATAAATAAGTAATTGCTGAACAATTGCAGACTTGTGTATTCCTCCGACAAAGGAGGTGCACTTTGGCTGATACATTATATCTCAGGAATCAGACAGTATGTCTCCTCCTTTGTTGTGCATTGATTATTATTGTTCCTCAGACCTATCCATTCTACTTATCCCATCTATGCGTTTCCTGCAAGGCACATACTGTACAACATACTTACCCTACAGTTATGGCTACGATTCAGTGAGACATAATGGACGCCACATCCGTTATGCTAAAATATGTTTTGGGTCTGATCAAACACAGCATATGTTTATCTACCCTGCCCTTACATGGCTGTACCCTGTATGCCACTTTGCATGGCAATCCCTCCAAGCTATCCACCATGGCACTAGCTTGCACGACTTGTGGCAAAGACCATTTCTAATTCATAAAAGCCAAAAGGATCAATTCAAAATTCATGAACAATCTGTCCTGCTACAACCAGTGATTTCTGTGACTGTGGGGCAGTAGAGACATGGAGCAGCAAAAAGGAAAGTTCTGCCTCCCCTCATTTTGACACGCAGACACAAATATACTGAAGCATGCGCACATACACATGATCCCAGGAGCAAAAGGTAAGGAGGAGGTTCTGGTATTTTTAATTACTTTGTTAATGCAAGATTTAGATTGAAATGAATTGCTAATAGAGTTCTGCATTCATGAGATGAATGCTTTTCTAAAGGGAGTGAAGAATGGGTGGTGGTCATTTTTTGCTTCAACAGCCAGTAAAGCTCACAGTTTTCTCCATTTTTATGTATAAAATCATTAAACCTTATTGGCATATACCTGTTTATTGAATTTAACTAACTTAACTTTAAAAACAGGAACAGTTTCCAATTCCAATTCCATTTAGCTGCTTTGGTTTCAGGGTCCTGGTATTGTGCATGTTGTCACACTGTCACATTATCATCACTCACTGGGACATTTGAATAGAATAAAGCCATTGTTACTGGGAAAAAGTTGAATTTATAGACACTGAATACTGACGCTAAGTACAGGCTGTCCACAATTTCAGTCCAGAACTGCAGCGCTCATACATCTTGTCAAACAAGACTCAATGTACAAGAGGAAATAGAAGCAGAATTATCACATGAATTTGTCTGATATGTTGTATTTTTGTCCAAATCTCTTGTAAAAATGGATACTATAATAAAACAACTTTGTCCATACAACTACTTTGGGTGGTTTCAAAGTATACAGACTAATTTAGGTGTCAGGCATAATAAATAGTTTAAGAGGCACAGATTCCTTTATAGGTGTGTCATTTCAAGGGAAATGGGAGTCAAATAATTTATTTGTAGATGGAATTGTGATGCCTCCAGTAACCTACTAATTGCATAAACAGCCCAAACAAAGGGCCACATTTCCACAAGGTCTGGATTTGCCTACATGTGATTTATTAAACAGTAAACATGGGGACAAGTCTGAATCTACTACAATGGATTTTAGTATCTTGGTAATTGTTAATTCACATTGCCATCTGCTGGCGAAAGCACAAATGTGCTCAATGAGAATGCAGTGTAACCAAACTAGCTACAAGTAACGTCAGACTTGGTAGCAAGTCCTCTATTTCGATTGGCTAATTGCCTCCATTGCACCAATCAGATTCTAGATTGTAGGCGGGACTACATCTGATGCAAACAGCAGGAAGTACGGGAAGTACACACTCAACAGCAATTACTTTTTTTGGAAACTTTTACTAGCGCAAACCTACTATGAAACCCGTAACGTGTTAATTCGTCTAAAGAGCCGGTTTATATATCAGTGAGGATGTTTATTTCATTGCGGTAGGCATTGAGATACTTTTAACGGGTCAGACTGGATCATCTGCTTTGTTTGTTTACTGGTGAAACAGCTGACAAGCTAACGTTAGCATCCTAGCTGGGCAAAATAATCGAGTTAAATGAGCTAAACTATCCAGCAGCACTGTCCTCATGAATGTAACTTAACATTAGTGAAAGAGCCAACGTACCTGTGCACTAGTGGAGGGTTGTCTTGGGTGAAAGTGTGCAAAGCTAACGTTAAATGTGTCGAGCGTTAGTTAAATAGTTTGGTCACTGAACCTGCGGCCAGCTTTAAAGGCCCACATCTTCATGTCAGTATGCCGTGTTCCTGTGGGAACTGGAGAAGATGGATTCGGCCGCTGGTCATTGTGCTGTATATTTTGTTGCTATTAGTCGTCCTGCCTCTGTGCATCTGGGAACTGCAGAAGTCAAAGGTCAGTTCGAACAATCGATGGATCTGATTGGCATGTTGCTTAATTTTGATTCAGGGAGCCCTGTTGGTTTAACACCGTGGTAAAATGTAACTGCGCACATTTAGTACTGCAATGATGAGGTACTTTTACTTTAATTGAGTAACGTTATGTTTATTTATATGCTAATAGGCCTATATATAGTGAAGTTTCAAAAGAGCAAATCAAGCATGAGCTCCCAGATTCGTCTGGTTTCCAGGCTTAATTGATATTAATTATACTCCTTGCCATTTCAGAGGGATGTAATCAAGTCTTTACTCCATTGCATTTATCTTACAGCAGTAGTTACTGATATTGATATTCATACAAAGCATGTGATTCACTGATGATGATGCATTGCTCACCGCAAAACATCTCCTTCTTATCAAGTCATTTGAGTCTGTAGTTGAGTTGTTGTACTTGTTTCAAGTATTTGCTACAATGAAGAGTCTTTCTTCATGATTCTAGCCCAGCAACCTGCCATTATTTCTAAAACAGAGATCTTCAACAAGGGGTCCGAGACCCCTAGGGGGTCCTCAGAGTCAATGCATGGGGGCCTCCAAATAATAGTACATTTTGATTATTTTTTTCTCCAAAATTTTAAAGTCTTAACATGAATCCAACATATTGTTAGCAAATATAAATCCCCACTGATGATAGGCTTACTGGTGTCACTAAGGTAGCCATCCACAGATACAGTTCATCCTAAGTGTGTATGTTTAACATTAAAACATGATTATAAAATAATGCCAACAATTATTAGGCTAATTTAATAGCTTAGTATTCCATGCAAAAATGTATAAAGGCTTTAGGCTGCCCTAAAGCCTTTATACTTTATAAGCCTTTATATAAGTTATTGTAGGCCCAGTTTAATATGCATTCATTTTATACAATATATTTAGTAGGGGGGACCCTGCTCCGTCTCTCTTTCAGTTAAGGGGTCCTTGATTTAAAAAAACGTTGAAGACCCCTGTTCTAAAATCACCTTTGAACACATTGATTTCAGTTATGATTAGTTTAAAATGCTCTGACAGATTTCCATATTTTAAGAAAATATAGGCTCTATTTTTGTCAGAAATGTCCTTGATTAACATACTATTCAGAGATTAATTCATCCCTAATGTCATTCCTGTAACACTATAAAAGTGACCATTCTGCATTATGAGCACTATTGATACGATATATTGGTAAATTCTTGTGATACAACTGTGGCACTTGGCCACTTGTGGTATTTTTAATAAGTATAAGTATTTTTTTAAGTTGTATTGCTATTTGACTTCAGTAAAAGATCTGAATACTACTTCCACCTCTGGCTTTATACAAAATGTAGCCAAATGCTATTTTCCCAGACGTAAATGCATAAATAAGTTACATTTGAACTGTTTCTTTCCATGTAATGACAGGTTGGCATTCATAATAGAGCATGGTTCATCGCTGGGATATTTGTCTTCATGACCATACCCATATCTTTATGGGGCATCCTCCAGCATCTGGTTCACTACACTCAGCCAGAGCTTCAGAAACCTATCATCAGGTAAAGATGTCAACAATCATGTCATCCATGAACAATAGTCTAAAACTGCTTTTTAATTGTTTTAATTGTTTGTTTTTTTAGGATATTATGGATGGTCCCAATCTACAGCTTGGACAGTGTGAGTTTATGTATAAATGTAATATGTATGTATCTACATAATAACCAACATTTAAATACAAAACAAACATACCGCTGCTGCCACATCACCATTTCCATGAGACATTACCTCAAGCTGTACCATTGAGAGAATGCATTTATGCTTTTTGAAAATGATATATCCCTACTTTCCATGTAATCTCTCTCTCTCTCTCTCTCTCTCTCTCTCTCATCTTGCAGTGGATTGCACTAAAATATCCCAGTATAGCAATTTATGTGGACACATGCAGAGAGTGCTATGAGGCCTATGTCATCTACAACTTCATGACCTTCTTGCTGAACTACCTGGAGAATCAGTACCCCAGCCTGGTGTCGATGCTGGAGGCCCAGGAGCAGCAGAAACACCTGCCCCCTCTTTGCTGCTGCCCGCCCTGGCCAATGGGAGAGTAAGTTTCCTTTTAGAATTAAGAAGAAAAAATTCATTTAGAATAGACCACTTTTACAATAAGGACTGAAATACCTACAATCCATGTGAGACCACGGGTTCACCTTACAATGTGGCAGCCAACACACCATACAACTATACAAATGCTTAGTCTGCATCCAATACTGGTCAAGGATTTGGTGTAAAATGAATAATTACCCATACCTCCATACTTTGACCCAAACACGCCAGCTTTATTGACCGTAGTCATATTTCCTTCTTCATGAATTGCCCCGTAACTATCTTTTTTATATATATATATTTGTAGTTTTATTATCAGTGGTCTTGCATTAATTAAGGCATGCAACAGCATATCTTTGATATTATTTGATTTAAAGGAGGTGTTTACAGTTTTGAAGGAAAAAAACAATTAAAATGACTTAAAGATAAAAGGTGACCAGTTTGTTTCTTGTACTTGCATTTAGTTTGAGTTTGAGTTTTAAGGCATTGGAATTTTAAGATGGAATTGTTTTTTAGTAAACAAGTCAATGGCGATGATGATGTAACCAGCTTCAAATTAGCCTCAGTCAGGCAACATCTGTAATTGGTTAACATGCCTGTGTGCAGTTAATTTTGCCCACAGCTTCTTTTTCACACAAGGATCAGTTTGTTCCTTTTAAAACTGAAGAAAAACAAATGAACAGTTGCCCGAAGGTCAGCAGTATCCACCTCATTTATTAGCTTTGTATTTAATTAAACTGCCCTGTTAAATGTTTTAACTGTGCCAGTATTGTTGCATTTTGCATGCGGCTATCATAGACCATGATCAAATTGATGCTGTGGAAAATATGGCAGTTCCATGTTAAAATGTTGTCATTACACTTGTTTGAAGCACTCACCACATCGCTTATGGCCATTAGCGATTGGGGTTGATTTCAAATTCAATAGATTTGACTGATATCGGCAAACTAGATGCTAATTTAATTCTAATTCAAATCATACATTTCCTCTGCAGGGTTTTACTGTTGAGATGCAAATTGGGAGTGTTGCAGTACACCGTTGTAAGACCCGTCACAACAGTGATTGCCTTGTGAGTAAGATCTGCTCCTCATGCACTTCATTTTATTCTATTTTATTCTTCTTAATGTCCATTGTGACTGTTTTTTCTTCTTCTTAGGATCTGTCAGCTGTGTGGAGTGTATGATGAAGGCAATTTTAGTTCAACAAATGCATGGACGTACCTGGTCATCTTCAACAATATGTCACAGCTGGTAATACTGCTATTGAGTCTAAATGTAATTTGCCTCAAGTAAGGACCGTGCCTGGGAGTATGTTAGAAAATAACATGGATGTAAAAAAAAATGTTACAAGCACCCTTTTTTTTTTAACTAGATTTCTCTCCGTCTTTCTTCTCTTGATCTAGTTTGCCATGTACTGCCTGGTGCTGTTCTACAGGGCTTTGAGAGAGGAACTGAGTCCAATCAAGCCAGTGGGAAAATTCCTGTGCGTCAAAATGGTGGTGTTCGTCTCTTTCTGGTAATTCTCAGTGTGTGACCTGAACATTCCTGAAAACAAACTTTGCATGAGTTGTTTTTACCTTGCTTGTATGTACTGTATATGTCGGTGAAATTTGCTTGCAGTCTCTTGATCTACATAGACGGTGGCATCAGATTGTGTGGTAGGTACTGAGAATGGTAATTTTGTAAACTCTTCTAGGCAAGCTGCGTTCATTGCTTTGCTGGTGAAAGTGGGCATTATCTCCGAGAAACGTACATGGGACTGGCAAAGTGTGGAGGCTGTAGCTACTGGCTTACAGGTAAGCTAAAGTGCATCTAGTTGAGGAATATATATATATATATATATATATATATATATGGCCTTTTTAATGTTTACATACCTTTTACTTTTTATCAGTATAAAACTCAACTGACCAACTGTCCTGTTTCCCTCAGGATTTCATCATCTGTGTGGAGATGTTTCTGGCGGCCATTGCCCATCACTTCAGCTTCACCTACAAGCCTTACATCCGGGAGGCTGAGGAGGGTTCTTGCTTTGACTCTTTCATGGCAATGTGGGACATCTCTGATGTCAGAGCAGACATTTCTGAACAAGTCCGCAATGTTGGTAGGTGTCTCCTGACCACCGGAGTACTTGCACAGTTGTGAATTGTATCTGGCGTGTTCTCCAAGCAAGAAAAGACGGTAAAGACTTTATTTTTTTTGTCGTCATTGACAGGGAGAACAGTTATGGGTCGTCCAAGGAAGTTCTACTTCAGGGAGGCGCAGAGTGATGGCGAGCGATCTGGTCTGCTCTCTTCGGGCTCCCAAGATGCCATCACTGAGGCGGCATCCAACCCCGTGTCACCCAACGGCCAATACCAGGGCCTTGGCAGAACCCTCACACCACACTCTTTGTCAGCCCCCGCTGGGCTCAGCTCGGCCCCGTGGGATGAAGGACATGAGGCTAGACCTGAAGAAACCCAGGAAGAAGAAAGGACCAACCAAACCAAAGAACCAACAGAAGCAGATCTCATCGTGATCACCTAGCCTATCGTTAGGCCGACGTCACCAACAGACTACCAGACTACCAGACATGGTTGGGCAGGACCCAATTACAGCCTTTCCATTTTCCTTTAGACATTACCAGACTAATGCAAGAATAAATATACTGTTGTTTAAAAAAGGCACATCAACCAAGTTACAGTATATGTTTGCCAACAAATGCAAAACCCGATGGACCTCTGTCAGTGACAGCTCCAAGAATGTTCAGTGAAGTTGTGGCACTATATGACTTGTAGATAACGTACATTTTATGCAGTTTTCTGATGCATTAGGGAGTTATATGGCACAGTAGGCAGCGCAGAATGGTTTTAAAATCATAATTGAGAAAGACTTCTGGTCAGTTTTAACGTGCGTCCCAAAAAGCACAGTCATGTTTCTTGAGAGGAGATGCCACATAATGCCTCCTGAAGTCAGAGCGAAGCTTGCATGTGTATACTTTCCAAATAGGAACTTATTACACTTTATTTGTGTTGTCTGTCATATCATGATCTCAGATGTGACAGTTGGATAAAAAAGAGAAATATGCAGCTTTTAAAAAGACAAATCTATGATACTAAAGCACACTAAATGTCCAGAATCATATATTTTCTTTTGTCCTAGCCTGTAGATGTGTGAAAAGAGCCGAAGCAAAAAAAATAGTTTGATGCAAAGTGAAGACTAAACTGTGGAGACAATAACCTGAGTGCTGAAAGATGTGTCCAAACAGTGTCATCACTACAGAATCAATATTAATACAATGGACTGTACAAGTATTAAAAACAACGTACACAACTTAGTCAGTTAGAATCAGCACATTCTAGTGAATTCCTATCAATGCTTTACTACATACAGCTCACTCTATAGTGTTTAATAGAAATGTATTCACTAGTCTTCTCAGATGCCTTGTTCTGTGTGCCGTGGAACTAGTCTATCCACTACATCTATTTAGCATTTATAATCCAGGATGTATTATTTGTTGAGATGTTTCCCATTGCTTTTAGCTGGAATAACTTTGCAGCTACTGCACACAAGCCATTTACTTTTCCGAGCTCTTTTGTCATTGTGACTTATATGGATTTGTGCAGGGATAGACACGTTTATTGTACAGCGTAGGATATCAGTTTGTGTTAGAAAAAAAAAAACAAACGTATCAAATCTACAGTATAATCTGCATCTCGTCCAGCTAGAGAATGTTGCATTGCCTTAAATGATTTTATTTTTTTATTCAAATAAAACTGACAGGATTACATCAGATGTTTGATGTAAATGGTTCCACATTTTAATTTAATTCCATCTCTGGCAGTCTCTTCAATAAATCAGATGAACTATATTTTCTGTTATTATTTCTTGCATTTATTAATAAAATGTCACATTTATTGATGAAGTGTTTTTTTAAATTGATAACGAAAAACATCTTTAGAAAAACAACTGCGCCTATAATCAAGGGACAACTATAATATTTATATTATATACTTACAGTTACAAAGGTGTGGCTCATGCAGGCCGTTACTAAATCTCGAAACAGAGATCCCATCTGTCTGGGAAAAACGTTGAAGACTGGTATAACATTTAGGGAAAAAAATGACACTGGAGAAAATAAATCTTCAAATGATACCAGAAAGGAAATGCATAGCATTTAATGCATTTCCCTATGTGTCAATAGCCTCTATTTGATTGAGGCATAACATACATAGAAATGACACTCATTACAAAACTATAGTGCAAGACATTATTGTTCCATTTGCCCGGGGGTATTCTGTATATGGGCGGATATAGAGATGGCGCTCTTGTGAAGCTTCACAGCGAGGTGGACCCTGTCTCTGGCTCGTACCTCCAGGGGCTGCTGCAACACAACGGCGGCCTGCTTCCAGTGAGAGTTCTGGCTCAGGGTGCTGACACTGATCTCCTGGTCCAGGTAGATGTGATACCAGAAGGGGATTGCAGTTAATCTGCCTGCAGACGTAGCCTGGACCTGGGAAACAGGGATTATGTCTTAACAAGATACTTAATGTTACGCAAGAACAGTCAGCTACTAGTATACTGTACTCTGTGCCAGTTGCCTGTAAATCACTGGTCATGTTTTGCTTGTTACTTTAAAAAAATAATACTACATGACACGTGCAAAACAAAATAAAATCAGACCATGGTTCTTTTCAGTTCGACCCTGACCAATAAGTTATTTTCAGTTTTTGCATTTTAATATTTATGGGTTTAGAGGAAATCGCTTGGATGGGATCCATTCACATTGCACCTCATGTTAGATCGCTGTATGAATGTGGATGTCTTGTGGTGATGAGTGTCAGAAAATAGTTTAATGTTCCAAAACTAAACAATTTCAAACAGCTTCAGGACACAAAGTCAAAATTCAAAAAGTGGGTTTGTGCTGGGACCAGAAATACAAAGTTAGCAGGGAAAGTAAAGTTAAAAGTGTATCTTAGGGAGATGTGCACAGCGCGTCTTAAGGCCCTGACACACCAACCCGATAATCGGCCGTCGGACAGTCTGGCGAGGTCAGTGACTCCAGTCTGTTCGGTGTGTTCCGTGCTGTCGCCCGTCGGCCTTCATTTTGGCCGACCTGACTTGCGGGCGGGCAGTCGGATTCAATGACCAATCTGATTGGTGGAGTGCTAACCCGGAAATGACGAGCGGGATGAGTGACGGACGCCTCTCAAAATCTGACGAAAATCTTTTAAACTGACCTTTGTCGATCTGACATGAAGACAGATTCAGCAACTGCATGGCCTATTTCTCGCTTAAAATGTTTTCAGAAACACGTTTCAGTGAACTATTTTTGTAAAATACGAGATTGTATTTCAAACGAGCCGTCATTATGGTCGGCTGGAGAAGCCAGACCCGCAGGACGCGTTCGGCATTTCCGGTTTTCATTTTTTGGGCGACGACACAGATTAGCGCCGCCTGCTGTTATGGAGACGTATTACTTCTCGCGCACGCGCAGAACGTACGCTCAAGTCGGCGTCACTTCGGTGTGTTCCGAGGCACTTTTTAGACCTCTGGGAGCTGACTGATCAGTCCGACTGCCTGTTCTGCCGACGGTCGGCCGTCGGGTTGGTGTGTCAGGGCCTTTAGTAGGTATGACTCATTTCCAGGTTTTTGGTGCAGTATGTTCGTGTACCAGAAGGTAGCTGTGGGAATTTTAAGATTTTCTTTTTGGGTTTTCTGAATTGGCAGAGTCAATGCATGAATTCAAGTTTCCACAGTTCAGCTATGTTCTACTGCAGCACTTGTAAAGAGATGACTTTTTTTTTTTTTTTTTTTTATATAAAGACAGTTTAAATGAATTACCGTTACTTCTCTGTTAGTGTAGTTTGCGGTGGAATCCATTAGGTCAAGAACAAAGAGCTCCACAGAGTCACTGAGATGCCTGCACTCCAGTGTGGAGAAGTCCAAAAACACATGGACAGGTACCTAAAAGACAAAAAAAAACCTGCAGTGTTAGTGAGTGGTTTGTAGCAGATAAAAACAAGGACTATGTGGTGATGTCATTAATAAGGAACTACATAATATGAAAACCAATAAAAGACCAGGGAGGAAGAGCTACAGGGATCTGACAGCGATGTAACACAAAACAGGTGCTCCTGATGCACAGGTTGGCACCCACCTCCACAAGAGGGAATGGATCACCCCCCCCCCAAAAAAAAACAAACATCAAGGCACACTGCTTCGTTAAAGTACAAAAGTAAAAAAAAAAGAAACTTTTTTAAGACAAATGCTCCCTCAGCTTTTTAAAATGGTGTACTTGTACAAAGCTGTGTGCCTTGGTTATTTGTTGCCTTGATTTTTTTTTTTTTTTTTTTTATTACATGATGTACTCTTATATTTGAAAAATAGTTGCTTGTTTTTGCCCATGGTACAGATTTTCCCAAAAGCTTCAGAAAAAAGAGCTCAGACCTAAAAAAAAAAAAAAATATATTTTTTTAAAGCCAGAGGAACACTGCTGCAGTGTATTCAAAATCATGCACAAGCTGACTCACAGTTGTTGTTCTCCCAAACCATTATTTATCTACATCAGGTTTTAATGTGAAGAGTCAGTGGATAATCACTGAAATCACTGATTAATGCTTGGAAACTAATCCTCCACCTCAAACTCTTCCAAACTTGACAAGCAGGCCGTGGCTGCAGGGCAGCAGACTTAAAAGCTTAGGGAGAAACCAAAGTGGCAGCACAGAAAAGTGTCACAGTTTCCTTTACTGCCGAACAAAAGAATCTTTCCTCCTCCCTGTCACAGTTGTGTAGGCCTCAGAGCCCGCTGTTTGATGTGCTTGATGTAATGCATACTGATGGATTCAGGTAAGAATGTCTTGGGCCAAGCTGTGTGTTGTGTCTTGTGTGACAGTTGTGCTAGAAAGTGCCCTCCACCGAGGGCTTCAAAGACAACATCTGCTAAAACAAACGACCGTCCCGTGTGGCGCCTACGAAATTAGAGCACAAACATGATGCTGAAAAAAAAAAAAAAAAAAAAAAAAAAGATCATTTTCAGACCAAATAAAGAAAAATAATTCAAAAGGGGTTTTGCAGCTTCTTTAACGCAGCTGGGAAGCACACATCAAAGAGGTGTGCACAACAGAAAACACATTCTTGGACCTTAGTGTTCCAAGAGAAATACCTTGTTCAACAAAAGACAACCCATACATGGTGGGAAACAAAACAACTGCTTGAACAGTCTCTTTTTTTTTTTGCACTATATGCCAATCACATTTAACAAAGCTCACAAGCAATGCATTTGCACCAAATGGGCCAACTTTAAATGCGAATGACGCAAGCAGACAAACACAGCATGCTATATGTGAAAACTGGCAATATTGACTGTTGCCTCAGTAACGTGAGATTGACGGTTGCCTCAGTAAACATGAGACAGAATACAAGATTTGAAGATGTGAATGGTTTGAGATGTATAACACGAAGATTTTGCAACTCGTGTTATGAAGACTGGAGAAGTTTCAGCTTGACAATACTGTTTTAGTGCACTTCAATGTGATTTCTTATACATTATTATGGAGTTACTTTGATATTATTTAAAACCACTATTTAGCAAGAACACATCTCCTGATTAAAATGAGTTCATAGTAAAAAATAAAAATAAAAAAGAAGTTGTAAACCTCTTTAGCAGGGACACTGTTGTTTGATTTGATAAGATGCTTGTTTGAACCAGTCACTGACTGCACAGGAGATCAGCCTGTGTGCTGTACACAGCTTAGAAATCTCTGTTAAAGCTGACTAAACTGTAGCAGTTAACATGTAGTACACATTTGAGGTCATATTTTCAGTAGTCTCGCATTGCCAGACCTTCCTCCACAGCGCCACGGAGGAGGGTCTGGCTAGTCCACACAGCATCCCGGGATGAGAGAAAAACGTGCTCTGGTTTATTGACATTTCTTTAAACCAATCACAATTGTCTTGGGCGGCGCTATGCTCCGGACGGAGCAACGGTGCCGCTGCAAAATAGCCTCGGGAAGGAACTTGTTTTGGTGGAACGTGTACTTTTAAAAGTTGTTTTAGTCATGCAACAGAAAACTCAGATTGGACAGATAGTCTAGCTAGCTGTCTGGATTTACCCTGCAGAGATCTGAGGAGCAGTTAACCTCAGTCCTCATAAAGCCACCGGAGTTTAAAATTACAACACAAAGAAAGCGGGAGGTAACGGACATCCAGGCGAAAAGAGTGAAATCTGGCGGAATTTCCGGCGGCACCGGATCAATCCCGGATATGGAAAGTCGTGGATATAGACTACCCTTGATGCATATTAGCTTATGTAGGTAAACTTACAGTGAACTGGTTGATGAAGGGAGCAATGTTGAATCCCAGTGTTGGCTCCTGGCCCTGGACAGCACTTTCCAACAGCAACGTGTCCGACTCCACCAGCATCCCGTGCACCACAATCTTTGCTGGGAAAATTTGTCCTCCATCCTCCAGCAAACATCTAATATAGATCACAGAAATGCATTTTACTCTAAAGTACTGTATATACAGTACAAGTACAGCAATAAAATGATAATCAAAACACAAAGCAAAATAAACCAAAGTGATCGAGCATTTCTATAAGCCCCACTCTGGCTGTTGCCCTTACCTGGCCAGTGATGCTTTCTCCATCAACTTCTGTCTAATGAGACCACAAGTCTCTACACAGTCCAGCATGATGGCGCTCCACAGCTTCTCTCTGGACGGCCTTTTCAGCATCCCCTGCTCATCCTCCGTGTGGTTGAGCCAGAACTCCAGATGCTGTTCTGGGACATTATTGGAGCGAGCCAATCTCTTCAGGACTTCCTGTTGCTTGGTCTTTTCCACAGAACTGTACGCTTTTACGTGACCATTGCTGGCAGCGATGAGGGAGAGTAGAGAGAAGCCCTCTGACACATCGAGGACATAGAGCAGGTCACTAGAGTCTGCAGAGTCCGTGGGGCCGGACTGAACGCCTGATCCGCGCTCTTTGTTTTGGCATTTAACCTTCAGCTGGGAGAAGAGTTTGGCCAGCGCACTGCAAAAACTCTGATGGTAATCATTGTTGTTCAGAAGCGCCATTTCTGAACATTCCAGCATGCAGAAGTCTTTAGTTGGATTCTGGTCAGTCTGAAGACATGCCAGTGCACTGCACAGTTCAGCCTCTGTGTTTGGGTTTGGATTTGGAATGGGGTTTCCAGAGTCCTGCAGATCCAGACGCTTGTCGAGACGGATTTCATGCCCATCTCTCAGCACAGCGACACTGCAGAGCCTCAGGAAGGCATCTCTGCAGGAGACTTCAACAAGCAGCTCGTCTTGGGGTTTCAGGACAAAACCTGAAAAGAATCAAAGGAAGGAAACACTGATTTCATGTGGTTCCTGTCGACTTGTGCAAACCCCATTAAACGCTGGGTAGCAAATGAAATTTACTGAAGCACAGAGAACTGAAAACTGTCAAATACCAAAGATGGCATTGGATGTCTGGTCTGATTTGTAATGTATGTTATTTTTCAGAAACGTCCTGATTTAAGTTAAACATTTGCCAGTTTTAGGCTCTTTTATTTAGGTCAAGTTCAAAGTTCTACAGCTTCTTCTGCCTAACAACATTTAAAAAAAAGATTATAAACAGGAAGAGACAACATTTCACATAATTAAACAATAAGATTATTATTAATAATGTCATGATTTTATAAATGCTAAATTGACAGGGGTCTAAGGATAAAGGGTGCTGTATGCTGTTCAGATTGTAAAGCCCTTTGAGACAAACTTGTGATTTTGGGCTGTATAAATAAAATTGACTTGACAATTGAAACACTTTCATAAAGAGACAGAGAGTGAAGAAAAAGCAGGAGATGCAGAAAGGGAGAGGGAGAGCGAGCCCAACAGAGAAATGAGATTCAGGGGGCCGGGTGCACAGAGAGAGTGGGTGGGGTTTGATTCCTACAGGAATAACATCTGTTCATGTCTTCATGTCAGCGCGCGGCTCGTCAGAAGCATTTGGGAAAAATGCATATTTATTGCCTATAAGAATTTCATGAACACTAAAGAGTGTCACAGGCGATCGCGGCACACACGTCACAGCGACCGGGAAACGGATGTTGGTGATCACCGGGAAAGGTGGCGGCTCCCTCGACGCTGCCGTCGCCAATTAGCAGCGCAGTGAAATGCTGCAGAGCCCTGTCTGACAGATGATGTACTGCAATGCCAACTGGAACATGTCACCTCATGTCAGTGTCTATTACGTTCACAGTGGCTTAGGATGACAGCAAAATAAAGATTATCTTTCAGTTTTGTCAGTTTAAAGTATTTTGCTTAACAAATACCAATTTGACTTTGGTATGGTATCTTTATTGCCTTTAAGCCTTAAAGATCATAAAATGTGTGTTATATTTATCTGGTACAGTAGTGTACTCCATTAATGGGTCTTTTTACACTGGCATATTGTGGACTATTGTGGTTTTTAAGACTTTCAGGGAGCTAAATCTTCGTGTATTATTCTGTCATTACGGTGAATTATTCTCACTAGTTCCCATGGAGATCAACTAAAAATAGTCAGAAATCTTGGTCAAAAAATTTCATGAAGGCTCTAGTAAAGTAGCAGTGATGATTACAGGCATTATTATTTTTTAAGATCATTTTTTGGGCATTTTAGGCCTTTATTCTACAGGACAGATAAAGACATGAAAGGGAGGAGAGGGGGGAATGACATGCAGCAAAGGGCCGAGGTCGGAGTCGAACCCGCGGCCGCTGCGTCGACGAGTAAACCTCTATATATGGGCGCCTGCTCTACCAACTGAGCTATCTGGGCGCCCACAGGCATTATTTAACACAGTTAGAAATGTTAAATACTGTATGTAGCCTACAACATACACTGCCCTCTTCTGATGTAACACGGAAATGCATGATAAATTGGAGTAAAGAATACAAGCTGAGCAGAAAGTAAAATAAACAATTTAAGGACAATTCCCTGGACACACTGTAACAGATGGACAACACTGATTACGCTGAACCTTTAAATGAGTAAAAATCCGTGTGAAGTTGTTGTTGGTGTCATGGCGTCTCCCTGTATGTCTAGTGAATCTTACCGTTGGTGCTGTGGACAGGGTAGATGGCTTGCTCCCAGCAGGTGTCCTCCTGGGGTCCAGTAGACAGGCTGCTCTCCTCGTCCAGGTGGAGCTGGAACCACACAGCCAGAGCGTCCAGCTCCCCCTCCTGAGTGACAGGCAGGCGGATCTGCTGCACCTCCCTGGAGCTCAGCCCCTCCAGTTCCTACACGTTACCAACACAAAACAGTTGGGGAAGGGAAGGGACAATGGAGTTGTTGCAGGGATACTGGCTAAAATCAAACATGTAATTGTTTGTAAAAAATATATTTAGAATTTATTATTGTATAAACTTGTTTCAGTTTTGTTCTGATCTATTTAGAAGTTAACTGTGTTTGATAAATATACTGGATGGTACATGAACAAATTATTTAATTAAGGAAATTATGGAATAGTAATTTGATCGATTGTTTGGCAAATGTTTTTGGGATTTTGACGATGTTTTCTGTTATAGGGTTGTTTATTAAAAAACAATAGATTGAAAACACTTTGGGTACGGACATTTCAAACAGGGTAGGACCCGAAAAGCATTTTGCTTCTTCCTACTCCCTTTTCGGACAAGAGTATTTATTTATTCATTTATTTATTTATTTTGGTTAAATTTCTTGCTTTTTCTTTTTTTATAGTGAAATACTTTGTGTCTTGTTTTTTAAAGTTTTTTTTTTTGCATGTTGTTTGGAATTAAACCATTCATTCATTCATTCATCCATTATCTTCTACGAATTTGATAAGACAGTTTGTACATTACTGGTCTTGTAGCTTTTCAACTTGCTTGTTAAGTCCAAAGCTGATAAGCATTAATATATATATAAATATTAGGGCTGTCAAAATAACGCGTTAATTTAGATTAATTAAACTGTGAAAAAAATAACGCGTTAAAAAAAAAAATAAAAAAAAAAATTTAACGCAGATTAATCTACTCCATATTGACGTTTGACCCGGAGCCGTTCTAGCCACCATTGGACTGTAAAATGAAGGAGGGAGACGAGAATGTGCTGCCTGGATCATTAATTGGAACATTTACTTGTAAAACTCTTCTTCCTGCCAACCCTGGCTACCGAAATCTGGTGCCACTGATATGTCTGCACTTCTCTCTGATGCTCTGAAGACGATGCATAACACAAACACCGCTGCACATGACGCTAGTTAACACTATACTCAACAGCAGCTAACGTTAGCCTACCGCTAGCTAGTTAACACTATACTCAACAGCAGCTAACATTAGCCTACCACTAGCTAGTAGCTGGATTAAACACGGTTAAAATGCTGACAGCTAACGCTAAACGGTGTAAAGTTTGACTGTGTTTTACTGTAGAGGATTCAACACCGGGATGTAACAATCTGCAGCTGCCGTCGGAAAAACAACACAGACGGTGCGTTCAATGAAACTGGTAAACTACAGCCTCGTGGTGCATTTGAAGTTATTGTAAATGTCCTTTTCCCATCTGATGGTTGTTTTTGTCGTTCAACAGAAATTTACTTGTTATACATTATTATCAAATCATTTAATTTTGGCCCTATGGCCTTAGCAATAAACAAGCCGTTCTTTAATGTCACCAACTGTTGTTTAGTACCCTTTTTTTTCTTCTTTTCTTTTTTTACTTTCTTAAAAAGTATCGGTTCAGGCACCGTTAATTATGTATGCGATTAATTTCAATTAATTAATCACAGAGTATGTAATTAATTAGATTACATTTTTTAATCGATAGCCCTAATAAATATACACGTGTATTTCACATTTTGTATAAGTATACTTTGGGTTTATAAATCTCAAGTAAGTCTAAACCTGACAGGCTAGCTACTGTATTTTCATCCAGACCAGTAACAACAATATGACATCAAATCTGGCCTACCTTGCTGCTGGCAAGCACCAAGAATACACATATCTGTGTATGTAAAAAGTTTATAAACGCATTGAATGTTATACAACAAGTATCGTCTCAACAATCACAAATGCACAGTAAATGTATCTCTCTTTTGTGGCACTTTGCAAGTAAGCTGGGGGTATTTCAAAATCACAAAAGAGCTAATGTTAATACTCAACGCAAAAACACGTCAAGGTCTGCTTATATTCTATAGGAAAAGCCCTTTGAAGCCTGAGGTTTTAAGGTGATAATGCAAATAGGACTTTGGCATGAGATAATATATCTCAACCCCTTGACTGGGAAATTGCAATACATACGGAAACCATTCAAATGTGGAAGAACAAAATGCAACAGGATAACTTTTCTTATGAATTTTCACTCCTGCTTCCTATCATATTCTTGGGACAAACTGAAGACTGAAGCTGATGTATAGCATATGCCAGAGTACTACTGTACATACTGTAACTGACTGAATCACACTGCAGTGCTCTTGCGAGTATCACTCTGCTAAAAAAAGAGTTTGCCTCACTGACACTTTATCACAGCTCTGTCATCAGGCTACATTTGTCTGAAAGTCCCTACTGTGCGGATTAATATCAACTCATTATCCTACAGGTGCTGTCTGGCAGACAAACAGTGCCTTCAATCTGCCAGGTGTTCACTGGGAGCTAATAAATCAGGAAACAATCCATGTAGGCCTGTACCTAAAAGATAAGTGGCCACTGATGTGCAATATTTTGGCCTGTGAGGCAGCCAATATGTTTATTTCATGGGACCAATAGAAATGGTAAGGTCAATTAATTCTTCTTCTAAGAGTTACACTAATCAGCTTGACCCAAGGCAACAAATACACAATGAATAGCAGGATTCCTCACATGGCTGCATATCAGAAACAAAGAACATGCAAAAGTGAAGTAAAGTCGAAATACTAAATTGATAGTAGGGTTGGGCATCGATATTAACAATTCTGATTCCAATTCTGATCTGTCAGAGGGCTTCTGATTCTTTGAGGGGTGGGGTTGAAATGGGCCACATGCTTATTTCACAGATAAGAGGAACATTTTATTTTGATTCAATGGTGATTTACAGTTTTACCGGGCTTTTTCAGCCACCCTTTAGAGCACCGCTTACTGTTCTCCATGGCTGCAACACAACAAGCACCTGGCTGCTATGGAAACCAAAACTTGCGCATGTTAAGTTTGGAACAGAAGACAAATTTTCAAAACGATTCTAATAGAAAAACGATTCCATTGGAATCGTAATTTTTTTTTAAACGATTCCAAGTTGGAACCGGTTCTTGATACCCAATCCTGATTGATAGTAGCTGAATTTATTCAACTATCATAGTTTAGCAACATTTGTTGTCCCCGTTTCTGCTCACCTGCACGTTGTTGAAATCTATGTTGAGGGCTGTGAATGGCTCCGTGAGAGGTTTATAGCCCCCAGGCAGTCTGCTTAGTCTCTCTGTAGTGTAAGGCTCCATGGAGTCATCCGGCTCAGGGCTGCAGCTCACTGGGCTACGGAGCTCCCCGGCTGCAGCTATGGACAGACTGCCCACCTCTGACACACACAGCCTGTATGGAAGACAAACAGCCATCTAACGACAGGTCCAGGCACCTTATAATTATAATATTATAATAATAATTTAAAAACAATTCCAATAAGAAATATCAGTACTCTCCTGTTAACCAAAATGTCTGATATGCCTCAGTTCAATAGCAGCATCTACATATTGCACCTTCTACGATCATGTTAAATAATGTAATTAAAAAATAAATGAAAAATCCACTAAAAATAGGACGTTTCTGGAAACAATCTGTGATATGTGATGTGTGATTATTCCAGCATGTATCTTATAAAAAAAAACAGTAAACATAATAATAAATAATAAAAAGAGGAATACAAAATGTTAAACCAAATGTTACTTCAAATGTTCAACTGAATATTCACATTCAATTAACCATGCTCTTCACGATTAGCTAATCGCATTCCTTCAAATCGCAATTTTGATTTGAAAGCGATTAATCGTTCAGCCCTAGTCCTGATATGTATATTCATTACAGGAAAAACATCATTTACCAGACACAGGAATACAGATGGACTCCAGGGCCTACCTGTGATGCCTGCGGATCTCGAGGCTTTCAAGAGCCATACCAAACACCGTGGCTCCAGCGGGGATGACCCGTCCTGTCGCAGACGGCTCCTGGAATTCATTCTCACCTCTCTTTAGGACAAGAAACATGTGCTTTTAATGAAACTACACATTAACCCCTCTTGATGGCACTAACACAACATCAAAGTCAACCGGATACATTCACCATTAACCTGGTTACTGTTATGTGTTGAAATGAGTGACAAGTCACAACTCGTACTGTAAACTCGGGTGTCATGGAACTTGCCCCAGTATGCATGAGATGAGTATGAGATTTGCGATGTTTAAAAAACAACTCACTGGGGACAAATTTCGTTTTTTTGCGTTAAGAAGTGACAAGGAGTGCCTTAAACAGGGTTTCTACAGGTTTCACCAAGTCAAATTCAAGACTTTTAAAGACCTTTTTAAAACCATTATGAATGAAATTTAAGACATCAACAAAAAAAAAGTCAGATGTCAGAGTCCGGAAACATTGTCTGAACAATTCCCTGATTTCCTCATTGGTATTATAGGACTGGTGTCTAGATTGGCTGCAAACTAAGTTGCATGTTGGTCTCATTTGTAGTCCTAATACAGCAAATTATATTTGGACTAGCGACAGAAAGAACTACAACACCACAGATAAAAAAAATAATAATAAAAAACATTCTAAAGCACTGCGGGAACATTTAAATGCACATTAGAGGTTGACGTGGGAAAATTAAGACCTGTTGAAAATTATTTAAGACCTAGAACCCAAGACCTAGAAGTCAATTTAAGACTTTTTAAAGCCTAAAACGTTGATTTTTAAATTTTAGACTTTTTAAGACCCCGAGGAAACTCTGTTAAAGCCATCATTAGTCTTGTTTCTCTGTGAGGCTAAAACATTTTTTGTCCCCCAAGCCCACACCCTGAACTCTGAAAAATTTTACAATTACTTGTTTTTGATGTTCAACTCTGTATGTCAGTGTTCAAACGGCAATAGATCTTGGATCCCAGGGACTCACAGAAACATCAATATAGCACTGTGGCAACTGGAGAACAACGTTCTGTTTCCTGTCCTGTGTTTGGGTTTAAAGCTATAGTGCGTAGTTTCTGTTGTCCCTACGAGGAATTGTAAGTAATGACAACAAAACTGTTGGCGCGTCCACATGATACAAGCTTACGTGATAGCGCACACGCCCCCACCTCTCCCCCATGCAGTTGCTAGTAGCCAAGGAGGACACGGAGGATAAAAAAAACATGGACTCTTCAGAAGACGTAATTATCTTCACTCAAGCTTCTGCACGGGAAAGTCACCGGACAACACAATCTTCTGAACACAGTCATACTGAGAAATACAGAGAGAGTTGTGTGGAGCTGATAGTCTTGATTAGCTTTGTAGCAACTCATTTGGCAATGGCTTAAATGTAACGGATGTTCATTAATATAAAACTTTACGCACTAAAGCTTTCATAGTTGAAGAATACCTGTGGAGGTAGCAGGAGGTGGTGCCAGGCGTGAATGAGACTCTCTATGATGCCCTCTCCAAACAATCCTGCATCTACAGTCTCTGTCACCACCAAGGACACCCTACGAAAAACAAAATATTGAATGGAAAAACATGAGAAACGATTATTAACTCTTAAACATGAATTTCATAATAGCGCAAACAAACAAAAAATCTGTATTGTTCTTCATAGGATTAATGTAAAATACTTGTAGCGTAAATTGTACCTGTGTGGAATGTCCTTCGGCACTTCCATCTCCAGAGACTTCATATGGAGGATCTTGATGCTGCCATCCATTCCATTCGCGGTCACCACCTCACAGGCCAATTCATACATGGTCTTCGACAGTTCACAGGCATACACCTCAGCGGCCCCTGCCTTCTTCGCACACATACTTACCAGAGAGAATCAGGAAATCAGAACAATGATACTTACGCATTGAAACAAAAGGCCCTACACTCCATAACTTAAAGAAGAACATGTTTCCAAATTCTCATGGAAAATATCTCACCCAAGGATCCCAGTGCCAGTACCTATGTCCAGTACAGTGTTGCAGCCGCTCTGAACAGCCTTCTGAATGGCTTGCTGGTACTTGCGGTTCCTTCCGTGATCGTTGAGCATTAAGAAATGCCAGCGCTCCACCAGCCAGTTGGCCACTCGGTAAAAGTTCTCCCTGGCTTCTGGATAGTCTGGTCTCAGCTTCAAGGCTTTGTGGAAATGACCGGCGGCTTCGTCTCTGAAGCCCATTCTGGATAAGAAAAAGGAGGGCCACAATATCTAGTCAAAGACTGTATAAGCAGATCATTCATCTAAATAATGTCAAGCTATATTATGCCTTGGAATTACGGGAGTGGTGACGCATTGTAAAAACACATGTATCTACGCAATGAAAACATTTATGCAGATAAGGATAATACCTGAACAGGTGTTCACCCATGCTGTTCAGGATAACCTCATCAGCAGGAAACAGTTCCAGTGCTTGTTCATAACAGTCAAAGAGGTCTTGAATGCGGCCCACAGAGTCCAGCTCTTCTGTCCATTTGAAGAGAGTGAACCTGAAGGACTCCTGAAAGGGAGAGGTCACACAATTAAGTTCCAATATTAAACACCTTTCGATTCTGCAGCAGTAAAAACAGACTGCTGTGTGTATGATTATTGTTATATGTGCACAATGTTTGGCAGAGAATGTATGCAGACAGGTTTTCAGTGTAGTGTAAACAGTCATTTACCCTTGCAAAGTCCTTAAACATAGGTGCAAGGTTGAGGACCAGAAGGTAGTGCACAAACGCAGTTCCATAATCTTGGTTGAACAAGCACTGCTGGGCACTTTCGAGGGAACTAGAGACCAGCTCGTTCCTGGCAGGATCCTCTCTGCGTCGCCTTCGGGTCCTCCTGCCATGCTTCAGCCTTGCACTGGCATTAGGCATCTCTTGAAAACAAAAAGGAGAGCGGAGAGTCTATTAGGAAATGATAACGTCTAATAAAACAATATAAAAAGGTTAAAGGAAATTGTCATTTCTAAGCATACACAGAGAAACGAAATGTGCCCCCTATACATGGTAGTAGGAGGAAATTGGAGCACCTGGAGGATACCCACACGAACACAGGGAGAACAGAACTCCATGCAGAAAGGCCCTGCCCAGACCGGGGATTAAACCCCAGTACCTACTTAATGTGAGGCAACAGTGCCACTGATCCACAGATAAATGCCACTTTTAATAAGACAATAAGTTTCCATATATGACTGTACTGTACTGTATGGCCCATAGACTTAGGAAGCCCATTTCTGCAAAAAAAAAAGACAAAAACAAATGGAGGAGTGACATTTTTTAAATTGTAAGATAAGTAAATGTTTGTATTTCTTAGTCAAAATGTAGAGATAATAGGTCCAAACGTTTCACAACTTTCTATTAGTCAAGATTATGAGATATGAACTCATGAGTATGAGTATGTTTTGACAGACTAATTAATTCATACTTTTGACTCAGGAGATCTCATAGTTTTGACTTACCATACTGTGTTATTTTTGTCATTCTAAAATATATGTATTTTTATTTTCCTGGAAATGGGCTTCCATACTTGCCAACATTTTGTAGATGAAAAAATAGTCATCATCATAACCTCAACATAAATAAATAATATTATTATTACGTAGTAAGAAGTAAATAAGCTACTGTTTAAATGAATTAGTTGAAAAACGTTACTTTAAACAAAAATGCTAAGTACTTCACAACCATTACTGACAATTTATGTTGACTTACTGTATGTTGTTTTAGCTCACAGGCTGGGGTAGATACACGATAAAGGTCACGGCTGTTTAGTAAAGGTAAAGTAACGTTAACCTTACTAATTTTGCAAACCCAAAAGCGTTAACGGTTATGTTCGATAAAGTCGTTAGCATCGTTATAAGCAATCCTTCCTCTGGCAGCAGCCAAACGTTAGTTTGCATGATAAAAGCTGCTCTGGCAGTGGCTACGAAAGGTTAACTGCATGTAAAAAAACATGACCGTATCTATTTAAATCCACGTTACAAAAGCAAGATGTCGATTAAAAGTGTAAATCATATTTCTGCATTCTGATGCCGCCAGAAACGGCGAGGATCGATAAACAACAAACGTGTCCGTGCGACAAACATAACTCGGTCAGAAACATGTAACGAGACAAGGTTCCACGGGCGCAACTGTAACGAAGTTTAATACATTTTAAGTTACGAACAGGGCGTGTTAAATATAGAGTATAAGCTGTAGAAAACATGGAGAATAATCTTTCCGTATTTATTTACAAATAACGCCAAAGTAAAGGTTCCCGCCTCAGATTTGCCTCTGATGGAAGCAGAGGAAACTTAAGCACAATCAAAGAGTACAAAAGATCGGGTTAGTTCCCACCCATGAAAACCCAGCAGTAGAACATGAAGGAAGCAGTCTTAAAATAAGTGTGTATACAAATGATTCCATGTGCTTGTACATGTGTTGTATGTAGGGCTGCAACTAACGATTATTTTCATAGTCGATTAACCTGTCGATTATTTTCTCGATTAATGGATTAGTTGTTTGATCTATAAAAATGTCAAAACATGGTGCAAAATGTGGATCAGTGTTTCCCAAAGCCTAAGAGGACGTCCTCAGATGTCTTGTTTTGTCCACAACTCAAAGATATTCAGTTTACTGTCAAGAGGAGAGAAGAAACTAGAAGATATTCACATTTAACAAGCTGGAATCAGAGAAATCTTATTTTTTTTTTAATAAAAAAATTACTCAAACGATTATCAAAATAGTTGGCGATTAATTTAATAGTTGACAACTAATCGATTAATCGATTCATCGTTGCACGTTTAGTTGTATGTCTTAACTGTTGGCATGCACTCTAGTAAGTTAAGCCCTTTAGTAATAATTATTTGCTCACACTACAAAGTGACACCCCATTGTCATTGCTTCAGATTGTGTCCCTCATTGTGTACAGCTTTCACAATTTGTGATGACCTATCTGACTGAAGGGGTCGAAGACTGCCGGAGCTTAAGCACATAACCTTTATAGGCTTATATGCAGCACATTTTGTGCTTCTGATGTTCTTGATGGTTGACCTTGTTTGTTGAACTTGAATAGAGTTACCAAAGACACTGAAGGATCCATTTGGGCTTGGTACTGCACTGCAGCTGAGAGATCACTTTGGCCTCCGCTTCTCTGTTGTATTTCCCTTGTCTTACTGCAAGCTTTGCTTCGCAGGCCCCAGGGTGGTGGTCATTATATATCATGTAATTATTTATCTTGTTCATAGTGTTTTTTTTCATATTGCATTACTTAACTGGATTTATACCTTTCTTTCTGTATACTCTAATTAACATGTTCATCTTGCCTTGTGTTTGTTATCCACACCATCCAGTTAGCCCCAGTTTGCGCCTCTCACATATTGTCAGAGTGTAATTAATGACAGTACATGAAAGACATCAACTAGGGCTCCATGCAATAAGCATTGACAGTGAAGTTCAACAGCATTTCCTTCAATGTGTTTTAACTTAACATTTTGGCTCACATTGAAATATAATAATTCAAATCTAGCTGAAACAACTATATGTGTAACCTAGACATCTACAAACTTAAACCTTTTAGTCAAATGTAGCTTTAGCATACAGTGGCTTTCTACAAGTGGTGGAAATGATCTAAGTACATTTAGTCAATGAATTACTGTAAGTTTAATTTCGAGGTAGGCCTACTTAGTTTTTAGTTTCAGTCACTTTTAACTTCTGCTTTACCACTTTTCTAGAAGTATTTTATTATATCTGTTACTTTTTACTTGTAAAAAAAAAAAAAATTACAACACTTCTTTAAAAAAACACACACTTTATTCTTAATCGTCACAGACACACAGTTCAGTGTCTTGCTCAGGGACACATGTCTTGCTCAGGGACACTTTGACATGTAGCCGGAGGAGCCTGGGATTAAACTGCCAACCTTGTGACGGGGCGACCACTCTTCCTCCGAGCCAAAAGCCACCACTGGTGAAATCTCTTGCCCTGTCAATAAACCAGTGCTCACTGCTGGGCAGCTACGCAAAGGCGGAAGTAGAAAAGAACACACCATCTTGCAGAAGCTACATACTCTTTGGTAGAAGTTTTGCTACACGCACGCAGATGTCAGCAGAGTTTCTCAATCTGTCACTTTGCTAGGGGGAGTAGCCGGGGAGTAGCCTGCGTTTGATGGACTAAAGAAAAATTGGAAACAGCTACTATGCCCTTCTGACAACTACTGTAACCGACTTCCGATGGACACTTCGCCCGCTAGCGTATTGTTATCGCTTTTTAACCGTTATACCTGTTAGCTTTACTCTATTCGTTATTTGACAACTGTGGAGCAATAACACCCATGCGCCTGTGCCAGAGGTTAACATTAACGTTACCATGCTAACCACCATTAGCTGCTGCTACTTCACGTAGCAATGCCAACGTAAAGAGCGGTAATTCAATTTTAACAGACTTTTTTTTTTTAAGCTACAAAGTAAGCGTCGTTTTGGCCAGTTTCTCGTTCTTGAAAACGAAGCTATCAATCTGTGACAGAAATGGGACTACACCCGCTGGAATTCAGTGAATGCTATCTGGACAGCCCCAGCTTCAGGGAGAAAATAAAGGCACACGAAGCAGAGCTGGACAGAACTAACAGATTTATCAAAGAACTGTACAAAGATGGGAAAAATCTCATCAATGCAACGAAGCGTAAGTTTATTTTAATGTTTGGAAACGTACCTTAAGAAAAGTCTGTGTTCAGTCACAAATACGCCTTGGGTAGAGGTCTTGGGGTCTTCATGGGTCCACTATTGTAACAACGACTTCCTCGGTTTGCCAATGATTGTCTTTTCCATTTGGTTATGTCATGATAGGGAAAACCGCTTGCTTAAGAGTTAGCTACAGAATAGATGAACTAATTGTCAAATAACATGGACTGTCATGATAACCAGATCAAGGCGTTGTCTTTCTACACTGTTTGGATATTGCCTTCTTTTTTTCAGTTTTATTGGTTTTAGCCTGAACCAAAAGGCCCTCAGTTCTTTTAATAACCCCCTGCTCTATTTGCTCTTTCACACACACACACACACACACACACACACACACACACACACACACACACACACACACACACACACACACACACACACATAGTGCGTTTCACTATCTTTGTGGGGACCCGTCATTGACATAATGCATTCCCTAGCCACTTACCCTAACCTTAACCATCACAACTAAATGCCTAACCTTAACCCTTACCCTCACCCTAACCCTAACCTAATTCTAACCCTAATCCTAAAACCAAGTCTTAACCCTCAAACAGCCCTTTAACCTTGTGGGGTCCAGCATTTTGGCCCCACAAAGCTGTCGGGACCCCACAAGTATACTGTATTCCTGGTTTTTGGACCCCACGAATAAAGTTAAACAAGAACACACACACACACACACACACACACACACACACACCTCTATTGGGTTAAAACGATTAGATTGTTATCTCTATGAACCATATGAACTCTAGTTGTGTGGGCTGGGCTTGTTTTGTAAGGTGCCCGGTGCTTACTGTTCAGCCAGACTTCACAGACACATAGTCATCTAAAGTTGACTGGTCAGTGGAAAAATCAGCCACTTTATATGTTTTATAGTTGTATCATATCAAAATGCAGTGAAACGTCTCCAGTTGAATGATTTATGATGATAACTTCTATGCCCTCCTATGTCTAACAATATTTAGTCTTAAGTATTTTTAAAACAACAAAGCATTTCAGTCATGTGTGAATGTAATTTTTGGCACAGTTATGCTTTTTTTTTTTTTCAATCAATGCTGTAGTGTTGACAGATGGGCTTCAGGCTTGTTCCCGCTGCAGTGCTACAATTGCAAGCTACAATTGCTTATTTGTTCTTTACTGTCACACAACACTACTCAGGGCTACTGCTTGTTACTCACCCAGGTATGTCTTTCATTTTGCCTTGAGCACAGCCTACATTCTTCAAGATCCAGCAAGATTTTGTCAAGCTTGCACGGCGATCTTGGATCATGCTGACTCCATGGTGTCAAACTGTTGTAGCATTTTTAGTGGTACATTTAGGGTTTAGAAATATTGGTTGAAATTTCAGCAACACTTGTAGTATAAATTCCTTTGAAGGCCACACGCTGATATACTACAACACGTCGCTCTAACAATAAAGTTGACCTCTTCGGACTTTTTGCTTTCTCCATGCACATTGGAAGTTTCCAGAAATCCCTACTCGACCTAAACAAGTTAATATTGTCCTTTATTGTCGTGTCATGAGGATATGATCATATTCTGTTATCTCGTTACAAGATTGTCTTTTCCAGATGGATGATTTTGAGTAAATTGTAGTTAAAAATTATCCTCTTTAGTATGATGTTGTTATGCACACAACTGCAGAACACCTGAGGGTTTTCAGGTTATACACTGCGATTTCAACAATAATCCTCAGCCTGAGGCATATATTCATACATGCTGCAGCTTCATCCTGAAGTTGTTTTTTAGTTTCTGGAGAGAATTGAAATCACTCCAGAAACACAAGTTAGTCCTTATAAACGTCTTAAAACAGCAGGTGTTCCATGATATGGTGGAAAGTATAAGCTTGACACGGGGGTCAAAAGTTCATTGAAGGGATCACCTGGTTAGCGTGTGCTGTGGTATTTGAATGAAGCAGGAGTGGTGTTGGTGTAGGTGCCTCGTGTGTCAAGGAAACTTCTACACTGTTGACACCAATCATGATGGAGTCTGTCTATGCCTGTCACAAGAGAACTCTCTTCTCAGTCACTTCTTCTATACTATAGACAGCCAGCATGGCCGAATGCTCTTTCTGCTTTACACTGTCCTGCTGTACTGTACATTGCTGTTGTGCTAAGCAGTTATTTGCATACTTATGGTCTGTTGTACCTGTTAGCTTGATGAGTGAGTCTTGCTGTTCTCTAGGGCTGGGTACCAAATTCAATACTTGTTAGGCACCGACCGAGTTGCCTCTAAAGTATTGAGTATCGAAAAAATGCCTCGTCATTCAATACCTACGGAGTAAATCTCATCAGCGTCAGTGAGCCAATGAGCACGCAGCATGCTTCTACCATGATCTAATAATGCTGGTGATTGGCTGTCTAACGTTACACGTCTAGGAAGGAAGCAGAAAAAAACTCTACATTACGCACAAAGACGAGGCTCACGTAGTAGGAGCTGAAAAAAATA
The DNA here is from genome assembly GCF_008315115.2 of Sander lucioperca. Lineage (NCBI taxonomy): Eukaryota > Metazoa > Chordata > Actinopteri > Perciformes > Percidae > Sander > Sander lucioperca. The sequence continues at coordinate 33,973,617 of NC_050176.1, forward strand.
TATAAAATTGGTATGAAACAAAGTATAATACTTTTCAGAAATATTTGATACCGGTACCAATACTAATACTGTGACTTCGATACTGGTGTATCGTTTTGGAACCAGTATTGAAGTCACGGTATTGGTATTGGTACCGGTATTAAATATTTCTGAACAATACCCAGCTCTACTGTTCTCCTCTGACCTCTTTCGTCATGGTAAATATCCCCCCTAAACCTACAACTTTATCACATATGGCAAACACTTTAGATCTACATGCCACTGTCTTGAGCCTCTGTTTTTGCAGGCTCATGGAGTTACTTGCCAGGCAAACTTCCACAGAGCACCATGGTGAACTCTGGTATTCACTGTTGCTAACAGACGAGTTGATGTTGATGCTCTGCTATGTTGGTGTACTGATACATAGTATCCCATTTCAGAAGGTCATGTCTTGTATTTCATGCCTTACATGACTTTGGCTATGCGTCACTTTAAATGTGGATTTTAAGTGTGTCCAACGTAGTGAGAAATATCACATATCAAGTCTGTTAACACTCATTAGGTCCGTGATAGCTTCTTGCTTAAGAGAATATGACAAGGAATAAGGATCTCTGGTCATACGCTCGCACGGGGAGTGCTACAAAGTCAGTTGAAATTTCAGGAAGGAACTAATAGTCATGTTCTTATGTACTGACATTAATGAAGTGCCCTCATCCTATTTTGCTGAGCCTGTGGAGACTCATTTTTAAAAATGTGGCTTGTCCCTTCTTCCTTCTTCTGTCAAATGACTGTTTTTTTAAATTTTCTTTGGCAACTGTAATCATAAGGTGTTTATTCTCCTTGCTAATAGCAGTACTAGAGCAACTAAAAAAGTAGCGGTGTGCAAAAAAATCGATTCATATTCGAATCGCGATTCAAGCTCTACCGATTCATAGAATGCCAAAAATCGATTCATATTTAAAAAAAAAAAAACCTTAATATTTTTATTTTTTTATTGTATGTCTACTGCAATCACATGGGAAAAGTAACAAAATTTACATACTGTGAATCATTTTTTTAATCGAGAATCGTTTTTGAATTGAAAATCGATTTTGAATCGAATCGTGAGCCTAAAAATCGATATCGAATTGTCACTTTTTCTGAATCGTGCACCCCTATAAAAAAGGATCCAAATGCTACAGCAAAGATTAAAATAATAATTCCCATGGCCTGGTTTAAGGAGAGGCTGTTTAATCCAAACTGGGCTGAGAAGCTGGCAGCCTTATGTGTTTGAATGATAACACTCAACACAATTAGTCAATCAATAGAAAATTCATCTGCGTCCATTTTAATAATTTAATTATTGTTTAAGACATTTTTTAAGGAACAATGCCCAACATTTGCTGCTGTTGAAGTTGATGTTGTTCTGGCATCTCAAATGTGAACATGTTCTGCCTTCTGCTCTGTCTTATTTGGTAGTAAAGTTAATATTTTTGAGTTTTTGTTGTTGGATCAAAAATAAGTCATCTTTAGCTCTGGGTAATTTTGTGATCAAACAATTGATAATGAATACAATTATTATTTGCTGTCTTAGTTACTTGTGTAACTTGTGTGATCCCGCATGTTGTGCTCCCAGTGACCACAACAAATGAAAAAAGAAATGAAATATTTTACCTTGTGAGCACAAGTACACTCTGTGGGTGGAGCTTAGCTTCAGCCTCGCTCTTATTACTGGGACATTACTCTGATAATCTTGTCTCATGAGAATGTGATCCTGTGTTTGGTTCTCCTCTTCATAGAGATAATGCAAAATAGCCCATCAGATTTTTTTCCTTCTGAATCTGCCTTGTTAGAGGTTCGCAGCTTTGAAGCTCAGCCAGTTGTTTTTGATAGGTGGAGTTGATTTGGGGAGGCTAAGCTATGTAATCCTCTGTGTATATGACGGTCACACCATACAATCTAACATTCGACAGTGTTGTAATAAGGGTTGATCTATTGTACCATTCTGTTGGAAACATTGATACATTTAGTCTTCCTTACAACTTATTAGTAGATGGGTGGAGATGGTGCAGTGGATATGACGCATGCCTTTGGTGTGGGAGACCTGGGTTTGATTCCCACTGCGATACATCAACCAATGTGTCCCTGAGCAAGACCCTTAACCCATAGTTGCTCCTGAGTCGTGTGGCCTCTGACATATGTAGCAATTGTAAGTCGATTTGGATAAAAGCGTCAGCTAAATGACATGTAATGTAGAGATGGTCCGATACCATTTTTTGCTTCCCGATACCGATTCTGATACCTGAACTTGCGTATCGGCCGATACTGAGTACCGATCCGATACCAGTGTGTCATATATTTTATTATGTTTTAACGAGTATACTACTATCCCTGTATGGATGTGATATGATTTCTATCTTTGTTGTCAGTCTGGCTCAGGTTAAACTCTTTGTGAAACATGAACAAACACAAACAATGAATGCCACAGAACGTTCTTTTATTATCCAGTTTGACAGTCAGTTATAACGGAAAAAAGAACATAAATAAACTACTTTAACGTAGATTTTCTTTAGGGCTTCGGATTGGTGCATAAACTCCAGTACTTCCCGATACCGATACCAGCGTTTTAGGCAGTATCGGAGCCGGAACATCTCTAATGTAATGTAATGTAAATGCTGTGGATTACAGAGTTGTATAATAAAATGCTCCATTTTATGTTTGACCACTCAATGATCTGCTGTTGTTGATCTCCACATCCCATCCCCTTCTCAGCCTTTCAGTGACTGGGAGGATGTCCCACTACGGAAAGACCTTGGTTCTGAGAGGAAACCTTATAGCGGCCAGAGAGCCATGACATGGAAGTGCCCACTAGAGGAGCAACATGCAGATGTGCTTCTGTTTCAGAGGGTTTCCTCCACAGGAACTGTGTCCTGTCTGTACCCTCTCAACCACCCCCCACTCTTGTCCTTAGCAAACACATTGATTTCTAATTTGTGGAGTAATTAGTGAGTTACATCTTCTGTTATTGCTGCAATCATCTTAACAGAGAAGTTGGACAGAGTTGCAGTGGGGTGAGTAATTGTCATTTCTACAGCTGGACTTCCTCTGGTGAATTTTTTTTCCCTTCACTTTCAGTTGCACAAACCCAGCCATGTAAAGTATTTTTTTTCTTCTTCTCATTGGCAGACAGGTTTAAGAGTAGCCTGCTATGGTGTGCTTTGGCTCACTGCTGCTCTCTGTAATCACATTACTGATTCTGCCAAAGAGCCACATCACAATCTTTCATTAAAATCGCATTAGTACAAGACGTAAAGTCATGTGGGAGGAACGCTTTTTCATCCCTCACGCCAAAGAGAACAAGACCTGCTATAAAAACGATGCTTAATGGCACAGCTATGCTTTTGGGGCTCCTTTTTTGGTGCAAGCAAAGTGTTGAAAACTATTTGAAGCACCTTTTGATTGCATTATGTACTGTAACCTTTTGGATATGTGCCGCCAACAAAAGACCCAGTTGCTGATTATGTCTTTTATTAGCCAATTGGTCATTATTGACAGGATACTGCTCAACGCAGCCTCACCCTACACACTTGTTTTGAGGATCAGGAAGTCATGAATGAAGTAATGCGTGCTTGGTGGACAGGGAGCTGGGGGGAGAGATTGTGGGAGGGGATGGGTTGTCAGGCCCTGTCGAGGGCAAAGGTGGGAGGCGAGTGTGGAGCAGGGATTCGGACTGGAAAAGATGGGAGAGTGGAACAGGAAGGACTGTGGAAAGGCACAGTATGTAAACGCTGGCTGCTGTTTGAGGGCCTGGACCAGGCAAGCTCTGACCTTAGTGGCACATCTGATGAGACTGTAGTAATAATAACAAAACATCACTGCAACAGGCGCCAGTGAATACACTGTGGACATCTTCAGCAGCTGAACTTTGACATAAACATACCTTTTTCTGGTTTGTTTTTGGGGGAACTTTTGCAGCAGCAGCCAGAACATGCAATGTTACGTTTCCTGCCATAAGACATACAGTAGAAAACGAGTTCAGATAGTTGTTAGTTGTACACTAACTTTTGTAATGTGTAAATAACTGTTTTATACTTAAATGTTCTGCTAGTGATGTTTTGCAACATGGCTGTAATTAAGGAAACATTGGGACAGTGTTGGAGGAGACAGACGGGCATAAAATATTGTATATTACACGTAAAGCTCAACATCACAGCAACCTGAGGTTTTAAGTTTAGAAAAGGCAAAATCACCTCACGAGGAGGATTCACAGTAAAAACCAAACTACCACTGTACGTTGGAAGCATATTGGATAACACATTGGCAGAGTGGTAGCCAATCCTTGTTGGAAAACAACTAGTTATCCCAAGCCATTGCCTATTTAAACTACAGTTGAATCAAATGTTTTGGAACCAGTAATTACATGTGAATGAGTTATACAATTTTGTGATTTTTAATGGGAAAAATATCACAGGAGTTGTCCGTTATGGGGCATACTTTATCTTTCATTGTGCTTTTGAAACTAAGGAAGATGCTTAGTCAAGATGTCAATCAGTGTCCTGCAGTTAACATGCAGGTTTCAATGAGTGCCCCAGTGTCTTATTTTGCAGGTAATGTAAGTAAGTGTAAGTGTGGGGTGGCACAGTGGTTAGCACTGTCGTGTCACAGTGAGTGTGAGTGTAAATGGTTGTCGGTCTCTATGTGTCAGCCCTGTGATTGCCTGGCGACCTGTCCAGGGAAAGCGAATCAGGTAATGGATGGATGGATGGAAGTGTATTGTCAGTAAATGTAAGTGAAATATCAGTAATTAAATTACAAATTATCAGTACAGTCATAATTATGACCTTGTCCAACAAGAGCCTTATTTGTAAATATGTTTTGATAGTTGAATATACATGATCTTTTGAGCTAGAAGTTTATTATCAACCTTGGGAACAGTGTGGGTTACAAAATGATCGGTGTACTCACTAGCTTTTAAAAAGTAAGCTAGGGCTAAAGATCATTTTGTCACACATGTAATTTTTGTATCGTGTTGCTGTCTTGTTGAGACGGTAGTCTTGTTATATAAAAAAAGACCCTTCCGCTTTGGTCTGTGGTGCTCCATAATAACCAGAGCCCTGTGATTCCGTACCATCCCCATTGTGTCATCTTTTCTTCCTACCTCCTCTAAACAGGGACACCAGTGTTTTTTGTCACAGAGCTAGGCATTTTTTCATGTTTTTTTTCCTGTTGCAGAACAATCTGACCAATAATAGCAGATATGTGTAAGGTGGGGTCTGTATGACTCACACGCTGAAGCCTGTAGACTGGGATCTCTGGCTTTCTGCAGAGAAACTAGCCAAGTTTGACAGTTCCCAGGTTTGCTCTGAAATGCCTTGCTTTAAAAGGCAAAAAATCAGGAGAAGCATTTGCCTTGGACTTGTGTGCCCGGGTGTATGTGGTATTTCTATCTTGTGATGGTTCTTTCCTCCAGGACAGCAGCTATCATTTCAATCTGTTAGGCAGACCTCTCATCTGACACTTGTGTTTATTGCTCCACTGATTGTATCCAGTTGATCTATGCTGTTTTAACTTCAATCGACACTGCACAGGGACACAAATGCTGTCACGGCTATTTTTTCCTTCTCTGAATGTTGCCTGCCGTTGATTAACTCTGGAGCTTCATGTAACCGGATAACATTCATTCTTCGTGTTTTATGTAATGCAAGTCCACACAGCTTGGCCTCATATAATTTCATATTAACTGTCCACCCTGCAGTGAGTTAAACATGCATGCAGGCAGTGTAATCAGATTGTGGATGGGTGTGATCTGTGCACCATGCTCGCATATGGCTCCAATAAAGAGCTTGCACATCTATCCCTTGACATCACTGTTCTTGGAGTATATATCAATTGTCCACAGTAACCTGAGCCTTGATGCTGTCTTTGCTGAGATAAAGGATACCATTAATATTCTTGTAATAACGTGCTATAGTAAAAATGTACAAGACCTAATTCCCTTTAGATATCTGAGATCTCTGGATGATAAAAAAAGAGGCTGGCACATTTAATTGAAAAGAAAGTATGATTTAGTATGTGCATTTGGAAAAAGATGGCGAAGCAATGCAACATTAAAAAACCCTAATAAATTCATTGTAGTTGTATGACTCTTATCACACCTTGAAAAATGCATGAATGGCATTGATCTTTACTGTCATAATACCATCAGTTCTTCATTATCTTTCACAATACTGTGACATTAGATACTGCCCTGGTTTTACGTCAGACACAATATAATGTGTTGAGGTTTTGTTAAGGTGTGTCAAGGTTCAGTGTAATGCTGTCAACACATGCTTTTACTATCCGGGGGAGCAGTTGAACTTTCCACTCTACATTCATTTGTGTTTTTGAGCACTGCAGTTGACAAACAGTGATAAGGGTCACTTATTACCCATCAGGCTAATGGAGAGTATGAGGCTCAGGTTATGACGTGTTGTGTGTAATTTAACAATATAATTCATTTCAGAACTTAACATACTACTACTGCTACTACTACACTGTAAAAAAAAAAAGTTATTTCACTGGAATTCACTGTATAATTTTACGGATTTTTTCCGTTTTTTCTACATTAAGTGTTTAATGCCAGAAAAATACAGAAGAATACTTTTATTTTAAAAAAAACCCATTAAATTAAGGTTTTAGTCTGTAAATTGATATAATGAGATAATATAGTTGTTTACCAGGATAATTCCATTGCTTAACGGTCTTGAAAGTTAAATTACATTGAATTTTATGTAAAAAGACAAAAAAAACCCATATTTTTACGGTGTGTAAAATTGAGGCCTCTTTCTGGTTTTTTACTGTTAAACCTTAAATTTAATGTAAAGAAACATTAAAAAACAATCGTGAAAAAACGGTAAAAAGTCTGGCAGCAAAAGTTGCCAAACACTTACTGTGAAATGACAGTAAAAAACCTTTTGTTATTCTACAAAGAATTTATTTTTAAAATACAGATATCTACTGTACATTTTCTGTATTTTCACAGTCCAACTACTGTAGATTTAAAAAGAATTGTAATCAAAAAACATATTTAGAATGTTAAACAAATGTATAAATCTGTACAAACACTGAAAAATATTGCAAAATACCTTAAAATTACATAATTTAAATGAAAACTGCTGTTTTCATACGGTTTTCTTTGGTAAATTCACAAGATTATTCAATCCATCCACAAGAACTCCCTGTTAAAGTACAGATTCCTGGATGTAAAACACATAAAAAATATGTAAAATGACTTTCAAATACCCTCCTTTATGATTATCCAATCTATTTACGGTAAATTCCTGTTTAATACTGTGTTTTTACTGTACAAAAAAGAGAAGATAATGGGATAATACCTTCCAGTAACATTGTAATAATAGTCATTACTTTATATAAACAATATTTGAGAGTATTTACAAGCAACTCTCCAATATATCTACATACTTTTACCATTAATGTATGTTGTTTACTTTAAATAAACATTCATTTATAGTTATTTACATGTCAAATTAATGTAAAATTACCCTATTTGACAGCCCATTAATAGTATCTTAAAAGCTTTAGGCATTTATTTTACATGATTATCCAATCAATTTACAGTAAATTCCTGTTTAATACTGGTTTTCTACTGTACAAAAAACAATATGTGATAATAACTTGCAGAACCATTATTTTATAGTCATTACTTTATATAAACGTTACAATCAACTCTTCATTATGTCTACAGGCTTTTCCCCAAAAATGTATAAGGGTTTACTTTATATAAACAATATTCTATAGTGTTAAAAAGAAACTATCTAATATACTGTACTTTAATCATTAATATATCAGGTTTACTTCATACAAAAATACTTTATAGTGATTAAAAGCAACTATTCAATATATCTACAGACTTATCCCATTAATGTACTGTGTGTTTACTTTGTAAAAATATTTGACAATATTTACAATTAACTATCCAATATATGCATCAGAGACTCTTCAGAGGGTAAATATTGGTATAATGTATAGGGGTCCATTTTAGCTTATTCAATGTGGTCTCATACATACTGTGTGTTAGTGTTTTAATCGCTGTCAAACTTCATCCTGGCCAGTGTCTCTTAATGCAAGTCTACTAAATTCTAGCAATAGAGTAAGACTTGTATTTAGCTTTGCAGTTATTTGAAGAGGGGTTAACAGAGGTACTGAGACAGGTAGGACCAGCCATACCTGTTTAATGCATTGAATGAGGCTGACATGAACCCTCACTGCATGGCCTCAACAACTCCACAGCAAAAACCCACAAGCAATTGTTCTCAATTATAGTTGGATCAATGTAATTATATTATAAACTACACTACTGTAATATTTTGCAAGCATATTTATGGTAATACAAACAGTAAAACAACTTGGCAGCACACAAGCTTAAAAAGCTATAGGACTACTGCACCAAATCACCACTGGTGACAAAGATGCTGTATTTAGATCTGTCTTTGTAAAAATAAACATTCTTTCACCTAAATATTTGTGGAAACAAAGCCATAGCTTCAGTTATGGGAATGCATAAGAGACAAGAGTCAACCTAAACTACAGGCCTTGGATGTACATGATGTCTATTTTAGTCCAAGTCTGTGATATGCTCATCACTATATAATCATGTTTTGGTCTGGCAAATTAGTTGACAAAAGAATCGTGCAGCCACAGTTCACATCACATAGGCCCACAACCCTATAGGCCTACAGGATGACGATACAGTACACAGAGAGCCAGGCAGCCTACAGCCTGGGTAAGCCTACATCTTCACCATCCTAATATTTTAGGGGGCATCTGACGTTCTTGCCTCATTTCACTTCCGTGGAGGCCATGGGCCTATTTCAGATTCATGGCCCAACATCTTTTTCCATTGACTGCTTACTTTGCTGATGTCTGCGGTGATGTCTCATACTGTGTCCACTCTGGCTTTTGATGTTTGTTCCTGTCTATGTCATGCAAACAGCTCAGAGCATGAGCTTCCCTCTTATGTGGGGTAGAATGAATATTCATGCATGTCCGGTACCTTAAATGCCTCACGAAGACCTCGGTGATCTGACCACCCCTGCCTCTGAAATTACACTACAATTTCCATTGACTTGCAATGGTTACACAGGCATTGATGCACATATTGGGCAATGTGTGTTTCATTAAGGTGTAACATTAATAAGTTAAATGGATTGCCTGTGCCACAGCTATGCTACACTTTTATAAGGGGTGGAAAATCAATATTAATGCACACCAGTACCTCAAATACAGTATGTACCTGCTTGCCTAACTTGCACACCACCTAACCTAACTTGTTCCGCTAGTTCCAACCCTCATACAGTTTAATTCAACCCTGCGTTGATAGGAAAGTGTGTCCCCTCCTATGAAAGTCATGCCTCCCGACAAACAGTATGGACATCTGCAACATTATGCTTATTTGAGAAATTATCTGTGATTTCATTTCAAAACTGAAGGAGTAGGCTTTTCATAAAAGGCTGTTAATCCACTTTAAAAATGTTGGAGTCTTCCAATACAAACTCCAAACTGTTTTAGGCAAGGCTCAGTGAATGTTATGAAAATAAGCAATTCAGAAATTTGGGGACGTTTTTACTGTTTTTCCCAATTCCCCACAGTCAGAAACTAATATGCATGCGGGACAGACCTCTTTTTAATGTATTTGGTGTACTTCAAATAGAATATGTAGCATACACGTTCTTTTCCTTATGAAGTTAAAATTGTTGTTAAAACAATTTTTCTTAATATTAAGACCCAAAGTGAGTCACAGTGTTCAACAAAATGCAAGTCATTGTGCAGTCTACTGCTCCCTCAAATCATTTTGCCTCTCCCCACTTTCTACAGGTCAAAGGGAACAAAGAGTTTTTCATGGGCTGAGGTAATATACGGTGAATAAAGACAGGGAGGACACAGTATGAATAAAGCTTTACATTGGTGTGCAATATATATTTTTTCAATTTAGCAATACATGCAATGTGTGAAAGACTGGGGAAGGGATGCTAGGGCTCAACAGTTCAACCAAGGCTTCTAGCATCAACGTGAACATTGATAATCAGGGCGTGAAGCGATGTAAGACCTTAAAATGGTTGAAAAAACAGAAATGTAAACAGAAATGGTCTCTTTAGTCTAGGCTATGTGCTTCAGGAAAGTGCGCGCAGATTCAAATAATTGAATGTTGCGCAATCATTGAATGAATCATGCCGGGGCTGTGCTAACGTCAAACTCATCTCGACTCAGAGACAGTGTGGATAATAATGTAACGCAGGAGTCAGGACTTCTCCACGATGATTCAAATTCAGCTTTCACTTAAGGTAAAGTAATACTTTTCTTTTTATGTACATGCAGTTTCCTCACGAGATATCAACTGGACACGAGTTAAGATAACACTTGCATACGTTTCACAATTTTAAAATGTCAGCAGGGATAACGTTAGCATTTGCCGTTTATGTGCCTTATCAAAGTGTGTCTGGCGTTAGCTAACGTTACATTAAGACTGTCCTTATGTAATGTTAGCCTTGAATGTGAACCATGCACCAATCGTAATTTTAGCTAACTAGCTAGCTAGCTAAATATATAACAGTTAACTAGACAGTTAGACAGTTTAGCAGGTCAGCTTGATTTGCTGGGTACTAGCTAATACTAGTAATTAAAGAAACGTTATAACGCTGCGTTGCTCCTAACGCTAGTAGTTAACATTACTGTTAACTAACCGGTAACCCGCCGTTTAACGTTACCACCTAGCTAGGTTATGCCTCAAGTTTACATAAGCTATCTCAGCTGACTAACTTTACGTTGGTTCTACTTTATGAACAGTGAACCACACGTTGTAACAACAACAAGTTACAACTTGACATTAAACGGAGCGTCTGCTTTGTGGACCACAACATCTTAATTTGAACGTGATCGTTATTTTCACTCATGATTCAGTGTGTCCAACTTAACATTACCATTCTGTCTTTCCAGAGAGAATATTTCCATTCCCGCTTTCCACATAAAAATAAATGGACAGGGAATTGAACAAACTCAGAAATAAGATATAGGCTACCTGCTCTATTTATAAGTGTTTCTTCCTCCAGACAATTGCACTCAGTCTGTAATTAAATATGTATTTTAAGTTTAATTTTTGCTGTAAATCAAAATAAATAAATACCTGGTGATCAATGCTGGCAAGCCTCCACAAATAAATCTATGTATACTACTGTTACGGTAATGTTCAAATCTCACCCTAATTCTTTAATCCTTGTTTAGGCAAGATGGAAGAAAGAATACCAAGATAAGAAGATCAAGAAGATAAAGAAAGCTAAAGTAAATAGATGTTCACCCTACAGTATCACACGTTATCATCTGTACCACATCTTTCTCACCCATGTTATGGCTCTCATTCTGTGTTCAGTTTGACAAGGATCAACAGACCAGACAGCTCTCCTACAGCCAGCCTGAGAACCTGCTTTACGGTCTGAATAGCCTGGGTGAAGTTGAAGACTCGTGCATCAGATGGCTGAGAAAAGGATAGCCCAGAGCAAGAGGGAGCCCAGCAGAGGCTAAGAAGGAGGCAGCAAAGGAGTTCACAAACCCACATACAGCTAATGGAGGTACCGAATGACAGGTCCGTTTCAGAAAGCAGGTTTAGTGAAAACTCTGAGTTTGTTAACCCTGATATGAGGGTAATTCTGGGTTTTCCGTTTCAGAAAGAGAGGTAACCTAACCTCGGACTCTGTGAACCTAACCTAGTCGGGAACAGGTTTTCTTCTTTCAATCTCCTCCCTCTGACACAGCTCTCTTTCATTTCATCATTCATAATTGCAGTCTGTATCAGGCGCATTTTAGCGCAGTTTGTTATCGGCATGAATAAAAATACAGGGTTGGTTTATTAACCATGTTAGGCAGATTATAAAACGTTTTTTTTTCTCAAAACATGCAATGTCCTTTTGTCGACGATCCCGGTGATGTAGAAGCTGTATTACTTTGCAGGGAGTTAAACATACGTCAGGAGATGATATTGAGGCCCCGACGCATTTTAATTTCCAGATAAATACCTATTTGAGCGGTACCGTTTTTTTCTTCCCAGTCTATCAGTTATGTAGCTTACATAACCTTATCATCCTCATATCACTAACGTCACCCATCGTGGACGTGCTCTACATCCATGCACATTATTTGTGTCACATTACATTTCTTTGCAAACAACAGTTTTCTTTACAACATTGGTGATGCGGAGCATATTGGTAAAGCTACTGTAGCAAAGCGCTGTCAGAAGAGTGTGACTCACTCTGAAACGTTTTTTAAACGTTTGTGTAGTGTTCCCTGGACACAAACCAGTAAGAGCCATTAAAAAAGAGTTCCACAGTATTGCAGGTGAATGATGTAAACCCTTTGAAATATAAGATTATGAATTATAGTTCTGTTGATGATGGTGCTGCAGCCTCAGAATGGGATTAGTAGGGCCAGGACTTTTATAGATTATAGGTTCAATACCATTTCACCAGTAATATTATACTTGTGATTAAATATGATATACACTATATTGGAACTAACGCATTTACTCTAGCAGCAATTTTCTTTCACACAAATTCTCTCTTTTAAAGCAGCTGCTGTGTTTCTTTTTTAACTAAATACATGTTCAAACTCGCTGTATGTGCAGTATTTCTGCCCACCAGTTTGTTTGTGGTTGTTACCATGGTGAATTGTAGTATCATGGCTCCATTCATGCTGCCTGAAACTGAAAACTCAGAGTTTCCCATCTCAGGGTAAATCAACTCAGATATCAGGGTTACACTCAGTTTGTTAAACCTCCTTCCTGAAATGGGCCCCTGCATTGTTAAGGGTTGCTTTACCTGGTCTGTGCTTGTAAATAAAAACGAACCGGATTTGGATTTGTAACATTGTTACACCCCTTTTTGTTGATACAGCCTTACTTGAGTCTAAACACAGTGACTTGGGACTTGTTCAAGACGGTGAAGGTTAAGATTTGTGACTTGCACATGTGTGACTTAAGACCGTTACACACTGGGGGCGTGACGAATAAGCGACGCCAATATGCAAAATAATCGCCTGTGAATATTTCACATCAAAACTATTCACACCGGCAGCGATGCAAATTTGTGACAGTTTTCAATAAAAGGTTTGGATATACACGCCAGCTCATCTACAATGTCAGTAGGACAGATGCTGAAGAGAGCGAGAAAGTGACGGAAGATGTGGTGTGAGCGGATGAGAAAGAGAGAGCAGTCGGAGCAGAGGAGAGTTAACGTTTAGTGGTGAAGATATGAAGTGATTGTACAGCAGCTAGAAAGCACCAAAAGGTGTCCTGTCTGGTTTCCAGGCTGCTGAGTGGAGGGACGGGGGTTAGCTTCGGATACGTCCCAGGAAAAGCTGTAACACTAAGCTACTGTAAGCTATTTATTGAGTTTCCTCTAACTCTAATTGAGTATACAGTTAATACTCAATTGAATTCCCTCTGCAAAACAGTGTAGCATATGTCTCGGGCTTATTGTGAAAGGTAAAAACGGAAAGAATGTTTCTGGCATACGCTGCCATTGTAAAGGTTGAAAGGAGTAATAAAGTTTGCTGACGTACAGTCTGTAGTTGGGACAGCAGCCTCCGTGTTGTTGTTTGGTGATCCTCATAAGTAAACACTACTTGTGACAAAAACAACAGTTTGAAAAAATATATTGACATGCGAAATAATCGTCCCTGGTGTGCAATGGTCTTTAATCTCACCTCTGATATTTTTGATTAAGAGCTACTCTCTGGCGAAGCCACAAACAAGAAATGTAAGACTCAAACTATGATGTCATCAGGTTACTAAGCTGCTTCATAGACAATGAATGTGAACCTAATTTTGTAGAATAAAAAAAAACCAAATGAGGTTTATTCTATGTTAGCGTTTCATTTCTGAAACAGAAACTCTACCCGTTACCTCTGAACATCCCCCTGGGTGATCTCAGTGTCATCTTTCAAATATTTCTCAATTCATTGTTTTTGGAAAAGCTCCAGACATTATATCAGATGACATCACAAATTTGAGTTTTTAGATTTTGGAGAGAGTTGTTCATGTTTACTGACATTTTTAATACACATGTATGAATTCCCAAATTGCCCATAGTTCCCCTTTTGCTATAATTCAATGTACCAGACAGTTTTTTCTCCCATAAGTTTATTCATATGTGAACTTTAAGGATAGCACTGTTTAAATAGTGCATTTCTTTGTAAAGCATGCAGTAAATGGTCATTCTATAATACTTTCTGGTTATGATACATCTTAAAATCTCATACATCTCAAATAGGGATCTTCAGTGAATGGATTGGACAATGCTGTAAAATGTCAGCAGAAAAAATTATATATTTATTGCGTGTAAAAGTAGTTGATGCAATTGCACTTTTACATAGCCCTTTTGGTTTTTGTACATTCAAAACCCCATTTACTAATGAGGAAGTTGTGAACATATATTGGTTAGTAATAGTAATTACTGTCAAATAATGTTTATGAAGTAAATCCCATGCACTTATAAGAAAAGTCTGTAGATATATTGGTGTTGCTTGTTATTACTGTCAAATGAAGTTTATATAAAATAAACATGTATGTACATATAATGGAGAGTTGCTTGTTATTACTGTCAAATAATGTTTATATAAAGTAAACCCCCTACTTCAATGAGGAAAAGTCTGTAGATATACCAGATAGTTGCTTTTAAGTTACTATAAAACAATGTTTATATAAAGTAACCTCATATATTAATAGTAAAGGTATGTAGATATATTGGAGAGTTGCTTCTAAATTACTATAAAACTATGTTTATATAAAGTAAACCCTGTACAATAATGGTAAAAGTATATATATATATTGGATAGTTGTTTGTAATTACTATAAAGAACAGTTTATATAAAGTAAGCCCCCATACAATAATGAGGTACAGTCTGTAGATATACTGGATAGTTGCTTGTTATTACGGGCAAATAATGTTTATATAAAGTGAACACCCATACAATAATGGTAAAACTATGTGTATATATTGGATATTTGCTTGTATATATAAAGTAAACCTCGTATATTAATGGTAAAGGTATGTAAATATATTGGAGAGTTGCCTTTTATAACTATAAATGAATGTTTATTTAAAGTAAACAACATACATTAATGGTAAAAGTATGTAGATATATTGGAGAGTTGCTTGTAAATACTCTCAAATATTGTTTATATAAAGTAATGACTATTATTACAATGTTTCTGGAAGGTATTATCCCATTATCTTCTCTTTTTTGTACAGTAAAAAAAACAGTATTAAACAGGAATTTACCGTAAATAGATTGGATAATCATAAAATAAATGCCTAAAGGAGGGTATTTGAAAGTCATTTTACATAATTTTTATGTGTTTTACATCCAGGAATCTGTACTTTAACAGGGAGTTCTTGTGGATGGATTGAATAATCTTGTGAATTTACCAAAGAAAACCGTATGAAAACAGCAGTTTTCATTTAAATTATGTAATTTTAAGGTATTTCTGCAATATTTCTTAGTTTTGATAAAGATTTATACAGTTGTTTAACATTCTAGAAATGTTTTATAACAAGAATTTGTTTTAATTCTACAATAGGTAGACTGTAAAAATACAGAAAATATTTACAGGAAATTTCTGTATTTAAAAAAAGAATTTTTCTGTAAAATAATGTAAGGTTTTTTACTGTAATTTGACGGTAAGTGTTTGGCAACTTAGCTGCCAGACTTTTTACCGTTTTTTTACGATTTTTTTTTTTACAGTGTACTAACAACAACATCATCATTAACAGATAATATCATGTACTTTTTAGTTATAACAAACACATGCTGTAGCTTCATTCTTGTCTGGCATACAGGTGGAAAATAGGTAAAAGTAAACAAAGCCAAACAAAAGCACTAGAAAATATATTAGTAGTATAAACACAGTATGAGCATTAAAAAACAATATAGTTACATAAATGAAAGTACATGTTATATTTTCAAAAGATGGGGTATAGTGATGAAAACAGCAAAAGGCCTAGGATCAAGACAAGGCAAGGCAGCTTTATTTGTATAGCACATTTCAGCAACAGGGCAATTCAAAGTGCTTTACATGAAAACAGATAAAATACAAGAATAAAAGTTACAGTGCAGTATAAGAAATGAAACATTGAAGAGCAGTTAAAACAGTTAAATATATAAAAGCAGATAAAATAGGAATTTCTCTTTATATGCTTATATAGATTGTCATACAGTGTCAACAATGCAACTTCACTATAACAAATTAACAGTTATTTAAAGAAAGGCAACATCATATAGATAGGTCTTCAGCCTTGATTTAAAAGAACTGAGAGTTGCAGCAGACCTGCAGTTTTCTGGGAGTTTGTTCCAGATATGTGGAGCATAAAAACTAAACGCTGCTTCCCCCTGTTTAGTTCTGACTCTGGGGACAACAAGCAGACCTGTCCCAGACGACCTGAGAGGTCTGGGTGGTTCATAGTGTACTAGCAGATCAGAAATGTATTTTGGCCCTAAACCGTTTAGTGATTTATAAACCAGCAAAAGTATTTTGAAATCAATTCTTTGAGGCACTGGAAGCCAGTGTAGAGACTTCAGTACTGGCGTGATGTGATCCACTTTCTTGGTCTTAGTGAGGACTCGAGCAGCAGCGTTCTGAATCAGCTGCAGCTGTCTGATTGATTTTTTTAGGGAGACCTGTAAAGACTCCGTTACAGTAGTCTAGTCTACTGAAGATAAAAGCATGGACAAGTTTTTCCAAATCCTGCTGAGACATAAGTCCTTTAACCCTTGACATATTTGTAAGGTGGTAATAGGCTGACTTTGTAATTGTCTTAATGTGGCTGTTAAAATTCAGGTCTGAGTCCATGACTACACCAAGATTTCTGGCTTTGTCTGTTGTTGTTAACATTATCGTTTGAAGCTGAGTGCTGACTTTTAATCGTTCCTCTTTTGCTCCAAAAACAACCACCTCAGTTTTTTCTTCATTTAATTTAAGAAAGTTCTGGCACATCCAGTCGTTGATTTGTTCAATGCACTTAGTCAGTTGTTGTATTGGACTATAGTCCCCTGGCGATAAGGTTATATAAATTTGTGTGTCATCCGCATAACTATGGTAACTTATTTTGTTGTTTTCCATAATTTGAGCCAGTGGAAGCATGTAGATGTTAAACAGGAGAGGCCCCAGAACTGAGCCTTGGGGAACTCTGCACGTCATATTTGTATGCTCAGATGTATAATTCCCTATAGACACAAAGTAGTCCCTATTCTTTAAATAAGACTCAAACCACTTTAGTACTGAGCCAGAAATGCCAACCCAGTTTTCCAATCGGTCTAGTAATATGTCATGGTTGACCGATCAAGCCTTAGGTTGAACCATATTTGAAAGGCACCTGGGGCAGAGGAAGAAACATTATCAATTATAACAAAATATGTTTCAGGGATGTTAGTTAAAGCAGTAACTGTTTTTTCAGGCTCTTGGAACAACCTATAAACACAATATTGACATAGGCTATTATTAGGGATGCACCAATTGTAAAATTCTGGGCCGATACCAATGTTTAAAATAACAATTTGGCCGACAGCCGATACCAATGTTTTTTTTTGTAGTTGTTTCCCCCTTTTGTGACCGGAAAATGAAGAAATCTTTATTGTAAACAATGTGTAAACTGTTTTAAAGTCATTCATTCCTTCATGACACTATCTTTAAATGAGCACAAATTCAATCATACAAATTTATGAAACAACCTTTTATACACATGAAAAATAACCGCTTCAAAAGCCCTTTTAGCCTGCTATACAACTAACGTTACATACTCAGTGACAATAATCTTTCGCTACTTAGGCTACACAGCCCAACAAAAACATTTTGTTAAACATAAATTAAATGCAAATGTAAAAGCCATTACAAATTCATTAAATATTGATATATTATCCTTGGAGTGTAAAATTCCTTTATCAAGTTAAAAAATCTTTGTCAATCCAGTCTGCCGAGAGGCTAAGCATATACTCACACAATCCAGTAGCTCGTGAATGTGTGTGTCCACACCGTTAATGATTTCGGGGAGACAGACGTTAGCAACATGGCGACGACTGGGCTGTGTGTAGGCTTCGAAACGGCTGGTCAGCTAATGTGATGAACTCCATCACCTTAGTAATCCCTTTACCTTTGGCGCTGTCCCTGGGGAATTCTTTCCCTTTCTCGAATGTTGTGGTTATTAAGGACTGAGTCTTGCTGGTGGCGGTTTATGCCGCTGATCTTTCTCCGACACGGTGTAATACTCCCACATGGCCGACATTTCCTTTTACTGTAAACAAATCACACGTGTGCTCGTCACTACAAGCGACCCCTCTCACATTACATACTGTAGACTTTCAACCCCTTGATAATAAAAAATATTGATTAGTGCCTTTTTTAAAGAACTTGATTTTAAAGAAATTGGTACTAGTATTATAATAGCCTCTTTCCAACCAAGTAGTTACAGGAAGGTAGTTATAGGAACAGTCCACTTCTAAACAGTTCTACTAATGGCGCTTTTCCATTACATGGTACCAGCTCGACTCGCCTCGACTCTACTCGCCTTTTTTGGTTTTCCATTACGAAAAAAAGTACCTGGTACCTGCTAACAGGTACTTTTTTTAGTACCTTCTCAGTTGAGGTTCCAAGCGAGCTGAGCCGATACCAAAAGGTGACGTGAAAGCGACAGATGGGGGTGTCCTGAACAAACCCGCCATTTTTAAACAGTTTAGCCAGCTGTGTTTTTTTTTGCTGCCTCCAGCTTCGTTTTTTCCATTTGCGTTCGCACTGGCCAAATGGCCATAGGAACTGACCTTTTGTTATTATAATCACAGCCATCTAACCACCACATGCGGGAAAGGGAAAATACCCTGCCCTGAAGTAGGAGCTGAAAGAGTTACAGGAACTGCAGCCAGAGGAACTTAATAATCCTGAAGTTGATCCAGTCGGAACACGAGAAAAAAGGGTTCTAGGAACGTTATGTTCTAGGCACTGCAAAAATCCCTCCGGTCGGAAAGTGGCTTATGTAGCTCAACCTCAGCCCCAGAATGTCGTTATCAAGCGTGTCAAAATAAGCTTTGTCTGACTAGATAATCTCACTAATGGGGTGATTGGTGAACTATAAAATCAAGTCCATACAGGGTTGGATATGATTAAAGGTATGTTCAGTAAATATGCTATTAGTGGCCAGTTATCAGGAGGTTTCCAACCTGATACAGCTAAGCAGTTTTCATGCCAATAAACAGCTAGCAAAAAAAAAAGTAGAGCACTGAACAGAAAAAGAAAAACAGAAAAGTGAAAAGGTGAGTTCATGGCAAGACAGTGCTTTATTGGTAGTGAGTGGTGTGGTGAGTGTTAGCCAGATTCTGACCACTCAAGGACTGTATCTTATATAGCCTTATTACACTGACTACGTTTACATGCACATATTATTCCAGTTTTTGCCCTTATTCCAAAAAAGACAATATGCTGACTAAGCTGTTTACATCGCTTATGAAAGTGAATATTCCACTACGTAATATTCCCGTTTACATGCAGCCATGCTAAATAGGATTTTTTCAAAGTTTTCCACCAGTGGCAGACTTGTTGGACCGTGCGAACACAGCCTCCCTCTTTCCTCCCTTCAACCACCTTCTTGAAAAGGTCGACGTTGCGATGTTTGCGCATATCCAAAAACCTGTTGATATCCAAGTCTTTCATAATGTTTAAAAGTACCTGTGTTTCTCCTTCTTTTCTTTTGGGCATGTATCTCTAGCGCAGCCTTACAAACTGTTTGCTGGATAGTTTGTGTACAACAACCATAGCAACACACAGAGCTGACTGTAAGTCGATAAGAGAGGCCGTAAACTGCGGTAAAAACCCCTATTGAGACGCATATTCCGAATGCGCTGTATACATGTCCAAAGAATGCCTCTAAAATCTGAATAATACCGGCATATCCCACGTCTTAATCGGAAAATGCAAAATTCGGAAAAAGGCCTTATCTGGAATATCCAAACGTAATATGTTGTTTACATGACTCGTATTAAATTCTGAATATTGTCATATTCAGAATAATAGTGGAATATTGGTGTGCATGTAAAGGTACTCACTGTGTTTGACAAATGGACAAAAAAAAAAAAAAGTAGAGTGGTGAAATATGATCATAGTGGTGCAGTCTGAGTCAGCACTAGAGGCCTCAAGTAATGCATCCATAGATAAAGCCTACCAGTTTAAATCTAGTGCTAGAGCTGATGAAAGATATGTCTTGTCTCCATCCTTCTTACTGGACTTATAAAAAGTTTGTGATAGACCATACCAATATAGGATTGTTTGTGATGTCTGCAGTCATTCCATGTGCTGCAAATGAAGGACTATTGCCTACACCGGAGTGACCAGAATCACCTTTTATGGACTTGCACACCCTGGTCTGGATTTTAGCTGTCTGTGTGGTTTGGATTCCTTCCTTCTAAATTTTACAGTCACTTCAAAGAAAATTGCTATGTTCAGCATAGCAAGTGTTTGCTCCCAAAATAATGACCCTACAGGCTTATATTTACCATACCTTTTATTTTGAAAATAATGCCCACAACCCGTACTTAAATACTCCAACATAGCAGTTCATCAGGTTGTGGTGTTTACACCAGTTAGAAGTCACCTCTGTGACAGAAACATGTTGGCCAAAAAGTGAAAAAAGCTTGGGTTTCCACAGGCAGCTAAAATAATGGCAGAGCGGGGCGATACAATTCATTCCCTCTGAGAACAGAGGCATGAGCGAAGTCCGCTGACGGCGGCCAAAGTGCCCGGATGTTCACCGCTCTCCCCGCTCTCCCAAAGTTGACTCTGCGTTAACTTTTGCAGAGCGGTAGCCAATGAGAGGGCAGACTCGCGAACGTGCCTCCAATATATTCTGCCGTATATACACGCATGCTAGATTATAGGATATATTTGTCCTTGGGTTTCTTGAAAGGTGCTATATAAATAAAAGTTATTATTATTATTATTATTATTATTAATAAAATTCCATGCAAATTAAAAGATCGTGATTTTCCTATAGCTTACTTTATGATACTTCTCTGTGTGACTACAGGTATTTTAACAGCCAGCTTGGCAGAAGGTTGCCCAGGCAGTTGGTATTCCTGCTGAGTTTTTATATATATATTTGTTTAAGTAGTTGTAGCATTGTAGCAACGACAATTAGCTGATGGCTAGCAATACATAACATTATTTGAACTAAACACAACTTTTTAAGCGGCAAAGTGTGAGACAGGAGTAGAAAACTTACCAAATAGTTTGTGATAGGCCAGATAAAAACTGATAGAAATGTACTGTATATCAACACCAACAAAAAACTTTCTGCAAAGCGTGTACACCGTACATCATCATGTTGTGGTGACACAATTTAGCTTGGAATCAGTGGAATACAGCGGAGTTGCAGTTGAAAAAACTGCCTGTGGAAAACCAGTGTTAGTGTATTAGTAGTGTAATATGAGCTCCAAAATGTTCTGGCGTGCTTAACACAAGTTTATAATATAACTTTTCTATTGTGTAATTAATTCTTCCAGTAATTCACATCTGATTATATAAGCTGACAATAACAAAGCATCCCACAATACCAAAATAGTGTCCTTAAAGAGGTGCCTGAGACAGAGGACTTGACACTCTACTGCTATTGTTTGTCAGAGTCTCCTAATGTTGCTTATGCAGTGGCCTGTTTTTTGTTTGTTTACCATGTCTCGGTTGTATCTGAGGAAAGGACAAATGTAGACCCTCTCCAGTCTTGATTAATCATCTAAAGTTAGTTCTAAGGTGTCGTGCCAGTGTCTTGTTTTATGCTGTGGTGTGCTGGGGAGGCAGCATTAAGAAGAGAGACACTGGGCGACTGAACAGGCTGGTAAAGAAAGCTGTCTCTGTTGTCTGCATTGAGCTGGAGCCGCTCACAGCAACTGCAGAGAAACAGACCATGAGTAGGATGCTGGCGATCATGGACAATGACCGCTACCCAATACACAGCACGTTCATCAAACAGAGGAGTATTTTCAGTTGCAGACTTCTGTCACTGTCATGCTCTACAGACAGGTTGAGGAGGTCCTTTGTCACCAGGGCCATCCAACTCTTCAATACCACACAAAGGGGGAGGGGAGAAATGGACTTTTCAGCATGAGCCTGTCTC
Organism: Sander lucioperca; assembly: GCF_008315115.2. NCBI lineage: Eukaryota > Metazoa > Chordata > Actinopteri > Perciformes > Percidae > Sander > Sander lucioperca. The sequence goes on from NC_050176.1 coordinate 33,995,768, forward strand.
TCTCAGCCCCTACCAACTGTCTTATAGGCTATATTAGCCCTCCTACACAATCTGGACTGTGGTCATAACATCTACATCTTATAATTTGTTTATTCCCTGTTATATATTGTTCTGATTCATAGCCAGTTAATATGTCATAGTTCATATTTAATAATAATCTATTGCACTGTTCAATCCCTGCACTGTTCACTTTTGCACTACCACCATTGCACACAATACCATAGCACCTTATCATGGTCATTGCATTTCTGTGAGTGATTTTAATTTTAATTTTTACTCTTATTTATGTGTGATATATGTGTATATGTGTTTGTTGTGTTATGGTTGTCTAAGCTACCGGATGCCTAAAATTTCCTTCGGGATGAATAAAGTATCTATCTATCTATCTATACAGTGTCTTGCAGACATTCATTAGCTAAGAAATTATCTATTAGGAGGATCCATAAACAATTTATGAATCCTTTTGTTACTTTTATTTTAATGTCATTAGTGTATAGTAGCTACATTTCTGTGGATAAACAGAAGGCTTGTATCATGTGGATGCGCCGACAGTTTTGTTGTCATTACTTAGAATGCCTCATGGGGGCGACAGAAACTACGCACTATAGCTTTAATAGTGAGTCAGCTTGTTTTTTGCTGTTCTTTTGCTATTTAAACTATTTTTAATTTGTTAATTACAACAGTTATCTCACCCACAAGTAAAAAAAGATAATTTCCTCCAAGTGCTATATTAAGACCAACTCAAAGAACAAACATTTGTAAATACTGTAATACACAAGTTGTCCCATAGTCTGCTTTGCATCCCTTAGCTTCTTGTAGTTTGATGATTTACAGAAATTAGCCAAAGGAATCAATCACAGGCGTTTATTTGCCCATATTTCCTTGTGTATTTTGGAATTGTAAAGATTTGAGGTTAAGCTGAAGAGCAACCATCAGTGGATTTAAACTGTTTAATGAAAAATGAGTGAGGCAGAAGCTATGCCCTTGGTGCCAGGCTCAGGCAGATATTGTCCAACACCTCTCACATGTTTGGGCTTTGCACCCTACTGTAGATTTAATCCATAGCATGTGTACACACACACACACACACACACACACACACACACACACACACACACACACACACACACACACACACACACACACACACACTGCTCAGAGAACCTGGAGTGTGTGTGTAGACGGATAGACCTGGATAGTAATTAACAAGACATAGCAAACAGCTCAAATAAATGAATTTATTTTTTTTGTCCTTTTTATTATCTATATATTATTATTATTATTATTATTATCATTATTTTGACATCTTATTATATATACAACAAAACCAGAATGCATACTACTAAGTTACTGCAAAATCCCAATTTTAAATCCTGTTGGGAACCTTTGTTGCATGAACATCAAAACAATGTAGTTTACCAATGAGATTCATAATTATTTGAAGGATTTTGTCAACTGAAAAATGATAATGGATATTTCTCTGTATTATTAGCATGTTTTAAACTAAAAGACAATTTAAAATATTTTCTGAAATGACTTGGTTATAAAATATAATCGTTAGTTTGCAGCTTTACAGTCCAGCAAGCTGTTGAGTGTTTTTGTAGCAGTTACAGATGCTCTGCAGAGTCAGAGCTGTATTCAGTGTCAGAGCTCAGTTGATTGTTCCCTATAGAGTCCCAGCTATCTGCCAAATCTGATGACACTGCTCCTCAGCATACTGCTCACAGCTCCAGTCTTAAACAACCCCTGCCGCATTCTGTCATGTTTCCCTCTGGGACTACCATGGGTCAGAGATCCCACCTCAGGGAATCTCTTCACTGTTTGGAAATAGATTTGGTTTGCTGTGTTTACTGGTGTGCAAGGGGTTTTAGGGGAGGGAGGACTTAAACAGCATTTATCCACATCTCAAAATCTGAGCTTGTTTTAATGCAGCTCCAGTTACATTTATGCAGGGTTTACATGGGTGAGTGCACTACTCAGAGAGTAGTCCCCCATGATGGGGCTCGCCTGAGGTTCGGCTAGCCTGAGGTTAAGCTTGGCATTCACATCCATATAGTGACCGCCATTTGTTAACTGCAACACGATTAAATAAATGTTTATTGGTTTCTTGTGCCAGGCTATTCTGTATATTTAGGCCTTTTTTGTTTTGAAATCAGCCAAGTCGCATAACAACTTGTAACAGCGTGAGGGTCTTTTCAGAAAAGATGTATTGGTTATATTGTTCAGCGTTTCTTTTGATTAATAAAAGGTTTGTGCTGTTTTAAGGGTATTAGGGCTGGGCAATACATTGCTATGAGTTTAATTTAAGGAAGGACTAAGACTGTCATTGCATTGCATTTCAAAAAAAGCTAAATACCATATATACATATATCTTGAAAACCAAAAAAATACAACCCTCGGGTATACTATCAACTTCTTTCTGGGGCTATCCAGCATTTCAGTTGTTCATGTAGTAGGATCATACTGTTTCTTTTTTCTTCATCTGTGAAAGCTATGACTGGCACACACATATATTTTTTATTTTATTTAACCTTTATTTATTCAGGGGAGGTTCACTGAGAGGCAGCCTCTCTTTTGCAGGAACGCCCTGATCACATTCACACCGTTGCACACATTCACACCAAGCGCTGCTCTTTTACTTTCCCACCCAGATTTTATCCTGTTGGTCTGGGGATTGAACCGACGACCTCCCAGTCACAAGCTCTCTTCTCTAACCTCTAGGCCACCACTGCCCAAATATATATAGTTTTATATATAGTTTGCTCTCTAGTTTGGCTTGTGCTAACCTATGGTACCTGCCCTCCTAGTTCACTGGAGTTTGATGCGTAACAGGATGTGGCAGACTATAGACCAGGGGTGGCGAACCTGTGGCTCTTGAGCCGTATGCGGCTCTTTGCCTGCTCCTGTGAGGCTCTTCCTGTGTGGCTGGGGGCTGTGTCATTGGTTGATTGCTGTTTTTAACTTTTCTGAAACATACAGTATTTCAGATAAGTAAAAAAAAAACATTTGAATGTATCTGCCAATACTGCCAATACATTTGCCAATTATTTTAAAATGGAAAATAATGCAGCAGAGTTTTGAGGACAGATTCTGCAACCTGAGGAAAAACAGCGGCCACAGAGCACCTTCCTCGTTAACCCTGTCACTGCTGAATCCGACTGTTTGAAAGCCCCTTTAGTGACAAATGAGTGAGAGAGTTCTTCGAGTGGCCACAACCGAGTTCAAGCAAGACCTGAAAAGGATTGTGGATAACAAAGACTGTCAGGTTTCCCACTGAGTCAATCTAAGTGAGAAAAAAAACTATGAAAGCTGCTATGTATTATGACATGACATGACATGACATTAGATCTGGAAGACACTGTTGCTGTTGTAGTGTGGACGTGCATGTGTTGTGTGGCTTTTTGCTATGGTGCGGTTTTTTTTGTGGCTCTTCATACCTAACTGGTTGGCCACCCCTGCTATAGACGAACAGGATGTTTGCAAAGTGGTTAACTCTGTGTGATGCATCAAACCTTCATTTTAATGTTGGCTTATATATATTGTGCTTAATTTACAAACTTTTTTTTCAGGACAGGACAGTAAAACTTGTATATCTTGAGAACACACACTATAATCATATTAAGTATTCTGTCTCCTGTTAAATGCACTGCTTCTAATGGTTTTTATATTTTCAATTTTCTGTCAGAGCTTGGGATGGCACAGCGGAAGTTCGCCCAGTGCCTGGGAGAGTTTCAGTTTGAGTACATCGGCGATGCAAAGACCGATGATGAGAAATGTATTGGTAAGTGTGGGTTTGATGCAAACAAACCACTAGTTTTGTTATGAACACGCAGACATACACTGTAAATGTTTGTTTATGGTTCTTTCTCTACCAGCAAATTAAGAGCAGTTTTTGATTTTTTTCTTCTTCTTCAGATGAGTCTTTGCAAGAGTTCTCCTCATTCCTCAAGAACCTTGAAGACCAAAGAGAGCTGATGGTGAGAACAACCAGTCAGAACCTGCTTGAAAGCCAGGGGAAATGTGTATGTGTGTCTGTGTGTCTGTGTCCGTCGGTCTGTGTGGTGTATTGCACTTGAATTGTTTAACCTTGTCTGCTTGCACTGTGTGCATTTCCAACCAGCCTTCACCTATTACTGCCCATATTTGGTGCTTGCATCTATTAATGTCTGACTCTGCCATCTACCAGAGATCCAGACAGGCACTCATAATATCATTTTCTCCAACATACAGTACAGCCACAGCATCCAGCAGTCAGGGCAAACCAGGTAGATAAGTGCTGATAGTGTTCAAACAGTTCCTCCTCTTGTGACTGTCTAAGGGTCACTGCCACTGACTGGGAGTGGCTGCACAGAGAGGACAGGATCAACACTATTACAGCCAAGCTTTAAATACCAAGAGCGAATCACATAAGCTACTACCAGCAACAAGGTCCGCAACAATACAGCCTATTTCGACCACTATAAAACTAACTTCTGCATCAGGCAGCGTCGTTAAAGTTGCTTATTTATAAACCACAATAATCACACATCCAATACGGAGGATTTACAACATTCTTAAAGGATGCCTGATTTTAATGGTGATAGCAGGTTATAAACTGCTACCCTGAAGTGTTAAAAGTGTCACACTATGTACAATGCTGTGGTATACTGTAAGAGATGATGCACCATCTTTTCCTGTGATTTGACCTGTGGATGTTATGTACTATATTAACCTAAACTTATAAAAGCGCCTCATTTTAAGACTTCCTTTAATTTAAGCAGTAGGCTTGAAGGCCAGTGATAGTTTGGAACAATACTTCAAAAACATTCCTCTTCTTTGAAAAGAGTTGCACAATTTAGTGTCTGTGACTTTCTATGAACAGCCATCCTGGTGTAATGTCTGTCTGTCTGAAAGTTAGGGAGTGGGCCCATCATCAGTCACTGACTGAGATGACTGTTTTAGCTCCTGGCTCAGACCATAAAGGTAAACACTCAGCTCAGCTCAGCAGTGCTCAGCATAGTGGGATGACATCACAGTGCAAAGTAAGGAAAAGTAGGATGGGCATGCAGGCACAGACATGTCCTGCAGCCAGTGTTGCAGAAGCACTGGGGTAATGAGGAAAAATACATTGACTTTATGAGTTCATTGTTGTAAGACAAATACACTTAGTTATGTAATTTCAATTGTGTAATTTAATACAAACCACTCTTCACTGGAGTCAAGACAACAGTTGTGGCTGGAAAATGTTTATGTCATATGAAATGTCAATGGGGTTTGTCATTGAGTTGAGCAATAATAAAGGCTCTCTGTCTAGATGAGAAACATCACAGAAACCTTAATGAAACCGCTGGAGAAGTTCAGGAAAGACCATCTTGGTACAGTAAGGGTAATGTATGATGGTTTCTCTTCCCAATATGTGTCATAGCTCTTAGTTGATCTGTTTGTATTTGTGGTGTACCCTAATGATGGTTAATATGCCTGCTTATATGCTCTACTCCTTCCACTGTACCTTCTTTAGGCGGAAAGAAAGAAGTATGAGAAAGAAACAGAGAAGTATTACAGCTCTCTGGAAAAGCTTCTGAATATGTCAGCAAAGAAGAAAGAGCCACAGCTACAAGAGGTATTTATCCTTGCCTGAACTCTGCGACTGATCTGTAACATGCAGAAAATAGCAATTCGTAATGAAAGCAAAACGGATGTAAGAGGGTATTTAGTTTAGTTCGAGGATCCCTGTTTTGGTTTTTTGCCTTGGGGGAGGAGCCTCGCTGCAAAGCCTGTTAGACCATGCGAGTTTCCACTGACCTGCCATGCAGCAACAGTTTTCCTGGCTTGTTTGAAAAGGAAATGTGTGCTCACTTGTGCTGTACTACGAAGGTCAAACCTGGTTGCTGTAGTTTAGGGAACAACCCATGCTACTGTACCATGACATGGACATTTTACGTTGTGGAGAATTTAGCAACCTCTCACTAAACACGGTTTGTGCCTTCTTGTCTTTACCATGCCTTGTTTCCATGGAAGGTGTACCCATATGTAAACACCAACCAGAGAGGACACTTGAAATTGTTGACATGATGACTACAGGCTATAGTTCTCTTTGACTTTTTTGAAACAAGGATCTGTGCTACCAACACTGATTTCTATCAGAATGTGAATAAATGGACCCAGTGATTAGTTCACAGCCACAAGAGTCATGCACTTCATCAATACTGCATCAGTTTTTAAGTCCTCCCAATGAACAGTAGCACATATTAAAAACAGTATGTGAATGTTGATCTTACTTACTTTAAAGTCACTAAAATGTTACATATCATCACTAGTTGACATTTAGTTGGAAATGTTAGCAGCCAGCAATCTTGCTTTAGTAAGAAGCTATATAACATTTTACACTTAAAGATGCTTTAGTTGTTACATTGCAAACTTGGTATACTGTTATGTATGGTGTTATTCTGTATTCCAAGCATTTTCAAGCATTGCTACTTTGCAGTTCTTAGATTTTAACTTTAATTCTGGGGTGGCACAGTGGTAAGTGCTGTCGCCTCACAGCAAGAAGAAAACAAATTGCCCCGTCCCCCATCTGGCTGGGGCTTTTTCTTGCTTGATGGTGTTTTTAAGCCCCCAACGTCGACTTCAAGGCAGCGCTGCGACCGTTGACTTCAAGGCACCTAAACCTAACCATAACCATTGCCTAATCAACTTCAAGGCACCTAACCCTAACCCTAACCATAACCATTGCCTAATCCTAGTGCCTTCCAGGCAGCGCTGCCTGGAAGAAGACGTTGGGGGCTTAAAACACAGATAAACTGTCATTCTTTCCCCTAGAGTGCTTTGTTTCCCTCCCACAATCCAAAGACATGCAGGCCGCTGTAGATTAACTGAAAACTCTAAATTGCCAATAGGTTTAAGTTTAAGTATGTCATCTGTCTATTCATGTTACTGCCGAAGAGGAATCTCTCCTCTGTTGTACTTCCTTAGGTTACAGTTTTTCGGGTGTGTTAAGCTTTTCTTTATCTGCATCGACAGTGTTAGGATAGAGGGTTGAATGTTGTACATGTTATACAGCCCTCTGAGACAAACTTGTTGTTTGGGGCTATATAAATTAACTGCATTTGAATATCATGAGTATTTGATAGAGCACTAACCAACTTCAACATACCATTTTTAAGAATATAATGCAATAACAAGAACAACCTTAAATTGCACTGCATCACAGAGATCATAATGTTTCTCCTTTGCTTCCATAAATCTGTCCGTCTCTATAATTATCATGCTGTGTGTTCTCCACCTTCACAGGCAGACGTCCAGGTGGAAACCATGAGGCTGCACTTTCAGGAGGAGTCACTGGACTATGTGTGCAAACTGCAAGAGATCCAAGAGAGAAAGAAGTTTGAGTGTGTGGAGCCGGTGAGTGACTCACCTTAGGGCCTTGTCAACGCTGATGTGGCTTGTCTTTCACATTAATAAAAGCAAAGGTCAATATAGAAAATATCACATGGGGTTAACTTATGAGTGATTTTGTTATCTGTTTCTCTATCACTTGCTGACTTTTTAGATTAATATCTCTTGTCTGTTTTTTCCGCTGTTGTGATATTTTTAGATGCTGGCCTTCTTTCAGACGGTCTTCACCTTTTATCACCAGGGCTTCGAGCTCGCCAAGGACTTTGACCATTATAAAAGAGCACTGCAGATCAATATTCAGAATGTAAGAAATATTATGTCTTATCATTATATCTGTAATTTGGATAAGTATTCTAACCACACCACCAGTATGGTTTCTCCTATTCTGCATTGCCATTGCGGTCTTATCTCGGTTTCATTCTTGGTTTTAGATTACCATTCAACTAGTCTATATCAACGACGTTTCATTTTTCGGGCTTGTTCATGTGCCGCCGGAAATTCCGCCGGATGCCCCTCATTTCGGCTTACTTTGTGTTGGCATTTTAAACTCGGTGGATTTCTGAGGACTAAGGTTAACTGCTCCTCAGATCTCTGCAGGGTAAATCCAGACAGATACCTAAGACTATCTGCCCAATCTGAGACTTCTGTTGAACGACTAAAACAACTTTTGAACGTACACTTTTGAGTGTTCCACCAAAACAAGTTCCTTCCCGAGGCTATTTTGCACCGTTGCTCCGTCCAGCGCTTAGCGCCGCCCAAGACAATTGTGATTGGTTTAAAGAAATGCCAATAAACCAGAGCATGTTTTTCTCCCATCCCGGGATGCTGTGTGGACTAGCCAGACCCTCCTCCGCAGCGCTGTGGAGGAAAGTCTGGCAATGCGAGACTACCATTCAACTGATTTCATGGAGATAAAGGGTTTTCCAAGGGAAGCTCATAAGTTTTGATTTACAGTGACCTCTCATTAGCAAGGTCTTCCTGCCTTACCACTGAGCATTAGGAAGTGACTTCCTGGATCGTGTGTTTGCTTCCTCTCCCTCCCAGACAAGGAGTCGATTTGAGGGCGCACGGTCAGAGGTGTTCGAACTGATGAAGAGGATCAGGGAGACACCTCAAGAATACAGACAGACCAGCCCTATCAGCTGTGAAGGCTACCTCTATGTACAGGAAAAACGTAAGACCTTTTATATAGTTTAAATGTGTTTTTAATATGGGGTGTCATATTACACCGATTCATAACACACACTGCTGCGAGGAAACATAGTCAAGGCGAGAATGCATGACAAACTCTCCCAAAATACACTGTCCAATGTCATGGTCAGAAGGGGGGGCGGGGTTACACCTTTCCTTCAACTACTGTAAAAGTGTGTTAGTGGAGTGCTTTTGACTCAGTAAAACACAACTTGAAATGATTTCTGTACCTACTGCATGTTGTCAGTGACATTATCTAAAGGTTTGCTGTGACAGGAAAGTCTGGACAGACTAGTAATTATTTTACTATTACGAACAAAACATGGAGGTTGAAATTCATTTTGAAGCAGCAGCAGTAGTGATGCGCCTGCAAAATGTTGATGGAATACAGACAAAGTGAGCAATTTTTTAGCAATACTAATTGTTATGATCCAAAAAGTGTTGAATGTCTGTGATACCGTTTCTCCAGGGCCACCTCCCTTTGGTTCAAGTTGGGTCAAGCGCTATAGCACTTTTGTCAAAGAGCAGAAAATTCTGCACATGGTGACCTTTGACCACAGATCTGGTGGCAAGATTGTGAGTAGTCATATAACACATATAGAGAATACTTTTCAGAACAACATGCTATTTTTCTGATTCTTCTTTTGTCACTGCAACATTCTGTACAGTAAAGTTTGCTTTTTTGTTTTCAGGGTGAGACGGAGTCTGTCACGCTCAAATCCTGTCTCCGCAAAACGACAGACGTGTTGGACAGGAGGTTCTGCTTAGAACTTGACATAACAGATCGGTACATCATCACCTAACACTGTTTCTCAAACAAACTGTAATGATGTGCTTGTCGTTGCAGGTATCAATTCACTTTACTTTTCTCCTTGATGACTCTTGCTGGAACACAATGCAAAATCATCTCATGTGCCTTGTCCATAGCAGCCAAAAAGCACTTAGATTATCTGCTGTGATATACACACTAACAGTTTTGCTAAAGATCTTAGCTCCACACACTTGCTGATTACCGTTTAGCTTGTTGCTCTATGTGTTTTGGATTGCAGAGGGCAGGACAGCAGGATTTGTGTTGGAGGGCTGCCCTCACACACTTAGCTGGGAGGATTGTCACACCCTGCTGTGCTCTCCTGTAATGAATGTCTTATTCTGGCTCACAACTTAACTCTGCCCTGCCCTGTAGTATTAATAGTAGAGCAATACCCCAGATTTAGTAGGGAAATTAGAGTCCACACATCCATTCTGATTGGGAAGAGTAACTTGATATCCATCTGATCCTTCATGACTGCAGGTCTCATAATCCAGCTGGGATGACTAATAGTATTTGTAGTTACTGCAAATCCAAGGTGCAAGTGCCCTTAGTAGAGGGTGTTTTTGTTCAAAGATTGCTGAAGCACATTTCATGGTTTATAGTGACACTGACATCTCCTAAGGCCTTACTGTACTGTACCTCTAAGGCTTTGCTGATGGTGACGGTGGTATGGCTCTTATGCTGATGTGGTATGGCTCTCTTTCAGGCCAGGCACGGTGCTAACAGTACAGGCTCTGTCAGAGGATGACCACAAGTTCTGGATGCAAGCCATGGGTGGGAAGGAACCTGTGAGTCAGCTGCCTGCACAATGTCATCAACCACTCACATGTTGCTAATGTAGCCCCATTGTATTGTGTTTAACTGCCATCTTATAGAAAACCATTCATTTTAGTTTGATATACTTTCATATACCTGCACTTTACTGGATATCAAAGGGCTTAAGTATACTTGATAAACTTTAAAAGGTCATAAAGAGTTTTGTTTTTTGTTAATTTGTTTAACAGATTGGACACTTTCTTGGGAGGACCTATTCTAAAGAAAGAGGAAGTAAGAAATCTAGCTGTAATAGACTTTGTATCTGTAAAGGAATACCATTAAGTTTCATGAGTGCAGTGCTTCACCACATTTGAAGTTTTTTTCTTTTCTTCCACCTGCAGTTGATGCCCAGCTGGATGATGTGGGTTTGAGTTTTATCAAGAACTCCATCAGCGCCATAGAGAAGAGAGGTGAGCTTCAGATATGTAAATATAGGAAAGCTCAGATAAGGTGATTTATTTGGGGAAATTTACCATGAGAATTGGTGGATAGAAACAGGTAACATGGCTGCAGTATCTTTATCTGTACACAAGGGGGCAGACTTGCTCCAATATTCAAACAAAAGGCTGACTAGCAGTGTGCACTGTAGATATTGCCTTTCATTTTGTAGCTCTAAAGTTCTTATTCATTTGCTTTCGTCTTCACATGCTTATCTGACCTCTTTTTCAGTAAAAAACACACAAAAAAAGCTGTTTTGATTTAGTCCTTAACATTACTTTATTAAAATGGTTATCTATCTTCCTGAACTTTGTTAAATTGCAATGACATTCATACATTTCCACATGCATGTACAGGGTTGATGTGTATATATATATATATATATATATATATATATATATATATATATATATATATATTCTGTCATTTTTTAGGATTTCATTGTTTGGTTTTGTTCGCCTTTTCTTTAATTGCTTTCTTTGTGTATTATTTTCCCTGTAGATCCCTTTGCAACTTTAATAAGAACCGTGCTATGCAAATAAAGTTTCATTATTGTTATTACTTATTAGGTATTGATGACCAAGGCCTGTACAGAGTTGTTGGGGTAAGCTCCAAGGTCCAGAAGCTCCTCTTATTAATGATTGGTAAGTTAAAGTATATTCTTTTTTTCAGCTCTGGAAATGTATTTTGCGTAGAGAGTTGCTAGTAAGAGCTCAATAAAGTTAAAATTTTAATTGCGATGCCTCTGCACTATCTCTGTGATATTAGGTTGCCCCAGTTAGTTGAATGTGCTGATGTAATGGATGTGTCTGTCGATATTAAAAAGATAGTGACTGACAAACATTTCATGACTCAGCCAATCAGAACCATGTCTCTCTGAAGTGCAACAAGTGCCTGGGTGTATCTTTGCCTCTTTTCAATTCAGTTTTATATCCCCCAGACAACCAGACAGGGTCCCTCCCGTCCACTTCCTTTTACTTTTTGGCTTTTGCATCATTGTCACACCACTAAAACTGTCTGTCAGTCGTCTTTCTCGATTTCCTTTATGCCTCTCACTTGTCTTGAATCCCTTTCACTCCACTTCTTTTCTATAGAGCTTGTTCTCTGTCCGTTCCATTGCTCCCTGTCTGCTCTCTGGTTTCCTGCCGTCTCCAGTAGACACCAGCTCACTTTCAGCTCTGTGTTCAGAATGACAACAAACTCAGGCAGCCACCACTGCCTGTCTCAGCTTCTTCCCCAAAACCTTGCAGCCTCCCAATCTGCCGACTCATGCTCTGCACTACATTAACACTCTACTGCGGCACTCTAAGAAGTTTATTTAAAGCCTAAATATAGTAAAAGAAACGTTCGTCTGTTGGCTACACGTTCCACATATTATTGTGAATTAGGGGACAATACAGATGCTTGCACTTTGATGTTTGCAAAGGTTGGTTCACTGATTGACCATGTAGAATAAGATATTTTCATTAAGCTGCCTCGAACGTAACTTGTGTTTTATCCCTGAAATGACAGAGATAGTACTACTTCTACACAAACACACAAACACATTCACAAACAGTTCATGCATACAACAGTTCACAGTGAGTGGGTGAAGCAAGCTTTAAACCCTGAAGAAAGACTTTGGATCCTCCCACTCCTCCTCCTTTTCATCTCTCACCCACCGACATGGCCAGGGTCCAATCAGAGAGGACAGAGTGATAGAAAAAGAGTCTCCCATCATATTACAGTACAAACAAAGAGAGCAGCACCTATTGAATGTCAGGCAACAATATAACAGGAAGAAGACTGTAAAAGTGAGCTGCATTCTGTCTATGACCTGTCCCTTGTACAGTATGTGGTGTTAGTCAGGATATGGCTATCACAGTTGCTGAGTTAGACTTCTTAGTTCTAGAAGATATAATTGCAAAGTGAGGCAAATTTGAGGAATGCTGTGAGATGTTTCCAAAGAACTACTCGATACATTCCACATTTTCATGGCTTAAGGCGGAAATGACCATTAATGTATTAATGATCTGTCCAAACATGGTGGCTCATTTATTCCAGAGAGCTGACTAGATGCCTAAAAGGTTTATGTTCCTTCCTACTTCTGTTAAATCATCTCAGTTTAAAACAGTGTCTTCAAACAACTCTTGATAACTTTAAAGGGTTAATTTATTTAAATGACCAGAAACATAGTTTTCCTCAGTGACGTCCATGGCACTGTGGCTAGTGGGCTTGCCTCAGGGTGGGACACACCACGGACACACTGTTCCTTTTAACTGTTGGCATCCACTCTGCATCTTCACCTTTTTAAAATGTTGGTACCGTTCAACAAGTTCGTAGCACACATGTCACACATCCATGCGTTGCTTTCCTTGATGATACTGCAGATTTCTACACCCATTGTTTATTTGGGTAAAGGTCAATACATGATATTTGTTTCAGGTTATCTTAGACTTACTTTAACACTCAGGTTGTCAATCCACCTATCCATAGTTTTGAAAATGTTTGATGGTCATGACATTTTCTTCTAGTTTAACAGACCTTTCTGCGTAATGGATTTGCATGGCGAAATGTTTTTATGCATCTAAGGGTGTATAGGAGCTGCAGTTCTAACTTTAGCTACTATGCTAAAGTCACCACACAGTATAGTAATGTCCCCAAGGGCTTGATGTAAATAACTAAGGTAAAATAAATTGTATATTTAAACTTGCTGCTGCTTTGTGGTTAGCAGTTTCATAATCAATGCTACTCCAACTGCTACTGCCAAAAGTTTTGCCCTTGACCTAAGTCCAAGCCTGTTAGTGCTAGAGCAGATTACAGAGCCTGTGCAGACCCCATCAATCTCAACACATACACACGTGCAGAGGCAGAACCTTAGCTACAAACACTCTTCAACAACATTTGCTTTCAAAAGTAGATATTGGACGGGCCATTTTGTGGACCGAGCAGGCAGAGAAACACAGTCCTCCTGGCTGTACTGCTAAGATGAAATCAAAAAAATAAATTTCCAACACAGACCACCTACCGCCCACGAAGTTAAAGTCTGTGTGGTGACCTGAGCCCTGTGCAGTACATGTGTCTGACTCACAACTCCTCACTGAAACATTACACTTCCACATCCTCTGTTGTTCATCCGAGGTTACTTAAGGTGTGACTAAAGCCCCCTGAATTTTCAGCACGACACAACGCTGGCGTCCCTGTGGAGCCAGTGAAGTAGTGAGGGATTAATTAAACTTGTAATGAGTATAGAACCAGCAGCCCTCTACAGGAGCTGTAACTTCCTTCCATATCCACTGGGGCTATGCTAGACCCAGAACCCCAAGGCTAGTAGCACTGCTTTTATCCTCACATGGCTAATTACAAGTGACATTTACTGTATATTATATATTTTTACTTTCTATGCTTCTTACATAAACACACAAGTCTTTGGCTGCTTAATGCCAAAACAGTAGTTAGCTGGTGCTTTGTGTTGTTACCTCATTCAGTGAATTTCCTAGTAAAGATATGTTTCATAATTGTGATTCATTCAGATGAGAAGAGCAACGAAGTGGATATGTCTACCAGCGAGGACTGGGACGTTAAGACAATAACCAGTGCACTGAAGCTTTATCTGAGGTAAGGATCAGTGGGATGAAAGACGCGCACTCACACACCGACACATAAACAAATGTTAACCATCTAGAGGTGTCAAATAATCGATTTGACGATCGATACAAAGTCTATTGGCAACTAATTTGATAATCGGTTAATTGTTTTAGTTATTTTTCGAGCAAAAATTCTGAATTATTCACTTAACTGCTGATTCTTTACTTTGTCATATGTGATTATAAACTGAATATCTTTGTGTTTTGGACTGCTAAAATGTCAGTTATAATTCCATTATTTTCTGACATTTGATGGATAAAACAATAAAATGTTAATCAGTACTGAAAATAATCCTTACTTGCATCGGTTTCTACCCAGTAAGCATTAATGATGTTGTTAATTTGCTAGTAATTTCTAAAACCTCTATTGTGATCAGTTTAATGCTTACTGTCACTTGCAACAAAACTATTTGGTTGAACTGCTGAACACATTTTGGGATTGTTAAGTTTTGTAATTTGTTGCCCTTGTACTGAGGATATGACATGAATGGACCAGTCCAGAGACACTTGCTTAGTGCATATTCTAAGTAAATCCACTTTATAGCGACCTAAGACAACCCCAGTGGTTAATGGAACATTTTCTTTGTATAGCTCTTATTTGATGATTATAAAACCACTGTTCACCTGAATATGAAACAGTCTATAGTCGTCTCTGTCTTTTGTAAAATAAGTTAATTATGCAAAGTGCTTCTGAATAATTAACCCCTTTGCGAGGTCACATTGCTTACTGTATGCCTGTTCCACATTCACCAACTCCTTCCTGGTTGACAGATAAAAGTCGCGTTTTCTGAGTTTGGAATTTGCCTGTTTTTCTTAAAAACAGTAAAAAATACTTTGATGCTTGATTGTTATGTATTTAAACTCATAAGGTTTATGACCGTCATCACAAAAAAATTGTCATGTGTAACCTGCACACTTAAATTGTGTTTATGTATGTTCATTATGCTATAACATGTTATTGTGGAAATGAACAGATTTTAAATGTCAAATTGAAAAAGCTAAATATTAATTATGAACAAATGATTGTCAGCTATTTTTTTCAATAATTGGTTACAGTTTCATTGAGAGTGCTAAAACATGCAATACAAATAACAACATCAAAGCTGTTGATGTTCTATTTAATTTCTCTCTTATTTTCACCCCTGTTACCTAAGTGCTACCATTAAATTGTAATACTGTAGTGTTTTATTTAATGTAATGTGTTAAGTGTCCACTGCTGTATAACAGTGCAGGAGCTAGACTGTCATCCACCAACAAGTATTCTGATCAGGATGTAAATGTCAAGGCCTATTCAAATGGGTAAAGATTGTGTTGTGATGGGTGGATTTTAAGCTTTAAGGAAGCAGTTTGTTACAGGTTGTGGGTCGTGAGACTCTGTCATACTCACATTCTTCTCTCGTTTCGTTTTAAACACTGTTCAAGATAACATAGCATATATTGTTATGCTATATTTAACTGTGCTGAGTGTTGCTCTGACTTGTCTTTTACTTTGTGTTTGGCCTGCTGGAATAAAGCAGGGTCAATCTCCTTGGTTTCCCTCTGAGACTAAGTACCTTTGGCCACTGGCCAGCTGCAGTGTGAAAGTACCTTCAGATGAACTTGGTTATCTCAAACGTGCACCGTCTAATTCCATCCCCTGGCCCTGCCACATTAATCATTGCTGTGTGCAGACCCTATAAAACAGTGTGCCGGCTATTTCTGTCCCCCCATGGCTCAATTCAACTCTCACTTCTCCATCCAAACCCCCCACCCTTCTTTTTTTTCTCTCTCTATCTCTGTGAAGGAGCCTTCCTGAGCCGTTGATGACCTATGGACTTTACAAAGACTTTATTAGCCTTGCGAGTAAGTTTGACCACCTCATATACCATTACTTCATCTGAGTACAGACCCTAATCAAACAGCAGTGTACATGTGTTGTATCAGTCTGAGATGGACTTTAGTTTAGGCTCTGACAATGGTTTGTTCTTCTTCAGTGAGTTATTTAAAACATGCAGTCAAGTGAAAAACATCATTACTTTCATTAACTTTTTGTTACTTTTTTACCAATTCTCTAAAGTGGGTAATAGTGGCCAATCCTCTTAAGTAAAGGATTCATAGTCTAGAGCTATTGGTCTGTGCAGTGTGTGTCTTGAATGCTGATTAGGATGTATCCACAGTTGTCTAAAAAGTGTCATTTTTTACCTTTATATCTTCTTACTTGGTTTCGGAACTGTGCACTCCCACCATCTGAGGACACTCTTGTCCTGTTTTACATGACATATATGAATATATTAGCTGTTGACTTCAAATGAATACAGTTTACCCACTCTGGTTCACCAAAAAGCCTTTCAGCTGACTTCGGCTTAGACATTATTTTGACATTTCAACTATTTTACAACACTGTGCGTCTGACATGTATTAGCCAATTAATGCTATATTTAGACGGAAATGATCTGAAGAGAAAACTTGAAATTGGCGTTGCGTTCTCACTTTTTATTCTGCGTTTAGACGAGTGTTATGGGGGGGGGGGAGATCTGCGTGCATTTGGTGACGCAAAAGTGTGTGAAATGCGATCCACCAAGTCTGTGCGCCTGCGTAGAACCTTCCTTCTACTTGTCTCCTCCTCCTCTCTCCCTCTCCTCTCCCTAGTAGCGCGAAGCGAACAACAAAAGCTGAGTCTGGACAGACGAGGAGGTGGAGTTATTGCTCCAAACAATGCACACACACGTGGCGCACACACGACACACACACACACACACACACAAACACACATGGCACACACACACGCAGCACATGGCACACACACACACACACACACACACACATACACACACACACACACACACACACACACACACACACACACACACACACACACACACACACACGGCATACACACACACACACACTCGCACAGTGCGTTTTTACCCTTTAGACGGGAATGCAACGGTGGAAGCGTTTTTAAGATTTCCACTCTGGAGGGTGGTTTCACTTTTTTGCGTTTTAAGCCCCAAAAATGGCGTCACCGTCTAAACGAAAGGCACATCTGATAAAATATTTTGTCGTTTTCACTTGCGAGCGTATTCGTGTAAACAGGGCCTAAAGGTGCTGTAGGTAGGATTGTGAAGATCCAGGACTTAGCCAAAGAATTTGAACATCGACAACTTCTCAGTCCCTCCCCCCCTTTCTGCTAAAGCCCAAACGGTCTCCTAAGCCCCTCCCCCCACAAGGGAGAATGAATGCTTGTGCATGAGCAGTGATTGACATGCAGTTAGACCTCCCCCCAGGGAGCGGTGGATTTTTGCAAATCGCACTACAGGCTGTAGGTGGTGCCAGAGGAGCTGGATTTTTTTTTAAATGACCTGCCTAATGTAGTTCAACTCAAACATAGGGTCAGTTTCAGCAAATATGACAGAAAGTTAGTTGTATAAGTCTTACCTACTGCATCTTTAAAGAACTGCCCATCTTCATCTAATGTCCACCTGTTTTAACTTGCTACTAAAAAAGTGTGGCCAAATAAGCCATTCAAGTTTAAAGCTGAAAGGTTTAAGGATAAATATGCTGTAATTGCATGCCCTCAAATTGTCCAGTGAGTGACCTTGAACAGCAAAAAGACACAATTTTCTTTTCCGCCCACATAACATAATTTACGTGGAAAATGTTTTTAAAGCAAGCCAACAAAACAAATCTTATTACAACAAGTGCTATAATTGGATCAGGTTGACATTTTTATCAGGGGCTCGCAATGCCCTCATAACGAGGGGGAAAAAATGGATTAGCAATGAATATTTTTTTGATGGATGACAGCATCCATAAGCAGCTTTTTCCATGTTTAAATCCTTGTCGTTCCCATAGTAATGATGTTTTGTGAGTCTGTGTTTGTGTGTGTGGGCGGTCAGATGCCCATGTGTGAGGAAATGTTTAAGAGATGATCTTGGGGGTTTTAACACAACCCTTTTATACGGTAGCGACGGTAACGTAAAGCTATCTCCTACGCCAGCCTAGTGGTCCCTGCTGCCAAATTCTGGGAGGCTTCAGACCATATATCACTTTCACACCTCTTCTTCACTTATTTAAACTGGAATGTATCACACTCCAGTCCTTAGGGGTGATTGCCTCTGATCATTGTGTCCGTAAAGGTCCACTAACTTTTGCTCAATTTTTAGTTTTCCAGAATGTATCCAAATAGTTTTTTTTTAGGACTTTTGAAGTATTAGAGGGTACAATTAATCTGCTAAAATACTTTTATTTGCTGTTTCTGTACCTTAACCTCTGATTGTGCACTGCTCAAATCAACAGTGTATGTAGTGTATCATAATCTCTTTAAATGTGTTGTTTGCTAATGTTTTACAGTATTCAATCACAGCTTTGTTGGCTCTTTGCCACACAGAGAAATGCTTGTAGTTTAATGCCAGTGAATGGCTGCTTCTGCATTTGAACAGAGGGTGGTAGTCCAGAGTCTCGCATCCAAGCCGTCCACTGCCTGGTCCACAAACTACCGGAGAGGAATCGGCAAGTCCTTGGGCTGCTTATGAAGCATCTGGCCAAGTGAGTGTTCATACTTCCTTGGTCATAGTTCACCCAATCTCCACCCCCCTCCCTCTCTCCCTCTCTCTCTCTATCTCTCTCAGTTCTCTCTTTCTGCTCTTCCTGTCTGTCTCCTCATTCTCACTCCACATGCTTTTTCTCTCTCTCTTCCTCACTCCCACTCTCTTCACTCCCCCTTCCCTGCTGTCACTCCATCTCCTCTCTGTCTACTCTGTGACTACTGGGTAAGAAAATTAATGCCGCTAGGATTGTGTAGCCTGCCGTACCTGTTCAGCATGCCGTTGTACAGCAAGCCAGTGAAGTGAAATGAAATGGACCTCTCAAATTAAGCCCACTCTTGAGATTACTCTATACACCCCTGGATAGACCACTATTGTGCATCACTCTATTTTTGAGATTAGATAGGAAGAAAGATTTAAGAAATAATGTTAGCTAACATTACAAGATTTTACCTCAGCAAGCTTTTTATAAACTAAATATGAGCAAATTGAAGATAAGTAAATAATCCCTCTTCCCTGAGGCGGTGAAAGTCTGGTGGATCTTATTTCATAGAAACCCGCTGCAGAATCAGCCTCTGTTAAAAAGGCAGCGCTATTGAAATTGAATTTGGATTATCCAGCGTGAAATTCTCCAGACTGGAGAGACTCGAATATTTTTCTGAAGTTGGCGTGTGTGCATGTCCTGCAGGGGAAGGAAGCAAAGCCAGAATTTCACACTCCTATCTGAAATGGTTTCAGAGATGTTATAAATGTGAGTTGTCACCGATGTTTTTGTCTTCAAAGGCATCCTTTGAAGCTATTTAAACTGTCTCTCTGCAGATGCACTGCATATCATCATATTTTGAGTGTGAAATCTCTTCACCTGTTCGTATAACTTTTTCTTCAATTTGTTTTTTTTCTTCACTCTCTTATGACCTCCTAAGATTAAGTTTCATCTGCCGAAGGTGTTCCGTTTTCACAACTGATCTTGAAGACATTTAATGAAACCTATCATTCCTTCATGTCAAATGTCATTACTGTGTTGTTAAAATAATCATAATAGCCACTGCCAGAGGTATTCATAGTTGTTGAAAAGTAAGGAAAGCCTTATCAGTGGCATGTTTGGAACTTAAACAAGTCTAGATGCACAAATCTATCATTTTTGATTTAATGTTATATTTAGTGTAGGGAATTACAAATGCCAAACTGTACATGCAGGACAACTTAATGCTTGGATTAAAGAGTATTGGCTAGGATTTGCTACAGCTTACTGTTGACAAAAATTTTAAATGTCATAAGATGTGCTAAAATACCCCATTTTTAGTTGTCATTTTATCTCAGAATGCAGTGGCTGCTTTATGAAGTCACAGTTTTCAGTGCCTCTGTGATGTGATTGACAAAATGTTGGCTCACTATAAAAAACAAGATAACTAAGAAGTGATTCACAGAATCAAAAAGATCAAGAAAAGGTTCGAAGTTATCCCTGATATGGTTGCTTGTTGTGAAATTATGCATTATAGGAAGAAACTATACACACTTGAGGGTTTCCTGAAGTGCTTTTTAGCAGAAGTGAGCCGCCTTGCCTAAAAGAAAGACGACCTTTCAGTTAACATTATAAAAACTGTTACAATTTAAGAGCACAGGAGCAATTTTACATAGCAACTGCCTTATATTTATTGAGTGAGACTGTCTTCTACTAACTAAATTGATCACAAGATGAGACGCTGCAAAGCCTGGTGGCTTACCAGCTCTTTTAAACAGTTTGCACGGGGAAAACCTGTACTGTATGTCAAGGATGTTTATCATGCAGCAGCCAAGCGATAGTTGACATTTGCCACTATGTTTGTCTTCATTTTCTTGTTTGCTCATAGACTTAATTTTTTCACATTTGTTTTAATAGGAATACATTACAGTCACAGTACAGTAGAGTTTTGCCCTGTTTTTTTCTTGTTCGTATTTAATCTATCCGTTTCCTGTTCACTGATCTCTTGTTAAATATTGACATCAAGAATGAGGTAGAATCAGAGGTTATTGTTTCTCACTTAAGTACAGTTTTATTCTGTCATAAAAAAGTCATATGTAAAACATGTATAATGTGAGTTGTTATCTTCCTCAGTGTGGCGGCTCACAGTAAACAGAACCTGATGACTGTGGCCAACCTGGGCGTGGTGTTTGGCCCCACATTAATGAGGCCACAAGAGGACACTGTCGCTGCCATCATGGATCTTAAGTTCCAGAACATTGTGGTGGAGATCCTCATTGAGCACAATGAAAAGGTAACAGTCAAGACTGAAATTTGCCAGACATGCAGTGCAGTATCGACTGTACCATCACAAAGTAATACACTTGAAACTGAACACTCCGAAAATTGGAAGTGTCTAATTTTAATAGTACTTTATATCTTTTAGTGGAAGTAATTAGTACCAGGTCTGTAAAAAAAAAAGTCTTTTTATTGCATTATGTTTTGCAGTATGATTTTCTCCCAAAATGTCGGTTTTTGATTGGTCAAATCATTACTACACTGGCTGCACTTTTATGATTCATTCTGTCATTTTGTGTGTAATTGTGTTTCCACTTGCCATCCAATTATATTTACTAAAAGCTAGACACCTTAGGCAACACAAGGTGTGACGATAACACCAAATCAAATCTGAATCAGGGGACATGACATCAGTAAGCTGCACACAGTACCTTTATGTGTATCTACCTGGGTGGTTACTTGATATTGAAGGATAAAAATGTGCAAGCAAAGCAAAAGATCTAATGTTTGGAAGTCATGGTCTCAGCACCGAGCGCCTTCTTACTATTGTTTAGAAATGTTGTATTTTTTCTGTGTAAAGCTCTTCTCTTCTGTATGTCCTGTTTGTTAAGGCTGTTTAGACTTGTGTTTATTTTACATAGAAATCATGCCTATCCACCTTAAATTCAGCTTCTTTGAACAAATGTTTTAGCAATGAAAATGCACCATATTGGTTACTTAGTCGTTTGGACATATGCGTATTAAATTTATTGCTTTCCCTTAGGGGTGTAAATCACACGTTTTATCACAGTACGATATTTTATCGATTTTTTTGGACAACGATACAATATTTACTGATATAACAAAGTGCCACAATACGTTTTCGATTCAGTTCAGGGGCCTGTGACCGATATGAGACGATACATGAGCCCATATAACACAATCAGTTACATTTATTTATATATATTTACAAAAAGCAACTAAAATATGATCTGGCAATTTCATTACTAAGCTCTTCCAGACATCTAAATTAAAAACTATTTTTTAATAAAAAAATTGAATAACTATGAAGTGGGAAAATAAAGGCGCATAAAGATGATGATATAGCCTATATCGATGTTTTCACTTTGTATCGATAATGTTGGATCGTTGATGATTGAATCGATATATCGATCCAAATCAATGTATCGTTACACCCCTACTCTATCTACAGTATTTTGAGCAGAAATAAAGTTCTCAGATAATGAGACTTGTACCGCATTAAACTTCAAGCCTTGGGACAGCATACCCTTCACCCAGATATTAATGTACAGAGGAGTTAGACAGCAGTTTAATATCCAGAATCTTTTATTTTCCCAATAGGGGGAGCCCCAAGTGCTCACACCAGGATTAAACACATTTTGTTCTGTTCATTTTCAGTAGGTTGATTATCTTTAGGTTATCATATGCATTTGATTATATTTGGAAGGTCCTTTGCCTGCCTAAACACATTTATTTTGCTTATGAGTTGTATCATAACCTGTAGTTCATGGGATCATGTAATCTCCCCAGAATGTCATTAATTGGTGTCAAACGGGGATAATTGTCCGTGTCAAAAGAGAAAAAGGTTTGAGATTAGTTTTCTAATCTGTTTTGAAGCAGCACTGCACTCTGCATAGAATCAGATGAAGCCAGGAGCTTTTAGCACTCCCCTCCAGCTTCATTAAACGGAAGATGATGTGTGTTGCAAATAATATCTCCACCCAAGCTAACAAATCTAAAATGGGGTGTGAGAGAATATAGATGCCTGGTGAAAACCAACGGGGTATACAAATGTGCTAAAACAACACCAGCAACACAGTGTACACTGCTAGTCTCTAAAACTACCCAGAGGTATCCAACACCGTCCAGGTGATAAAGGATGCAGTGTTAGAATGCAGCAAGAGCATTTTGGAAAGTACAGAGTGTTAGAGCAGGGGGAAAGTTAAGCAGACAGACAGACAGGCATTAA
Source organism: Sander lucioperca (assembly GCF_008315115.2). Classification (NCBI taxonomy): domain Eukaryota; kingdom Metazoa; phylum Chordata; class Actinopteri; order Perciformes; family Percidae; genus Sander; species Sander lucioperca. The sequence goes on from NC_050176.1 coordinate 34,018,758, forward strand.
CTTCCCTCACAGCTTAGTCCCACTCCAGACTGTTGATAACCCCAGATACCAACAGTAGACTCTGTTTTACATTCACCTCCCTCTGCAGAGAGAGGGGAGAGAGGGAGAGAGGGAGAGAGGGAGGCAGCAGAAACTCTCAGCCATATCAGATTTCTCACTTTTTCTATCTGCCTTTCTCCTCCAAACTTTCTCTCTCATGCCCCTTCCTCCGTGTCTGCTTCTCCCGTTCACACTCTGGCTCACTTTCTCTCTCTCCTCCCTTCCCTACCTCCCTCCTCTCCTCGTCTGTGATCCTTTCTGAGGCTCTGCTGAGACTTCCTCTCCTCTGCAGCCCTATTCTCTTTTAACTCTACATCTGAAGTTTATATGTAAACACGGCCCCGGTGTAAACAGGCAGTGCCAGTTGGCCAGCCCTCCTCAAGGTCCAAACCCTGTTTATTTTACTCAATTTCTCTGAGGAGAAATGTCACCTTAACTTAGACCCAGATTTCTGGACGGGATGTGATTGCGTTACATGTGGAGCTGCTCTTGTTTATTTTGGCACAAGCCAAATCTTCTCGCATGAAGTTTTTAGGGTCCAATCAATGAGCTGCTCAGCTCTCCCTAGGAGCACATGCTGTGGCTGCAAATGGCCTTTTCCATTCATCTACCACTACACAAAGCCTGTGAGTTTCAAAACCTGTTCACTAAGTGAGGTCAGTTGAGGACATGTTGCTGCTCAACACTACAGAGTATCTGCAACCACCGTGTTTTTAGTTTTGGTAAAGACTTACTGTATTTACATTGTGTATTCAGATCTTTGCAGATGCTCCGGAGTCATGCCCTTTTTCACCTGCTGCCCCAGTATTCTCTGCCCCCACAAGGCAGTCCAAGAAGCAGAGTCGACAGAATCGGCCCCTGGCTGTCTACAATCCACAAGCCCTAGACATTCAGAATGGTAAGAGACGTGCACGTGTATATTTTCACACCTCTACTGTATATATATATTTAAGGAACTGAGTCTGACAAAAGACTTATATGATCATACAGAATTAGAATGATTATATAAACCTTACCAATAAGCCATTTTAGATATAAACGACCTCACTTCAGTGCTCCAGAAAGTATGCAACTCACAAATTTATTTATTAATTTACAGAGCCCAACCGGTATCGGAGGTACATTTGTTTGCTAATTTGTGTGTGCTAATTAGTAATTCATGCTCTTAAATTAGGCAGGAATTGTTTTATTAGAAAGCATAACTGTCGTTTAAGCTAGTTGTACCTACAGTAATAAGCTGGTAACTGAGTGTATTTATGCCTGATTCCTGCTGGGCACTGAATTAATTTACGCACTCATGGTTAGGTCTGTTAGTGACCACTATGAACCATAGCACTGTTTACAGATGACAGACTGAACCTTAGTCGATTCCTCTCTTTATTACCGTGTGGGGAGATTTGCATCCACTTGTTTTTTTTGTTGTAATGCTTAAAATTAACTAACTCCTCTGATACTTGATGAAATGGGAGACAATGACAGGACCCCTCTCCTGTGCATCAGGTGAGCTGATCAGCTGACCTGGTGACCCAAACAATCTAACTCCAGCAATTTCTGATCCAGGGCCAGACAAATCCCTTCCCCTCCATACAAAAGGAATCTAAATCTGCTTACCAGATTGCCTCTCTTTACCTCCCTCGCTCCAGATTTTAGCACGGGGTATTTTAATGTCAGGGATAAAAGGCGTTATCCTTTTAACCTTTGTGTCCTTCATATGAGTCCCACATAATGGTTTTAAGGTAAGTTGTCTCGACATTTCAGATCAGTTGTGTATTTGTTATTGATTTGCTTAAACCTGCAATATCAGATTTTTTTATTATTATTTTTTTGGCTACTTTTTTTTTTTTTTCTTTTTAAGATTATTTTTTGGGGCTTTTTCCCTTTTATTAAGTAGTGACAGTGGATAGACAAGAAAGGGAGAGAGATGGGGGATGACATGCAGCAAACGGCCGCAAGTCGGATTTGAACCCGGGCCGCTGCAGTACTCAGCCAACATGGGGCGAACGCTCTTACTGGGTGAGCTAGAGGCCGCCCCTTTTTTGGCTACTTTAAAAAAAAAAAATGTTTTAACCTTTATCCAGGTAAGTCGATTTAAGAACAAATTCTCATTTGCAACTACGACCTGTCACATTCACACAGTTACACATTCATACTTGGAAGCTGCCCAGTAAAACCACAGTCTGATCTGCTGGCCACTGAGCAGCTCCACTGGAGCGGTTGGGGTTAAGGGCCTTGCTCACGGGCACCTCAGTGGTGGTAATGAAGGAGGGGCAAGCGCTGCTCTTTCACTTTCCCCTTCCAGATTTTATCCTGTCGGACCTCCCGGTCACAAGCTCGCTTCTTTAACCTTTAGGCCACCATTGCCCCACTTGGAGGCAGCGAAAACGAGAAAAACTCTTTAAGTTGATAGGGTAAACAAACAGTTGCGGAGCTACATTATATAATTCATTTGAAGTTGTGTTTCTGTATTCCTGGCAAATGCAAGTCCAATATTCACTCTCTTTTAGCTCTGTTTTGTGGGCTCTACCAACTTCTGAGGGAAATATTTGGCTTATACGCAGGTAGTCTACAGTGGGTTTTTAGAGTGTTCTAACTGAAAACAGCTGCCTACTGCAGCTGAAAACGATGCTATCAGAGTGAACCAGCTAAACAATAACCTGAAAATCACTATAAAGCTCCTTAAGGCCAAGTGGAGCGGCAGATTTGGGTGATATAATTAGTAAGCGATTTGTAATTTTTGACAGGGGGTACGAACCTGGTTTGTTTCATTCACCTTGTCCAGCAAACCGCCCAGTGAACAACTTAAAAAAATAAAAATAATAATAAATATGATTTTCAAAGGTCCTTAGGCCCGTTTCAGAAAGCAGGTTTAGTGAAAACTGAGTCTGTTAACCCTGAGATGAGAGAAACTCTGGGTTTTCCGTTTCAGAAAGGGAGGTTAATCAAACCTGAGAGAGAGGGGTAACTCCAGCCCGTTTCAGAAAGAGAGGAAACTTAACATCAGAGTTACTATGGTAACAGAGTCTGTGAACCTAACCTGGTCGGGAGCAGGTTTTCTTCAATAAACCTCGAGTTTCTCTCAGTCTCCTCCCTCTGACACAGCGCTCTTTCATTTCCTCATTCATTCATTCAGTCTGTAGCAGGTGCATTTTAGCGCAGTTTGTCATCTGCATGAATAAAAAAAACAGGGTTGGTTTATTAACTCTGTTAGGCAGGCTAGAACAGTTTTTTTCTCGGACATGGCATGTCCTTTTGTTGACGATCTTGTTGATGAAGAAGCTGTATTACTTCGTAGAGAGTTAAACGTACGTCGGGAGATGATAGGCCCCGACTATAGATGTATTTTTTATTTCCAGATAACTACCTATTTGAGCGGTATCGTTTTTCTTCACAGTCCATCACATATGTACATAACCTTATCCGTCATCATATCACTAACGTCACCCATCGTGGACATGCTCTACATCCCAGCAGGTTCTTTGTGTCGCATTACGTTTTTTTGCAAACGGCAGTTTTTTTTACAACACTGGTGATGCAGAGCGTATTAGTAAAGCCACTGTATGCAGAGCCGTCAGAAGAATGTGACTCGCTCTGAAAAGTTTTTTAAACGTTTTTGTAGTGTTCCCTGGACACAAACCAGTAAGAGACATTAAAAAGGAGTTCCACAGTATTGCAGGTGAATGATGTAAAATCCTTTTGAAATAAATTATTTTAAAATATAAATCTGTTAATGACATGGTGCTGCAACCTCAGATTATAGGTTCAATACCACCCCACCAGTTTTCACCAGTAATATTATACTTGTGATTAAATATGAAATTAATACACTATATTGGAACTTACGCATTTACTCTAGCAGCAATTTTCGCCCACGCCAATTCTCGCTCTTTTGCAGCAGCAGCCGTGTTGCTTTTTTTTTTTACGAAAATCTACGTTCAAACTCACTGTATGTGCACATGAGTATTTCCAGTTCCAGAGGGGTAAAGTACGGCGGCTGATTTTTTTTGTGGTTGTTGCCATGGTGAATCGTAGTATCATAGTTCCATTCATGCTGCCTTTTTATAGTGGTGGTGCACGTGCTTAACTCTGAGTCAACCTACTCTTGAGTTGGTTGAACTAACTCAAATCAGCTGTTCTGGAACCGAAAACTCAGAGTTTCCCATCTCAGGGTAAATCAACTCAGAGTTCAGGGTTAGACTCAGACTTTGTTAAACCTACTTCCTGAAACGGGCCCCTGCGCACCCATGGTCCACCCACACAGGTGTTTTCATTTATTTTGCCTGTGTGGTAGCCTGACAAGCCAGACGACATCAAGATGTTGGGTCTGGGAACTCACCATTGACAGGGCTCAATCCGAGGGGCGGGATAAACGGTTGTCTTTCAAATTCCCTCTGCACGTAATAGGATAGCGCTACAACCAGGCAGAGCAACGAAGAAGGTAGCGGAGCTAGTTGATAGATTAAACTTTTGCTGTATCCGGTCGGCAAAACTCCGGACACATCTTCCTTTCTTAAGAATGATTTTTGTGCCGTTCTTTGTTCTTTTCTCAAAGAAAAGCTTAAGTCTTCCAGAAGACCGCTGTTCTCAGCAGCAGCAGCCATAAGCCTGCCCACCGACTCTATACACGATGTGATTGGCCTGACCAGAGTTTGGTTTTTCCAGCTCTCAAGCCAACGGAGAGTGCCTAAACCCCCCTGGCTGCAAATTAAATTTGCTGCCGCTAGGGTGCGTCTAGATTTCTAGGCTACCTGTGTGGGCCACTTTCTCAAGATTGTGTGGGCGTGTACAGACCATGCTTGATTGACACTTCCCTCACCCTCCTGTGAGTTACACTTTCATTATTCTTATTGGTTCATGAAGTTTGGTGACCTCACATAATTCTCAACATAGCACCACCCATATTAAACCTGAGCTGAGGTATAATTAATCACAACTGAAAACATCTGTGTGGATGTACAGTACAAAGCCTTTAAATAAATGAGTTTCATTCCGTTAAGGTGAAAATCACAGTTTAAACTAAATACAACAAACAAAGTGTACAGTACAACAGACCCGTAATGCCATGGTTACATGCTATTGTTCATCTAGAATGTATAAATATTGTGATTACATTTGGTAATATTATAATTAAGCCATAAGCCCAGCACCAGTTCAATTCAATCTCAATTAAATATGGGCTTTTGGTTTAAGTGCTTTGATATGCGTTTGCTGGGGAAAAAGAAAAAATGGTTCAAACAAGCTACTTTTTAACATTAACAGTTGCTTCAATGCCTCTCCCATCTCCCCGAAGCAGGATCTTTGCTTGACAGTAAAATTGAAATAAAAGAGCTTGGATCTCCCTAGTGTTACTTAGGTTCCTGTCTATGACTGCAAAAGTATGTTATTATGAACAATACAAACTTGGTTGCAAGTCTCGCCTGTTTTGACAGCAGTTTGATTTATAATCAATTCCCTGTTGATGCAGCATTGCCTTATGTATTGATAAATTATTCAGCTGTTTTATCAGGCAAGCTGTCATCAGTAAGCTGGAATAGGCTGAATGTTTTATAGTAGAATAAAATGAATAAAAAGGTTCAAGTAACTAAAACTTTGTTTTTTTTTAATCCAAATGTCAGCAGTGGGAGATGGTTCCAGCCAAGCTACAGATGAGACATCAATGGGCAGCAATGAGTCTGTATCGTCCCAGTCGTCGTCAGCCTCAGCCTCGGAGATGCCTGAGAAGAGTGACCATGTTCCCCTTAGCAACAGCCTCAGCTCAGGCAGCAACTCCGGGTGAGTGGTTCATTATGCTGAAGCCCCAAATCACCACTACACCACCTACAATGCAGGTTTTGGTTGGGAATCAAGTAGACATAAATTAATCCAAATGGTTTATTGCTGTATTGTTTAGATAATATTATACTGTAGATCCAAGATGAAACCTACAGAAGCAAGGGACTCAGAAAAAAGTTGCAATTACAAATCCGTCTGCTACTTCAGCACCACGGACAGCACCATAGATTTATTAATGCTCAGTAAGCCTACTGATCTTTCAGAGCCATGGCTGGGGCCATAGATTCTAACTTGCACAAACCCCAGTCAGATAAAGGATCAATGAGCCAGACTAGACTAACTAACTGTCCAACTAAACAAACCCTCTGCCCCTGCACTCTCTCTGCTACCGGGGGTGTGGGGGGTGGCAGGTTAACAAGGGGCATTGCTTACAAGGGGGATGGCATCCCGCCTCAAATCGCCTACTACTAGTACACACTAGTGTTCGATTTAGGCATGTTGTAATTAACTGGTCTCTGCTTCCAAAACACGGTTGTTAGCCTGATAATCAGACTCAGTTGCCATTTTGTTTCACTTCATTCATTCTCTATATGAATCACTGAACATATTGGAGATGGGGGTGGCAAATCACAGGTTTGGAACCAAGCTACACAGCTGTGACTTCAAGCAAGTGCACTTTCACTACACAGGCAAAATACAAGTGTAATGTAAAGCCATTTTTTAAAGTAGGAAATAATTACTTTTCATGTGGTTGATTCTGTGGTGGCATTGTCATAATTATTGTGATTGTTTGCAAACAGTAGTAATGTTAAAAGTATTATTAGTATTCTAGTTATTAGTCGTATTAGGGACATTTTACAGTTAGATTTGACTAAGCTAATCAAGACTATCAGCTCCACACAACTCTCTCTGTATTTCTCAGCATAGCTGTGTTCAGAAGATTGTGTCGTCCGGCGACTTTCGTGCGCAGAAACTCGAGTGAAGATAATTACCTCTTCTGAAGAGTCCAACATCATCATTTTTAATCCAGCTGCGTGGAGGAGGGGTGGGGGCTGTGCGCGATCACGGAAGGCTTGTATCATGTGGACGCGCCAACATTTTTGTTGTCCATATTTAGAATTCCTCATGGGGGCGACAGAAACTACGTACTATAGCTTTAATGAAGACCTGAACTGCCAGTTATGTTTCTAATTGCACCAAAATAAGATGATGAGTAAATTATTCCTATGTTAACCATTAGCACACTCAATAAGGGCCTTACAATAATGTCTCTTAAATCTCGTTCCCTCTTCCCTGGGAGATTATTAAATCAGAAATGCATCTTGCCCTCATTGTAGAATTACTGCTTGAATACTTGTACTCCTATATAGCATCATAGTAGCAGTTACACTTCACTGCACTGTGTGGTTGCGGTGCAGTTCTGTCTTTTCCACCCTGGTGAAAAGAGTATTTAACAAGGATTATTATTACTAACAATAATCGATATTTGAACATTATGAATTGACTCACAGCACTCACAGCAAATAACCATGTCAATTTTTAATGTGAATCCTTCAGAGTTAATAAAAAAATAAAACAATAGATTAAGCAATAGTGCAATTAATGTTTAGTCTCAGTCCCGATGTTTATGCTATTAGTCAAATGTCAGCCACTGTTTGTACTTCTCTCTCTGTCTCTTGTACTAATACTAGATGGAAAATGCTTCAACAGGGCTTTGCCTCTCTCTGGCTTCTCCTTTCTCTCCTCACTCTCTCTACTAAGTCCTTGGTCCTTTTTGTTGTTTCCAGCCCATGACTTGTCTTGAATGCTGATGTGAGAGATGACTTATTGGGTTATGCTGCAGATGTTAGACTCACTGCTGTGTCATGTCTACAGATTCACCTTGGAATAGACTTTTTTTCCCCCTCATTCACTGTCCCCTTCTCCTTCTCCATCAGCTGAAAAGAGCTGTAAAATAAAAACAAATCCATCTCACAACTTGACACAGGACAATGTGATTCCTTTCTCACTTTGACCTCTGTGGGTATGTGCCCACCTGTGTGTGTGTAGGCATGTGCGTATCGTGCATTTTTTCTCTAAATTGCAGGATTAGATGAGCAAGGCTACAGTATTTTACTTATATAACCAACTCCTCTTTTTTTTCCTCTCCTGCGGGTATTTTTTTGCACTTTCCCACATATGTGGCATCATGTTGGAGGACGGAAGAAGCAACCAGGAGGAGGTCGTAAATCTCAGCTCTTATTTGTTTGGGAGACAGGTGGCCGTGCGTTGGCCGTGTAAATCGTATTGACATTGGGGAGATATTCATCTTGTTTACCCTTATAGCCGCAGCCCCTGTCCCTTTATGAAGACTTGCGCCATATGTCACAGGGTGTCGCCCTGGCTTTGTTCACTCATAAATCTTAGCATGTGAGATGGTAGAGACCTGTTAGCACAGCACCTCTCTGGCCTGGAACCCAGGGATTCGGCTTCAGTCCTAGCCAAAAAGAGCAGTAGGGAAGGCAACTGCTAGATTACTTCCAGCCACTCTCAGAAATGTATTATCTGCATTCTGGTGTGCTCAAAAATGCACCTGGAAAACAGCACATTTTAGTCGGTTTTCTGCAGTATAGCTGCAGCAAAATCTGCCTGGTCATACACTAATGCATCCTGACTCACTATATCATGCAATGCCTCTTTGTGGACTGTGGCATGATTTATTATCTCCGTCATTTTCGATGTCTTGCCTCATTTCTCCTCTTCTCCCTAAATTCAGTCACAGCGTCTCCCAGTGGTACTGTTGCCTCAAGTCCTACCCGATGAGGTTACATTTGTTGGCCACTTTTCCTTCCTCTCCCCTGCTCTACCTCCAGCCATCCATTGCTCTTGCTGGCAGACAGCTGTGGATCATAAAATGGTGGATCAGAGCTTATTTCCTACCCACCCAAACTGGCGGTGAATGGACCTGCAGCTTGGCTGATGGTTTGATCCCACTTTCTACTAGAAACGCTACTAAATCCCACCGCTGCCCTGCTTCCTTTAATAGAAAGACAGTTGATAGCCCCGCTCATCCCCGTGTTAACTCCACGCCAGGATCAACAAGGCCTGGATGCTTCAGGGTGAAATTCCTGCAGTAATGAGAAGCAGCAGTCCACTCCTGTTGATGAATTTCTCCCTGCTACTAACCTGGCAACGTGGGGTAATGTGCGATAACCCTGATGGTTGTAATAATAAAATACCAAAAGATCTCTAGTTGCACTTCACTTTGGAATTCGATGCATGTTTCTTTTTTTATTATATCAAATCTCTTGCATATTACGATATGTATGCCTGTAAAAAATCCTCACAACCTAATATTCTTAAACTTGTCACACTTTTTATGAATATTACTAACATCTCGAGAGGGATTTTTATGTGGGCCTCACATACAGTGCATTTTCACACGAGCCCCCATTTACTGTATTTAATCATGTTTACAGAAGAAGCTTAGCTAGGCCTGTGATGGGGGGAAAACAACAGATGAGCAATTCAAAGCATGATGCTATTTTTGTTGAAGAGAAATGGTAAACGATTTCCCTCGGTTTGGCTTAGCTATAATTGTGAAAGCAATTTTGGGATGAATCCATTTACCTCTGGTACATTTAACAAGTTTCTAGGGCAGCCATGTGACATTCACTGATTTTCCCTAACTGTTCATTCTATAATAATTTAGTTATCTGTTTATTTTAAAGATCTTCACAGATCTGTATAATGCTCTTTCAACTGAAATAAGCAGCTTGATATGTTAAGTTTTCTCAACTATGTGTGTGCATGCATTAGATTTAATGCATTAGATTTTATGGTATTCAGGGGTTTGGTGTGTATCTGAGTGGGTTCACCTGTAGGTGGGTGAAGCGTTGGTGCTCCTTTGCTCTCCCTTCTCTTGGCTGTGACCCAGGCAGACAGTGGTTATGCCTGGGCCCAGGTTAATGAGTGGATTTGCTGCACTGCAGCGCACTGTCCCCCCATGCTGATGTGGAGCAGCTGAGCACCACAGTGGCCCCACACTGCTGCAGAGCTATAAATCACCCACAGTCAGGCCAGGCCCGAACGGAACAGCCACTTCTGGGGATGAACAAGCACACTGAGAGGGAGTCAGGGGAAGGAATAGGCAGAGGAAGCGATACAGAGGGGGGAAAGAAAGTGTGAACCCAGTACCATGTGCTCACCTATGTCTACATAAGATCCCCTACCATTTTCCCCCTTAAGGACATCTTTCTCTCTCTCTTCCACCAGTGCCAACGTAACCACTATTCACAACATCCTCTCAACCTTCAGCCCCTCCCCAGCTGTTCCCTCTAATTGCCTTTATTAACGTCTCTATGGGAGCGGCAGCTAGGAGAAATTTGCTCATTATGCACTGTATTAGCACTGGCCCTGGGGCAGGCATGGAACACAGAGGGATGCCTGGCTTAGACTCCTGCTCGCCTCTGCTCCACTCTGCTTTTACCAAGACCCCTACCTCGATCCTTTAGGTGGACAATAGACTCGTTGGCCCTGACACTAGCCAGTGTAAAGCACAGCTACTACTGTAAACGGAGCAGCTTATGGTGAGAGTGTTGGAGTGTTATTGTCTGAGTTTACAAATACAGAAGTTATATACAGTACATTCCTGTAGGAGGTGAATGTACATAAATGGTGACAAATTAAAGGGAAAATCAACATAAAGTGGAACACTGTAAGCCTCCAGGATACTTATCATTTATCCATCGGGACGTTTTATTTTTTTATATTTTCAACTTCAAGTGACAAAAGTGTAATTTTTGTATCAATGGTTTTGTATCATTCTTTTGATGTCACTCTTAGTGGTGGTTGCACACAGATCTGTATTACAGTTGTTCTTTTGTCTGTTCTTAAAACAAAAAGGCAAACAACTGGACCACATTTGATTATTCCTTCAGAATCCGCATTACGTTTAATTCATGACTGTTTGCGTCCCTTTATTCGGAATCCTCTTCCTACCAATACTGTCGACGCAGATTATTTTGGACTGAGATTTTCTTTGTTTCTTTGTTTGTCTGTCTGACCTGTGTACTTTAGACTAGAGCTGGGCGATATGGAGAAAATCAAATATCACAATATTTTTGACCAAATACATCAGTCGATATTGCGGCGATATTGTAGGATTGACTATTGGTGCTTTCCCAAAATATTAACACAATGAGAGTTTTGATAAATAATCATCAATAATGTGGATATAATGACTAAGTAGGTAAAGGCAAATAATAGAACAGCTAGAACAGTCTGGTAAGTTCAGAAAATTACATCACTTTACTGTAATGCAACCTTTAAAGTGCCCATATTATGAAAAAATCACTTTTATTTTGTGTCACGCATACAAACTTTGAAAAAAACCATCCATGCTGTTTTGAGTGAGATGGGACGGGTTTCTGAATGTGTCCTGCCTTCAGTCTCTGGGTGAGCTGTTCAAAATCTGCACGGCTTTCTACGTCACTAGCCGAGACGAGGGGCCTAGGGGGCTAACCATTAGCATAGCTAGCATGCTAGCTCGTTCTCAATGGCAAAACACTGCTACAACACACACAAATTCTTACACTTACATGTCCCTGTTCTGCAGGTATTCCACACAAAGTTGGAAGTCCGCCCTAGTTTAGAAGAAGTCTCCCGGCTAATCCTGCCTTGTACAGGCCGAAGTTGCAGAAACAGCTAGCTAGCTCATGTAATCCTTACCTATGTGCGACTGACAACAAAGATGTTACAGAAGTTGAGAGGTCTCACTCTGTAGCTAAAACAGAGACCTGAACACAGGGTGAAAATAGGAGCAGCAATGTGCAGTACAACAAAAATATGGTGTTTTTTGAAGATTAAACCATGTAAACCTATTCTGATACAATCTCAAATTACAATTATGAACCTGAAAATGAGCATAATATGGCCACTTTAAAACCAGGAAAAGACAGCACTTGTGTCACATCACTATCATTTCCAAAATTTAGGACTATATCTAGTCTCATATATCAATTTAGATATATCAATATATTGCCCAGCCCTACTTCAGATAAGTTGACAGGTTGAGCCAGTTAGTTTTAGGGCGTTTTCACACATACCTCATTTGGTCAGGACTTTTCAGTTTGATCCGAACCAAAATTACAGGTGTGAAACCTTCCCCCGGAAGGATCAAAAGACCAAATTTTGGTCCGATTAAAAAGAGGTGGTCTCGGTCTGGACCAAACTGAACCATGGTTCGTTTATAGGGTGAAAGCATTTTTTGGATGGTTCGGACTTTCGGACCAAATACAAGAAACTCTGGCAGGCTCTCCTTGTGTTACAAGACCGGGGAAGCTCCTTTAAGGAATAGCTTGGTGCTTAGTGTGTAGGCTACATGAGAGAGTGAGAGTGACGGTGAATGCGCTCAGAGTAGACCGCTGTCGGCTATCAGAGCAGAGAATACATCAGCAGTTTATTTGTTAAGTGGTAGTAAATGTACAGTGTAGGTTTCCGTTTGTCTCTGAATAAATTCTCCAGAAAGAAAGTTCCCGTGTCATGCTTCTCAATATCACAACAAAACAAAAAGAGCCGCGGCAGTAGGGGAGAGCAGCAGTCAGTTGAAAAAACTCTGACACAGAGAGAAGATACGAGAGGATAGGATGCCCGTCTACAAACCAATCAATTATAAGTATCTGGAGACGCAGCTCACGTATGTGATGACGGTAGGACGTAGTTTTGTCACGTATAGATCTTTAGGGCGCTTTCATAACTGCAGTGTGAAACTAAAACTTACCGGATCAAATGTATACAATGTAACAAAAACATGAACCTTGGTTCGGACTTCCATGTGTCAAAACGCCCTTACAATATTGTTACTAGTTGGCTTGAGATATGGAGCACAGGAAGTTTCGAAACAGAAGGTTAAATACATGTATTTGTACGAGTTTAAATGTCAGACCTTCAAATTAATGAATCAAAGTTTCTCTTGATAACCTTTCAGGTTAATATGGACCACTGTTGTCCTTGCTATTGGGATAAATGTACAGCCTGCACACAATGGGAAATCAAAGTGCGACCTCCCCTTTTTGTAGCTGCTGTAGAATAGAATACGATGGAAGTTGTATTCGTTTTTGTGTGATATATTACATTTAAAAAATATTATAGTAATCATATTCTCTCATTTCTGTGCTGCATCATTTCTATTTTATTAATGCCTATGACTTCAATTGACCCAAGTTTGCAATGATTTATTTGCTCTTTAATTCTGATGTGCAATGTCACAGATGTGGCAAAACATCTGGAGGCAGCTAGTTAAAATGATGGTTGTGGATGGTGTCGAAATCTACCACTGACCAAGCTACAACCCATTGCATTTTTTCTTTTGAATTCCCACCATCACAAGTGCTCTGGATCGGTGTAGAAATGTATTCTCACCTTGTCTCCATAACAACAGGTCTATCTAAAGAAGACATAGTGGCATTTGAGGGGAAAATGCTACGCTACGGTCTAAAGTGCAAATATGCCATGTTTTCAGTCAATAGATAACACCATAGGATCTGTGTGCTTTTTTATCTACAGGGCCCCCACAGCAGGAGCCTCCTGCTCCAATACTGGAGCTTCAGGAGAGAGCCAACCTGCTTCCACCACAGCTGCCTCTGAAAAAGAAAAGCCAGAGGAGAGGTAAGACAGGGTTCCCTCTCTTTGGACTATTTGCCTGTGTTCTGCCAACTGGATTTTATAAATGCAGTTGACTACGTTTTTCCTGTTTTTATCTCTGTTTCGTTTAGTCATTTTCACACTCATCTTCACTAAATGTCACACTCTGGGATTCTTTCACTCTCGCTCGCTCGTCTTATCTTGCATGTTCACTCAACAAAATCACCAACTCCCTCACTCGTCTAACATCTACTTGCAGCCTTGCACATCGATATTTTCCCTGACTTTCTCATATATTCACCAGCCCTTAATTTGGTTTACCTTTGAGGGATCTTAATGCAACACAAGTATCAGCTACAGCAGGGGCAGCAACCTTCTTCCCTTTCAGTCAAACCCCAGATACGCAGAGGTATCTGAGCGAACCCGATGGGACTGTGTATACAGTCTTCCCATTACACTGGTCTATAGCTCTGCTTCCTTGATGCTAAATGATGAATTCATTTTCCGTGCTTTTCAGATGTTACTGAGGAAATTATAAAACGCTCGGTCATTCTGTGGGCAATCCATTCATGTTATTTTCATAGAAATGCAAATCCTCATTTTTTCCAAATGCGGTTCCACGAGAGTGCGTTCTTCCAATTCTGAATGCAAGAACTCGGCTGAACATTGTTGTATTGACAACTCTGTGACCACAAACTTTTTTTTATAGTTTGTGTATCTTCTTTCTCCTCTCTCATCCTACATTGTTGCTGCTCTGCAGAAAGAATATGAAATATTTATCAGGGCATCGTGTGTTGAAGGCACAATTTCTACATGGTAATTTTGCTGGCATTCGAGATAACGGTTTGCTATGGTGGGCAAAACAACCTTTCTGTGGAAACGTTTTTTATGTTTTCCGGAGCGCAATGGCATAAATATGCCTTTTTACTAACGTTTTCAGAGCGATGAATATGGTTTTCTTTGAAGGTGCTCTTTTACATCAAACTGATTTAAAATGCAGCTTCTAAGCTCACAAATGTATAAAAGCTGAAGCACCACAGAGAGAATTTTTTATTCTACCTCTGTTTGTGTGCAAACCTACTTTAGAGTCCCCCTGCCACGTTTTAATTATCTCACCATAGATGGGTGTCTGCTGGGTGTGCCACCTTTTCCGCTGGACAAACCTGCTACAGACAGCGCTCTTTTTCATTGTGTTTGTGCACGCACACGGGTGCACGTGGGTCTGATTTGACTCACTCGCTGGTCTGTCTAGACTAGACATAGGGCCCAGCTCCTCTCTTGCCTCTGTTCCAGCCTGGCCCATTTCTGCTGTTTCAGGCTAGTGAGTGAATGAACAAGCAGGCCCCGGGCCCAGATTGAACTGTGCGGTAATCCTCCACATAGCTCCGCCAGCTCACTGATTGCCTTCATTTTTCAGTGTCACCAGCAGGAAAGCCAAGGCAGTGTACCCATGTGAGGCTGAGCACGACTCTGAGCTCTCCTTCCAGGTCGGCGCAATATTCAACGCCGGTAAGTGTTATCGCCTACACCAGTCGCTCACTCAGAACCAGCCCTGGCATATTGGATTTAGAGGAAAACCGAACACCCAATCTGATCTTCCCAATCGAACAGAGAGATGAGACGAGGAGAAGGAGGGGGAAGGAACAGGGGAGGGGGGGGTGGACGACACAGATTTGCTCTCCAGTGTGTCTGGAAGAGGCTCGACTGAGCTTTAATCACTCTCAGAGGAAATGAGGATTTTGTAGTTCCTATTTTTGCCTTTTTATGTGATACACAGACACTATGGGAAACATGGTGGTGTCTTTGATAAGATCCCACAATGCATTGCAGTTTATTGGTTGTTTTTTTGTCTTTCTCTTAAAAGGTGCGATCACATCTTTTTTGACATTTCCCTGCAGATATAAGTAAACCGTTTGCCCTGAAAGATATAATAATCTAAAGTTTTGATCTAAATGTCAACAACTGACATTAATACATATGGATTGGACGACTGAAACCTCACCTTAATCATTTTTCATGTACAGTATTTTCTATTTTAATGCGTGCACATTACAGCCAACAATATTTCTTTGAGTTCATGTCAAGGTAAATGCCTACAATGGCAACATTGTATTTATTACAAAGTGGATTTCCAACTCATAAAAACAAACTCCTATCATCTGAATAATAATAAACACAAAATCAATGAAGTATCACATTTTAAAAAACTAAATTAGATTATGTTCTAGAGGCCATTCTCTTATTCAGAAATTTAATTTTGGAGCTTAACTGTTTTGTTTAGTTAAAGTATTACAGAATGATGGTATGTGTTTCTTTTGGATCTCGACTTAAATCTCCAGTTGGCTCGATACAGAGTTTGGGTGTTTAAGTGTAGTTTTGTACACACACGCTTCAAATTAAGTGACTGACATGTTACATAAATGTTACACTATGAGGTTTTCCTTAACTAAACATCTATAGTATCTAGTATTTTGAGAACCCTTGACATTTTGCATATTTTTTGCACATATATATTTCTATTCAACTTTCCTTAAACATTTTAACTTAACCTTTCAACTTCTTGTTTTACCGTGCTGCATCACCAAGTCAAATTCCTGTGTACATTTGGCGAATAAAGTAATTCTTATTCTGATTATTTCTAAATGTATTTGTGATTATTTATTTATTTTTTTAGTCTGAGCTATGTGCTTAACAAATGTGCAAAAGGTCAAGAGGTCTGAGTACTTGAGCAAGCCACTACAGTTTGTCTCAAGAAAAATCTACATGTCTCCTCACCCTTAAAACTAAAAGGACAATTTTGCCTTGTTTTTTTTTATTTTTTTTAAAGGTGCAATTACTGTTGGTTTGGTTTAGTTCGGTTTAATTGTGTCATAAAACAATGTATACATGACATACTCAGTCACTGAACAAACTTAGTGTTAGAATGCATTCAGACTAGATCAGGCGCTTAGGAGAAAACGCCGGTCCTCCCATTCATTTGATCAATTGTGAAATACAAAGTCTACTTGAGCTACTTTGTGCTGTTAAAGTACACAACTGTTAGCCTGACAAGCCAGACCCACATCAAGATGTTGGGTGTGGGAACTCACCATTGACAGGGCTCAATCCGAGGGGCGGGATAAACGGTTGTCTTTCAAATTCCCTCTGCAAGCAATAGGATAGCGCTACAACCAGGCAGAGCAACGAAGAAGGTAGCGAAGCTAGTTGATAGATTAAACTTTTGCCGTATCCGGTCGGCAAAACTCTGAAAACATCTTCTTTTTTTAAGAATGATTTCAGTGCCGTTCTTTGTTCTTTTCTCAAAGAAATGCTTAACTCCAAGTACTACTTCCAGAAGACCGCTGTTCTCAGCAGCAGCAGCCATAAGCCCGCCCACCGACTCTATACACGATGTGATTGACCTGACCAGAGTTTGGTTTTTCCAGCTCACAAGCCAACGGAGAGTGCCTAGACCCCCCTGGCTGCAAATTAAATTTGCTGCCGCTAGGGTGTGTCTAGATTTCTAGGCTACACAACTGGCCGATTTAAATGACACTCCCACACTGTTGTACAACCCTGTGGAAAATCGCTGGAGTGCCTGAGGCTTTGCGAATGCAGCCTTAATGTGTACACAAGTAAAAAACAAACAAGTATAGAAAAACAGGTACGAGTGTAAAACGTAGTACCCATGCTAAGGTTTTTAGTTGTGCTTATTAGAAAAAGTGCAATGAGCGTAGATGAAGTTTATCCTTTGTTCTAAGGATGGGCTTTATTATGATTTGACTAATTAATGATTATAAACTACATTTGGCGATAAATATCCTAAAAATAGTAGTAAAAATAATCCCATAGCAGTTTGTTAATGTACTCACTCAGATAGGAATGGGGCTCTTTGTTTTTCTGTTGTTTCTCATTTTAATGGGGACAAGCTTATGTAAAAACACCTTTTAACAACATCAGAAAACAATAATAATATAGAATGAGTTGTGTCCTTGTGGTAGCCCTTGTTGAATGTTGGTGGCGCGTCAACTCTTTTGATTACACTTGATTACAAAAGATTGGACTTTTAAATTCCTTGTTCATGTTGTGTTCAATAGACACACAAGAGCCCTGTCGGTAAGCACATTTCTTTGCGTCCTGAGGCCAGCTGAGACATGTTACAAGAAAAACAAATAAGTATTGAATTACTTTATTTCTTGATTTGGCCCATTTTATCCATGCAACTGATGACTTGCAAATGCACTCCAACTTTTTAATTGGCTCACTTTGTATGTACATCAAGAATCCTGGGAGGATTTTGAGAAGGCTGTCACAGAAATGCTCTGTGCTCTTGACACATCTGTCAGTGAAAAGCTCCGTTTTGCAGCTGAGGTTAAACTCAGGGTGATATTTTAGCAAAATGGGATCCAAAAAACAGACTCGAAATCTGCAGTAGATATAAAAATGAGTCACAGTGGAGTTTAGTGTAACCACATAATTGCTGTATCCTCTTCAGACCTGTACTCTGTTCGCTCTGACACATGTGCACATGCTGTATATACTCACCAGAGGCTCTGTGTCCTCTGTCTGTCCCCTACCCTCCCTGTGCTGCTTTCCCCCCTGGTGACGCTGTGTCCTCTCCTGCAGTGACCCAGTCGAGAGAGCCAGGCTGGCTGGAGGGCGAGCTGGAGGGAAAGAGAGGCCTCATCCCTGAAAACTATGTGGAGATGCTGTAGCCCCAAATGGAAATATTTATGGACAAGTTATCACATCCACCAGGAAAAAATATGCAGACATGAATGTGCATCAACTCTGACATTCACCATAGAACCTCGTTTATCCAAATCTCTGAATTCTCTCAAGCAAGTGACAATAGGTTACTACTGGTGGGCTATTCTTGATAAACAAGTATATCCATTTTTGGCTGGCAAGTAGACGTTTGTGATCCATGTGCAAGCATGTTTCTTTCTTTGAATTGACTTATCTACTTGGATTTCAGCATTGTAATCTCAAAATGGGTTTGCACTTACAATATTCTGCTGTATACAAAGATGCTGTAGCCTATAAACATCCAGGTAACTTTGTAGCAGCACTAGAGGGGGCGATTCTCTCTGTTAAAGGTCTCGCTCTCTCCCCCAGTTATACATGGTATCCATGAGCTCCCAAGTCAAACAGTGATCCTCAGAAACTGTAAGGAAGAATGTCAGCACTCAAGTCACTGTAATCCGTTTTTGTTAAAAACTGCTTTTGCACCGAATCCAGCAGCTTTAGACCTTCTCGACAATGATGCACAGTGTGTTTTCAGCTTTTAAAAGATTAGACATACTGTACTTAACCATGCCTTATTCTTTAGAACAGCCAGTGTAAATGTATGTACGGGTATGTATGAAAATTAATTAGAGTGTTACTGCTTTCACTTTTAAAATGTTGCATTTGGATATTCAAAATGAAGCATATCGCTATTGTAATTTTATTTTATTTTATTGGCACATTGATTGCATGACTTTTGAATTATAAATACACTCTGTACTGTTTTGTTCTTGGTGCACTCCTTTACAGAAACACAGTGAAACGCCTCTTTGATGACTGATGAGCCTCTCGTGTTAAACACTAGCGTCAGACAGAGTCAGCAGAGGTACATTTAAATAGGTAGTAATGATTGAAACCAAGTGTTTGTTTTTCCTGTCAAATGATCTGTTTTGTTTGTTTTCAAAGCTTCTTTTTTTTTTAACTTCTCTCAGTTTACTCTGAGCAGAGAAATGAGACACTCCCACAAAGTTGAAATTTTAGTTTTGCATTATTTTATCTTTAACGTCTGTATAAGTGATTAGAAATCCACATCTTATAAGACCACAACTTGCAGTATTTAAAGTTTTACAACTGTTTAGTGTATATAACCTAAATATTAAAAAGAGTTTATGACTGCAAGGTATGTTTGACAAGCCTCCGTTAAGTGATGGACAGGTTTTCATATGGATTGGTTTTAGCATGTACACATGTCGCATTACAATGTATCCATCAGCTGTTCAAGAAGACACTTTAATGTTTCTGAGAGCTTTGGTTCAGCAGGCTTTTTCAATTGCAATAATTTAAGACCTTGATTTATGATGTTTGTAAAGGGCCTTCTTTCATTTTGATACCTTTGGGTATCCTCTTGATCCATGTTAAACAAATAAAGCTTCCTTTTGTTCTTTACTGTAATATAATTTTTTTCTCATAACATAAATGTGTTGAATGATAATTTAACAGAATAAAGTCTTATCAAAGATTTTATTTAACAATCAAAAAATATTATCTTAGGCATGGATTTCATGTACAGTACTTTAAGCAAAAATTCAACAGTAAGACATTTGTTCACCAAAATAAAACATTAACTCTGTGGAAAGCACTGCAGCCATTGTTACGACCACGTTTTGCTGAATGAGAATTATAATAAGTGTCAAGTTTATATTTGGAGAAATTTACCATTTGAAATGTGAAATCTAGCACTATGTCTAATTTTGTGATGACTCATCTGTTGTCACCGAGAGGGCCCAGTTTCCCACAGAGTCTAGGAATAAAGTGACTGGTGGAATGAGGATCCATTCTGAAGCCAGTACTGTTACAGTGAGCCATGTAGTGTAATGTTAGCCTTCCTCTTTGTATCGACCTGCACTGGTCCATCTGACTTAAAGCTACTTCCAAAATAACTTTCCAAAACGGGGTTTAAAAATAAATCTTTAATAGAGGGAAACACAGTAATCCACCTCCCTGATCCATTATCATCTCAGCTTCACACATGTTATTTCTTACACTACATCTCTGTAATTAATTAACACACCGAATGGCCTCAAGACTCTTGCTTTGGCCTCAGTTATGTAATTACCATCAGTCCACCACCACACTTAGTGAGTGTGCTGCTCCTATACTATTTAGAAGTATAAACACACACACTGTGTCCACTTTGAAAATACCAAAGGTTGTAGCTGTGGTTTCATTCAGTGAGACACATATGTCCACCAGTTCCCTAAAGCAACCGCAGAAGCGATGATTACATAATGAAATAAGGCAGAGCTAATGAGATGGGCAAAAATATTCCCCCACTACCAGCCCCACCGCCATCATCTACCCCGGGGGCCCTACATCATCATCTTCCCTCTGCCAGAATACTGCTGAATCATAGAGACATCCACCCTGTCTGCCTCTCACTATGCTTTGGACAGTCTGTCCGAGAGCGTGCCATGTTGCTCTATCTGCCCTCCTTTTCCCTTTTTCTTCTACCTGTCTGTGTCTCAGGAATAAAACTCTGTCCCTCTCCAACTTGCCTTCCTTCTCTTTCCTTTTACCTCTTCTACTCCTCAGTTGGTCTTTTCTGGCAGTGTAATAGTAATCTGTTTATGAACTCAGTTTTTCTCAGTGCATTTATCTTTCCTTCTAAATTTGTGAATATGGCGCAATGAACAACAATGGTCATTTGGGTGGGTCCGCCTGTGAGCTGCCTTAATATCACTTGAGGTTGTGTTACCTGTGGTGTTCTGTGTCTCTGCATGCATTATGCATCAGCGTCTATCAGTCTGGGATGCGATGTATACATTTGTGTCACCGTGTCGATTTAGACTAGATGTAGGTGTGTTTGAGTAAAAACCCAGATGGACGTTTTCATTTCTCTATTCCCAGAGTCCTGGCTGTGTGCCAGCTGTCCTCTGCCTCCTATGACGCAGTGTCCTTCAGCCTCAAAACATAGTCCAACGCCATGACTCAGCTTAGATCAAAGCCTACAGCAGTTTACCTCTAACGATGAGCGAATGACACAACTAAGTGCCACAAATGTGTCTGAATTTCCCAAATGTGCACGGCTGGAAGTAACACTAACTTAATACATTCCTATCCTCATCTGGTTCCTTCAGAGTGCAAATCCTCTGACATATAATCATAATAGGACTTGATGTATTATTGGGGGTGAAAACTGAGTGGGAATTTGGAGAAAAGTAAATTTCAAACATAAACGAGAGAATGTGAAGGGAAGGGAAAAAAAAAACAGCTCAGAGAGTGGGCCACAGAAGCCGCCATGTGCGCGGGCGCAGCCGTGAAATCAGCCTGATCCAATAGATTCTGTTTATCTGGCACAACTACAAGTGGAAGCAATTGGAAATCTGGGGGAGATTTGGAGAAGGCTGTGGATTCGGAGAGAGAGAGAAAAAAAATGAGCAAAAAAGTAATACTGTCTGCTCTACAGTCTGGCAAAGCAGGCGTGTTTTCAGATCAGCCTTTAACAAGGTTAATGGTGATTTTTCTCCACAGGCGCCGTTTTACAGCAAAAGCCTCGTCGTCGCATGCTTTATCTCTGTCATTTTTACTCTCTTCTCTTTCCGTTTCTCTTTGGTCTCTTCATCTGCTCTCCCCTGTGACTGATGTACCTTATGCTGCTCCATATCATTTTTGTTTTTCCATGCTAACTGTGTTGTTTTTTTTGGCTCATTATCCTCCCCAGCCACCAAATGCAGCTGTTTCGAATTTACCCACATCAAACAGCCCATTTTTCAGGGCACGTTTCCCTTGCTTCTGTCTCATGGTACAATTTTCATCACACCTACAGACCATGCATACATATATACACACACACACACGGACAAATTACAGCACATCAAATGATGAATTGAACAGTTTTATTAGAATCTTGCAATAGTTTTGCAAACACAAGTATGGCAATATCTGCATCAAGATATACAGTAACTGGTTTTATTGGTTTATGGTGAAGGATGTCTACTGTATGTTTGCTGGATAGTTGCAGAGAAATATTGTACAAAGCATCTGAGTAAAAAGTCATTTTTGGAATTGGAAAAAAAAGCATTTGTATATATTTATATAGTAATAAGAAATGCACTGCCATGGCTGTGGAGATATGGCTTAGTCTCTCTACACCCGATTCATCACCGTGAACAGAAAATGGCAATGACGTGACTCCACACACAGTGACGCGATAGATAGAAAGTGTACTATGTAACAGCAGTTGAACACATTCTGAGTCATTCGTGCCAAAAAGCAGTTTGTTTAGAAGGAGACAGCTTTGAAGATAACATTGCTCCCTCAAGTCGAGGGAAGGTTTTTTTTGTATTTGCAGAAGGTGGTGATTAATGGATACGTTTTGTTTCTTTTAAAGGAATAGTTCAACATTTTTGGAAACACATTTATTAGCTTTCTTGCAGAGAATTGTATTAGAATATTGATTTCACTCATGTTGGTATGGTATGGTATGAAGCTACAGCCAGGAGCCAGTTAGCGTAGCTTAGCATAAAGACTGGAAACCGGAGGAAACAGCTAGCCTGGATCCGTACAAAGGTTACAAAATCTGCTTATAAGTAAACCTGTGGGCTTTTTATTGTGTATATTAATCCTTATTGTGTATTTATTTATGTATCCTTATTTATTGTGTATATTAATCCTCGACAGTTTGTATGGCGTATGTGACAACTGTCTGCAGGTGAAGCAGTATTATGTGTATTTTAAGAATGTCAAATGAATCAATCTATCTATGTGCTGGACTATTTATTGGCCAAGAGCAGTGACTTTCCCAACAGTCTGGCACATAACCCCCCATAAAACTACAACGTCATCACAACAACATTTTTACACCTTTTCTACTGAAACAAATGAGATGCGTTTTAATTATTGAGTTTAAGAGGTGCTCGTACATGGGACTTTTTTTATACCTTTGGACAGGGCCAGGCTAGCTGTTTCCCCCCTGCTTCCAGTCTTTATGCTAAGCTAAGCAAAGCTAACAGTCTCCTTGCTGTAGCTTCATATTTACCATACACACCTGAGAGTGACATAAATCTTCTCATCTAACTCTCAGCAAGAAAATGAACAAGCGTACTCCCCAAAATGTTGAACTAGTCAAAGCCTTTATTTCCGGAGTGCAGAAGGTTCACACAAGGGCTTGAGAACATTACTGATAACATTGTCGTAATTATCTGTGTATAGATTTGAAAATTTTTACATTACCATTCTTTGGGACAAATTTGTTTCTGTTATGATTGAAATGTATTTTGGCAGTAAGTGAAATATGTCCAGTTAACAACTGGAACTCGAAATAAGTCAAATTTGAATTGGCCAAACCTCAGGTCTAATCTCTACATCCATCATTTGTTTTTGTTTTGTGTGTGCATTAAGTTTATTTTAAAACTGAAAAGTCAAGAACTTTCTTTCACGTATCCCAGTTTCAGTAGTTTGTGATTTCTGGATTTTATTGTGGTGCTCATCAACATTACCGCCATGGGTTAGGAAATCATTTCAACAGCAACAACTCAAGGATCCATCACTTGATACATCTTGTTACAAAATAAGAAATACCTTTTGATTATTTTTTTTTTGTTTGAGCCACTTGAACAATGCAAAAAGTAAAAATAAAAAAAAAAAGATGCAAAATCAAATAACTTTACTTAATAAGTAGATAATAAATGTACTCTCTCTAACATTCAGGTAGTAAGTTCCATAAGTCTCTCACAATGTATGATACATTCATTTCTCTATTTGGCCCTTTCTGGCACTGACCCTTACTGTAAATTCTTCTCTGTGATCCAACACACAGAACATAGAGAGTGGGAAACACATTTTTCCAATATTCCAACAAGATGGTTAAAGTAGAAATGTTTTTATACTATACTCAACATAAGGACTTGCTGTATTATTTACAATATATACTGTAAAATTGTAAATCAGGTGAGATAAAAAGGCACAAGTTTCCCTTTTTTAAATACAATGTAAACGTCTCATCAAAAAGCATGCATTAACATTTCATTTTACAAAAAGGATATCATTTTTAGACAAAGTACTTAAATATTGTTTTCCAGCAAAATATAATTCTCTCAAAAATACTTTCCCATTCATCCTATGAACCTTTAGACAGTTTTTTATTCTTTAAAAAGGACAAAAAAGGGGGCAAAAATAAAGAAACAGAGAGAGATTAGCTTAAGTCCTTCACAACACAATAATGCACAACAAAGACAGATTGTGAAATGAGGCCTTTCTGACAAGAGACTGATGAAAACTATTAGGCAGGGGGACTTAACACAGCATTATAAATATTTAGTTTGGACCCTCCCCATCAATAAATTAAAATCATGTTTATGGCAAGCATAACAAAATAGTGAAAATACAGCTACATTCTCTATTTTTGAAAAAAGAGCTGCTAAACGGCTGGGTCAATAAAAACCACTGATAAGAAAAATCATCATGAAAACTGATAGACTTGAGCACAATCCTTTCAACCCAGAATGAACGAAAATCATATCATTCTGGGATGAGAAGACGTTGAAACACCCTCCCCCTACTCTCCCAACAAATTTAGACTACCCTCCCTTGAGCCAAAATTAAAAATACATAAACCTCCCCCTTTTCTGAACCCCCAGGATAATTTGCGAACAGTCCCTAATGACAGCTGTGCTCATGCCACCTCCGTCTCTTTGTACACCAATCTTTACACAATTACCGCCACAGAAGAGACCTCGTAGTGTACCACAGAGCCATTATTACGAGAGCCGAGGCCACAAATACATTACACCAGCACCCAGCTGGGCTAATGATGTCATGTTGTCTAACTTTAGGCTGGGTGACCATGCAGAAAGTATTTTCCTGCATCATCATAGTTGCTTATCAAAACAGACAATTCCTGCTAGCTGCACTAATGCCTCATTTCACATTGTATCTCGTCTGTGCAAATCTAAATGTGGAAATAGGATATGGCTAATCCTATAACATAAAATGCATAATACCCACACTGAAAGAGCAGATCAACTATGCACATGCTTGCTTGCCAGAAAAAACACACACACACACACACACACACACACACACACACACACACACACACACAAATGTAAATACACACTCACAGGGCACAAAAAACAAAACAAATAATCACACGCCCCCACTGTTTTTCTCCTCTAGCGGCTCTATCGCTTTTCAGTAGCATCATAGTAGTATTCCACAACTACCCAAAAACCAGTGGGGTGTGAGACTAGTTAATGGTCCAGACGACTGGGCCTGCCATACCTAAAATAGTAGTACTTGGCCCAAAGATTAGAGTAAGGAAATACACTAAATTAGGAAATATGATAATACAGTACCAACAGTTCTTCATCAAGCATTCATCCACATGTACCTCAAAACATCTTCTGTACAACCGCTGAATAGAATGTGTTTAAGAATTTGTTAATACCTATACACATCCGCCTGGTTTTTGATACATTAGCCGTTTGCTGTAAGCACTGCAGAGTAATGCTCCATTTTGGATTATATCAACTTTACAGAGTATGTGTGTTTAAACTGCATGTCCATATAAGTGTATTGTACAGTATGGACTGTCTACGCGTTACTGTACATGTTATGCTTTGCCTGGCTTTGTAAAAATGAAGCACCTTAATGAAAAATGACTGGCTTGTCAAAAACTAAACCTTTGCAACACACTTTTATAAAACGCTTTTCATTAATTCTGGGAAGAGTAGATAAGTGTTGGTTCACAAAGGGCTGGTTTTGCTTCATTGTGAGTAAAAACAGACATTTGGACAGCTGCTCTGGAGATAACACAAAACACAATTACTATGGATGCACCTCAGTCAAATCCATTACCAGCGGACTCTACTGAAATCGTTTCCGTAAATGCATGATGTTTTCCATCCTGCGACACTCCTGACCATTTTTGCACAAAGGTAAAATCGCTCATCAATATTGTCTTAATTCTACACAACAATGCCTAAAATAATGACTTTATGACATGGGAGCTTCATGTGCAAGCTTTCTTTACACAAGAGAGACTTTTTTTTTTAATTTAACAGCTTTAGCTTTGGACTTTTGCATATTAGTTTTGATTGTTTTACTACATAATTTAATTAAAAAAACTCAGTATGTGAATGTTAATGATGGCTGTTATGACACTGATTGAGATTCAAAGTTGGACTTTTTAAATTTAATGTAACTATTCAACTTATGATGATGCTTGTATAGCCCTTGGATTATATTCAAATAGACCTTCGCCTTACCGTCTAGAATTTCTGCCTCCTCATAATGTCCTTTGCCCTGTAGTCTTGCAGTATGCTGCTACACTGCAAAGCGAAATCTAAGTATTAGCATATCTTTTTATAATTTCATAGTGCTATTATTTGTGAAAGACTGCATAAGCCACATTAAATATTTGCAAAAACTTGCTCTCTAGATTTGTAAGGGAATCTGATTTTAGTGCATGTGGAGTGCATCTGTGCGTTTGTGTGAAGGCATGTGGACAGCATGTGTATCAATTTCCCTCTACTTGTGTGTGCGCGTACGTGTGTGTGTGTGTGTGTGTGTGTGTGTGTGTGTGTGTGTGTGTGCGAACGCAGTGACTGTATCTAGCGCATCCTAAGAACTGTATGGCTTTATCTCCATAGAAAATACTGTTATCGTCTTTGGGGCAAGGGGGGCACGGGGTGGGGTACTTCAGGATGCTTTGTCACATTTATCTCAAGTCCTCAGCGTGTTGCGCTCGGCTCCACGAACTATTCACAGCTCTGACCACCCTCGTGGTGACTGCAGGGTCAAATCAGTTCTCCCCTTTTTACTTCTGTCACCATGTCACTTGACTTTTCCCATCCAAGGTGAGGACGTTGGCATACTGGGCGACCGGGTGCAAGCCAACTGGTCTGGCCTTTTTTCGCACATTTTCTCTTCTTGAACTTCTTCCTCCTCTCTTCCAGTTATTTATGCCGCTTCTGTCCCGACTGCTATGTGAGTCACTTCTTGTGGAAGTAGATTGTGTGAGTGAGGCCTGACTCCACCTTTGGTATCTGGTCACTGATAATCTCCACCAACATTTCAGGGAACTCCACCTTCAGGGCCTGGGACTCACGAAAGGTGTAGAAACAGAAGTCCAACAGGTTCCCCACCAGCTGGACAACACAGACACACAGTTTGATGAGAAACATACTGTAGTTGTAGTTTTTTTCCTAATTTTTATAGGATGTTATAACTCATATGTGAACTTTTTCTATAAATGTGAGAATTTAAGTACACTACTGTATATTCGTATGAGTTTCATATTCATATGTGTTTACATTACGGTTTGGCACTGACCCCTTTACAATTCTTTTCAGCTCACCACTTGGGGGCACCACTGATTTTTTTCTAGACAGCCCTCCTCTAAAGAAGGGTCATCCGTTCAGCACTAGCCCCATTTACTCATTTGGGTCATTGAATTTTGGCTATTAATCTCTGTGACCTCTTGCTTGCTGACTCTCAATTAATGGGGCTTTGCCTACAGTGTCGTTATGCCACATACCGGTTGACCCATGCAAAAGAAAAAGAAAAAAAAGTGATTAAGCACATTTGCTACAGTGCCCACTGTGTACTCTGCTCCAATAAACTGTGAGCTGGCATTGATCCCCTTCTGTTCCATTCACCAATACAGGCTGGTCACTGCCTTTGCCAAAATTACCTCCCCCGTAGGGAGAGATTGGGATGCAATAATCCTTATTCCAAGTCCCAGCACCATTGAACCGCTAAGTAAATACATTATCCTAATCCACTATGCTGCCATTTTACTCAAAACACGTCATGGGAATATTAAAGGCCCCAAAGTGCCACTGGACCCCACGCTTCATGTGTGAAGGCATGGCTTACCGAGAGGCTGCCAAGGGAAGCCTGTGCTGTCCTGTAGGCCATTGGCATGGGAGGCAGACAGGGCAAGGGTACTTACATCATGCATGGCGTCCAGTAGCTTGGTGAGCTGGAAGAAGCGCTGCCAGGTTTGGCCAGAGTTGTTGGTTGCTTTTCCCACTGAACGCCGGAGCTCCTTAATGTAATTAACCCTCATCTCCTCGAACGCCGCCTGGTTCTTCAGACCCTCTTTGGGAACTGGGGAACAAAACAAATCCTTCTGTCATCAACTGGATTTATTGAGTGGACAACAATCCGAGTTTAAGTGTTATGATCCAATATTGACACAAAAAAACAACTGGTATGAGATTTGTATGGATACTGGGCAGTTTGTTGGTCATTTGACATGATTGATGTATATTTACAAACTTACATAATCATAAAGCATAAAAACCAGAACTACCGTCAATTATAAGTAAAGAGCTTTTTTGTCTTTCTGTGCTATAATAAAGGACTATACCGGTAGATTTGCATGTTTTGCATACATCATGTTACTTCTGAACATTTTCCAAAACCTTTACCGATTGATCTGGAAGACTATAATTTATCACAATGGACATTTAGTTGGCTGTAGAGATGGGCGGTAAGACCACTGTGAGATGATGATCAAAAGTTTTACTGTTTATACCGAGGTAGTTATCACTTTAATTTATCTGGTTGTAAAAGGCCATTGCGAGCAATGTTATAAATAAACAAGCAAAACTATTCTTGGCAATATTGTATTTTTATATTAATTTGTGTCAATGGGAGGAGGTACTTGTTTGGTAATTCATTTAATTTAAAGAAAAAGACATTCCCATCCCATATACATCAATATCACAGTTTAAAATTAAATATACTGTGATAAAGCATTTGATCCTAGTTGGCTGTTGTTTTAAGATTAATGCAGTTAAAAGCAGGGACTATTGACTATTGTGAAGTTTCTGACTTGGTGTTAAATGCAAGACAAAAAAAGCATTCCATTTATTAGCTATGTTGTCAGGATATGAAACCTAAAGGAGAAATAATAGTAAACAAATGTAAATCTTTGGTCTCATGATTTTAATTAGACTACCTGATTTATAAAAAATAATAATAAAAGAGTTACTTTTCGGCATTCAACAACTAATTCTTAGCTGTCAAAGTTCCTTTAAATGTGAAATAAGCCACATTTATTGTTGAAAAATGCATTTATAAAGTGACGTTAAAAAATCTCTAATTGTTTACTTTTCTCTACTTCCAAATCTCTGACTTGATTTTCCTACCATACAGAAATTAGTCTGTATAAGTCCCAAAATGTATGGTACACTTTAGAAAATGCACATTAAACACCATTTGCAGTTAAAGGGGTGATAGAATGCAAAACCGATTTTACCTTGTCATAGTTGAATAATGACAGTTTAGTGGGTAACTAGGACATACATAGAACCTCAGAATCCCATTGACACCTCTTTCCTCTGCAAATCTCACAATTTGAAACTGCCTCTGAAAACGGGCAAATCTCAATGTCTCTATATTTGTCACGCCCAAACATTTACATAGGCTACACCACTGATCTGAGGTCAGCTGCTACTCTAATTTCGCCGAAAATGAAGCTAACTAGCCGCGATCTGTACACATAGGATTGAAGGGACAGTAGCAGCTAACAAAACCCCTAAATGTTCACAAAAATGCATTAAATTGAAATCGGACACCATTGTTAGCTTTATAAGACCTTGGGGTACATGTTATATAAGTGGCGTGACGAAATTCAAACTGTAAATATACGTTTATTATGCCGAAAGTGAAGCTAACTAGCTGCTACCTGTACACATAGGATTGGAGGGACAGTCGCAGCTAACGAAACCCCTAATGTTCACAAAAATTGTGATGTGTGACGAAATTCAAACTGTAAATATATCTACTCTAGTTATGCCGGCAGCTGGCAGCCAGCCAGCTCCGCGTAGCTCTGAGTATTCCAGTAGTCCAGTACCCAGGGAAACGGTGACTTTCACTGGGTACGGAGGTTGCCGCTTTCTCGTCAGACTGTGTGGAGCTCCTAGCTAAAGTCCGACACGTCTTACCAAATTTACAATTAGCCATCAATTTTCGTAAAACGGCCCATATTTGAGCTTTATATAGTTGATTTCTCGCTTAAAAAAGTCTCAGAAGTGAATTTAATAACGAAATAGCCCGACAAACAATGTATAACTTTACCAGTGTCTGAAATATGAGACCTGCTGTCTCGTCTCCAATGTGTTTCTATGGGGTTCGCTCAAACCAATCAGCGCGCAGCTCATCTAAATATTCATGAGCATACCATATTTGGAAGAAAAGCTAGAAGATAGAGCCATATTCACAGGGTAGTTAAAGGCCTAATAAAATAGCATTCGGGCAATTTTCAGCCCAACCAATGTTACATACCCTATTCGGAGACCTTAAGGAACAGTGTAAAATACCCTATATAATCATTCTATCACCCCTTTAATGGGCTAAGCCATGTACAGCCATCAGTGTGTTCCTTACATGTTGAAATGTGTAACTGTTTAAAGGGTAATTAGAGGTGTTCAGTGAATTATGCTCCAACCATGGCCTATTTTTGGACATTTTTCCTGTGTTGACAATCTGAGCCTATTTAAGTCATTACAACCACTTTCACCATTTCGAGAAGTAATTTGTGGCGACTGATTCATGACAGTCAACTGAGCTACTGGAAGGTATTGATTAAAAGTTATCTTGGCAACAGTGACAGCAACACTGCTTATGTGTATTAAAGAAAGGGCTGTACCTGAATCAGATCTTTTCCGATTGGAATCGAATTTGGCTGTTCAATACAGATAAGATTTGAACATTTGTTTCTTTTTCTTCTTATAAACTATCTGGCTATCAGATAATCCATTGGCACGTGTTCCAGCGATGATTTCGACCACATTCAAAAAATCAAATGGGGTCAAATGCAGCCCGCCACAGTTTCATAATGAGGTGAACATATTTTTACCCTTCTCCACTGAGGGGTCACCGACAGATGATTTGACTCATCGACTTTCAGGCGGCAGCCCTAGTTAAAGAGCTTAATGATTTTGTCAACCAAACCTCATGCATCAAGCAGTTTGTTCAATGACCAGAGCTGTTACATAACTGCAACCTCCATTCACATCATTATGATTTGGATGGTGGCAACAATACATTTTAAATAAAAAGGCAGCGTAATGGGAGAGATTTAGATGGATGTGTAGAATGAGATACAGACACTGCACCGTGAGGATGTATCGAAATGTCTACAATGTCTTTTTCTCTCACTCACTCGTTCTCCCTCGCTGTGCAGGAGAACAAAGTCACAGATATGGAAGTCTGCCAAATCTCTTACAAGACATTCAGCTGCTGGCTACCAGAATAAGAAACACCTCGCCTCTCAAAGAGCACACCTCAAATCAGTCTGAGGGAACGCTTTCAGTTGTCCTTCAGCCAAGACTAAGATATGACGATATACAGTATACCATCAGGTACAATCCTACCAAAGCAGCTATGCCTTTAATACCTGTGTGTGTGTTAGGCCATCTCAGGCAATGCTGCAAATCAATGAGTGGGAATGCTTTATGGCAACAGGATTTTTGCATAGAGTTGCTGAAGTACTGTACCTCGATTTGTAAGATATTTAATTGGCTGTATTAGCCAAAAGCAGGCATTCTGTTCTGGTTATTCACCCATCAACAGTTTCTTATTCATTTCCCAGAAACATAACTACAGTATATCACAATATAACATTACATACACCATGGCTGAAGATTGTATCCATATCTCCCACTCCTACTTAATAAGTGCTAATAATTAGCCAGGTAAAATGGATACGGATTCGGTAATTACAAAACGTTATTACTATTTTTATGTGGAATAGGGCTGCAACTTCTGATTATTTTCATTATTAATTGATCTGTTGATTATTTTCTCCATTAATCGTTTAGTCTATAAAATGTTGTTTTGTCCGACCAACGGCCACATATTCAGTTTACAATCGCCTGATATAAATAGAATCGAGAAATGTGCTTCTTGAGTACGTTTGAGTAGCCACTAGCAAAAAGCAGCAACTGACAGGACCTGTTTTGAGTCCTGCAGAATGATTAGCCATAAGCAAAAGCCTGCTTCATGTCAGTTATTATTGAATCTTTTTGAGAACAGATCATTGTAGGTCAATACATCTAAGAGTGTGTTTTTGTCTGGCTTCATCACATCTGCTCTATCTGTCTCTTTCTATGTCGTTCTCTTCACCGTACTTTGATGCGCAATCACCTTCGAGCATGACATACTCAAATGAGGCTGAGGAAAGCAGATATGAAAACAAATTGGACCCTGGTGCAAAGACTGTGATTTCTGCACTTTATTTCATGTCTGACATGTCGAGAATGTGCTAAATCCCAGGGCCGCCCAGACCCAGGGACCTTTTGTTGTCCTCCCACTGACCCACATACACCCTGATTAGAAACCGACCTGGCATTTAGGGGTGTTACCATGAACGGCCCCAAAATAGGACATTTATACCACCTTAATTGCTTTAAAATGGATGTTCACTGTAGGTATAGAGCCTTTTTAACTAGGTTATATTTAGTGCAACTGCACTATTGTACCAAAAAAGCCCAGGAAAGCTCTCTTTCTAATGCACATACCATAAAGAGGCAAACATAACTCATGCAGCTAGGAGATGCCCTTAGCATGTGTGTCATTGAAGGACATGCAGCTTCCTGCTCTGGGTTGCTGGTACATACCAAACTGACAGAGGGGCTCTCGGTTTAGATATATAATACCTGATACTTTCATTAGGACATTTCTACAACTAGCCCTGAGCATGACTACTGTAACAACTAAAGAAAGCGTTATCTATCAGACTGGTTAGAATGAAAAAATGATCACATGATTTAAAACGATCAGGCTTTTGAAATGTAAATGAGGCTATAGGAGAACAATCGAAAAATGGAGATAATCTAGCAATATTATCTACTTGTGTGTAGAGGTGAGGAGTGTAACTGGCTTGTGCAGGACAACGCTCCTGTACCAAATCCAAACAGGGTCATGAGACGCCGCAGGCTCAATGAAACCTTAGCCAAAGTCAGAGAGGAATAACAGCCCTTCTCTCTCTCTCTCTCTCTCTCTCTCTCTCTCTCTCTCTCTCTCTCTCTCTCTCTCTCTCTCTCTCGCTCTCTCTCTCTCGCTCTCTCTCTGTGTAATGCAACATTTTTCAAACCAGCCTAAAGGCACACACACACACTCAGTGACTTCATAGTACTTGCTCAGCTGACAAGTTCTGACAACTCCTCTGTAAACATTTCTGCCGCTATTCCTTCCACAAGGCCCGCACATTACCTCTGAATGACTGTAACGAAGAGAGCTTCCTACAGTGCCTCAAAAAAAAAGGACTGCTTTTGAAAAAGGAAGTGCTTTTGCTGAAATGTTTATCGAACCTCTATACAGTACAGTTGCTCACAGGTACAGGAATTTCTCTGCTGCACATTAAAAAAACAAAGCACTGGATAAATATTTTCTTCCCCTTCTCTCTTTATATTTTAGCGCTATATTTTGACTAAATTTAATAATCGGAGCAGATTGAAGCACCTTGAATTCCCTGTTTCAGTTCTGTATCCCAGCTTCTTTTATCCGCACCCTCTCCTTCAAAATACCAGCTCTGGGTTTGAAGGAAGTAAAGAAAAATAGCAGGTCTTGGAGCATTGCCTGGCACTTGACTGGCCTTTATTAAGTACAGCAGGACTCTCTGGAAAACCTCCAGAGGACCAGCAAGGAGAGGAGAGGGAGGCCGCAGCAACAGAAGGACCAGCTCTGCCAACCCCCTTTGTATTCTCTTTCTTTTCTCCCCATAGCTATGCACCTGTCTCTTTCTCACCAACACATGCTCTTACTGTCAACATTAGTCTGATTTCACTCTTTAAATCTCCATTGTCCCTCTTGCTTTCTCATCTCCTCTGTAGTCTTTTTCTTCCTCCTCTCTCCCAACATCCAATAGCTGAAGTCCGGCTGGAGCTTTCCTGCTTCCAGATGACTCAACAACACTGAGTTTTTTGTCAGGAAAATGCATTCCATCTCCACCTCTTCCATATATCTCTGTACTATGAAGCCAAACCAACCTTATACCATTGGTCAGGGATATATTGTATGTTTAACAATCTACTGACAGACTTTCTTTTCTATATATGTGCTACTGTAAGTACAACCCACCAATCATTGAAAACAATAACTTTTATTAGTTATGGGTAGTGTTTAGAAACTGCCTTCTAGCACAGTCAAACTGCAGGTTTGCAGTTTTCATAACATAACTTTCAAAACTATTCATATTTTGGCTAATATACTATTACATTAAAAAATGTTTTAATTAATTTGATTAAAATTGGATCTACAGGACTAGTTCAAAGCCACTGACATACCTGCTACATTGTCTGAGCAACTTCAACCATCAATTGTTTGTAATGGTAATGATACAGAACTATTAACTTCTTCTACTGTATGGTTGCACTCATTATTACTCATTCTGGATAATGGTGTCAGTTAATCGGGCAAAATGTAAATGTCAAATTGAAGAAGTTGTGATGCTAAGATGAAGTTAAGTTCAACACGGTTGTATTTTTGCCAATCCGAGTCCAGCATCAACACACCACTTTCAGAGGCCTCAGTAACTGAAAAATATTATATACTCTGCCAATGAATATTTCCACTGATTGGCACTGGTGCTGAAGTTCAAATGGTTTGAAGTTTGGCCAGCATGCAGACTCTTCAAAAAGCCCAAAAGCTAGAATGCAGCAGGTCTTGTGTGTTCCAGTGTAGTTTTAAGCTTTGTGGTGATCTTTTAATTAGCTGCGAGCGGGTGTGGTCGGTGAAGTTGTGACACAGCTGCCATCACGAAATATTTAACTGTTTCTATTGAACTGACAGCAGCAGCTCACAGGGTGTTGAGGTGGTGGAAAAACCAGTGCTTTCAGTTTCCAACTGAGCAACTTGGTCCAACACGTCCTCTCTGTGAAGATGCAGTGCCTGTGGGCGCAGTTTGGCAGAGAGTGGCAACATGGTGGGACCTTCTTTAGTGAGTGATAGACGTATTCTGTTTATCCATGGGCAATTAAAAAAATGTAATAATATAAAAACAGAGTAACCTTCACTCAGAGAATGGAAAAATGAAATCACTGCTCCCTTTTTTTGTTTGCATATGGATGTTGTTACACAAACTGGTGCATGCAACATCAAGTCTATTTCCACACTTGTTATGCATGGTATGGATTACCAAGAATGATAATCTAACAGACTTTAAAAAGACACGATCATGGGTGGGTATGGTCGATCACTGCCAAAACGGTCTCAAAGGTGTGCGGTGGATGGAACCGAACAGAACAGAACAGAATACACCTTTTCAATATATTTCCTAGACAAACACATACTGTATCTCCTGTTCACAATAAACCACAGATTATCAGTGGACTTAAAACATGAGCACTGTTGATTCTGATGAATCCTGCTTCCAACTGCACCACCATAAAGGTTGAATCAAGGTGCAGCGTAAGTCGCAGAGCACACAGGTTTGAGTCCCACATTAAAATGATGAGTATCACAGCAGACTATCCATTCATGGGCAACGTGTTCTCACAAGGAGTTTGTACTTTCAAATAGAAAACACTCCCTCTTATGGAGCAAGATTAATCCAGAAATAATTTTAAGACAACCTGGCCTTTAGGATCTGATCAAAAAACATTGAATAATCCCACATGAACACTGTTGGGATGACTTTGAATGCAGTATCTGAAGAAATCAGATGCATCCACCTCTCAAAGATGGAAGTTGCTTAAAAAGTATGTCTACATGGTCAGCTTTAACTGGGACACTACAGTTCAGTCATTGCAATGAAATGTGGCAGCTGTTATTGGGCACAATGGTGGTCTAGAGTGGTACTGAACAGTGGTCTCTATTAGTAGTGTCCAGTGTGTATATTTTATAGCCAGGACATTCAAGTTTTTCACATTTACAGCATTAATGTTATTGTTCGTGATTTAGTCAGTTTGAGTTATGGATACCCTGAAAGTTCAAGTCATTCTTGCTTGGAATTGATGTTGACTACATAATGCTTTTTTTAAAATTTTCATGGTACCACTAGTAATTTGTGCTTGCAGGGAGAGAAAAAAAGCAGTGTGAGCAGGTGGGTATATAATGAATAAATAAGTGCTCTTGCAGTCCCTGTAGCTCACTGCTTACCTGTGCTGAGAAGCAGAAGGACCTTCATGGAGAGGAACTCGTCGTAGGTTAGCTGTAGTCGTAGAAACTCCTGGCTCACCTGCCTCATGCCCAGACACAGGTCGTACATGGCTGACTGCCGCATGCGGTCCCTGGAGAAAGAGAGGGAGGGGAAACATTTCAAGCTTCACAAAAAGTAGTATTTCTCTCAGAACACCTGTATTAGTATTAGTTACAATCCATCCTCTTACTCACTCATCCACACACTCATCTATTCATTTATTTACCCACTCATTCTGATTTTATGTCACTTTTTTTATGTAACTTACTCATTCACTTCCTAACTCCATTTCTAGTGGAGCCCAGTGAAACAATATTTCCACACAGTGCAGAGGATTCTGCTCGTCTGGGCTAAGAGCAGAATACCAAATCCCCCCAGATTGCAGTGCAGTATCACAGCACAAATGTGCCACTTTTTTAAGGCTTTGGCAGCCTATGAAAGACCCCCTATCTAACCCTAGTCCCCATAAACACACTTAAGGATGTGTAACTTCCAACATATTTATGGTGACAGAAATGACACACACATGGACATATGTTAAGCACACAGAGATGTACATGTTTACTAAACAGATTTATGTGCATCGATGTGTCGAAAATACATCATTAAGTGTGCATTGCAATCGCGCATGCTTGACACGCATAACATTTTCTCACTCCCCTTTTCTCTCACACACACATTTTATCAGCAAGATAATCTCGGTTACGTCACATAGTTCACAAAAACAGGAAGGGAACATTAGTAGGGGTAAAGCATGAGCCAATCAAAAATGTGCTCTGCAGATGCCTCAGATTCAGGGGAATCTCTGGCTTTAGATGCCACTTCTCTTTGCTAGAAGTCACCATCATATTGAGACTACAGTAATTAAACACAAGTGCTGTGGCTTGACTTGAAAGAGTTTGTGGTTTTACCCACAATACAGTGGAACCACATCATTAGGTAGGCAGTG
The DNA here is from genome assembly GCF_008315115.2 of Sander lucioperca. Taxonomy (NCBI): domain Eukaryota; kingdom Metazoa; phylum Chordata; class Actinopteri; order Perciformes; family Percidae; genus Sander; species Sander lucioperca. The sequence continues at coordinate 34,055,999 of NC_050176.1, forward strand.
AGGGTGGAGACTTCACTCTGATAACAACTAGACTAAACATTTTGTAGAAGAGACCAAAAGCAGCCGATTGGAAATGAGTGCAGAATAATCAGACAGATTCTACAGTATTTACTGTAGTACAGCTGTGTCTGTCGGCCTGACTAAATAACTGATAAACTGTGACGTCTGGGAGAGACGCAGTCCTGTCTCCCTGCTGAGCAGCACTGTGTATGTGAGCAGTTTCGCAAAGTGCAGCATAACATCATTTGATACAACTTTGGGCTGGAGTTTCTAAAGTCTCAACACGTTCTCTCTCTCTCTCTCTCTCTCTCTCTCTCTCTCTCTCTCTCTCGCACTCTCTTCCTGAAATCAATTTTGCTGAATCACTGCCCAAAATGAGCTACTGGTTTTGGGTCGGAAAGAAAAAAAACTGGCAGAAATCTCTCCTTCCCACCTTCTCCCTCTCTTTTTCCTGTCTGTCTATATCTCTCCATCTTTTTCTTGCTCTCACTCTGTTTCTCTCTCGGTCTTAAACTCACTCTCTGTCTCTGTTTCTATGGTAAAAGATTCAGGAAGGAGCGCAGAACTGAGGAAAAAGGAAAGTTGGCTGGAAGAAGCCAACTCAATATTGTTGTCAGAAATGTCTACCTGAAATCACAATAAGTCATTGTCTTCAGTGAAATATCATCTCAAAATATATATATATATATATATATATATATATATATATATTATTTTTAATATTTTTTAATATTGAAAGATGAAAAGGTTTTTCAGAGATACATCAGAAATGCTTTTTAGCCTTCAAGCCTCTGAGTGGGTGGGCCAACGTGTGTGTTTGATTGACAGCTGAGCTGGCAGGGGAACAGTGACACAATGTAATTCATCTAGCACCGCTAACTGCAGTTCACAAGCCAAGGACAGTGTTTTGTTAGCGGTGGTATTGACAAAACGACCAGACCGAATAGCATCTAAACTGACTGACACTGACTGACATTTACACTTGCAGGTAAACGTTTAGCTCTTCATTGTGCTACAAGTGACTAGCTAATTAGCTATGTAGCTTGCAAATTGATATTAGAAGTGCACTTTTCACCGCTGGACGCTGGTTGCTGTCTATGTTGTCAGCCGATAATAGAGCAGCTACATATTGCTGTCTATGACTGTGTGAAAGTGTTTAAAATATAGACTAAAATGAAAGGATTTGTTTGGCTGTAAAAGAAAAATGCTCTATCTACATACAGAAAATCAACAGTGGTAAAGGCACAAACAGGGGATGCTGTCTTTAAACAAAAAAATATAAAAGGTTGTCTTTTATCTTTTCTGTATGGTGTCTGTGGCCAGTAGAACTTACTGCCATTGCTTTAGGAGCATTACTTATACTATATATTGCATTTCATTTCTACCTTTACACACAGTAGATACATTGTTCCTGTCCAACATGTACATTAATCGAATCATGGGTGAGTGCCCAGAACCTTTAAGCAAATATCTTTGTTTTCTGTTTTCACATCAAAGACTAAATGACACAGACTACGCAGGCTTGCTTTGTCTTTAGTCTAAAATGCACTTCTGTCGTTGCAGTATTTACGCTCAATCAGTGACAGATTCCATTCTAATAGCTGAGTGAGTGGACAGTCTATTCAATAAATGCCTTAATGCCCTGGGTCAATAAGCACTAAGTAGCTATGGAAACAAGTATACACTGCCCAACCCCTAAATACTGAGTGGAATCAGCAAAGTTATGGACCAATGTCCTAATTTTTTGACAGAATTATCAATGAACAAAACAACATACTGTACGTTAACAACAAGCAAGCAACACACCTCGACCTAATAACAGGCCCAAAAAGACACAGTGGAGATGGCAGTGACATCCAGGCTGCCCTGACAGAGCAGCAAGCAACATCCAGGCCACCACCATCTCCAGCCGGTTAGCTGAGTACCAGGCCCATCTGTCAATGGGACAGGCCTTAGTAAATGCTTCACATGCAGCAACATCAGCATACTGTACAGCAAAATAACATATCTTAATTTATCTGCAAAGCATACATATTAATTTGTCATATACAGTACATGCATGTGTAACAATATTGTCGTCTGTTAAAACTTATTCCCAACTAAACTTCCCGAAATGATACAAACCATTAAGTCTCTATCACAAAATAAGATTTTCTACAAAAGCTGCTGTCATCTCACAGAAGGAAACACATCATTCTTAATAAACTGTGATCCACTTGGCACTAAATTGATTAGAGGATCAGGGGATGGTGTGGCAATATAATGCTTTACCAACTGTCCTAAGCTCACTGTGATACAACACAGGCTCGCGGTGCCTGAAGCTGTGTTGCACAATGGCATTTGCGCTGCTGTTTATTTATTTGTTTATTTGGGACAAACTGACCCACTGACATTGACTTACACAAGCTATTAGTTGGAGCTTTCAAATCTGCCCCTGACTGAACCCGCTCCTCTACAGCGAGTGCCTACAGAGGCTGCTAGTCTCATTTTTGATTAATTCTATTACATTCATCAGCGGTCATGCACCACAGCTCCAACAAGAAAAGGCCCACATTGCTCCCCTATTCAAACATATTAACACAGATCAAGTGGACCATTGACTGCCCTTGCTAGGCTTTGATCACCTGTGCTTGACGCAATTAAGGAACCATCAAAAAGTACAAAAGTACTTCCTTGCGAAGTCCCAGAAATCAAGTGCAAAATTATGAACCTTGTTTTAAGTACACCACGACTTCCTAAAAACCTCATTACCGCAAAAAAAATCATTTTAGCCTTTGAATAGGTTTTAGGTATGTTAATGGCACGCCAAAATAGTACAGCAGGAAAATACTCACCATAGTTTCCAAATTCCACTCGCAAAATTGATGTTTATGCATAAATTTGCATCGGATGAGCAGCTGAAAATAGCAGAAGCTACAAAACACTAATAGACTAAGTCTGGCTGTTCAACCAATTACTGTATCTACTAATTATATACTCTGAAAAACAAATAATTCTTTCTCACATCTGTAATAGACACGTTTGTGTGTTGGGGATCCCGCAGACAACATCAAATGTATTTTATATTATATATGTTCTAGTTTGGTGCTTGGTATTATAAAAACAGGTGAAATGGAACTGATGTGACCTTGTCTCTTTGTTACAGTTTGAAAATAAGATCATATAAATTATACATGACAAAAAAATATTTCTTAAATCTGGGCCACTGCTAAATGTCAGGACTGGTACACTTTAATAACATCAGCGCGGTGTGTGCGGTATACTGCAGATTTGGAAGTGAAGGCTTACTCGTCAAAGATGAGGTCAGGGGCAAAGTAGAGCATCTGTCCATTGGTGTGTTTGTAGGAGCGCCAGCTGAGGCAAAAGGAGGACAGACACATCCATGAGTACTGGATCAGGGTGATTTGGTCCTCAATGGGCAGGCTCCGAAAACCTAACACACCAAAACAAGACACATAGCAGAAACAGATGAAGCTGTTGAAAAAAAAGCACTATGTTTAAATGTAGCTGACAAAATGTAGCATTTTGACTTAATTATTTAGCTGCATGTGTGTACCTGTGTTCACATGCATTAGGATAAGTGTGTCTTTGCTACAGTTTGCTTTTCTGTGGCAATATTTGTTTAGGCATGATAACCACTGAGAAGTATTCACCCATTCTTGTTTTATGCAAATCCTACAAGGCCTCCAGTTATTGGCATGTTGTCTATATAACTCCAGAAATAGAGTTGAATAGGAAACTTGCCAAACTCTCAATCAAACTCTGGCAAGAAACTCTTCCTCATTCAAAACATAGGCCAACTGAGGACATGCAAACAACTTATCAAAGCTTATGGACTATCTTAGTCAATATGCATGTCAATCTGCAAAATACAATAATTTGTAAAAATATATTTGTAGAAAAGGTATGTCAAATGCCTGGCTTGATAATGCGTATTCAGTACAGGGCTGGCTGATAATGAAAATATGTACTTAGTAGAGTTTGATGTCTTTAATATATTTTTCAGGCAACTTTAGAGATACTTAGACATCAGAAAAGTATGTGCTAATAATGTAGCTCCCATTGATAAATAAGACTGACGTCCCTAAGAATATATTGCTGGTACTGACAATATTGTTCAATGTTCCCCTGTGTGTTAGATCTGGTACATCCAAATGTTAGCTGAATGCAGGCAGTGGCATATCTGAAAGTCGAAGGTACTCATTTTGACCCTTCCGTCTGGCTCCCCTTCTATTTATACGTCCGGATATGGCAAGCAGACACCGTAGAGGTATCAAATATTTGCAATACAGCAAATTAAACAGCCTCAAAGAGCTACCTGTGAGGCATCTTTCAATGTCTCCCACTGACTGGCATTTTAGGGGAAGTTGTTTATCCCTTTTGAAACATTTTATATTTTCTTATAGTGCTCTGGTTTATTAGGGAAAAAATAATGAGATAGACATTAGATCTTCTGTTTAACATAACATCTGACAACGAAGATGTAAATGAGTTCTGTTTGGGAATCTTAATCTTGATTCGTTTAAATTTTAAAATAGGATTCCCTTTTTTAATCTTGTTGAAGCTTTACGGGATAATTCCCTGACCTAAAACTTAAAATAAAATTGTGTGCCCTGACAAAACTAGCTGTGTTGCATTCCCAAAATGTAGAGATGTAAGCATGTGTGTATTAAACCCCTGCAGTCCGTAATTACACAATAAACTCCCCCTGATTTATTATACTGTTTTTACCATTTACCCTTTTATCTGACTCATCCAAAAATAAAACTGACTAAATTCCTATTATTTGTTAACAATAAAGTCATTATCAATATAATAATTTCCATGGCCAAAGACTTTGTATTGCACTGAAAATACACAATTTATTGGATTTACATGCTATTTTAATCTAATGAATTTACAGCAGCCTACCTTATCTTTTCATTGACTTTTAAAAGCAAGGGGGAAAATAATGTGACTAGTAGTACAACCTAAAATGTAATCATCGTAAAAAATAACCTTTAAAAATGTGATTTACACACCTTATTTTCTTTACACATATTTGTGAGTGCACTTTTTCAACTCCTTGTTTTAAACAGCATTTAGGACTTGGCCCACCGCTCTAGTGGTCACTAACCTGGAAGTACTTTGGCCCACTTCACCATGCGTACCATCTGCTTTCCGGCCAGGCGGTTGAGACTGGACAGCATGTGGTCAGCGGTGTCAGGATGTGTGTTGTCATAACCAGAGTACACGTCTTCAGGCTCAATCAGCTCCAACACACTGCAGATGGAGGGCGGCAGAAAAGGTGTGACCACCCCAGGCCCGTGGGGCACCAGGGCATTGGCAGCGCTGGCTGTGAGCTCCTTCTCTGAGGACAGGTAACCACCTCCAACGCCACCTGTGGCAGTTTGGCCATCCTTAGAGCCCTGCACATCCTCGCTGACACCCTTCAGCTTCCCTAACTTCTTGGACTTCCGTGCTGTAGGGAACACAACAGCCCTCATTAACACATTGTTGGTGGTGGCATTTCTTACATCTATAATGTGAGGTTATAATTATGATGTGACAGATACTGTACAGTTCAGTTTAATTTTATTCACAAAATTAAAAGACAAACAATCATAGGGCATAATGCAGATATGTAAAATGGGACACCCTGGTAAGCTATTTGAAGCTTGTGTAAAAGGGCCCAGACACTAGCAAATAACACACCTAAATATATATACTTAGTATCTGGGTGCAAAAATTCAAGTTTGCTGCATGTGTTAACAATGTGTACTGCTATTAAATGTTTAATTTTAAACCAATGTGATTTTTTATTTCCCACTTTAAGGTTAAAGGTGTGCTGATCAAATTCCCACTGTACAACATTCAAATAAATCGGTTATCTCTAAATGTTAGGATGTGAGTCAAAAATTGGAAAGGGTCCATCTTGAATTAATTCCAGTAAAAAGTATGTTGCAATAATCATGTTTAATTTCCTGTGTATTGTTTAGTCATACACAGATAGAAGGCAATCTTTGAGGGATAATAAACAAGCAAAGAAAAAATAAAAACATACTTACATTCATACACTCATACAACAGGACTTTTTCACATCAGCCATTTTGACATGCCAATAATTAATAACATTAATTATGGTCCTGTTCTATTTCCGAGGGCTAGGACCCTGGTATGAGCTAGCATGCAGGCACTAGCTCACTGAAATGGCTGTGACACACAAAATTGAATGGGACCATAATTAATTTGAGGAATTTCACCTGTGTTTGCCCTACAATGACATTTCAAAATGGCTGCTGTGAGAAGGGCCTATAAGCCAAGCCTCTCAGCTTGTTCAAGCTATTAACTCCAGGTGTGCTGCAATACTTGCACACAACACATATATTTAACACCCCCTGTGCAACAATGCCCTCTTTTTAAAGCTTTATGATCTGTCATGTATTTTGCTCTGCCAGTGTTATAGATGCAGCATTTATACCATCATCTGCGCAAATGTTAGCTGCTGCTGCTATCGGTATATTCCCCAAATCTGTTTGTTGGAAGGTCATTCACTGTCCACAAACTTTACCTCAAGAGGGATGCTGGAGTTCTCCCTTCTCTGTGTCTCTCTACCTAAGGATTTTCTACTGCTGAGATGCCAGGGAATCACTGCTTCTCCTCACAAAAGTAAGTCTTGTTGCTTGCTAGCTAACATGCTTAAGAAAAATGCCACTTTATGTGGCTGATGTTACTGTTGGTGGCTGTTTTCTCAGTTGTGTTTCAGCTTTGTTGCAGCATTACAGTACAGACTTATTAATAAGTTAATACATCTTTACTTACTCAATGGTCATTGCATCTGTTTAGTTGTTACTTGATAAGTGCATGATCATTTGTTGGCTGCCAAGTTTCTGCTCCTATCAGGCTCTTGTTATTCACATTGGTTTGGTTAGCTAGTTTCGCTTTTCGTTTGAAATTATGCTAATGTATTGCTTTTTTCTGTTAGCTATGGGCTGAATTGGTTTGACTTACTTTACCCAGGTGGTGGAAGAAGTATTCAGATCTTTTACTTAAAGGACAATTCCGGCGTAAAACGAACCTAGGGGTTAATAACAGATGTGTACCCACTCAATCGTTCTCTGGGACATGTTTTCATGCTAATCGAATGCGTTTGTAGCTTGAAACAAGCTAGCGCGGACCGCTGATTAGCTTACAACGCTAGTATTCGGGGCACAGGGAAAGTAAAAACAAATTGCTATTTATACCACTAAAAAGGCTCAAAATATCACCACACTTCAATGGTAGCATAAAGAGGGTCCCTAAATGTTAACCGAAGCATTGAGAACGTTGTAAGTGTACAAACAGTTTATTAAAAAGATAGATTATAAAGTTGCGTTCTCGTATACAGGCGGCCGCCGTCTTGGGAGCTACTGGCTTTCTAAACTATCTTTTTAATAAACTGTCTGTACACTTACAAAGTTCTCAATGCTTCGGTTAACATTTAGGGACCCTCTTTATGCTACCATTGAAGTGTGGTGATATTTTGAGCTTTTTTAGTGGTATAAATAGTGATTTGTTTTTACTTTCCCTGTGCCCCGAATACTAGCATTGTAAGCTAATCAGCGGTCCGCGCTAGCTTGTTTCAAGCTACAAACTCATTCGATTAGCATGAAAACATGTCCCATCGAGTGGGCACACATCTGTTATTAACCCCTAGGTTCGTTTTTACTTCTTTAATTTTCCTTTAAAGGGTACATATGCTAATTTTCAGGTCCATACTAGTATTTTGGGTTGTTATTAGAACATGTTTACATGCTTTAATGTAAAGTATCTCCTACTGTCTATTTAAATATACCTGGGCCAAATTGCATACTTTTTCTTTTTACTTTAAGTATGTACTGCAGCTGCTTTTACAAAAGTAAGTACATACTGTTGCATCTATGCATACAATTAGGACGTACTTCTTCTTCATAACTTGAACTCTTTGTTCATAAATGCTGCGATTGTGGGTCAGAATAGCCAGAAAAGCATGCTGGCTTACATACTGCAAAATCTGGTATACTGCAGTTGACATACTACTGTATGTATTAGGATATGCAAAATCTCTTTCTGGCATACTAAAAAAGCCCAGTCTGCTCTAATAGACTTTGCGATAAAAATATGGTGCACCTTTGCAAAGGTAAGCCAGGTGTCATGGGTGGAGAAATACTCAGATTGGGGGGCGGTATATTCTAGCCTGCATGTGACATAGGAAGGGGAGAATGGCACATATTAGAATCATATATATTATATTATCAGATTATAAATTATTAATGCATTAATATATATATATTAGTGCTGTCAGTTAAACGCGTTATTAACGGCGTTAACGCAAACCCATTTTAATGGCGTCAATTTTTTTATTGCGAGATTAACGTTCTTTTTAGCCTAGCAGACTTTGTAGTTTTTTTCACATGCTGTTGCAACAACTAGTAACGTTAGAAAAACTACAACACCACACCGGATCTAGCTAGACCGGAAACAAAACAACAGGCAACTGGAACTGCTGCAAAGTGCTGCAAACGCTGTCTCATTAACCGGTGATCACTGGACGTCAGTGAGTAATCAAAATTAGAAGTTACTGCACACTATATTGACTATGTATATCAGCATACGGTTTTAGGACTATGTTGTTTGTATCGTTTTTTTGACTGTTTTTGTCATTTGGGACATTGTCCACCCCCTTTTCTGTCCAGGAGAATTGTTACATTCCTTATTAGAAAAACGTAAAGGTTACAAATGTCCTGCTGTGGTATCCGGTTTTTGGACCATTTTGTTTGTACTGTATAAGCAAAGTGTTAGTGTTACATCTCAGTTAGGTTAGGTACTTGTAGGAATTGTAGGAATATATATATATATATATATATATATATATATATATATAATCATCATCAATCTACTGTAAATCTGCAAAGTAACTAAAGGTTTCAAATAAATGTAGTGGTGTAAAAACTACAATATTTGCCTCTTAGTGGAGTAGAAGTATAAAGTAGCATAAAATAGTACCTCAAAATTGTACTTAAGTACAGTAATGTACTTAGTTTTTTTCCACCACTGCCCTGGTCTGTAGTAGACGATACTAGTGTATATTGGCAGTAGGAATATAAACATGACTGTTGCCCTTTACACAGCTAATTCAATAAATTATTTTCCCTTCAAGGCAAATTTGGGATTGTTAATGGTAATCATATTCACTTCTTTCCACATACTTGATATTTAGCCAGCGTTACAGAAATATTTTTAATCTTAACCTTTGGGAAGCTGACAGCTTTCTTTACTTGTCTTAATATCAAAATCAGATCAGCTGTGCTTCCATTTAATGGGTTACACTGCTGCTTCTCAAACATACAGCCACACTCATTGGCAACCTTAAGCTTTTATTCATGACTCATGGTCATCTGCTGCTTCTCAACACTACATAACATTTCACTAAAAAGAGATGTTTACTCCAAGTCATGTTTTTGTACTTGTAATATGCTTAAGTTAATAATGATCTGCCGCTAAGTTGACGTCTCTATATATGATTGACACATGGTGAATTGTTAAATTCAAATGTATCCATTCCAACCAAGTTTGTTGGAGATGCATTGTCAGAGGGTAACCTAACCCCAGGTATCCCTTACAGCTGTATAGCTTATGTCAGGCTCAGTATCTAATGTGGTTTCCATAGGTTTCTTTTGTGCACTCCCTCGTCGCCTCTGTGCTCACTCACTCTGGTGTATGTTTTAGAGGAGTGCCAGTGTTATCTATTAGTAATTGAGGGAAACCGGGGGGTTTATTTAAGCAGACTTGTGTCCACTTTTTTTTTTGCTCTGCTCTGCTGCATTTAGCCTATACTGCTCCAAACACCACTTCAACACTGCTGCTGCTCATATAGCATTTTATAAGACCGCCCTTCATCCCAGCGTTAGTCTATAGCCTTCGCATTCCACTTCCGGTGATTGCTCCCTGGTGCTGCAGGAAATTCCGCCAGATGCATGTATTTTCCGTTTCCTTCTGCTTTCTTTGTGTTGGAATTTTAAATTCGGTGGATTTTTGAGGACTATTGTTGACTGCTCCTCAGATCTCTGCACTGTAAATTGAGACAGCGAGCTAGACTATCTGTCCAATCTGAGTTTTCTCTCGCACGACACAGTAGCTCTGTGCAGAGTTTAGCACCACCCATGACAATTCTGATTGGTTTAAAGAAATGCCATTAAACCAGAGCACATTTTCCTCCTTATCGAATTCTATGTGGAGTAGCCAGGCCCTCTTTCAGAGCGCTTTGGAGGAGTGTCTGGCAAAGCGAGACTATCCCAGTGTCCACCTAACGGCTGTTATTTCCCTGTGAGTGGGTTTAATACTGTCACTTTCCAATATTCTCTTATTATTATGTCTAAGTAAAAGAAAAAAGGACTGTGTTAAAACTCTGTATTTACTCAATAATACATCCATTCCAACGTAGTTTTGTTGACTGAAATATATACAAGAAAGTCAAATCGGCCATTAAAAATAGCCATTCATACATTCACAATGCAGAAAATGTATCATAAGTGCTTTTTTGGAATTGATTTTCCCAATCAGTGCCCATTTGTTCTACTATCAGATATTTGGATTGGTTCCAGGATAAATGTGTTGGCTAATACATTCAAAGCCACAGGCCTTGAACAAAATGTAAAAAAAAAACCAGTATCCACACTACTGACATGTTTTAGTACTTAGTCTTTTTTGCCCTCGTTGTGAGCACTTTACTTTTAGTGTATTTTATATGATTGCTGACAATAACCCAGCAATCTGACTGATGTTTTAGAAATTCCTCCAGATACAACACATTTCATACTGCACTGGTAATAGTAGTCCTCTGTTTGTTATATTGCATCATTAATTGAAAGTGTTTATGTTCTATGAACACCTGCGTTTTCATTGCACATTTAACTGTGCATAACAATACGTGTTTAAATGAGCTCCTGTTTAATAAAGCTCACTAACGTCATCAGTTCATCAGAAAAAACTCGAAATGAGAACCTTATTCTTGTAGCTATTTACTAAAACATTACTAAGTACACTCAGTATTAGAAAGCTTGAGATAGTTTGGGAGTTGTTGCTGTTGTGGGCCTGTACATCTTTTATGTGATATTGGGCTATACAATTAAACTTGACATGACAGCAGACAGTTCTAGTGCATTTCCAGATGACAGACTTTTGTATAAACCAGTAGCTTAGTACTGTACAGTATTTTAGATAAATTACATGATCTTTTTAAAAGTGCTAAAATATCCCCAAGGATTAAGATATTCAATATTCATTGATTTTACACTTTCATCCCATTGCATATCAAAATAGATGTAATTGCTGAAGATTTAATGGCAAAAAAAAATAAATGTTTTACTATCACATGCCACAGGCTATGATAATTAGGTGATGAGCATTAAGAAAAACAACTTTACAGTAATTTCGGCAAATGGTTCATTTTGACAGCAAGTCAAGGAATCTGAAATCACAGTACAGGGTGCAGCTAGCTAGTCAGTCTAAAGTCTGAGGACTTTTTCATAGGCATTCATTAACTCCTCTCACCACTGCTTGGATACATATTCCAATTTGCAAATATTTCACCTTGGATTTATTTAGAAGACTCACAAATAATTCACTTAGCAGCAAGCAGACAACTCTGGCTACTCTCTGTATCAGCAGCAGCTGCATGTGTGCATGTTTTTTTCCCCCTATGGCCACATTTGTTTTCTCAAGTAATTTGACAGCGCTACCAAATTTTGCTATACATTTACATTCATGTTTAAATTTAGCTTCTTCGGGGAGCATAGAATTTGTAATTTCAATAACTCTAATGGACTGAAAACCTATCAAGTATGCTTTTAGCCTTGTGTATGCCGCTGCGACCCTGAATTGGAATAAGCCAGTGGCAATAAATTAATATATTTCATTCCACATCCCTCTCAACTACACGGTCGTCTTTTCTCATAATACAATACTGTAACGTGTCTGCAGGCTTTGTCAGCTGCCATCGTATAGAGTACTGTAGATCTACACCTTCTGTGGATGCATTATGCATACTGTTTTGTGCTCAGATATACTATATGCACACACACACACACACACACACACACACACACACACATACACACAAACATATGACTCCGCATATGCGGGCCTCCTGTGACTACAGCCAGACCTGCTTTTCCACATCTATCATTTCTTATAAGTAAAGCTGACTCAAATGTCACATCTGAGACACGTGACAGAGCAAATCTGTAATGAGGGTGTGACTCCTCACCTCCTAGGTTCATCCCGGCCTGGAGACACTTCCGTACGCGACATGCCGGACAGTTTTTCCTTCGAATCTTGTCAATGATACAGTCATTTCTCCCGGCACACAGGTAGTTGTGCTGACCTACAGAAAGACAAGACACAGCATCAGTATGACGGTGAACTGTACATGCAGATTGACAGCAGCTGTGATGTGCAGCAAAAAGAGCAATAAAGAAGAGAAAGGTGGCTAACTTAGGCAACACTAAATAATATTTGTATAAATGTGATCACATGAACAGAAGTGAATGTTTGATTCTACAGTAGAGTCTCTGTCGGTGACTGTTTGTAATGTAGGTCAACCCTGGAACTCGTGAAATATCTTAACAATATCAGAGATCTACATTTCAGGATTATCACTGTGAAAATGATTGAAATTGTGATTATTCTGCTTTCACATTCTACAACGCATGCCTAATGGTGTATTTTACATTATGTGGCATGAGGGTATTAATATTCGCTGGAACCAGGACACTGGCTGCAGCTGGACTATTCCTGACAGTGATGCTAACATGGCGAGAATCCCTCCTGCCTCCTGCCTAGCCCTTAGCTAAACCCAATGATCTCCCATTTCAGAGTGCTTCCTTCCGCTCCACTAGTTCTTCACTGTACAGCTCCTCTCTCCTCCTCCACTCTTCTCCATCTCAATGCCTGTGTCTCCATCCCTCCTTTTTCCCTTTTTCCACACGTCCGCCAGCCTCAGCGCCATACGCCCACACACAGGCAGGCTCATGCTCGTGCACACATACAGTCATTCACTCTCTCACTCCCATACACACACACACACACACACACACACACACACACAACCCAGATGGAGTGGTAAAATGTCGTGTAGTGACCCCAATGACCCCAGTGAATGTACTGATGTTAAAATTGTGTGTACATCTCAGATGATGTATATGGTTGAGTGCATGCACATGTTTGCAGGTGAATGTAGGGCCTATATCAATCTGTTTTTCCTTGCATGTTCGCCTTGTATGGTTTTATTTCTTCAGATGTATCTGAGATTCATTGCTCAGACTTTTGTTTTAGCATTGAAGCTTACGCACTGTTTCCATGCAGTTTGTAAATTCTGTCCATTGCCTTTGTTGCATCTACAATACGGGATTTGAATTTGTGTGTAGGACTGAGCAGAAGTTGTTTTCTGAGCTAGCAGGAGTAGTGCGCAGTGTCTTTCTGGCTGCTGCCAAAAGCCAAGGAACCGAGCTGCAGGAGGAGAGGCAGCAGCTGTAGCCCCACCACTATTTCTGGCTAAATCACATGACCGTTACATAAGCCCATTTTTCTTGCTCTAAAAAACAGTAAACTGCGACACAGGAAACACAACGCATCCATCCCCTTCCCCACCCCCCTATTGCACGCACATGCATACACACACACACACACACACTCACACACACACACACACACACTCACTTGGATAGGCCGGCCCAATTGGCAATTCTGAAAACTCTGGAGCCTTCCTGTCAACTGTTTTGATCATTGCCTTGAATCTTGTTAATAATTGTGTGTGTGTGTGTGTGTGTGTGTGTGTGTGTGTGTGTGTGTGTGTGTGGAGAAGTTGTTTATTTATGCACTGTGTGTGCATGTCCTCATGTTTACCTCTGAATATGGGCATTTGCTTATCAACCCGGCACTTGCAGGCTAACGATGAATGCTGCTTTTTTCTTACCTTGTAAAATTATAAAATTGAAGAAAAATATTCCCCTTTCATCTCCTATGAAAATGGTTAATTTATGTAGTAATTCTGACTTATATTTTTACTTGCATCATACACAAAAATCTATAAGTTACTGTATTAAATTTTACATCATTCTAAAAACTTCTGTTTGCTGGAACAATACACACTCTGTCAGCATTCTCCATTACATGGCAACCCTAAGAGTTTTTTTAACGGAGTTCATTCACATTTTCTTTTAGCTAATGATCTCACAATCTGGCAACAACCCGCTGAGTAGTCTCAGTAGTCTGTCAGCTCCAGCGTACATCAGTTATGAGGACCTTCATCTGAAAGGGAAATACTCTCTCCTATGGGGACCCCCGCTTTAACAAAAGTAATGTGTCCTGCAGTCCTCCTGCCACCAGCACAGTTACAGAGCATCTGCTTTACAAACAAAAAACAGACGGACTTCAGGCCTTTGCTAAAATACAGCCTTTAACCTGACATTTTTGAATAGGCACTAGACACAAGTGGTCAGGCCCCTGATTGTTTAAATAGCCTCTCAGATACAGTAGCTGACACACATCATCAATAATAATACTACAGTGACTCTCTAAATGGCATTTAGTAGTGGCTGCAGAATTCTTAGTTGCAAGCCAGTCCTGCAGTCGCAAGACGGCATGTAACTAAAGAATGTGCTTAAAACGTCGTCACTCTCATAGATTAATGCCATTTAATTATCCACTCACAAAGCATTTGGTCACTTTTGTGATCGTCATTCATCTGTATTTATGCAACCTAAATTACATAGCCAACGAAATACCAAACAACTGGAAAAAAAAACAGGCCTCTCAGAGATGTTATTGTTGTTACCACTTGGCCAGCAGTATGCAAATCACTGCCTTGCAATGGCACTGCTACTCCAGTTCTTTGGACAACACAAAAATAGCTGTGTTGGATGAGGCTCTACACAATTAAGTTACCCTGTCTGGATCATTATAAAAAAGAGGGTACAGAAGTTAAAAAGGATGTAAATAGAAGCTGTTATTTTGTTTACTGATCGCTTTACTTCTATAATAATCTGCTATTTCTCAAACCTATTGTCCGTTGCATTTCCGGTCTCACAAAGATTTTCACCATCTGCTGCCTTTGTACATAATGTATAGAGTCATTATGTCGGTCTCAATATGGTCTTTGGAGGTGTTTAATGTACAAATCCAGGCTGATATGACGGTGTTGATGATAAAAGCACTTAGGGCCCAAAATTTGTCTTATAGTACTCTCAACTACAATGCATTATAACTTTATTCCAGCACTACACCAACAGTTTGTCAAGACATTCAGATTTTAATTTGTACAAATTAAAAACGTGTAGGATCTTACAACTAGAGGTTAAAAACACATTTGACTTTCTTCCAAATCAAATAAATCAAAGAGTGCTTGCTGCTAAGTGTTTTCAGACTAAAGAGTTACTATAGAAATATGCCTACTCCTCTGTACCTCTTTTCTCATGTGTCTATTAAAACATTACTTGAATGCCCATTTTAAAAGATTTAACTTGCATTTGATGTGAGCATTTACAGCACAGTATGTGGTACTCTAAGACTAAAAGTAATGCCACCACACTTGTAGTACTGTATCTTTATCTAACCAATCACCAGTGAAGACACTGATAAAGCCCATCAGATTGCCACTGCTCATTTGGTTGAACACAAAAGGTGTAACCCACTGGCTGCACTGGATCCTTTTTGCATTCATGTCAAAGAACAAAGGTATCACCAGGGAGCAGGAAGAGATGGAGGTCAGATTATATCCACTGAGAAGCCATCGGGCCTGCAGGTCAGCCAAGGCCAGGGGAACTGAGGACACTGAGAGAGGAAGTCGTGTGTGTGTGTGTGTGTGTGTGTGTGTGTGTGTGTGTATGTGTGTGTGTGTGTGTGTGTGTGTGTGTGTGTGTGTGTGTGTGTGTGTGTGTGTGTGTGTGTATGAGTGAGTTATATCATCATACGTGCATCAATCATGCAGCATACCTGTTACTGAGGCTTCATATGTAGGCAAAATGCTGTAAATAATAAAGTATATTGTAGTGCTGAAGTAATTAGGTAATTGATTAGCCATTTGCAGAAAAAAAAAGAAAATAATCAAAAGCAATTTAAATAATTAAGTATTTAAGTCATTTATCAAACACAAACACCAACTATTTGCTGACTTCAGTTTTACATAATTGTAAATAAAATACATTTGTGTATTAGACTCATTGTCAGACAAAACAAGCAATTTGCAGACGTCAACATATAGTTTCAGTAAAAATGTGAGAGGCAGTTTTTCCTATTTCTTCTAATATTCTAATATTTTACAGGCCAAACAATTCATTAATTAATTAATATACAGTGTATATATATGTACCAATGTGTCACTAAGAATTGTGAATTGCACACACATACTGTGACAGTAAATGTATCTGGGTTGCATTAGAGAGACCCTTCCTCCCTATTAGCAATGTGGGTCACACACATGCTTGCAGTAAGCTTTGTAGATTTAATTTCTACCTAATACTGTACTGTGCACCCAAATTCCTATTCTCCTTATGAAGAAGTGTATGTTCATGCATGTTTGATTGGGTTTGTATGTATGTTATATGCTGTTTATCAAAGAAGCTCTGAAGTGAGACATGTGTTGAGGCGCTTGGATCAAGGCAATACTGCTAAATGGCTTCACTCCAGCTGTTGTTACATGAGTCTCTCACACACAACCTGAAGCATTCACTCCGGCACGGAGGGAGGCCTTTACTCCCCCGGCCGGAGCTGAAAAAGATGCGATTGGATGGCAGAGCTGCTAGTCAAAGCAGAAACAGTGCAAGACGTGTCCTCAGATGACCTCTCCCACAGATGCGGTACTGAAGAATAGTTTTTTAGATTGACACCAGCACCATGGAAACCACAACCCAATCACATCACAGAACACGTGAGGCCATAACAAGGTTGACTAAAGTCTCTGTAAATATTGTAAATCTCTCCGTTCAATAAGAGAACAGCGGAAAAACTACTAGTGAGCTAAAAGCAGGGCCTAGTATTTTTATGTAAAGAGCAGACATGCCAAGCCACTGATGACATTTGAATAATAAGCTAGCGTTCAACTCTTCAAATGCGCTCCACATGGAGTCGTTTTATTGAATGCAGCTGTCTTGTATCAACAAACTTTAGTCTTAGTGGAGTGGATGCAGGAAAGAAGCACATATAAATGCATTCAGCTATTTCCACATTTCATTAGGGATGAAAACACATATTTACGAACTGTTTTGTGTCAGAAGGCATTTTCCCGCAGCACAGGATAAACTGAAGAATCCATTCATGTCAATTAAGGCTATAAATTAGTTGCATGTTTGCATGTGACAGTAAAGTCAACATTAGTAATACAACTGCAAAACTTGGAAGCTTCATAAAAGTTATTACCCTTCTTCTATGTTTGTTTACTGTTTACTATGCAAGAATATAACAGTAAATAAAATGTGTGAGTACTGTATAAGAGCTGCCACACTTAATGAGATAATCTAGATGACTTGTAGTGAATTGGAGAGCAGGTGAATGAGTGTTTCTTTCATGAAGTGTGTAATAATGTGAAAGCTCAAAGAATGAATTGAGGGCATTTAAAAAAAAAAAAAAAAGCTCACAGTCGGTGTACATATTTCAGTATTTCCAAATATTTCCTGGGACAACAGTTATAAACTTCATGCTACAAAGTTGGCTGTGCCTTCTGGTAGATATGACAAAAATTAAGTGGAATGAATATTTGTCCTCTTGATGAGGACTGTAAGTGCACATATTTGGACAGCAAAAGGCCCATGTGGCCAATAGACATTCCACACAGGGGGTCTAAATGTAAACCTAAAATGTAGACTTCAAGGAATAACTGTGCCAAGCTCCGGTGATGTTAAATAAAGCTACCTAACAATGACTTGTCTGTCTTGGATAAAGAGGAAACCAGACCCTCCACAGTCAGATGATTTGATCCGTTTTGTTGATGCGAACTAGTCTCTGTAGTAAAAGGGCTGTGAGCCAGTTTGTCGTCTAATGAGCTAAAGCTGACCGAAAAGTTTTGTCCCCTGAGGCAGGCGGTGCCAAAAGAAATTAAGCATGGGCTGGATTATTCCCCTTCTACAGATGCTCACTCTCCGCAGCCTTTTATATCTTGCATTCAAAGTCTAAGTGTTTAACTTTGAGAGAAAAGAGGAGGAGGAGAAGGAGGAGGAAATACTGGGAGAGGGAAGGAGTAAAACGTCTTCTCACATCCTAACTTACACCTCTCCGGTGCTCACTGCTGACACATTGTTTTCCATCCCTCTCCCTGTTTCTTACTCCCTCTCTCGGCTCCTCCTCTCTTTATCTCTCTGTCTGCGTCTGACTTTTTCTTTGTCCTTCCTCTCTCCCCCCCCACCCCTCCCTCACTGTATCTGTTTCACTGTCCTCTATCTCTCTTCACTTTGCAAAATCCTTCTCTTACTATTTTCATCCTTTGCCTCCGTCCACCTTACCTCTCTCTTTCCACCTCAGCACCAGCTGTGGAGGGGTCAATTAAGGTAACTGCTCACTTTGCACATCAAAAGGGCGTACACGTCACACACAACCTCGATGACATCACAACCCTGTATGGGTGGCCTTTAACTATATAATAACTATAACACTGCTATTCCACCTAGTGAGTTTTTAATCGACCTAACTGCTTTTGTGATGAAGAAAAACAATTTAATGTTCAATGGGGATTTTTATCTACAGGAGTCTGGTACAAGCATGGGGTCTATTTGTGCTCCTGATTATGCAAATTTGTTTGTGGGTTACTTCGAAAGAATCTTTGTCATGAATATCGAAAAAAACACACATTTGTCCAGAATTTGGAAATGGTACAGATACATTGATGACATATTTTGTCTATATCAAGGCACTATCGATGAACTACTTGAATTTATTGTCCTGCTGAACAGTTTTGATGACAATTTGAAGTTCACAGTAGACTATAGCCAGGAGAGGGTCCATTTTCTGGACATGTGGGTTTTTAAAAAGAATGGTTCACTGTCTACCACATTATATCGAAAAGAGACTGATAAAAACATTCTTCCTTTAGCGAGTAGTTTTCATCTCACCCCACTAAAAAGAGGTCTACCCAAAAGCCAATTTTTTAGACACAGAATATATATATAATATGTGAGACCACTGAGGATTATATGGAAAAAGCAAATGACATGAAAGACATATTTGTACAGCAAGGTTATCCAATAGAATGGGTTGACAAATCTTACAAAACAGCCCTGAATAAACCTCGGTCAGACTTGCTAAAGAAAAGCAAGAAAAAAGAAAAACGTTTTTCTGTGACTTGTATCACTACTTACTCTCCTCTCTCACATACCATACGTCCAGTTTGTAAAAAATATTGGCACATTCTAAAATCAGATCCTGAACTCTCACGTTGTGAATGACTTCGAATACAAACGTGAGAAGAATCTCAGAGATTTTCTAGTTCACGCTGACTTTGTGAGATATAAGCCAAGGAGAGCTTTGCAAAGATTATTAAGCCCATTACCTACCGGCAACTACCGCTGTGGAGGATGTGCACAGTGCAACAACACCTATAAGACACAGAACTTCTGCCATCCCCACCATAACAAGATTTTTCCAATTAAGAGTGTCATCACTTGTGCCTCCACTCATGTAGTGTACATTTTAATGTGTCCATGTGGTCTGGTGTATGTAGGTAAGACCATAAGGCAGTTAAAACAACGCATTAGCGAACATAAGAGCTCTATTCGCACAAACGACCAGGATTACCCGGTCGCGGTACACTTTAATGATCATAAGCATGACATCTCATGATTGCGCTTTTGTGGCATTGAACAAGTCAGTCTTCCAAAAAGGGAGGGCAACCACGACTTGCTACTAAAAAGACGCGAGGCATATTGGATATTTACTTTGCAGACCCTATCACCAAAAGGCCTTAATGATGAATTTAATCTCAATATCATGTTATGCTAATTTGATGTTTTTTCCTTGTTTGTTTTTTCCTTTTTTCCTTTTTTCCTTATTAGTTTATCCTCAGGAACTGTTCATTGTACAGGTGCATATGGACTGTTATAATGTAATTTAACCAATGTAATGATCCACTTTTGAATGGACTGTGTCCTCTCTGATTAAGAGTAGAAAAATATTGGGCTAATGACAATGCATTGATCATGAGCCTATAACAAAATTGGTCTGATTATCCATTGTTTTTAAATGTACTGAGTGGCATTTTTTCTGCCTTTTCCTGTTCACGGTCCGTGATGAGCATGCCACTTTGTGAATGAATGACGTCATTCAAGAGCCGGACCTGATTGGTCCTGGTTAGTCAACCAAACTATTTAAGGCTATGGTTGAGGTGAATGTGTGAATTTACCTGATGAAGGTCTGAGACCAAAACGTTGTATTTTTCTAAATAAATTATTGCTTGCGTAATGGTCAGTGTGCGGGACTCTTCTCTAAGCTTTTGATCTGCTACTTTTGATCATATCCTACGCACCTGCCCGACAAAAGAGGTGTGCAAAAAAGCTTTCTTACACTTCATATGCAAGACAAATAGAGTTTAAAGGAGAATTCCAGCAAATTTTTACGTTAATCTTGATCGTTATAAATATGCGAGTACTGTCGAAAGAAAAAAAAAAGAGCCGAATCGGTGCTAGCAAACTGGAGTTGCTGCAGCTACGTCTACGAGCTTCCACTTAGCTAAAACGGCAGCTGTCGGGGCACATTTTAGAGTGCCTTTGTGCATCTTAACAGACACAAAATGCAATTAAAACGTCTGTGCAACATGAACAGTGCCCTTACGTGACAACAAGATGCGTTTTCAACTCAGACATTGTTTAAATTCACCTACCCTGTCTCGATCCTGCCGGTAGCTAGCTCGCCCTGCTAGCTGCTAGCTGCCGTGTGTTCAGCTAGGCTTCTGTGATAATCATCATGCAGCGGTTCCGTGTGTATGTAGCTCATCCATTTTGATCGATCTGGTGTTGGTGAGTAGGAGGCTTGGCAGTGGCGATCTGTGTGGTAGTTCCCTTAGCCGGGCTAGCAGGACCGACCGGCATCCTTGCTTCTCGGAGCGATCTGCACACTGTTTACCTTTTCCTGTTACAACGGGACTTCAGCGCGAGACTACAGCTAGCCTTCTCTAATGCTATCACTGTGTAAGCCACAGACATAATTTGGCCCGTTTCCATGTAGTTACATAGTCACTGATATGGTCATAACCACTACAGTGTTCAATTACCTATTTTTGAGGGGGAATAAACTTCAAGTTTTCGTCGCGAAGGCATGACCTGTCCTCTGGAGGACATAGCCAGAACAGCGGGCGCTTGGTGGATTGTTGTGGGGAGCGGGAGGCGACGAAGGCGGGGAGAAAGCAGAAGCAAGGATGCCGGTCGGGCCTGCTAGCCCGGCTAAGGGAATTACCACACAGATTGCCACTGCCAAGCCTCCTACTCACCAACACCAGATCGATCACACACAAAATGGATGAGCTACAAATACACACGGAACTGCTGCGTGATGATTATCACAGAAGCCTGGCTAAACACACTCATCCCAGAGGCAGCTAGCAGCTAGCAGCTAGCAGGGTGATGTCTGAGTTGAAAACGCATGTAAGGGTATGTAAGGGCCCTGTTCATGTTGCACAGACATTTTAATTGCATTTTGTGTCTGTTAAGAGGCACAAAGGCACTCTAAAATTTGCCCCGACAACTGCCGTTTTAGCTAAGTGGAAGCTCGTCGTTGTAGCTGCAGCAACTCCAGTTTGCTAGCGCCGATTTGGCTCGTTTTTTTTTTTCTATCGACAGTACTCGCATATTTATAGCAATCAAGATTAACGTAAAAAATTGGCCGGAATTCTCCTCTAATCACATAGCATATAGAGATCTAGGCTCTTCAGAGCCTCACCTGACTAACACTCTCACACAAAGTCAGATCTTTAGCATCTGCCGCCAGCTCGCTGGCCACGCTTGAAGCAAGAACAAATGAACATCTGATTCGATAAGCCTTGACACATAATCTGGTTTCAGCTCTTCGTAATGACGGAGTGTAAATATCATCAAATTAAGGCATGATTTGATTGGGAATAAGTGCAATTCCTCCCACGGTCAAGAAAACACCTAGAGGGCCTGATTGACAGGCTTGTTTGCTTGTTTTTTCTGCCTGCACTGGGTCTGTAAGGGCGTGTTTCGCATTCAAACACTCCTCTTAATGAGTGAGGTCAACGCCTCAGGCAACAGGCACAAAATGAAAAGCACATTATGGCTGCTTGTGATTTTCCCTCTGCTAAATATAACATAAAGGGCGGCTGCAGGAGAATTACCTACTGAATGTTTTTTCTTTTCTTTTTTTCCCTGATGTACCACTAAACTTGGTCACAGTCTGTTAATGTAGTGTACCAAATGTTTTTGGTCATTTTAATGATTTTTTAGAAAAAATAAATTCTATCAGTAAAAAATATGATTATTTATATGAAAATTACTGAAAGCAGAGTTACTGTATTTGCATTTTGCACACATTTCCCAGTTGGAAAAACTGTAAGCTTATACCAGAAAAACACACATACTTGGCATAAGGCACTACCCACAAACTACTGTTATTAAATTGAGCAGTGTATCCACCAATCGGTCCGAATGCTACAGTTGTTAGTTTAGGTGATATTGTTTGAAATTATTTGATATTCAGTGAAACAATTGTGGGCACCAATTTTGCCGATAACGCAACATGAATGAAACTTGTTGAATAGCAGCATAATACAGGCACAGTAGCTTCCTCCTTCTCCTCAAGTATAATTTTTAAGATTAGAGTTTAAACAACATATGTCTCTCTTCACTAAACAATAATAAATAGATGTTTTTTCTCTTTTTAATGGTCAGTATAAGAAACGTACAGTGGCCAAGACAGCTCAACACACTGCAATAAAAGAAAACACAAATGAAAGAGCAATCAATTAAGTTTTAACACTCCCATTACATGATTTTGATATTTTAGGAGATATTGACTATTCACTTAGCTTTAGTAATTACGAGCATGTTCATCATTTGTAGCTCCGCCAGAGACTTCTATTGTGTTGTAACCTAATTCCGTTGTTGTGTACAGCTTTCAGCATTTCTTCATTTGCTTGTTTTTTTGTATTTGTGGTGTTTCTTTGTGCTGTCTGTGTTGTCAAAGTGGTAAATGTTCTAAATTACTTCCGCCAAGGACAGTTTGTCTGTTTGTTTTGTCTGTCAGCAGGATTATGGAGAAACTACTGCCCCGATTTTCATGAAACCTGGTGGAAGGGTGTAGCATGGGCCAAGGAAGAACCCATTACATTTTGGAGCGAATCCCAATCACGGGGCAGATACACAGATACATTTTTACTTTCGTTAAAGTGGCCATATTATGCTCATTTTCAGGTTCATCATTGTAATTTGAGATTGTACCTGAATAGGTTTACATGGTTTAATCTTCAAAAAACACCATATTTTTGTTGTACTGCATATTGCTGCAGATCCTCTTTTCACCCTGTGTCAGGTCTCTGTTTTAGCTACAGAGTGAGACCTCTCACTGCTGTAACATCTTTGTTGTCAGTCGCACATGCGCAGTAGCTAGGTAAGGATTACATGAGCTAGCTAGCTGTTTCTGCAACTTCGGCCTGTACAAGGCAGGATTAGCCGGGAGACTTCTTCTAAATGAGGGCACACTTCCAACTTTGTGTAGAATACCTGCAGAACAGGGACATGTAAGTAGTTCTATACAATTTAGTTTGTAGATTAGGGTGAATTTGTGTGTGTTGTAGCAGTGTTTTACCATTGAGAACGAGCTAGCATGCTAACGGTTAGCCCCCTAGGCCCCTTGTCTCGGCTAGTTACGTAGAAAGCCGTGCAGATTTTGAACAGCTCACCCAGAGACTGAAGGCAGGACACATTCAGAAACCGTATCTCACTCTAAACAGCATGGATGGTTTTTTTCAAAGTTTGTATGCATGTGGAAGCACCAGAGACACAAAATAACACCCCAAATCCCAGAAAAAGTGATTTTTTCATAATATGGGCACTTTAAAATCGCGAGATAGGGTATTTGTGCTGCATTCATGTGGTGTCAAAATAATAGGAAAAATGTGTTCCAGACTGGGAAAATTCACATGAACGCCCCCTCAATTCGGAACATTAACATTGCGAGGTGGGGCATGTTTTGGTGGAGGTCTGCCCTTCTAGTTTGCTTGTGTTTTTCTTCATTATTCATGTCTTGTCAAAGTGGTGACAATGTCTTTCTTTATTCATTTCCTTGTGTTTTCTAAAATTGCAGCGTGTTCTCAACGTGTTTTATGCTTTCGGTCCCCCTAGAAAAGACCTAACCAGTGATATCTTGTTTGGACATGAGTTATTGCCATACCTTCCACGGCTCTTTTAAAGAAGACTTTGCAGCTTCCACATGTCACGACACCGTAGTGGCATCCTGATGCCTCGTCGCCACAAACCAGGCACACTTTGGCCGTTGAGGACGGTTGTCTCAGTGGCGAGCTGAAAGGACATAAACACACACAAGAGTTTTTTAGACTAGATGTCGACAAATCGACAAAGCATTTTCAAAAGTAAACACCAAAGCCAGGGCAGACAGTGCCCTTCCTTTCAGTGTTATTGACTGAAACACATTGTGAAACATTCGTGGTTTTATGACCCACAGTACAGTAGCAGCACAGCCATAAAGATGTCTGCCAACCAAGAGAGGAAGGCTTTGCACTCAACTGATTTATAGCTTCACCAGGCTTACATACATGAGAATGACAGAATTATAGAGGAGATTATTTAAATTCAATAAGCAGAGAGACACAGAGCAGGATGTCAAATTTAAGTAGGATCAAAAACACTTGTCTCTTTGTTGGCATACAAAGTGTGAGGCACTGGAGTATTGAGTATTTTAAGGATTGAGTGGTGGATAAAAAATAATACAAACCACGACCGAGCACAGATTTGACTGTGTGATAGTGTGAACTGTGTAACCAGTTTGGGGTCAAATGTGAGAATCGGTACTGACGTGTGCCATACTGTAAGTAGCATGTTGTCATTGTTTACTCTTAGCAACAACCAGCAAGCAACAGAATTGATGTCAGTCTGCTGCAGTTCTGCCTGATCCAAGGCTTTGTTTTCTTTGGCATCCTGTACTGCTTTTAATACTGACTGATTTCTACAATTACATGACAATTACAGCTCAGGGTGTACAGTATGTTCTTACTCATGCACTGCTAAATCGGAGAATTAGTTACAGTTTACCTTTTCCTGCAAATGAGACCATGCGGGTCGTGGTAATAGATGTCAAAGGTCAAAAGTAATGGATGATGTCTGACTATAGTTGATCTTAACAAAAAAGGCAAAGCAGTTTACTACAGTGTTTAAAAAACTGAAAAGAACTCGCAGTGCACACAAAGTAGGGCTGGGCAATATGATCTTTATCAAGGTAAATTACCAGATGAATACAACAATATTTTTTTATATCGGGGCATGCATTTCCTGTCTCATAGACTTACTTCTGATATGTTTGTCATGTTTAATTACAGTGAAAGACGGGCTGTTGGTTAAACTTGGTTGCTTAGATGTCATCAGTTGTAGTAGCTTTGTCAGTTCATAGATCAAAACTGAAATCTGAGCAAATTTAGGTTGGTAAGACATTCATAATGTAACTCATAAATTCTGTTTATTTTTAATACAGATTGACAGAGCAACTGTACAGTATCAGTATTAGAGCCCGACTGATCAATCGGTGGGCCAATACTGTATCATCGACATATGTTGCGCCAATAAATTGCAGTACAGATATTAGTATACTGTCGATATTTATTATAGCATCTTTTCACATATGTATTGTAATTTTTTTAATCTTTTTACATCTTTGACTTTAGCACTACTTTGCCTGTATTTTTATTTCTTCTTACGTAACATGTTTATTGTACGGCACGGCAAATTCCTTGTAAGTGAAAACCTACTTGGCAATAAACCTTATTCTGATTCTGAAACATTGTCACAATTACATACTTTGTATAAAAGCACCAAGAAGTTTATTCCTTTGTGTTTAAGAACAAAAAATGTTGGCTTCAAAAATCCAGTCTAAATTGGGCTCTAGTATATTATATGTAGAATCGTTGCTAAGCCATATTCAATGCATTTCCAGGGACATTAAACCAAACTCTGCTAAATGGAGATGTGAGGCAAAAGATGAAGGGAGGATGGCAGATACATTTTGCCACAGTAGAGTCTGGTATGAAACATGACATGGTTTCATCAGTTTGCAGAGCAAGTATGCCCTGTGGGTGGGGCTAAAGGAGTACATCAGGGTATGCTACTTATTCATGCTACTTATAAATGGAATGACACTGAATCAGTTTGCTCTCACATGCAATATTTTTTTTTTTACATACATTTACATTCTGAGAAGATTAAAAGCTTTGTGCATGGAAGGATAGGTCTGAACATACGGAAAAGTTAGGATATGCAGTACCATTTTTGATAAAATATTTCCCTTAATGTGCATGCACAAAAACACAACGCACAAAAAGAACACAACACGTAGATGGGCACAAAGAGAGAACACCTTGTATCAAAACATTAAAGTGGCCTCAGCTTCCCCTTCTTTTCTGTTCTAATTACCTCTCTCCCATCTCAATCAATAACATGCAAGGTGATTGTCTGGTTAACATTCTCCTTACATCCTTCATCAAACCAGCTGCCAAGCACTCTCTCTTCTCCTCTCCCTGCCTCTCTACCTTGTACGCTCTCTCATACACACACATTTCCTCCAGGGGGCTAGCTGGAAAGGGGTACTGCACCAGCACACTCAGATACAATCAGGACCACTGATCTAATTCCCTCTTGTCCATCTACACACACATTCAATTTGTTAGGACGCTTAGAGGAGTCTCTGGTGAGGTGTTTGTCTGACTAGATCTTCCTGGCACCGGGCCCCATGGTTTCAGCTAATGTGAGTGTGTGTGTACGTGTGCATGCACAAATCCAATCCATGTCAAGATGTGTTTTTCAGCTGTTAATTTGCTGAATATTCCCCCCATACATTGGCCTTTTCATACCATTACAAAGCAGTGTTAACAAGAAAGCAATCCATAACAACAAAAAACGTTTACGGCCAGGAACGAGAGGTCCCTCTAAAGGATCCACTTCTAATATGCAGTCAGTGGTCCGCCCTTTAATAGTGCCACACATTAAAACCTTGTCGCTGCGTGCCAGCCTGCCTGCCTGCTGGTCCGCCAACAAGGTGACTTCCCCTCCCTCAGAGAATTATATAGGTCATTCACTCTCTCTGCTTATGAAACCAGAGCAGACAGGCCAGGCTGCAGTGACTGTGCACCAACGGCTGCCAGTAGCCTGAAACTAAACACAAGCTACCAGACATTCTTAAATCAGGTTGTTTCAGCAGAGATGTTTGTTTTTTTTGGATTTGGTTTATTGGTTTGCTCACATTCATAGAAAACAATACAACATAAATCAAAACATATGTCTTTCACATGGAAAGAGAGAGAGAGCTTATAGTGAAACCTCACCAGGTCACTAAAAAAATAATAATAACTGAAATGTGAAATAACTACAACTGAAACTCAATATGGCGAAAATAGAATAACAACTATAATTAACAGGCTAACACTCAATTTGGTGAAAAATAAAAAAGGGATGACAATAAAAGAATGAAATATCGAAACTTACGATTACAGAAAAAGGTAGGAGATTTAGATAACAAAAGCCGAAGAAAAAAAGCTGGTACATCATTTCAATAGTTGCCAGTCAGGAGGCCATCCATTTAGCACAATTTTTCTTTTAGTTTTCTTTTGTATGTGTTAGCATACAGTTTGTCAGCGTACAGTATGTGCAAGAATAATTAAAATGTAATATGTTTTAATGAGCTTGAGAGGAAAAGGAATGCAATAAAGGTCTCCAGTCAGAATCAAAATGGGGATGTTGTGGTTAAGTGGTGTGTGTCTGTCATGCAGGACCTCGTTTCACCCTTCATCTCATACTGAAAAACACTAAGTCAGATTCCAATTTATTAAGAATTCCAATGTACAGTGTAGCCGACAAACATTTTCTACTTCATCTTTTTTAAGACAATACATTTATTTTATTTTACTGAGAAAAACAAACAAATAATCCATTACAATATCTCTGAAATAATGTTCATAAAAGTTCTGCAGTTGTGTGCAGGCTACTTCTGTGAACTGGGACTTTTATTCTCGACCCCCGTCTTCTCTATTTCTGGGTACAATCTCAGACTAACTGAATGAGACTGACTGCACAGATCAAAGGTCTCATTCTTCGCTCCAGTTGTTGCTTTTTTCTCTTCCTACAGAAACCCCAGGGCAGCAGTTTCATTGTTTTCAGTGTCCTTTCATCTTTAAAGATAACACACAAAGCTAACAACTGATTTAGTTGCTGTTTATTTCCCATGAGGACACAGATGAGTGTGAGTACACAATGCCTGTTTCTTCCCACCAAAATGTACAAGCAGAAACTTGTATCTCTTACTAATGCTTGCTGCCCTCCTTACTGCTTCCCAAATACACCGAAATACTGCTGAAGAAAGATATTAATGAAATGGCAAAGGGAAGTAAATATGAGAGCTTGAAACCAGACGAAGCCCACTGTGGCCACTAAAATGTGTGAGGACCAAACCACAGGACAGATGTTTGGGCTCAAAATTGGCCTCCTGCTTTTCTACAAGTAATTCGGATGTCACACTGGGAGCATTCTCCAAATGGTTCAAATATCTCCACTCTCTCTCAGCTGCCGAAGGAATGCTTAATCAGCGAGAGCTAAGACCAGAAAGGATGGCCAAAGATTTATCAGAATCTGGAAATATTGCAATAGATAATAACAGCAGTCATTCGAAGTGGACTTCTTCTTTTCTTTCTTGAATGCTTCCTATGTTGGAGTTCATAATCTGCATTACTTGTAAACGGGTCAATATGGGTCACAGGAAAAGGTCAGAAGTCATCCGAGCTTGGTATAATTAGAACAATTAGTTGCCATGGAAACAAAACACGAAAAAGATTAGACAAATCAGAGATACAAAGGAAGTCAAGGGGGCTGTGGTTATTCTGAGGTTATCAAGATAACGTCATTATGGGTGAATAATGGGCCGTGAGATGTCTGTATGATGGAGGACACACGTGGTTAGAATGAACCCTGTGACCTACGTAAGTACATTAGCATGACAGTCAGTAAACAAGCAGCTGAACCACAGAGAGAGTTCTGTTGTATAGAAAAACAATGCCCTCCTCATGGATGTAACACTGTCTATCGCACTTCGGCACTGTACCCTACTGTATTTACACTGCTGTGGAGCCAGCCGCCCACTGTAAAGATAAAGTTGTGTGTGTGTGTGTGTGTGTGTTTGTGCGTTTGAGCAGACACACTGACTCGCTCATTCTAGAGGCTGTTATCACAGGGATAGTTCAGAGAAGTACCACAGCCTCCCTGAACCTACCCCTCATGAAAGAGAAGCATCCTTGACTCTGCAAAAAAAAAAAAAAAAAAAAAAAAGAGAAAATGATTCCACGGTACAGTGCATCTCTACAGTCTGGCCTACAACATTTATGTAATACATACCTTGGCATGCTGAAAAACCTTAAGCTAGACCGGTTCAAAGGATGTTTATGTAACACACAACTTGGCATGTTGGAAAGGTAAAGGTAGATTGGTTTAAACAAGCTGATGGGGATGGGGATGGAGAGAAAGAGGAACAGAGGACAAAATGGCTTACATAACCATGAGCAGACAGTATAAACATTAGGTTGACACCCACTCACCACCTCTCAAAGGGAGAGAGGTCTTATGGGTAGTGTTAGAGAGCCACCAGGGATTTATTTTTCCTGGTGAAGGTGACCCTGGCATTGGGTAGAGTACCTGAGCATACAGAAATATGAGATTTCCTCTTTGTTGGGCTAGTGTTACACTGTTAAGGTTACAGTATAATCTACAGTGACTGGCTGCCTCTTACGGTTAAGGAAAAAAATCAGAACCTTAAAATGTAATGCGTGAGGGTTTAGAAGTAATTTTTCGTCTAAAAGTTATAATTTTCCTTGAATTTTCTTTTAAAACACACTGGATTAAGACTTAAAATACAGGGCAGATGAGGTGATTTCACTATCAAATAAAATGTAGTTCACACTTCACAGTAGAAATGGCAAATGTGCTTTCTGATGGAATCTGGTATCCCGGCTGGGATTGCATTGCTTGTTTTAAATTCCAAGCTGTTGTGTTGTCTCCCGTCCCAGGCTTATGCCTACAAACTTTAAGTGACCTTCCCCATACCAGCAAATCATGATTATCTCAACAAATCCACTGTTTTTAGTGTAAACAAAGAAATGAGACAAGTCACAGAAATGCATGCGCTATTTAGGGAGTTGATAGAGGCTCAGTATATGGGCGGAAACAGACAACAGTATCATTCTGATCTACACGCAGTATGTAGTTTGTATTCAACATGTCTGAAGCTGTACCTGTATTTGACTTTAAATTCCATAGACCAACTCCAAAAGCACTTTTTGCTGAACTTTCACCTTTCCTTCCACAGCTGAATGGTATGGGTAGGGACTGGTCTTACGGAGACAGTGGATACCTTTACTAGGCTGCTTTTAACTAACTTTGACCATTTAACTAAAGTTTGACCATTTTCACTTCATCTACATCCTTTACTGTCACACATAGTGAATTAAATGAATCACCTGGGATATTTTGGCTAAGTTGCAAAGCATGCATGCATGAATCTCAAGGAGATGTGGCAGGGTGTTATTATCTAGTGGGGAGGATTATAGTGGCTGGAAACTCCCGTAATTTATGCCTGTCAAGGGCAGCGAGAAGCCAATCACATCCATGCAGTATAAAATTAGGCATGGGATGCCACTGCATACCCAGAGCTTTGTTCATAGTTTCCGTGTAGCACGACGTGCTTACACTCTGTGTGAACGCTGACATGCTGTTAATGAATGCAGGTATGCACCTTTTTCCATGCTTTTCAAACTGCCAACATAAACTTAAATTGTGCTTTTTGCATAATGCCACAAGAAAAATAAACCGTTCCTATAGAGTTTATAAGGTCAACACACCCACTTGTTCATTTCTGACCATATGCTGTGCACAGTATTCATTTACACACAAAGCACGAACCAGGCCAAACAGCTCCAGTACTGCATGGAACTCAATTTAGACGGTTTTTGCATCTCAGCTTTGGAAATACTGTATCTGTACAAGGCTAAGAAGGATTGGAAATGGGTGTAAATCCCACGGACGAACTTGGTTACCTCAAAAACGTTATCCATTTAAAGACATTTTTTTCGAGCTATAAATTGACAAAACATCAAGCACCTGTAAAATGTAGTGTAATGCAAAACAACAACCCCGCAAAAATTGCACGTTACCGGAGCACATAACAATATAAAACAACTCTGGCCTTTACTATGCTTAATTCATTCCCATGAAAACAACCCTGCTATGCAGCTCTGTAGCAGCCTCGACAGATCTCCTCGTCAAGTCCTGCAGCACTGTGTCGCTTGACTACAACAAAAGTGTCTTTACTGCCTTAAGGCACTTAGGTTCTCATGTGCTCCTCACGCTGATCGGTAACTGATCCCCAAAGTTTCTGTTTTTACCACCAAGTTTCTAAGATCCTTTGCTGGGAACATAATTCAGCTGACAACATAATTCAGCTGACATGTTGGAAAATACATTGTTTGGCATCAAGATGATTTCCAGGCATGGGAAATCGAGAAATAATGTAAACACAAGGCTGGTGAAAAACAGTGTTCAACACATGAAGAAACATGAAATACCAGCTCAGTGACTTAAATCAAATTTCTCTCCTGAACATAAACCTACATGATAACAGCAAAAATAAGCACAGTAGTTGGTTTAAGTCTAGCTAAATACACAAAAAGGAGCCTGTTTTAACCACCTTTTGTGAAACATGGCTCAAAATTTACTTTAATCTTTCTTGCTGCCACGAACATAAACACAAATGGACCACTTCAAAGCTATGCTGCTAAAACTGGTTTTGTTATTGACCCAAATCCTTTGATTTCAGTGGCATGGATGAACTCTAGACCTGGCCTCCCCTGGTGTTTCAACTCTATTTACTGCTTACTTTGCTTTCTCCCACTGACTCCATGTAATACCTGGCTCCTTACAAATGTGTCTCTGGCCAGGTTTGGGTCCTGTTGCCTGTATAACAGGTGACCTCCAACCTCAGCTTAGAGGCCCTGGGACAAATGAGAAAAACAAATCCCTAGAGAGGGAGATTATCTTTAAGGGATCAGCCCTGACCTGAGCCACCTCCACGCCACATATTCCTTACCTCAGTTCTCCGCTTTCTAGCAGCAGTTAGCACAGTTCACCTCACCTTGTTAAGTACAAGACGGGTCTAGTCAATAAGATCACAGTATACTATAAGATAAACGTTGGCATTTAAATCCTAAAAAACCTTAGAAATTAAAAGAACTAAGCACGTTGGTCCAGAGAAATTAAACATGCCGAAAAATATCTTATTCAAAAGGCGACCTTTTCCTTTCCTGTGTGATTCAAAAAGGCCTCACTCTGAATGTAGGTTAATGTACACTGGCGCTGACACATGTTGCCAACAACCCTACGCATTAGCTGTCACATGCGATCATCCTCAACACCTACCAGTCATTTACAATTCTGCTGGAACAACCATGGAAGAGGAGCAGGCATGGAGTCCAGCGTGTGCAAAGAGGAAACACTGCATGCACACACAAACCATAATACATGAACATACTGTACATACTGAGGGGATAAAGTTCGCTATGGGGCTGCCAAGTGGGTCCGGGAGTGTTTATTGTATAGTTTATAGTCTAGTGGTTCCCTAAAGTCAAAGGGTATAAAACCACAACCTCAAGAAGTGGGCTATGCATGAGAGTCAAAGCCAAGTCTCTGGTTGGCACAGATCCAGGTGGTTAGCACCACGGCAGCACATTCTGCATGTTAGCTCAAGAACTGCTGAGAACTGCTCTCCAGTCAGCCTCTCTATAGCATTTGACAGGTTCAACAGCAGAAGAGCAGTCGTTTATATCAGCTAGAAGTCTTGCCTGCGCACAGCCACTTAGTTCAAACTGCTGCTGACAGCATCTATCAGGAGCCAATCAGGTGATCAAGGAAAATGTGCCGATTAAACACAAATTATTAACTACAGCAATATGGATTCTTAAAAGCTTTCTGCATAGTTTTTTTGCTAATGTTATTGTTTAAATGGCGTATCTGCACATAAGTCCTAGTAGCAGGTGGAGAAAGGAGGAGATTGGGTAAAGTAGGCTGGGCGATATGAATATATAAACTTAGCACAAAAAGTAAGGACATTTGTATTTGGTAGATTATTTCTCTGTGGTAACAATGCTTTTTGGCAATACATTTTATACCGTTGGAAAGCCTGTTTAGTTCCCTTTCAAATGGTGCCCCATTTGTAAGGAACATGCATTTGTGGGATGAGCAGCAGCGCTGAGTATGTGGATTGCGCCCATGAAAAATTTGCCAAATCTTCTCTGCCAATGCCAAACGGCTTATTCTGCCGTTGACTCGTTTGGTGTTTCGTGGATTGGATGATTGAAGTTTGAAGAAACAAGACATATTGGCAATTTAACAATGTATTCATTTCACAAACAGGAGCCTCAGTAGCGTGTGGAAGAACCATACACAGCCACAACAGCCTGGCACCTCCTCCTCATGCTGGTCACCAGCCTGGTCACATACTGCTGTGGGATGGCATCCCATTCTTCAACCAGCATTTGTTGCAAGTCAGCCAATGTGGTTGTGTTGGTCACTCTGGCACGAACAGCACGGCCAAGCTGATCCCACAAGTGTTCAATGGGGTTGAGGTCAGGACTGCTGGCAGGCCATTCCATCCTCTCCACTCCCACATTCTGGAGGTAGTCTCTGATAGACCCGCCCTGTGGGGGCGAATGTTGTCATCTTGGAGGATAGAGTTCGGTCCCAGAATCTGGAGATATGGGATTGCCACTGGTTGCAGAATCTCATCTCTATATCTCTCTGCATTGAGATTGCCTCCAATGATGACAAGCCTCGTTTTTCCAGTGAGGGAGATGCCGCCCCACACCACCACACTGCCTCCACCAAAAGGTGTTACTCTATCCGTGCAGCAATCAGCATAGCGTTCTCCGCGTCTTCTCCACACTTTGACCCTATGATCCAACTGCCGTAGGCAGAATCATCCAATCCACCAAACACCAAACGAGTCAATGGCAGAATAAGCTGTTTGGCATTGGCAGAGAAGATTTGGCAAATTTTTCATGGGCGCAACCCACATACTCAGCCAACATGGCATCATGACTTTGCGTAAACATACACGCCAAAACTTTCCTAAAGCCAAATGGTGTGTCATCTGTATGCATTTTGAGCTATCCACGTGTATGTCTATGCTGTATACAGCGGATGTAAAAATACATACCACGTGGCGTGTTATTGCGAGAACGTGCCGTGCTATCGCGAGAACGTCACATGCGTATAAAAAAAAAGTTGGGTTTAGGGAAAGAACATTGGGAAAAGTAACACTAAAAAACGACAAAAACACGACGGTGACCAACGTCACACGCTTAGGAAAACAATAAACGGTTGGGTTTAGGAAAAGAACATTGGGGGAAAAAAATGGTTGATAAACGCCACATGCGATCCCGGCTCTCCCGGGTGAAAGTCCTGAGTTTTACCCATCCGCCACCCTAACCAATCTCCATCCTTTCATACTACTCGTTACGGCGATAATACACATGTAATGTAGGTCAATGGAGGCCAAATGGCGTTGATAAACACGCTAAACAACGATTATGCGTCTTGATAACACGCAAAAATGGCATACGAATTGGCAAGAATTGGTCATACATACGCCACTTAGTGAGATCAGTCTGTACTCAGCGCTGCTGCTCATCCCACCAATGCATGTTCCTTACAAATGGGGCACCATTTGAAAGGGAACTAAACAGGCTTTCCAACGGTATAAGATATGTTGCCAAAAAGCATTGTTACCACAGAGAAATAATCTACCAAACACAAATTTTTGTGCTAAGTTTATATATATCGTCAAAATGATATAAAAATGTCTATCGTTTATATTTTTCTATATCGCATGTGGACGATGCTTTACGTTCTGATCTTTGTTCTGATCTTTGCACGTTACCTTTATATCGCAATAAAAGTTCTTAATAAAATGAGAAACTACCCAGTACTTTTCATTTGTCAAGTATTTAATTCACACAGGAGTATATATAAAGAGAATAAATAATAGGCTTTACCATGTGGTTATTTCATATTGACTATTTATTACCAATTAACATTACCAGAAAACATGCTATAAAGAACATTAAATAGAATATTCTATTGAACGTAACATTTTAACGTTTTTGTTTTACTGCGCTGCATCGTCAAGTCAAATATATACTGTATATATACTGTATTTTTATCAAAGTATATATATATATATATATATATATATATATGTAGTTTTCAAATATGTAGTTTTCGAAATATTAAATTAACCTACATATCGGGGGAAAAGATTTTGGCCATATTGCCAGCAATATAGGTTAAAGCTTAATTTCCATATTTTATTGTTTTACAGTTACATTTTTACAAATTGGTTTAAATAAACACTACAAAACGGTGTGAATGGTCAGGAGCAGGATTATGACTACAGTTTGTCCAGCAGCATCAGGCCTGCTCATTGTAAAGCTTGACATTATTTTCCTAAAAGGTCAACTTTAAGATTCTGACCTCAAAGTACAAAAGGTCCCACACAAGCAGTACAAAACGTAAAAGAAAAAGGTTAGAGGGCAAAGACACACACACACACACACACACACACACACACACACACACACACACACACACACACACACACACACACACACACACACTGTCGGGCCAAACTAAATGTGCAATGACCTTTTTCAAATTCAGTGTGTTCACCTCCCCAGGATTACAGGCCCAGATGGCCACTTGATGAACAATGCAACACCTGCTGAGGGACATAGCGCAATTAGATTTTCGCAAAAATACTACTTTAAAAAGAAAAACCTCAATCTACACAATGAACTACTAAAGGAACACATGTATGTGCTGACTACTCTCACTCTGAGGACAACCACAGACTAATCCAACCTTTTTTAATCTATACATTTTCAGTCTATGTCCATCCTCACAGTGCACAATACAATAAATATTAATGGTTTTCTGAAATGTCTTACTGTAAGCAGGACAGTATTATATGTTTCCATTTGAAAAAGAAGTTAGTATTGAGGTCCAAATAGTGAGATTGAATCGAAACCTAAATCTTAAAAAGGTGCAATCTTTCTGCACATCCAACCTGCACTCACAGCAACAATGAAGTATCTTGTGTCGTGTTTGTGAAGCTGTTTTACTTTGTTGTTTCTGTTATGCTGGTAAAATGTTTTCCACCAAAAGGGTAAAGTGAAATCAAATACTGTATATCATTTACTGAAGCAATGAAGTTAGCCTGCACCGGCACAGGTGCAACCCGACAAACCTGATCGGCATGTCTCAATTTTCAGACAAAGTCAGGCCCCTTGGAATTTGACCACATTGGCTACAACAAAGAGGAAACACAACTACTGACTGATGCCAGCTAGTACTACTTTCTTGAAAAGGGGAGCTGAATTTTTCTACAAAATGCTCTAAATCTTGGAGGGCAAGTCTGTGTCTCCCACATGTCTACTTCCTGCATCTCTATCATAAGGCATGCACCAGGTCTTGGCCATCACCACACAATGTCCAGACTTGTCTTAACACAACTGTGGTGTGTTGCACAAAGAGGGGGAGTCAGGTAGAGGTACAGGAACATAAAAATCAAGAGAGAGAGAGGCTGTTTTTACCAACGGTTGTCACCTCTACTTTACCTAGCCCTCTCATTATCAGGGCCACACGTAATCTGCGGAAGCAGAATTTTCCACAGAATAAAAAAAAAAATCTAAGTTAACACATCTCCAGTTATCGTAATTTTGGCTCAGGTCAGAGCTTCTTCACAGGTAAGGCTGACTATTGATGTATATTTAATAAGGTGAAAGATTTGCAGAGGTGCATGTGGCTGCCCTTTCTGAGCGGGCGCCCATTTGTCACCTTTTTGGGCCGACCAATGTCAGCAATGGTGAGGCAGACTGGAGAAGTAGACAGTAAGTGGACAAAGGACAGAATGAGACAGAGCTAGAAAGGAAAGGAAGATATTTAAATAGTGTTTTCACATCCACAGATACTGACGTATTTGCTGGCTGATTCTGATGGGATTCAAAATGTATGAACACCCACAAGAGGACCGAGCTAATGCTGGCAGAGATCACACGTCAACCTCTGCCATCGACTGCAGCCGGTCAATGCAGCTCAGGTGGGACACAGACACCTGACGCTCGGTCTGTGCTTCCTGTATTGAACCACCCTCTCTCGGAGTTGCTTTTCGGGACGAACATTCAGGAAATGATAGCCAGGCTTGAGGCCAGCCGTAAAGCCTTAGAGCAGCTGGGCTCCCATCTCCATGGGGGCACGCACTCGGATCGGAGTGGACGTTCAGCCTTTTTCTCCCTGGGTGGAACTGATAAGGGGAAAGCGGTGCGTGGTTCCGCTCTCCCTCGGCCTCCACTTCATCAGCTATGGTTATATCGCATTCTGCCTCAGTGGCTAGTAGGGTGTTTGTGTCACATTGGTTAGAATACTAACGCTACGTGGCTAACCGTGCTAATGTGGGCATCAGTGCTAATGCAGACGAGACAGCCTTGTGGAAAACATCGTGCCTCCCCAATCGATCGGCCTCGGTAAGTAATCCTGCTAGCTGCGTTAGCACCGTTGACCGTGTTAGCACAATTATCCACGTTAGCTATCCGCTGCCTCCCCGGCTCTATCATCTCCACGGCTGCACGTGTCCCCACACATCCCATATCTTCATAGATGTTTTAGCTTTTAGCTCATTAGCTTATCTTAGACTAAACTGTTATCAGTGTGGACTGGAGCATGTGAAGGCATCGTGCAGGTTAGAGCTGCCAATCTACCGACGTCACAGACACCTGCCTGCAATTACATCTTACCACCAAAGCTGCTGCTAGAAACAACCTAATTCAAATCGTTTGGACAGTAACTTTAACTGTCATGGTTGTATGTTTCTGTTTCCTGTTTTATTTTAGTAGTCTGGTTTTTCTGTCTTGTCATGTCTTGTTTTACTTCCTGTATTGTGTTTTCCCGCCTTTTGTGATTGTTTGCTCCGCCCTGTCCCTTGTTAACCCTCGTTTACTTTTGTATTTAGTCTCTGTGTGTTCCTTGTCTTGTGTTGGATTGTTGTATTGTTGGTGGGTGAGTTGCGGTTTCCCTGTTGCTGAGTTTCCTTGTGGTTTTTATGTCTCTAGTTTCGCCTGTGATTTTTGGAACTCATTTTTGCTCTGCCAGTTTCTGGACACCTTTTGTTGTAGGTTTGTTTTGTTAATAAATTCTCAACTCTGAACTGAACTGCATTTGGGTCCAAGCCTCGCTACTTACCTTTCTAACAGATCGTGACATTAACTTGCTTACTTACCATTTTGATTTGATTTTTTGACTTTATTAGGATTCCTATTAGCTGATGAGAACATTAGCTACTCTTCCTGGGGTCCACACAAAACCATATCCCCCTTCAAATACTCTCATATATATTACACTAAATTCATAAGCACTGAATATAAAAAAGTGAAATCTTACAACATATTCCTATACATAAAAAAACTAGGGCTGTCAAAATAACACATTAATTTCGATTAATTAATCTGAGAAAAAATAACGCAGATTAATCCATTCCATAATGAACTTTGACCCAGAGCCGTTCTAGCCACCATTCGACTGTAAAATGAAGGAGGGAGACGAGAATGTGGTGCCTGGATCATTAATTGGAACATTTACTTCCTGAATAGGGTTGGGTACCGAAATCCGGTGCTAATACGGCACAGGTGCCTTCACGACCTGTATCTACCGGACTGAATAGCAACGCGGATTTTGGCGGCTCATTTCGGTGCCACTGATATGTCTGTGCTTCTCTCGGATGCTCTGAAACAGACGTTACAGGCAACAGAAACATCGCTGCACGTGATGCTAGTTAACACTATACTATACTGCAGCTGCCGTTGTCGGAAAAACACAGACGGTGCGTTCAATGAAACTGGTAACCTACAGTCTCGTGGTGCATTCAAAGTTGTTGTTAAATGCCCTTTTCCTATCTGGTGGTTGTTTTTCTCATTCAACAGCAATTTACTAGTGAAATAAGTTATTGTTATAGTTATTACATTATTATTAAATCATTTAATTTTGACCATATGGCCTAGCAATAAACAAGTTGTTCTTTAATGTTGCCGACTGTTGTTTAGTACCCTTCTTTTTTTTTTTCTTTTTTTTTTACTGTCTTAAAAAGTATTGGTTAAGGCACCGGGCAAAAATTATGTATGCGATTAATTTAGATTAATTAATCACAGAGTATGTAATTAATTAGATTAATTTTTTTAATCGATTGATAGCCCTAAAAAAAACACTTAATAGTTAGATAATTAGATGGTTAGACCATTAGATGTGTCGACTACTACTGTAGCTAATGTTATGTGGCGAATTCAATCGTGGGGTATCCGTATGTTTGCTTTTTACGGGGACAGCTTCGGCTCACCTACTTCCTTCTTCACTCTCTGACGTATCATCTGGTATTTCCCGTATTTCCTCGGAAGATAGAACAGTTTTAGGGGGCGAAGGTTAAATGAGGCCATTGACAGGCAACCAAATGAAACGCACTGTTACCTTGAATAAAATTACAGATTTCTCTTAACATTTGGGATAATGTAAGTACACAACTTAAGAGCCATTTAATGCGGAAATGTTCCATATTATACCTTTTAAAAATTTAATTATCACCCTACTTGCATATGTCCTCGTAGATGTTGCCTCACTTCACCACATTTACAGTAAAGAAAAACTGTTATGCATCATGGAATGTACTGCTCATCATCAGACTGAACTGTCCTTGCCCTCTTTTCTCAGTCTAGCAGTCACATGAGCACAAATGTATTTATCAACATACCTGTACAGTTGCAGGCACCATACACACACATATGCACCGCGTTTTAATTCCCTTCAAGCTGCACTTTTAATAAATCATAACATCAGGCTTTACCACTAAGACGCCCTGTTCAAATACAACATTCTCCCAACCAAATACTCCTGGGGCTCAGAATATCTCCCACATTTTCCATCCGAGGGAAATACTGTCGATTCAGAGATTTCTCTCCTTCTTCTCTCTCTCTGCTGCTCTTCCACTCGCTACCTTGTGTATACATCTCATTGTTGGAGGTGTATAAAACTTTGAAGATTAGGGTAAATACATGACATCTTGAGCTTAAGGCATAAATATTTAAGAATGTGAGACAGGTGGAGAAGGGAGGAGAAACATTGAGTATCTGAGGGTGATGGTTTTGTTATGAAGGAGAAAAATAAAGAAATAGGACTTTTGTCTGACTTTTCTATTTTTCTTATTTTTCTATATTTTTTTTCCTAAAGGAGACCACTCCAACCTGAGTGGATTTAAAAATAAATATTTTAATTACTTTTTTTCTGAGCAGGAGTTCAGTCTCAAGTGACATACTGAGCTCTTAAACGGGAGGCCATGGGGATTTACACAGTGAACAAAGGATTCCCTATTGAAACACGGGCTTTGTGCTGCAGCAAAGCAGCTTGTAGCTCTACATTTTCTATCTATTCACTGTTCTGCTTCATGTTGCGAAACCCGTCAGCACTAATGAGTAGCTTTATAAGAGGAAATAGAGCGTAATTGGTTTTTCTGAGTAATACAAAAACATGGTGGAAAGATGTTGGTGCATCTCATATCAAGCCACTTTATTAGGTACACCTTGCTAGTACCTGATTGGACCCCATTTTGCCTTCAGAATTGCCTTAATTCTTTGTGGCATAGATTCAACAAGGTGCTTCAAACATTCCTCAGAGATTTTGGTTCATATTGACATGATAGCATCACACAGTTGCTGTAGATCTGTCGGCTGCACACCCAATCTCCCGTTTCACAATATTCCAAAGGTGCTCTATTGGAGATCTGGTGACGGTGGAGGCCATTTGAGAACAGTGAACTCATAATTTTTAAGAAACCAACTTTAGATGATTTGAGCTTTGTGACATGGCCCGTTATCCTGCTGGAAGCAGCCATTAAAGGACAATTCCGGCGTAAAATGAACCTAGGGGTTAATAACATATGTGTACCTAGTCGAACGTTCTCTGAGACATGTTTTCATGCTAATCGAATGTGTCTCTAGCTTTTAACAAGCTACCGCAAAACCGGTGGTTAGCCGCTAACGCTAGCTTTCGGGGCATGGGGTGAATCACTATTTTCTACCACTAACAAGGCTCAAAATAGCACCACACTTAAACGGTAGCATAATGAGGGTCCCTACATGCAAACCGAAGCATTGAGCACTTTGTAAGCGTACAGACAGTTAATTAAAAAGATAGATTATAAAGACAGTAGTGTTCATGTTTACATTCGGCTGTCATCTTGGAAAACAGTCATGAGCAGACGAACCACGAACGCCGTGCAACCAGTAACCAGTAACATAGCTCAAACACAGCATTCGTAATTCAACTGCTCATGACTGTTTTCTTTTTGAGCCTCGTTAGTGGTAGAAAATAGTGATTTACCCTCTGCCCCGAAAGCTAGCGTTAGCAGCTAATCACCGGTTTTGCATTAGCTTGTTAAAAGCTAGAGACACATTTGATTAGCATGAAAACAGATCCCAGAGAACATTCGCCTAGGTACACATATGTTATTAACCCCTAGGTTCATTTTACGCCAGAATTGTCCTTTAAGAGATAGGTACACTGCAACCATGCCACGTTCAAAGTCACTTAAATCACTTTTCTTCTTTCTGTTTCTTCTTCTGATGCTTGGTTTGAACTTCAGCAGATCATCTTGATCATGTCTACATGCCTAAATGCCATGTAATTGGCTGATATTGGTTGAGATATTTGTGTTAATGAGCAGTTGAACAGGTCTACCTAATAAAAGTGGTCGGTGAGTGAGTGTATACCTTCTACCAAGACCTGACTGGCACACTACATCCAGATTTCTGACACCATATATTGTGGAGCACATTGACAGCCTCTCAATGTGGCACTGACTCCTCTTTATGTACTCTGCCCCCAGGGTCTGTCTGTCCACAGAAGCCTTATATGAGAAATCCTGTCATAACAGCCATGTTACAGTGTGAGGCATGCCCATTTCACTGGGATCCCTGGCCAAAGCATACAAACTCTGGTTACTGTAAATTCAGAAGAAATGCCAGGCAGCTCTGAACACATTTGCCACCACCAAATCCCCTTGGGATACAAAGGTCATAATTTCCATTTAACACCTACTGCTCCTACACATACATGTTACGGTTTATAGACTTGCATGTGTAAAGTGTATCTAAAAGAGGCATATTTTTCTGTGTTTTATAGCTTAGAATAATAAAGCCATATAAATCTAAAAAAAAGGCCCAAACCTGAGCCCTGCTGCTGTGCCATAGATGAAGGATTTTCTACTGTTCTAAATAAATCAGCAATGGATGTCCAAAAAAACAGGGGTTTTGTATGCTGTCTTTTTTTCACCATGCCTGGATCTTATTTGTGTCCCCATGTCCCCACATTATCTAATTTATGATCCCCTGTAGCAAAAGAAAAATGCCTTCCTGTTCACAAAATGTGTGTTCTTTTCAACAATATTTAAACATTTTTTTCAAATTTAAAGGTGCAATATGTAATATATTTAGTGTATTTAATCAAAAATTACCACAATGTGTCATCAGATATTAAGGAAACATGCTAAATGGAATTTACAGAGATAGATTCATTCTACCCTGGCTGAGTATCACTCATAGACCGTATATTAATGGACAGCGCATGTGTGACGTCACCCATTGGTTTGTGGAGATCTGCTATCCGTCGTCGAGTTTGCCGTTACGGGCACAGCCATCCTGGTTGCGGATGTGACGATTTTAGACGAGAGGGAGGAGCTGCTTACACTGTACGTTACACACTTTCACTGGCAATCACATCATAGCCACGACCTAAAACACCCCCTGCTTTATCGCCGATTTTAAAATCAACAAGACCATAATTCAAAAAATTAACATCATTATGCGTTGCAGAAGACTTAAAACTAGTGATTGAGACCATAAACTCATTATGAAAATGTTTACTGAGGTAATAAATCAAGTGAGAATTGGATCACTTTGTCATAGACTTCTACAGAAACCGACCTCCTTTTGCAACCGCACGTGTCGCTGCCTGCTGGAATTTAGATAGAATGCAGGTTTAAGGCACTTCCGCATTTGCAGCACTTTGACGAACCGGATGCGCTGTCCATTAATATTAACAGTTTATGGTCTCGCTCTATCAAATCTGTCAGAGGGAGATGTTGGGGGATGTTGGGTTTAGCGTTCTCAACCTGGCAACTCCCGTGAAAGTCGACGCTTGGGAGGAGGGGCCGGGGAGACGACTCTTTTCAGTATTTTGAATTTGGACTGCAGTAACCATTTTAAAAGCTAGCTGTCAGTATAACATATTGGACCTTTAAGTTTAAACAAATCTGTTTAACCACTTTGTCATAGTGTTTGAGCTCCTCCTTCTACCTTCTCCACTGACTTGATTCAACCTTCCTCTTGTGCCACCTTTTTTTTGTCGTGGGCTAACTTTGGCATGCTGCGGAGACGTCCTTACCCCAGCTGCTGCTCTTGCACTGTCAACACTCCTGCTTTCTCAGCCATCCCGTCAGAGCATCTCTTCACTCTTTACGTCTAAGCTCTTTCCTGAAACACACACTGCATGCATTATCCCTGTAATCTTTGCCTCCTGCTGAGCAACTTCTTCTAATTTATGTGGATTAAAGCCATTTGTTGCAGAAG
This sequence comes from Sander lucioperca, assembly GCF_008315115.2. Taxonomy (NCBI): domain Eukaryota; kingdom Metazoa; phylum Chordata; class Actinopteri; order Perciformes; family Percidae; genus Sander; species Sander lucioperca. The sequence continues at coordinate 34,099,971 of NC_050176.1, forward strand.
GCAAAAATGTGCCACTGTGGAGCCAAACATCAACAATAGCCCCCATGCTGGAGACTTACATCTTCTATTGTATAACGGAGGCATTTAAAAAAAATCAATACATGTTTAAGTACATGTCTTTAAACTAATTGCACCCCAAAGCCCTTTTGGGCCTGGGTTAAATGTACAAAGTAATATTTGAAAACTTGTTTTTGTTGTGATAGCATCCGTTGTAATTAACGAGGAGCAAATGCTGCGTAAATGAATCTGTCTGAACTCCTCGCCCTCAGCCATCAATCAAAAGTAATATGCTCCCTCCTGATTTAATAGGGTTAGAATGGCTGCCATAATGCAGCACAGTGCTATGATGCTATGTGTCATTCATTAAAAACTATTTAACAGGGCACATTCTGGTATCCTTTTGTCCCCTTTTCATACCTGCATTTGAAACCTGATGCACAGAGCAAAAAAAGCAGTCAAAGAGTTTAGCCATCACTTGCAGCCACAGCCTATGAAGCTGTTCCAACAGTCTCGCACCCTAGGGAGCCATTCTAGTCACACCAAATCTATCCAGAGAGACAACTATGGTCTAGCAGTAAGCACAGGCTGTTTCAGGTCTGTCTGTTCAGCATTAGCATGTATTCCCTTGGTCTTTGGCCAGGGTAACAGGAGATTCAATTTCCCCATTTCTGGTCCAGTGAAATCAATGGCCGCAGTTAGGAACAGCAGAGTGTGAATTATACAGACTAATTCTCTTGGAGAGGGAGGTTAATGTGAAGTGCACAAGGTCAGTGCATTTATATAGGTAACTTTGGCTTTGCCTGCGACTTTGGCTTCTGTCTTTTTTTCTTTCTCTCACATGAACACACACGCAGCCACAGAGTCCCTTAGTGGGTTATTTCTCCTTCACTCGTTCACTCTCCACTTCTCCCTCTCTGTCTCTTTTTCTCACACGGTACTCTCCAGCTCCCTGAGTTTTCCCTTTCCCACTTTTATTCCCATTCCCTTCTCCTATCTTCCCTTCTTTCTGCATGCTAAGAACGTGTCTATTTACACATCACAGAGGCTCAGAGAGAGCTGCGCTACAATAATTGGATTATTGAGCAATCGGCAAACAAACATAAGACACAAGGCACAGGATCAATATGGAACGCTTGCATCATTTGAGGTGGTCAAAAGCAATCAAAGTACTAGCAGTGAATGAAGCTGTCAAACAACTTGCTGTTCTGGATTAGTGAGTTTAAGAAGAAATTGTGGTGAGACGTCAATAATTTCTTATTAGGCATGAAAGGAATCTGTCCTCCACGCAGACACTCCTCGTCCTGCTCAGTCTGGTGAATTTGGATGGATGTATATGTCGCGAGGCTTAAACTGAGCCCAGCAGTGAACAACACAGTCTGTCTGTGGCCGCAGTAAAATAGCTTTGGGTTTCTATTGTGTATTAATGTCCAGATGGACAGTTGTGTTGTAATCTGCTGCGTGCTGTAAACTGGCTAAATATAACAGCAGCTTAATTGAGAGGCAGTATAAACTGAGGTAATGGAAACTGGAAAAAAAGAGATGAAGTTTGATGGAAGATCGAAAATACATTTCCTGTCATTTTTATTAGGATTTCAACTGAGGATTATTTTAGTAATTGTTGGTATAGAATTGTAAAATAGCAACTAACAGTCCAAAACCTTAACATATTCTTTTTTTTCATCATGGAAGACTAAAAGCTCAGTCACACCAGCATTTAAAATGGTGAAATTTCTTGGGGAAGTCGATTCATTTCAATGGAGTTGCTGAATAAACTCTGTTATATAGCAATCCGTTTACATTTATATATAACAGAGAAAAGCTGCAAGCTGGAAGAAAATGTTAACTACATTATAAAATTATTAAAATGGTTGGTGGTTAACTTTATGTCAATCGACTAATTGACAAATTGTTTAAACTCTACAGTAATTGTTAGCATTTTGTAATTCACAAGGGGCTATTTAGCTCATCCACCAGTCAGAAGAAGCTAATAATGAGAGGTTAAAGTGAGAGTATTAGAACCACTTCAGTACATTTCCTGACATAGAAGCCCGCAACCCTAAAAAAACAAACCATTTTCCCCCTGAGATCCTCTAAAACAACAGCAAATCATGCAGTAAATAGCTTATTCAGTACATTATGCATCCACACACTGTATGCCGTTCCACTATAAAATCAAAAATTACTTTTGAGTTCAGAATATGTGCGCAGTTATACCAAGAGCTTTTTCTAGGTCAAGTGAATAAACATTGCCAGTCTAGCATACTTCCTTAAGCAACAGACAACGGGGAAAAAAAGAAAGACTTCCTCCAAAGTTTACCAAGGGAACCTGTTTCACTAACCCTAAACTTCTAGTGTGGAACGTAAAAGTTGAGCTCCTGTCCGCCTGTCAGGTTGCAGTGAGGAGGGTGTCGATAAAAATGTTACATTGGAATTGACATGCTGGCAGTCATTCGAACAAAAGCCCTGCACTGTCATTCTGCTTTACTGTCTCTCTGAGCACAAAGTCATCGAGACCCTCTCACTGGTTTCTTTTTTCTCCTTCCTCACCCTCTCTGTCTCCCCACTCTCTCTCTCCCTCCCCTTCACTCTCTTTTTTCCCCCTCTAAAGCCTTTATGACATGCTCAGGATTTAGGAGCTTAAATGTCAGTCTCATGATATCTGTGCCATTCAGATTAAGCGCCTTAAATACGATGTAAATGTATAAATCTAGGCCAATGAGTGGGCACCATTCAATCCAATTAGCCATAATGAAGGCAGTCTCAAGGAATCTCAAAAGCAATAATTTCTAATCATTTTCTGTGCCTTATTGACTCCACAGACAGACAGCTGAATATATTCTACCTTCATATAGAGACTTTTTTTTGTTCATAGTATGTGACTAGAATAACTTCTAGAGCTTAAGTCATCTAATACTAGAAAGTAGTTTCAATTTATCATGAGTGAGAGTGTTACTAGGAATTCAGACTGAAAACAGCGCTGCATTACTGTAAAAGAAAAGAAAAGAAAAGAAAAAATAAGGCAAGGGGCTACGTGTTATGCTTCAGGTAGTGGCTTATCAGATTACAAAAAACACTACATGACAGGTGATAATGTTATGAGGAAGGATTTTAAAGAATTTTAGAAACATCCTCATTTTACCTTTTGTCTTGACAATAGCAAGGTAAACTGGACGTGTGTGTGCGTGTGTGTGTGTGTGTGTGTGTGTGTGTGTGTGTGTGTGTGTGTGTGTGCGTGTGTGTGTGTGTGTGTGTGTGTGTGTGTGTGTGTGTGTGTGCGTGCGTGCGTGCGTGTGTGTGTGTGTGTGTGTGCGTGTGTGTGTGCGCGTGTGTGCATGTGCGTGTGTGATGTGTCTGCCAATGGAAGCCTTAATTTTTGTAGAATCAAATATAGGCAGGCTGCATTGATTTTGGAACAGACCTTTACGTTCTTGAGTGAGCTCAGTCCTCCTGCCAAGTTTGTCTGGTCTGTCTACTCACTCTTCCTTTCCAAGCAGTAGAGTCACTTCTCTGAGCTGTGTTCAATGTGCAGAGTAGCAATCGCTCTGTGTATCCGCTATCTTTCTTGTCTCTCTCTGATGACATTAGGAGAGCTAAGACTTGGTGATAAAATATCTAGCATTTTAACAATTGATAACCACTCTCTATGCAACCCTCTGGGCTTGTATTTGGTTGGTTGATTTGTCACACTCAACATGTCAAAGGAAAACTGAATCTTGGCCTGCAATGCTTCAGCTGCAGTGGCAGTGGCAGAAAGACAGGCTTTGGCTAAAACATGTCTAAAATCCCAGTCTGATGCATACAGTTAATGGCAAATGTCTCCCAAGTCACTGGCTACCAGCCAATAGGAAAAGATGACAGGAAGGACAAGAGACTTTGTTTGCATTGCATTCCTCACTCCCTTCAGGCGCCCACAGGGTACTTCCCCTTGCTGTTTAAAATAAACAGTATACTGCACATGGCCTAATGCTTTTTAATTAGCGCTACACACGCACCCCAAGAACAAACCAACAATTCATTCAGACTATTTGAATTGACCCTTATCTCATTAAAGCAGTGATCATTTGTTCTCACAGTTCCAATCATTTCAAACATAATGCTTTGATTATTATAGAGCCTGATTCATTTGCTGGATAAACCCCATTTTTCCATAATTAAAAAGAAGATGATAAGTTCAATAAGGTGTGGGTTGATGTGTGGGGATTAAGTATGCTCATGTGGTATTTTCATTGAGACTTTCTGCTCCCAAATCTGTCATCTGCAATGAGCAATATAAAGTAAATTGAAACGGGACTTACACATGCCCTTTCCCTCTCTGCCCTTTTGTTCCTCTTTCTGCTTATCTCTGATTATTGTCTTTCCATCTCTGTCCACCCCGCTATGCAGCTCTTTATCTTTTTCTGACTCTCTTGTCTCTGTTCCTCTCGGTTTTCGTTGTACTGTAAATCTCAGATTCTCAGAGGGACACTCTCACTAACCAAACGAGACACACTCCTTGCAGTTATTTCGGTGCTACAGTTTTATGTGGCTTTAGTGATGAATGACAAATTAAGGAGCTTATTTAACATTTTAGTGAATGTAATTTTTAGCTGAGTCTGCGCATATATATAGCCTACTGTACACATAATGAGTAAGTAATGTTGTGAGTAATACATTTTTATGAGATTCGGTAGTCTACATTATTGCTCTTTTAACAAAGAAGACCATTACTAATGAAAGACATGGGCTAAGTCGCTTCATCAAGCTACTTTAAAAGTTTCCCTCTTTCCTTTTCCTCTTCCGAATGTTAAAGCAACACCAAAGATTCTTTTGTACCTTAAAATAATGTTTCCAAAATCGTTTCAGTGGTTCATCAACTCGTAACAGGGTGAACGGCACTTCTGCATTCGCTTTGCGGCCCTCTATCGGCTATAACAGCGCGATGCAAGTTTGCCAGATTGGGTAGCGGATCTGTATGTCGAATGAGAACAATAATGGACAATTCCGCTTCCAACCTGTAGGGGGACCAAAGAGGAAAAGTGCTTTGGTGTTGCTTTAATGTTAACAATCTGTACACACATAGCTGTATGAAATAAGATCACGTTGAATTAAGAAATTCCCAAGCAATATGTATTTGGATTATTTATGTTTATAAAGCATATGGTCATTTTATAGCCCTCATGTGTGTTTAAAGTTGTCTTTCACGGTGCACCACTAACTCACACAGTGTCCTCTGACAGAAAGAAAAACAAATGCTGGCACAGCAGCAGATACAAATTAAGACATTTTGCTGAAGAATGTGATTTTATGTAAATGAGGGATACTGGAAAATGAGTAGGCTACTGGACCACAACAATTACAATAAATGTCTTTTATCATGTCTGCATGTTTGGCACACAGGAAAATCCTTTGTTTAAAATATAACAATACATCAAGGAAGAACATTTTAATACAAAGATCCGAGACAAACATAAGACCGCCAGGGCTTACAAGTAAAAATATAAACCCTGCTTGTGCATTTTGTTTGGATCGTAAACGGTGTCACTGGCTTGCAAAGTGGTGTTATATTGTACGTGAAAGCTTGTTAGCTTTACACCTCCCTTTTTCAGTATTACAGACTGTTTTGTCACTTTATAGGAGTGCAAAAACATCTGCAAACTAATTTTATCTAGAAACTGAGGTAACTACGGTGGTCAAAAACTGACAAAAACATAACCAAGAACAATCTTAGCCACATTTATTCCAATGTCCTTTCAGCCGCCCTAACTATTATAACTTGATCGAAATTCTTTGGTAATCAAATGTTTTTTCATGTTATCGTACACACTTTTATTTTTAAAACATATACATTTTTGGTTCACTAGGAACATGAAAGAACATGGATTCTCCTTATTTTCTATCTTTCTACCCCATTACACTGGAGTACAGAGGTGTGTTTACACACGCGAACATGCTGTAACCCTCCCCCGTTGGCACGCTCCTTTAGGTGGAAGAGCCTAATCTGATTTTAATACACTACAGGGTTAACAGCTGCTGGAGGCAGAGTGAGCTCGACTCTGTGAGGACAGATCGGATCAATTAATATCCCTAATCCATCTATAGGCAGCAAGTGAAAAACTACCCTGTGCTGCCCGTGAATTAGATGGATATATTCTCTTTTAATCAGATTCACCACGACCTTTCATCAATGCCATCTTCCCTCTGACCAATGAGGTGTGAAGAAAGAAGAGTTGACAGGTTTGAATGTCCTTCAGTGTCTGTCCTGTATCATTACCCATCTCTCAAAATAGATTGAAGCTATCTAAAAAAAGAAATCCGTTGTCATGCATTTACTGTGCATGGCGGAGCTTCGAGCCCTCCGTCCAACAGCAGTGTAAGTTGTGGGTTTTGCTCTCATATTAGTGAAGACACACTACTATGTTAGGGTCCAACCACAAATTATGTTTCATGTTTTGTCCTGATTTAATCGTTCGTCTTCATTCTTAAACGCAGATATTACAGAGATTTGTGGTTGTTTTGAGTACAGACAGACAACTTACAATTATGCCATTAGGTTGGACCCCTAATGCGCAGATATAACTACCTCAGCCATATTCACCATTTACCCATCTATCAAACATTATAAATATGCTTACAATAATACTTGACCCATTGAATCCTAAAGAATCTGTGTAACAATAATTCACTTTTAAGGTTTGTGTCCATCACGTTACAGTAAGACAAACCATAGGCTACATGAAAACTGAGCCAAAACTGAGAAGCCACACTGAAATATCAATATGGTCACTAAACGTGTGTGTGTGTGTGTGTGTGTGTGTGTGTGTGTGTGTGTGTGTGTGTGTGTGTGTGTGTTTGTGTTTGTGTGTGTGTGTGTGTGTGTGTGGAGAAGTTGTTTATTTATGCACTGTGTGTGCATGTCCTCATGTTTACCTCTGAATGTGTGTGTGTGTGTGTGTGTGTGTGTGTGTGTGTGTGTGTGTATGTGCCAAAACTGAGAAGCCACACTGAAATATCAATATGGTCACTAAACGTGTGTGTATGTGTGTCCCAAAGGGGAGGCACAAGGGGACCAAAACCAAAGGGAGCCCACTGAGGAGGAATAATTAAATCATGCAGCCCACAGATGTTTGTTACTGTAAATACCACTATGGGACAGAAAAGATGGGCCCAAATGAGAATGGTGTGTGGATGATGTGGTATTCTGTTTGACCAGTGGTGAGCATGCATTAGACAAATGTGTATCTAAATCTTTGAATTCATGTCAGCCTGCCTGTAGCACTATCAAATGTAAACTAGACAACAGGAGGACCATAAGCCCTAAACAAACATCTCCATGAAACAATTGGCATAGCTAGCACTCATAAATGTCATGGAGAAAAGTTTATTGAGACGCTAATTAATCAGAGATATGGGGGTAACAAGCTGAAATAAATACATTTAATAAGTTGTTTGTAAAATTTTATTCAACACAAGGAGCTTTTTGTGTGAAGAACTGAATGCTGCAGTGAGAAGTTTCAACACAGTGTTCAATTGTAGAAACCCTTCCATTAGTTGATAAAGTCTGCTAATGGCTGTCAGTCCTTATAAAAACTATGTTATCATGAGTTTCTACCTGTAAATTAACAGTTATTTATATGTGTAACTGCAGTAAGGACGAGCCATGAGGAGAGTAGATACTGTATACAGCAGCTTGTACAGTGGCTGAGACTCCAGGCTAGCTCTGCTTAGGCCAGTGCCTCTCCCATCCCGTCAACACATGTGACGTGCCCTCATTTTCAACACCATTAATGGCGGGGGGAAGTGTGTGTGTGTGTGTGTGTGTGTGTGTGTGTGTGTGTGTGTGTGTGTGTGTGTGTGTGTGTGTGTGTGTGTGTGTGTGTGTGTGTGTGTGTGTGTGTGTTGGGGGGGACTGAGCATTTGACTCAGCATTTTGTCTTGCCATTCACCTAGGGTACTTTGTAAATGGTGTGTGGCAATGCCTAACTGGATGTGCAGGTGAAGAAATGTTGAGCAAAGTGACAGGATGTTGTAGTCGGACATCGGACAAGACGGCAGCGGTTACACAAAATATTTACAGTATAATAACTTGCTACTATAAACCTCAAGAGAGCCTATTTAACATCCATTGTGGCCCCAAGTGAAACTGATTGGAAATTCCCTACATTTCTTAATACAGACGTTTTGATGAATCACCATCAGGTGACCTAATTAAGAGAAGTTGAATAAGACCCAAAGAAAACAACAAATGTGCCATCTACTGACATGCAGGTTTTCCCTGTTGTGAATGTATATTTGTAGCAACTTCTGTCTAAGTAATAGTGAAAGCTCAGTAATGTCTACACACTAACATCAGCCACTGGTTTTTCCAAAACTGTAGACTGTAGTTTCAAAAAAAAGCAAAGGTTCCAAGGACCGGTCTTAAATTGTACCGGTTCCTGACTGGTCAGAAATAATTCACTGATTAGTTCCTGGAAAATCTAGATCACACTCTCTTCCTCCCAGTTAACAATTAAGAAAAGTATGCCATGAACCTGTTCCAAAAAATATATAAAGAAAGGGCACATTTACAAGGATCACTACATCCACTTATAGATGTTATTTATGGTAAATATTTTAAACGCAATGTCCACTTACTTTGACCATGTCTATTCAGCAATATACATTTGTGTGCACCGGTTTTCTAAAATGTATTTAGCTATTGCTGTTTTAGATATTGCTCTTCTAGAGTCATACTTAAGGTCTAGTTTATTAGTAAACAACAACAAAAAACTAAAACCAACTACCAGACATTTATATTCATTAATCACTCAAGTGATACGAAAACTCTCATTAATAGATACAGTACAGTGAAATATGCAAATCTACTGTACTTTCCCTCTCTCTCTCTCTCTCTCTCTCTCTCGGTCTCTCTGTAACAAACATCAGACTGTACATGTGCACACATTCAGACGCATACAGAGTGCCATACTTTTTAACAGGTTTTCTCTCTGTCTCTCTACAGTATGGTAATTTTCTCCTGTTCAGTTTCTGGCACCTCTCCAGTGGTAATCACTAAGGGGAAATCACCCCTTGAAACACTTGTGAGTGTTTGGCCCTTAATTCATATTGCATGAAATGAGCATTGCAGCTTTGTTCACAGAGGAAATAAATGCCATGTCCTCAGTAGAGCTTGTCTAATACAGCCCATAGATGGGAGCTCTAATAACTAATGTCAGGGCCAAGAGAATAAAAGAACAATAAAATGGGACCTGTACCTGATCTGATAGTTATTTTTACCTAGTGATCTACTGACATGTAATATTTCGTATATGGGGCAGTAACAGCATCTGCTGATAATCCTCACCTATTTTATTCACAACACTAGCGTTCATTTGAAAAGCCCAATATTTACTAGAGATGGTCCGATACCAGTTTTTGCTTCCCGATACCGATTCTGATACCTGAACTTGCGTTATCGGCCAATACCGAGTACTGATCCAATACCAGTGTGTCATATATTTTATTATGTTTTAACAACTGTATACTACTATCCCTGTATGGATGTGATATGATTTCTATCTTTGTTGTCAGTCTGGCTCAGGTTAAACTCTTTGTGAAACATGAACAAACACAGACAATGAATGCCACAGAACTTTCTTTTTTTATCCGGTTTGACAGTCAGTTATAACGGAAAAAGAACATAAATAAACTACTTTAACGTAGATTTTCTTTAGGTGTTTGATTATGTGGTATTGGATCGGTGCATAAACTCCAGTACTTCCTGATACCGATACCAGCGTTTTAGGCAGTATCGGAGGCGATACCGATACTGGTATCGGTATCGGAACATCTCTAATATTTACTCTCCTTTAGTTTTTTTCTTTTACCATCTCATCCAGCTCCTTAGAAAAATATCTGCCTCTTTATCTGCGAAATGCTCCACTTCCTTCACCAGCTTGTTGCTAACTTTGTCTGTCTGCTGTTTGGCACTGAGCAAGTAGCGTGCAGTGGGTTTAAATTGAACGTTCTGTAGAGCTGAGGGGAACTGCAGAGTCTGGTGATGATTCTGTGAGTTCATCCCTTTAAGTGACTATCATTTGATCCATTGTTAATTTAGAAATATTGAAAACCTGTATTGCTTTAAAGCAACTACTGCATGTACCTATGATGCACCAAATAAGAATAACTTGTTATTTCCTGGTAAAAACTTGTATTACTCACGAGGGTGTCAGCTGAATGACAAAAGGAAATTTGTCTAACCATCGCGTGACACGCACCCTCACAATAAGATAATGATCACACTGATACTCTAGGTCAACACTTAATTATAATGACTTGATGATAAATTCGGAACATTTATAAAACCAAATTAAAGCTATGATTTCAAGGCTGTGGAAGTTGTTTTCCATGTTGTATTTAATTTACAGCAGCAAATGACAGCTATTTTAAATGCTGTAGTGTGTACAAACACTGTAAATCCCTGGTAACATATTAAATGTGTATAGCTATGCATTGATTTGCAGTCATGTCTCATAGAAACTATTAATATTGGGGATGAATGAGATCTCCATGTGCATCGGTGTGGGAAAAAACTCATTGTATTTTCCTATCTCAATCCATTAACCATGGTCATATAATATACTTTAGGTCATATGTATAAGTATAATGTTTGTGTCTTTCTACTTCTGCAGTTACTGTATTTCACAGTGGTGCCATCAAACTCAAACACGTTCCAATGCGACAATCAACCCATCCTCTTAATCTGTCAAACAGGCAAACGCAAAGACAGCTGGAGCAGTATCACACCTGAATAAGAAGCTTCCTCCTGGTGAGCCTGAAATACCACAAGGCGCACGTGTTACTGGCACTGGAGCGAGTGGGTGTAATCATACTGCAATGAAGGAAGAACTTAAGGCATGTCAGCTGCATTCATAACAAACAGGATAACATCCTCCTCCACCAGTGACCCAAAAGGAACCCGGTAGCTGCCTCTCCTCTCAAAGAAGAAACTTTCAAAACCACGTTTTTACAATGGCAATAAAAGAAAGCAAACTTTTACTGGACAAAGACATATCATAGAATTGTTCTAAGATTATATTATGCCTCCTCTTAGCAGATGTGAACTAATTATTGTTTAGGAATGTCCAATAATAATGGATAGATCCACATGCACAACATCTACAGACCCAACAGAAAATGTAATTCTGGATTTTGCCACAGGTCAATGGTTTGGATCGTGGTTAAAGAATCATACTCATGTCCATATTTGAGTTGGTACACGTCCATCCAGGTGAACCACATGGACATTAATGTACGTATTTAATAAAGAAGGAATCTAGGTCAGCGAGAACAAGTGTTTCCAGGTAGAAAAATGTCCCTAGCCTTAAGAATGCAGGTTTAATGTTTAATGCCACTTGAATTACAATTATGTGTGCCCAGTCCAAATGTAAGGCATTAAGAATAACATGATCACCAAGATAATGTAGGCAATCCACAAGTGTAGATGTAGAAAAATATATTTATTTTAAAGAATGAGGAAAATAATGTGGAAATGTATGTTTTAATAACATGGTTTGTTGCTGGAATAAAACAACAATAAACCGAGATGTGACTGCCAGGACGAAGGTGACCTTACTCAATCTGCTGGAGCCTCATTAAGTTAGACAGAACTTTAGGATTGATTTTCACAGGTAACGAGGAAGGTGGAATTTGTTTTTGGTACAGTATGTTTTCTCTGCTGCACAAATAAATTGACAACATCAGACAATCAGGGTAATGCATGCCATTGATATGTGAGGAGGGGTCTGGAAGGAGTAGTTCAGAGTCCTAATTGCTAAGGGGGAAAACCTGTTTGTGAGTCCTTTAGTCTTAGTGGACAGTGACTTGTAGCACCTCCCTGAGAAAAGGAGCTAGAATAGATGAGCAGGTTGTGAGGGGTCAGAGACTATCTTCTTTGCTCACTTCAACTCAACTGAAGGGAGTGGTTTGCCTATCATTTTGAATGCTTGGTTAACAATCCGCTGTAGTTTTTTCCGCGTATGACTATCTGTGATGCCGTACCATTGAGCTGTCGAAGGAAGTAGAGACATTGTCGAGCTTTTGCAATGATGTGTTTATTGCCACCTGGATTTCATCATTGTTGAAGATGAGGCCAATGGTTGTGTCATCTGCATATTTACTTTTTACACTTTCCTTGGATGTTAAGTGGGTAATGTACAATGAGAATAACCATGGGGAGAGAACACAGCCCTGAGGAGCTCCTGTGCCGAAGGCAAAAGAGCGTGAGGTTAGGTTATTAACCTTCAACCTCTGTGGTCTATTCCACAGGAAGCTCCCAATCCAGTGGCATTGAGCTGGGTCAATGTTCATACCAAATAATGTGGTAAAAAGTTTGTGTGGGTTGATGGAATTAAAGGCACAACTGAAGTCTATGAATTGGATGGGTGTGTAGGTGTTTTGGTGATTCCGGGTGTTGGCATGGAGAAGTGATTTGTTGACTCCATCCTTGATATGGGACCATCAGTAGGGAGATGCGGGATTTCAGGTATTATAGAAGGTTGCGCTCAAATGCTTTATTAGCTATACATCATTAAGGCAGGTAAGCTTTGGCACAGGGATGATGGTGGAGATTTTGAAGCACCGAGAGACTGTACATTGGCTTAGACTAGTAATTACATGATTCTATTGTGTTAACGGCAACGGACCACCAGACCCAAGGAATGCACCAGATAAGCCTGAATGGTGACCTATATTGCATTTTCTCATTGTCCCTTAATTACTTTAATGTCACTCTAATGACACTAAACCACAAAAAAGCAAACATGCATCTGTGAACGTGCCCGTGTGTGATTAAACAAACAACAAATCAATCAAGGAGTGAATGTGCACAAACTCTTCTACATTACAGTATAATGGTGCATCAGCTCCTTTTACCTTCTCCAAGGTCCAGCAGCTGAGCAGGATTGTGAATAAAAGAGAAAGCACCTGCTTAACAGTCAAACCCCCCCTCCCTCCCTAAAAAAAAAAATAAAAATAAAAAGCCCCAGCCTGTCTCCCTTTCAGAGCAGAGTGAAACAGGCAGTTGTAGCCAAGTCGGAGGAAGGCAGGCGTATCAAAAAGCAGACATTGAACTGGAGAATGTTTGCTTGTGCCAGGTACGGTGCAGTAAACTCAACAGGGAGAATGGCCAGATCTGAGTGTTTCCCAGAGCGGTGGACAGTATTGATTTGATGCCATCATTGTGTCCTATGACTGTCTTCTTGCTGAAACTGGCAAATTTTTTTTTACAGACATGCCAAGTTCCAAAACGCTCAACCACATACATAGTCATTTATACTCACGATGAAACAGACACCGCCCACCATTCATTAGAATTAAATGATGCCTACCAAGTCACTTCTCTCTAGATCAAATTTAACAAACGGAAACAACAACATTTTCTGAGTTGGCTTCAGTAATACCTAGCTATGTAGATAATGTTGGTTTATATTGGCCCAGTTTTGAGATCTTTGTACGACTGGGTTTTGTTTGAAATGTATTTTTACTAGATTACTTGATTCATTACATTACCTTTGTGAGGGATATAATGTTTTTCATTTAACTAAATAAGCCAAACGTCTGAAATGTTAAATATTGTTTAAACACAAGAAGCAATTCAAGAACTTTGTCTGAATAAAATAGTCTAAAATTGTCTAAAATTGTTAAAATTTGAATCAGAAATTGTTTGAAGAATAAGTAAACATGATTGCAAATCTAACATTCAAGAGTATGCCAAATTCATGATTTCTGCAGGCAACCGTGAATAACAGGGATTCCTTAGAATGGTCTTTTATGGATTCAAATAAATGTTTGCCCATGGACACAATAATCCCCCCCCCCCCACACACACACACACACACACACACAGCAGAGCAGGAGGACCGTGCTGTAAATATGTATTTTCTAGGTCACCACCATGATAGCAGTTTCTAATAAATTATACATTTTCAAGACTAAACCATGTGTGTGAACAATACTGAATGTTTCTGGGATTTCAACAAATTTGGGCAGATGTACGGTATGTTATTTTATTTTTTTCCCGAAAGACAGCTGATACAGACTCTGAGTGTAAGACAAACAGTACTATGTCAATGTTAGTATGCACTTATGTATGTTATGTATGTTACATCCAATGTGTAAGCTGCAATTTATGTAAGACATATTTCATAGAAGATTAGTTTAACTGCTAAATATGCTGTTAAATCACGAGGTAATTTAAAAGCAGATCCATTTCGATAAAGCTGATTATTTTAATAATTAAAAATGAATATCACGGTATTAACATCTAGGCAGCAGAGCAAATAGGTGCATTAACTTAAAACTACCTGGAGAAGAAAAAAAAAGTAAATTGCTGAAATAATATCTAAGAAGGTCACTGCATGAAAAGCCTCCAAACCATCTGGGGAGCCTAAAAAGAGGGTTGACTTCTGACTTTCTTTTACTGTTTTACATTCACATCAACACATCAATTCTTACAGTTTACTCTGCCTTTCGGGCATTTGTGTTACGAATAAAGTTATCAACAAAGTTATTAATGTTTTACAGTCGGCCGCACCGCTTGTGTGTGTGTTTGCAAGAGAATAAAAGTGTTACGTAAAAAGACCTGGAATAACCTCCCCCAACACACACACACACACACACACACACACACACCCTTCACTCCATTTGAGCCAGCTATGCATGACCTACTTTGGGAACCTTTCAAGCTAAACAATTATGATTTTTTTTGAAAAGTCTTCCTTTATGGCATCAGTTCCATGGAGGAACAGACGAGACAAACACGGGGGTTTAAACGTAAGCAATTTGGCATGAATGCTTGGGCAAACTCTAATTAAACATGAATGATAAATGCATGCCTTGTTTGCTCAGTCAAGTGGATCAGGATACAAGAGGATGACAATAATACGATGGGAGAGTCGAGAGTGGAGACGGGTTCTCTCTGCTCCCTCTCCACCAAAAATGAAATATAGATCTCATTGCTTTTTATAGCTCTGAATGAATAATGTCCAACCAATGAATTAAACATCTGTCTGCATTTAGCTCAACAAACAATACTTTTTAATTCATGACAATAGTGAGAGGCTCTTATGACCAGTTCATCTTTGTAATTTGTGATTTAATATGTCCATATTTCCCTGTAGTCACTCTACTGTATATTACTAATACCAGCATGTTGCTATATCATCTCAGATGATGGTGCATTACATTCAGCTTCTCCTCAACACAAAACCTCTATCCATCTACAATCAGGAGATCTTAAGACCACTTGCGTGCTAGGGTAGGTAAACAAAGTACTGCCATTAAGCTACACTATTTCACACAGCAGCACACTATAAAAACCAAGGCATTCATCACTAAACAGAAGCATTCACTATGCTTTGTTGCAGCTCTGGTATTTAGTTTCCGCCTCCTTTATGCAGTTTGGTAATGACCTCAACAACAGAAGGGAATGTCAGCGGTAGGTAATAGAGAGTAGATCTCCAACTGCAGGACTAGCCTAGCGGAAATCTGGCCCTCTGTCACCAGACTGTGCTTCAGAAAGAAGTTCAAATGAGGACAAGACAAGAATTCAAATCCCAGGAGACCTGGCCAGCAGTAACCACACCGCAGAGGTGTGTGTGTGTGTGTGTGTGTGTGTGTGTGTGTGTGTGTGTGTGTGTGTGCGTGCGTGCGCATGGCTCTGCGTGGGAGAGGCAGAGTGGAGACTTTCAACATGGCTTATTTTCTGTGCAACAAAAGCATCCGATCATTGTGCCACACAACATGTTCTCTTACAAAGATTACATCCACTCTGTAGGCATTTACTCTCTACACTCAGCACGGTAAGCAGGTAAGGTAAAAAAACAAAACATTTCCATTCATAAAGCTGGAACAGAAAGCTGGCTTTTACTGTGCCCTCAGGGCTGTACCTATTAAGATAACATTGTTGGATGTTTAGATCAGATCTGTAAAAAAATTGAGGAAGTCCACAACATCAAATAATGTTTGTTGGTCAGCACAACCCAGCAAAAAATAAACAAACTGCATCCCAATATGAGGCTATGAAACAGCATGAATATGGCATGATAGTATTAAGCTTCTTCTCTGCGGGAGAAATATCTTTAATGAGATCAAGATGAACCACAAATATCTGCACAATCTGGAGCACTTTACTAACTCCTGGCTTCATGCAGCCATTTAACCCTTCATCTAAAAAAACATCATTAAAGTCCTACTCTCTACTAGTCAGTCTTCACCTTGCAGCCACGGTAAACTGCCTCACAGGGTGCTTTTAACTTCACCAGGCATTCATTCTTAAGGATAACTTCTTATGGTTTAAGAACAGCAGACAGTAGAATTTCACTATTCATACAGTACCTTGAATACAGCCTCACGTCTCTGCTCTACACAGCCTCCAATCAACCCACACCAACGACTGATTAGCTGACCAGAAGATAGAAAAGAACTGGATCCTTGTGGGCTCTATGTATTTTTTTTTCCAATCAGGAGTTTTTATTAATTTAGATTTTTTTGTCTCCAGTAAACGTTCATCTTTTTCTTTTTTGCCATGCATATATTTCATGCCAATTCACAAAAGAGGCAAAACATTAAAAACATAATAATTTGGTTAAACTTTTTGTCTATTTTTACAAAAGAGGAATGGTTCAATACCGTAGGGTGGTTCAGGTGCTTCAAGGTTTTCTTCTCTCCATGTGGCAGACCGTGTTATGCTGCTCTCTCTTTAAACTGATTCACAGGTTGATTTTCTATAAGAACTGCACTGACTTTAACCTCATGTTCGATGTGAAAATAGGCCTAATATTTGCTTGGGAGAACAAGCTGATTTTCATCACTCACTGTTGGACTGGACTGAAAGTCAAAGTTTGACCCGTACACACAGTGATTTATTCATGTGCTTGTCCCAAAGTTCTATGACAACAGTTCAATAGACATTTCCGTTACATTTCAGTCCAAGTAAAACACGTATAACGTGACAAATGTTACACTTTGATCATTTTAACGTCGTTCAAATGCATATAGGAGTATATAGGCTGGCAGCCAGAAGGCCTGGAGGGGAAATTCTAGGTGGCTTCATCTGTAACTAATATCGTGTTTGACATACATTTTAATCAATCGTCTCAATTATATCTTTTTAATGTCACATGAGTGTTGTACTATATACTATATTATATATATTTTTATTGAAAATAACTATTGGCTGAGATCAGCTATTCCCAGCATCCTTCAGTGGGCTATCAGTTATCTTACAGGGTTTTTAATCACACTGTCCTCTGAAACCACCACACAGTCTGGATTAATCGTAAAATACCTTTTGAGACACATATTGATATATTAAATAAAAAAATAAAAAAATATGTGTTCTTTTGATATGCAATGCGATCTCATGGGAAGGTGTATACATAGCATGCCACTTTTAAGGATATTTCGCATCTCATGTTAATGCATTTTAAGCTTTTTGCATGTAATTTAAAGGTCACATAGTACGCATTTCTGTGTTTTCTGTCATGTCTACAATGTTATAATGTTGGATTTTCATGTTAAACGTATAATAATGAGGTAAACATATTTTAGACAAATCCCCGTGAGCTAAAACATTCAGATTTCCAACTATTCTGAACACTCCGGTTTCAACAGTTTTTTCTACTCTCGGCTAAATCTTACACAACTGTAAGCCAGCCTTCTATGATTGGTCATCTGCTCCAAGTAGGCAGGATTGGAGTGTTTTTTTAAAGTCACTGCGGTGTTAACATTGTCCCATGTAATTACATGCTAACGGCAGCAAACAATGTCACCTTGGCTGTCAGTGTTGTTAAATTCTTCCAAATTCTGTGTCACATTACTCCTGAAACATTTTCTGTTTATGTAGTATTTGGTTTAAAAGCCTTTATCTGCAATTTTTTATGATAGAAAGTGCAGCTTCATTCCACTACAATCTAACGTTAGCATACTGCTAACTATTAAGTAGCTACATGCTAACGCGACATAGCTGTAATCTCGGCCAATGCTGGTCATGTCTTCCCAAATTCCAGTCACTTTACTGCTGGGACATGTCCGGTTGTGTAATATTTGGTTTAGAAGCCTTTATGGTGATTTTTCACAGTACAAAGTCCTGCTATATCTCGGCTAATGCTGGACATTTCTCCCCAAATTCCGGTCACTTTACTGCTGGGACATGTCCGATTGTGTAATATTTGGTTTAGAAGCCTTTATTGGTGATTTCTCATAGTACAAAGTCCTGCTATATACTCCATTGCAGTAGCTCCAGCTTCAACATAGACAGTTAAAGAAGTGGACAAAGTGACACTGCGCTTGCCTATGTAGATGTGATGTGAGCAACCTGTCTTAAAGTTGTAAGTCTTCTGGTAGCTGTGCCAAGAGAAATCTCAATCATTCCCAATCTTCCAGAGACGGAGAGCGTAAGTATATGTAAGGAGATAACATAGGCACAGGCTAATTATTGCTAACTAAAATGCTAGTTAACATTAGTAATTAAACTTAAACAGCTAGTGTAAGTCGAAACTGCCTGCGAGCTTCTCCTGTACTGTATGGTAATACTTCTACTATGCAACAGTAAGTCGCGTGGTTATGACACAATCGTTAGCCTATTTTTACAAAAAACGTCTGCTACGGAGCCATAACGTGAGGTACAAGGTAATGGAGCCTTTTATACATTGTTGTGTTTCTTTAGAAATAAACAATGGACAAATAGAGTCTTTAAACGCTTCAGATGTAAAGTTATTCGCTGTCAAAGTGGTGCCAAAATGAATGGCAGTCAATGGGATGCTAACGGCAGGTGATGGCTTGATAGCAAAAAAATGGCTCCATAGGAGCTACGCTTTGTGGACGCTTGCTTACCACCTTGGGCTTCAATTAGTGAAACATGGAGGGAGGGTCCGGGCATTCCAGGAAGCGCACTGGCCAATCAGAGCAGACTGGGCTTTTTCGGGAGGAGGGATTAAAGAGGCAGGTGAATACAGGTGCAGCAGCCATGGGCAGTATGAGAAAAATAAAGTGCTTTTTTAACATTAAAGCATGTAAACATGTTCTAGTACAAACACAAAATGCAAGTATAAACCTGAAAATGCTATACAGTATAATAAATTAGTTGCCCTTTAACGCCCCATTCTCATTCCCAACTCATCAGTTGGGAACATGGTTAACACAATTTGGTGATACCAGGCTGTGATATGAAGTTACACTTCTGCAGTAAGAATATGAGGAATGTACGGTATACTATATACTGAGCACATGGTGCCCTTGATTCTCAACTGGTTGAACCCAAGTTATTCATTAAATGTGGATAGTTCCTGCCGTTCGTGCTGCTTTATGTTTTATCAATATACCGGCTGTTAGTCGCACACATTCAGTAACAAAATAAATGAATTTACTATGTATGTACTTTTTTACAGAACCCCATATTAACTCTTATATATCTTGCTTAAGACTGCATGAAATGATTCAAAGACAGGTGAGGTCTGCACTTGAGATCATCATCATGAGTTTCTACACACTCAAAAGAGAAAGGTTCTCGTGTGTTTCTCTACAGCTACCTGGCATTTATTAAATCTCATTGAATCAAAGAAGTTACTAAATAATAAAAGGGTGACTTAAATGATTGATATACAGTGGTAATCAAATGAAGAATACAAAGTTGGGACGGTACACATGAGAAGGCACATAATTGATACACTTGCATGCACTATAAGACAACATCTGAGACCCACAGCCATTCCCCAACACCTTCACCTGTTACTTTTCTTTTCACAACCCAAACAAGCAGCTGCCCACTTTATAGTCAGGAACCCATAATGCACTGGGAGCCCCTGTGCATGCCTGGTGTTGGGATTTAATTGGATATTAGTATCCAGCAGTGTCTGAATTAATCAAATCATTTCCATCCATTAATTTAGTGGAGGAACATACAATTAAAGCCCTATTAGTGTGCTCTCAGGAGTATGCCTTTTCATCCCTCTGCAGAACATTGAGGGTTGGCCAGAGTCCAGTGCAAAGCATTGAATCTGGTGCTTCTTCATGATGGACACTCTGTGAATCTACAGCAACTGACTGCAAGCTTAAAGCAAGGAAAGGCAGCCTATAGTAAAGTGCTACTTTTCCCATGGCTACAGAAAAGGCTAAAAAAAATAATTAATGAGAGCTTATCTAAATGAAAAAATACATTGTTGGCTTCTATTTCGAGTCTTTACAATTTGTCAGATTATGAAATAATGAGGCCAGGCTGACAAGTTTTAGAATGATTCTATTTGGTGAAACATTACTGTGAAAACCTGCAGCACAAAAATGCCCTAAATAGGGTGAAAAGAGATTTGGAGATTTAGGCAGCCAGCAAACATAATCCAATGCAAAAATGTAGGTCATTAAATGATATTTTCCATATTTTCATATTTCATATGAATCAGAATCTTTTTTCATAATGGACTTTAAACTATAGTGCACCGATGTTTAAATATAATAAATACAGGACTTTTTTTGTAATGAAATAATTTCAAACCTCTAATCATGTACAATATACCATCCATTCTGGCTGCCTACTGTAGTTTGTCTGTTTGCATTAAGTTTAAATCAAACATCACATAAATCCAACAAGATTCATTCCCCCCCTTCCTCCTCTCTTGTAAATCTGAGTTAAAACGTTTTTGCACAAAGTAATTCAGACTGCTCAGATGAGCAGCCATTTTTAATTAAAACCATTTACAGAGGAAACCAACGTGAGAAAAAAAAGAGCCAAGGGATTTTACACTGTCATCCGAGGCTTCAGTGGATCAAAGAGTTTTAGTTGTGCTTTTTAATGGTTACGTAACATTTTTGCCAATGAAATATTGGGCCTGGGCACCATGCAGTCAGTCCAAAGCTCGAAGGTACCACATATTTCCTGCAGTGCTTTTTCTTTTCTTTTTTAGATTTCAGGAAGGATAGAATAAACCTGTTTATGTCTAAGTATAGCTGTCAATCAATACAATACTACTGGTGTAACTGGACACTGAAAGTAGGCATTCTACCTAAGACATTTATGAGTGTGTGTGTGTGTGTGTGTGTGTGTGTGTGTGTGTGTGTGTGTGTGTGTGTGTGTGTGTGTGTGTGTGTGTGTGTGTGTGTGCACATTAATGTAATATGTATGTATGTATATGTGTGTTTGTGTTTGCCTGTTTCCTTGCCTGCCTGGCTGGCTGCCATGTGGCCCACCTCTTACTGTCATCCTGTCTGACATAAGGGCTAAGCTGGATCTCATTAGGACCAAGGTGGCAGTGATTCCGTCAACATCGCTTTGCCTCCTGCCATATGGGTCGCCTCCAAGGTAACAGGGCTGTATCAGTCTCCTCAGAGCTGCGAGCCTTGTTATAGCACACACACACACAGACGGAGTATCTACTCTCTAGACGAGCGTGCACTGTACATATAAAGCTGAATAAACATGTCAAACAGAGATGACGTAAAAAAAATACTGATCAGGTCAGATCTGTGGGTGAGATGCAGTGTGGATAAATACAGACACACATACATGACATGCTTACTATACATGTATATAAAATATGTATGTTAAAATATAACAAGGACAATCAAACAAATGTTTTTTTATGAGCTATGAATTAGGAAAACCGTAGGAATTCATCTGGTCATCAGTTTATCTTGTTATTAGATATATTGATAAATCGGACTACACGTCTCACAATAGATGACAGTAAGGGTTATTCTAATATCTTGTTGAATAATAGTTATGATAGATGTATAAACTCTTAAAATAAAAACTGAACAACCATCAGCAGCAGCAGCAGCAATGTTTTGCGTTGCATTTGCAAGCTACAGTAAATCAGTTTGAAGCTGATGACTTACGTGAATATACAGTGATAAACTGACTTTTCCCAGTCCCTTCCTCCAAATTTGTCCCCGCAATCTGAACGACAACAACTGAAGAATATCTAAAATAGACAACTGAAAGTAGCAGAGCAATCAGTGAGATCTGCAAAAGTTGGTTTCTACAAATTCAATCAGAAAATCTCCATTTTGAGATTCTGTTCAACACCACTTCCCAAAGTCGGTCTGGAATTGTCACAGTCAAGTCACAGTGGAACATAGCAACGCAACATAAACCAGCATCCCACAGCAGCTTAAATACTGTACTTCTTTTACAGCAAGCGTCTGACTCTAATCGAAGCCGTGCAAGTAAGCAGGAAGTCATTTATGACTTTGTTAAGTGCTTCTTTGCACCAGCTCATAAAAAGTGGGAATTTATAACATTCCATGCAATAAATAGATAATAGCAATGTTGTTTATAAGAACACCAATAGAAAGTAAATGCTTTTAAAATACACAAATCATATCACACTCAGATTCCCCAGACCACAAACCTTTTTTTCAAACTTACTGCAAAACAACACCAGAACCTCTCACTGTTAGGTAATTATACACACTTCTGTATTTTCATGTGTTTCATGGTCTAGATAATGGCTTTGTAATTCACTGTTATTAATCCTGTTGATATGACTTCCTTTCGGCTTCACAAGCAACTATGACACCAGAATACACTGGAAGCACAACAACTGTGTCAAAGTTGCACTTTGCCAGATTGGCAGCTATTATAGAGGTTTTTTTTCCCTTTGGCCTGTTTGTTTTGTTTATGCCCCCATCCTCACAAATGCAACTGTTTATTTCATCAGTTTGGCAACAAAAGCATGTGATCAATCATTCATAATTTATGATGCTGCCAACGGCTCAGGGCCCATAAAAACACATATTTGCATTACACAAGGTCTTAGCTGGACCTCCTGATATCAGACCATTACATTTTGTTGTTGTACACACACATGGGCCCTTGATAAGAGGTAAACTTTGCCTCTGTGTTACAGTAGAACACAGGGCAGTACTAGCAGGGATGATGTTTTGATCACATGCTACTATAACAATGACCTGGACCCCATCCTTTAATTCCTGTTCACCAAGCCAGCATCCCGCTGCCTTTCCCAAGCCCTGCTGTTATTATTTTTGCACTGTTCAAAGCAAACGCCCTAAGTCCCTTGTGCGAGTATGGTTCTGACTGTAACAAACTGGCCCTCCTATAGAGAGACACTATTATACAGGTATACTGACAAAAACAATCCATTATTTAGGAAAAATGAAAACTGCTTCTCTCTGTAAAGCTGAACTTTTTTAATATGGATTACAACTCAGAAAACGTCACAGTTTTCAAGCCAGGGATCTGACAGAGATACACTGAAAGGCACTCACTCAGACTGCAAAGAGAGGTCTGCATTCTCCTTACCTCGACATGCTGTCCGTGATGCAGTTCTGACCCAGGTAACCCTCGCCTCTGGCTGACAGTGACCCTTGTGACATGCCCGGCCGAGATTTCCACGACTCCATTAACGCTGTTACAGGCGAAATGAGATTCAACAAAGGATTGGACTGGTCCCTCACATCATGCCGCGTGAAAGACATTGTTCCTTGCGCTCCAATCTGGTAATGGAATGAATGTCCACCAGAATTAACTCCAACAATAGCCGATGTGGGCATGCTGTTATTCTCTTGGTAATAGCTGCCATCAGTGGTCTCCTGCTTAACCCCTTTAGACAGAACATTGTTGGAGAACACATCAGACTCATAGTTCCCATTCATAGAGGCGACAGGGGGTCCTAAGATACCAGAAAGACTGTATTCATCAATGTTATTCCTCAGGGACAAATAGGTGGTCTCAGATGCAGGAAAGTGACTAAGAGATGGTGACTGCTCACCATAGGGCTGTTGGTTCATACATCCCTCATTTTTGTTTGGCTCGCTCTTAATCTGTGTGATAAAAGGTGTGCTAGTCACATTACATTTGGAGCTGCCTAAACACATGCTTCTGAAGTCAGTTCCAGGCTCGTTCTTTATGAACTTAACCATGCCCATCTGGTCTAAACCAACGTTGAACACCTCCCCGTCTACCACCTCTACTTTAGGAAATTCAAAGTTCTTGAAGTCTGCGTCTCTGCTCAGACCTGCTGCTTCTGGGCTGTTGGTGTCATTCTGCACCAAACCCAATCCGCCAGCAGGACTGGACACGGGAAACCCACCTGAGGAGGGGTTCTGTGGGCTGCTGACAGCCATGGCACCCCCTGCGGCCGGACTGGAGATGGAGGGCCTTGCTGTGTTGCAGTTGTTGGCAGTGCTGGTGCAGCTGCCACCTGTAGGGCTCGAGACAGATGACCTAATGTTACAGGTAGTGCTGCAGGACGGAGGAGATCTCACACTACTCATACTCTGTGGGCTGGACATGGGGGATCTCATGACGTTGAGCGGGCTGGTGAGAGGTGGTGATCCCACCGTGCTGGACCCCACGGGGCTACATGTGGCTGAATTCCTGCGCTTGATGTTGGCCAGAGTTGCAGCACAAGACGTCTGGCTGACAGGACTACTGACGGACGAGCACACTGGTCCAAAACATGTAGGAGGGCTGGTGGTTGACGACACCATATTGTTGCTGCCCCCAGGGCTAGAGATGGAGCTGGAGGTCTGAGGGCTGCAGGACAGAGATGAGGCCAGCATTGAGGCTGAACTAACGGGAGTCCCAGTGGTGCATTCTCTGGGAGTGGTGCTGGGCTGCTGGAAACCAAATGGCTTTAACTTGGGGCTCTTTGTGGAGCCACACTGGGTCTCCTCTAGAGCCCGCCCACACACTGGATACATCTTCCCAGGGCTGGTACTGCCCCCATGCTGGCTAAAGGCAAAGTCCGCCTCCCTGGCAGCATTCATATACAGGCCCATAGACTCGGCCACAGTCTTGGAAAGCTCCTTAGAGTCCATTTCCTGCTTATGACCATGGACAGAGTTGTTGAAATGTGGGAGAACAAATGGCTGGTTCTGGCTGAGCCGAAGGATTGGCTGCTCCTGCTTCTTTGTATTGTTGTCTTTGCAGTCGGTTGCCGGGCTTCCAGCAGGGCAGCTCACATTGACTATGTCCATCAGGATATCACTGCTAGTCAGACTTGAATCCTCTGTGCTGCAGCAGTGCTCCATGGTGCTGGGGACCTGCGCCCATCTGTTCTCTGTATTACTTCCATCAAAGAAACTTTGGTATCTTTTGGTCTCCATTGCTGGCTCATTGATCCACCTGGTAAACGAAGAAAAGAAATTAATGAAAAAAGTTCACAATGCTGCTGTTTCAAGCTGCAAGGCATTGGTTTAATAATAGGCGTATTGAGGTTCTTTACTTTCAGGCAGAGATTACAGGTTTCATGTCAGACTAGATTATACAGTATATTTAGAAATATGCTAATGAATTTAAAATCTGGAGTGCAAATATAGTCTTGTTGGTTTTGGATAGCAGTAGGTTCCGCTTCAGTGGGTAAAAACCTAATGAGGCAAAAAAAAGGGGGGGCTGTGTAAAGAACACGTAATAGATTTGACTTATTATAATGTTATAATGACTTCAAGAATAACTGAGACAAAAACATAAATTATGCTGTGTAAACAATATGTCGAATCCGAAAAAGTCCAAAGGAAGTCTGTACAGTTTTTCCTCTCACAGAGCTCCTTGTCAGTGCACTACAGGGGATGTACAGTCTGATAACTGAAGGGTTAATGTATCTATGTGACGTCGTCTGGGCTTTTTGTTTAAATTCCCACCTCTGCTGCGCCTCTATTGGACAGCTCAGCCAGAAATACACCAGCTTTATCAGGCCCTTTCATGGATTGGTCAGAAAGCTGTCACTCAATAGTTATTGCTCTTGCAGACACAACATAGCTGCGACATAACTTAAAATGTTGCTTTAGCGGCTCTAGCGGCTTCACCTTGTTCAAAAGCAACACAAATAACCTATTGGCAATAATCACACACTTGAAATAACAGGTTGCAAGGATAAGGCATTGTTTTGGGTGATGTTTAAAGATTTATTTTTTCCAGTGCTACGGTTCACTCTTTGAAGGGCTCACAGCTGTGGAGCAGCCAAGACATCTGAGTTTAAGTTATTCAGATTGCCTGCAAAATATCCCATGCACATGTAGTGTGTAGATCCATAAATAACAATAAAATAAAATAAAAAGATGTGAGAGTGAAAATTCCTCCATCTCGCTCCTGCCGTGATTGCCAGCTGCCTCTGTAGGACATGCAACTCTCTGAATCTCCATTTTGCGTTTGCGCAGGATAAATAGGCTACTAAAAGAGGATTTTTGCTATATGGTTGCTGTTTAAGTTATTATTAAAGTTGTCTCAATAACGGCTTTTTGAATGACAAGAAGGACTAAGTGCAGAAGGAAGAAAATAATATTTATTGAAGTTATATTTTTTTGGAAATAATTTGAAAGCACTGGATATTTCTCAACACCTCTTGACAGGTGCTTACAGAATTATAAAATCTACTAATAAAATGATTTTGGCTGTTTTTGTCTGTACATAAAGTGCATAAACTTCTTGGCGACTTTTATTATGGAGCAGACACAGCTAGGGCTATAACGGTCCCGCGGTGTAAAGTTATTGGATTTTTCTTCCACAGCAAATAGACCGCGGATGCAAGTAGCCTATTCAGTAATCCGAAAGAACAGCGAGGAGTTTGCTTTCATTATCATCTCAGACCCCGCGCCAAATTAAAAATGTACAGTCAAACCCTGAGCTCCGTCCTTCCTTACCTTAATTACGACATTCAGAGTTGTCAGGTGGCCGTGTTGCTGGGCAGCGATAATCCAGAGGACAAAAAAAGACACGCAAAAAAGCAAAGTCAATAAATATCAACAAATGTGTTCTGCCTACTCTTTCCAATACATAGTTTTCAGTTTGACAGCTAGACACACTGGAGAAGTCTACTGCGTATTATCACTAGTAAATCCTCTACAGCGAGCCGCGGCTCCTGACAGGACGAACGGCAGCCACGGGTCGGACGACAGCGGCAGATCTCACATTATGGCCGCAAATTTACAGATTACAGATTCTGGGTCCAAGATTAAAAGAGTAATAAAAACAAACGAAGGAGTCAGTCGGACTTCAGCGCGACGTCATTCTGCACATGGAACCTCCTCTACTGCAGGGGGGGGGGAGGGAGGAGGAGGAGGAGGAGGAGGAGGAGGAGGAGGAGGAGAAGGAGGAGGGGAGGGGCTCAGCGCAGGTAGACAGAGCCGCCTGGAAATAGGGCACCGCGCTCAGCGCAGTCATGTTTGAAATAAACTCTCAGGGTAACGGCGAGAAGAATACGGTGTCTTTTTGGATTTAATTAAAATATTCTCTGCAAGTTTGTTCCATTTCTCTCTCGGTGTTTAAATCATCTGGGGTCCCCCCCCCCCCCCTCTTCTTTTTATTTTTTCTAGTTCCACCTCTGAAAAGGTTTGCCATATGGAGCTCGTGCACAATCATGCACAATCATGCACATTCACGCGAGCTGGCAATTTAGATAAGAGCGATAATCCAGAGGACAAAAAGAAGGAGCAGGAGCCTTACTAGCCTCACTACTGTTCACATGGATCTCCCTGCAAATCTGAGCGAGGAGTCATTCTTACTGTAGGAGAGAAATCAAGTCAGTATGGTGCCCTGCAACAATGTGACGGCTGCTTCCACTAGGTGGAGCAATATTTCTATTGCTGTTGGAAAAGTCTATTGAGTGGTCAAGCTGTCACTTAATTCACTACATGTCAAAGTATGATATAATTATTAGTTTCACACCTCTAATGAAACAGACTTAAAATGTTTTTTTCTTTCTTCTTTTGGTCAGCCAAACTTCAAAGTAGTTGTCTTTGCTCATGAACGATCAACCACGATCTTAGACCAACTGACATGTAGACAAATGTGTAAAAGAAACAACAACATAAAAAAGATATGGTTACCATATGTGTACCTACACATATGGTAACCATATAATTTTTCATAACATTTTTTGAAATTGAAGCAAAAGACATACAATGTCTGGTGGCGTGTCATTCAAATGTTCAAGCATGCACCAAAGGGAATTTTTAAAATGATAAATGCATACGCAATAATAATGAAAAAAAATAGATAAATACCCGCAGTTAATTCAAAAGCCATACTGTAACTTACTACTAACAAAACTATCATATGAATTTAAGCTGTTAGTTACATTTTACTGCCGATATGGCATGGCATCCATTGATATGAGTGTAGACCTTGGTTTTACTCCAGCAGCATCCAATAATCATTTGAATCTTTGGAGTTGTCAGTCAGTCGAGTCACTTTCTGTAGTGTTTCACGTGGCTGCATAAAAGTGTGCATGCAGGATTTAGGCTTCGAGAGTGGAGCTCTATACAGTAGTTTGAATGCTTCTCTTTATAGCTTGTCTGGGTTCTCCAAGCAAGCCGCGAGGCAGCAGCAGTTAGATTAGTCAAAGCCATCCAAGCAACACTGCCCACCTCCCTGATCTGCCTGTTAATCACCCATGAATGGGGACCTGCTCTCAGAAAAAGCAGGAGAATTGAGATATAACCAATGTTTCCCACCCCCATTCATGCAGCTCCCATTTGTCCATCGCACATAATGGGTGCCAGTCAAACACATCATGAGCAAATCTAATTTAGCTTTGCATCGCAGATTTTTCCACAGTAATTTGCAGACTGACAGCAGAACACGGCTGATATGAAATCAGTCATAATTGCCTCCCTCATTGGTAAAAATCCAAGGCAGCTCCATTGAATCCCACTGAGCTGTCGAGTACCGTCGTTAGTCAAATCAATGATAATCACACTAGCCTGAAAACATTGTATATACATGGGAGCTAAAAATAGCAGTATTTTTTTGAGGGGGGGAGGGTGGGGGGGTCTTTTTGGATGAGTGATTGCTATGATAAGGAGCAGGCTTCCACTACAGTTCAGACACAAAGCAGACAACTCCAGTAGCTGAGAAGGCCAAAGGCAAATAGAGAGGTGCATGCTGCGCCTCGTGGGGACCGGTGAATTGGAGCATGTTAACTCTGAAACAAAACACTTGTCAACTCAGCAGAAGACCCTGTCCCCATTGGTGTGTTAATTACAGAGGTAGTTTTAATCAGAGACAAAGTCAGTCACCATCACCCTCCCTCAGCTGCTTATTGTTCCAGTTTAGCCGTTATTCATGAGGATCATTCACATCTAACGTGACCAGAAGTGAGCCAACTGGGTGCCATTCTCTCTTCTTTCTCACAACTTTGATTTGCCTGGTTTAACTGTTTTAGCAACAAGTCATTCTCACAACAGATTATTGTTACTGTAGCCCTTTTTTGTCTTGAACTCCTCTCTGGTAGCAATTAGCTGCTAAAACATAAGACTTGCTCAACGGATGTACATTGATGGGATAAAGCCTTAGATGCTATGAATGTCCCTATCCTTCCGTGATCTTTGCTATCTATTTGGAAAGGGCATCCAAGGCTTTAGCCACTTACAACGATTGTGATTGGTTTGAAGAAATACAAACAAGCCATAACATTTCCCCCCTATCCCAGAATAGACAAGCAGTGTAGCGAGACCATAGTCCAGGGCTGATGCAGTGCTGTGGACATAGGTCTAGCAATGTGAGACTACTTAAACATTACACCTGCAACATCAGATTTTTTTGGTTGTGAAAACCAGCTGTACTGTAAACACAACATTTTTCATCTTTTAAGTTGATATTGTGAACTTGTTAGCAAACCTTACACATCATAGAGATACTGAGCAACATTAGCAGTCACGGGGAGTCATGGCTCCGGCCACCTGATAAATGCAAGTCCAATATTCACTCTTCATTTAGCTCTTGAGAAAAAAATGTCTTTTGGTTTAGCTGCTAACCATGTTCACCAGCTAGTTGCTTGTACTTTGTCTGGCCGTCTTTTGTTGCTGTTCAGGTAGTGTTCAGCTTTAGCAAAGCTTTTCCATTGAAAACAGCTGCCTTCTGTGTCTTGAAACAACACCAAAAACAGAGTGAACCAAAACAGTAAGATTGCAGACTGTAAAGCCAAAAACAATGAGCTGATAGATGCTAACACGCTCTATAGAGGTGAGGGGAACCACAGAGTTGGTGATTATTTTTCTGCAGGTTCATCCCTACAAGCGGGCTCTTCACATGCACAAATTTAGTTCATTGTTACTATAAGCATATTGATTATAGCAGCTTCAACAGACATTTGAAATCACTGCTTGTTTCATAAATATCCCTGTTTTACTGTTAGTGCTTTTGCCCCAATTTGGCTTGCTCAGCTGTCCAGTAACATATTAGATGGCTGGAGTGAGATCATAACCCACACATCATCAACCCTCCACCACTCTGCCCAATATTTTTTGTTGCTGATCACTCATGCTGTATGTGGTACATGTCATGCCTATACAGTATGATGGCAACCATCTGTGCAATCATCAATGGCCTGTTTACATAACATGTGTCCATTTGCTACAGTAAACAATTTCTAGTTAAGTATTATTTGATGAGAAACCCTGTCTCATTCTGTGTGTTTGGCACACTTTAGAATGGCTGGTACAGCTGATGTATCTGGCACACAGTTGGATGATAATACTCCTTGCCTATGAAGGTCAGACATAGAAATATATGCTTTTGAATTTTAACTAGGGTTGCTATGGGAACTAGCATGTTTTTATATCTGAACTCTGCAGCCATGGTCGAGCAGGAAAAGAGCCTTGGGCTATAGTGAGTGTTAATAAGAAACATAAGTAATTATTTTGAATGAGTTACTTTACATAAAGGTAAGGCAGCTTTATTTGTGTAGCACATTACAGCAACAAGGTAATTTGAAGTGCTTTACATAAAACATTAAAGAGCAATTAAAACAGTTAAAATATAAAAACAGCTAAAATATAATAAGACAGGTATGAAATACAAGAATAAAAGTTACAGTGCAGTATAAGAAATTAACAATTATTTAAAGAAAGGCAGCTTTAAAAAGAAAAGTCTTCAGCTTTGATTTAAAAAAATCTGAGAGTTGTAGCGGACCTGCAGTTTTCTTGGAGTTTTTTTCCATATATATGTGGTGCATAAAAACTAGACGCTGCTTCTCCATGTTTACTTCTGACTCTATTTAGAATTTAGTGTGTTATTGTGTGTTTATTGTGTCCCAAGCAGAGGCCACATGACCACACCAGAGGCAGGAAGGATAAACTTAACACTCCTTCGAAACTGTAATTACAGTTTTACCTGTACGTCCAAGTTAAGCAGATGTGCAACATTTAATATAATAGATACAGTATTACTGGTGTAGAAACAGTCAAATATAGCCTATGCAAAGTTAAAGACAATTAGAGTTACACAACCAACTTGCAAGATTTTAATTAACTTACCCAGAGGTATAATTAACGACCGAATTATTCAAGTGTGATTGTCAGTGTGAAAATTTACACTTTACAACATTTAAAATAAAGTCGTATTTAACTGAATCCAGATGAGGAAGGAAATATATTTGGGGAGAACTGTATCATCATAGGTAGGTAGATAGATTATTCACATTTTAGTTATTTTATAATTTTATGAAAGTCTTTATGTGTCTCTCGTGAGACGCAACAACATACATAAGGCCACCTTCCAGTCCCACTTGACACAGATTGCTGTTCACCTTTAAGTTGCACTACTACACGGATGGCACATATCGTTCAAATGCTGACTGATATGCATTTAGCCTGCCTCACTGCAGAAAGTCTCTCGTACTGTGTACACCACCTGGGGTTTGTTCATCCTACTTAAGCAATACAATTCAAAACACATTGATGATTAAATAACATGTTTATCCTCCGTGTAGCCAGAAATACATATTCAGTGGGAACATTGCGTATAGGCTACAGCCTGGCTCCAGATCAGATTATTAACATGCAGAGAATTATCATTAAATAATGTGTTGTTCAAGAAAACTGTGTCAAGTATATTATGAATTGATATTTCTGGTGCCTTATTACAAATATTTTCCCCAACCTGCAGCACCTTGAGGTACTGTGAGCTTAAATGCAAACACTCAGATTGCATTATTTTACATTTGTTTATGTTTTGGTGTTAAAATATGACCTACATTTTATTTTGTTGCAAAAGAAATTTGGAACGGCTTGATATAACTTTTTTTTATGAATGCGTTGCAGGTTATTAATTTAAATTGACTTCTGTCAATCCAACCTTCTCACACAGTGTAGTTATCGGCAGCCTGTGTAAGTTTTAAATCAAAGAGAAAGAAAAGAAAAGTAGCAACAAAGGTGTGTAGACATCCCTAGATTTAAGTTTGCTTGGCTAAACCTAAATGGATAAAACTTTAAAATCACTGCAGATGCTTGTTAACAGATGTTCGTCCCACTAAGGAATTGATTTAAATGCATGCAACTTGTTTGAGTGGCTTCCATATTTTTGTCAGTTGGCACCTACTGGTAAATATTGGGCTTTTTATCCACTGCATTTATTTAACAGCTATAGTTTCACTTTTCAGGTAACTATTGTTATTCAAAACAATTGATCACTTTAATGAATATGTTGTTTTCCTATAGATTAAACTACTCAACAATATATAAAGTAATTATAATGAGCCTCATCATGCAATGCATCAGTAGAAATTAACCAATGATATAATAATACAGTTTTACTTTTACTTACTGTGTTATAAAAACTCCACTGCATGTAAAACAAGTACCTCAAAATTGTACTTAATTACTGTAGAGTGAATGTTCTTTCCACCACTGAACTTAAAGCTGGAGTGCGGGACTTAAACTTATAAATTAATGTACGTTATATTCAAACCCTTGCCAAACGAGTTCACACAATGCTGATTAAGTCTATCGCCGCCAGGGGAAGCTCTTTGCATTTTGCAGTATACCAGAGTTATGGTGTCTGGTGTCCATGGCGACTTTCCCGCTGTGGCGCACAGTAAGTGATGCATTTTACATCAACCAGCCAGAGCTAAAGGTGGCAGGAAAGGGATACCATAGCAACGGAGCAGCAGCTATAAGTATGGCGGAAGCAACAAGACAGTACTCAAACCCTGCTCTCCCAGGTGAAAGTCCAGTTTTAGTTTGACCCACCCACCACCTCAACATACCTCATTGCTGCTCTTATATTTTGTCACATTACTCACTGCTTTGCTCCAGTCATAATTACTACAGCCACTAGCGCCACCACTAGAAACGTTAGTAGGTCGTAATTGCTGATAGTACAAATTACCTCTGGGAGTGTTTT
Organism: Sander lucioperca; assembly: GCF_008315115.2. Lineage (NCBI taxonomy): Eukaryota > Metazoa > Chordata > Actinopteri > Perciformes > Percidae > Sander > Sander lucioperca. The sequence goes on from NC_050176.1 coordinate 34,133,062, forward strand.
GGGAAGGACAGTCTTGGCGGAAGCTATGACGGAAAAACCTAAGAAGTGTCCAAGAAAGGTTTCTGGGGTGGATGCTCCAGATAAAAAAGAAACTCTGTGTTCAGAGGAAGGATTAAAGTAAAAAAAAAGATATTCATTAGTAATTTCATAGTATTCATTGTTGTTTTTATGGCTGCTTGGCAAGTGTAAAGAGTATATTCACTCTCCTTTTAGCTCTGTTATGGTCTCCTCCAACTTTAAAGCGACAGTAATAGCTCTTTAGCTGCTAAATACTCCACTGTGCTGTCTAGGTAATTGCTACCTTCATCTGTATGCAGTTTGGAGATGAACAGATAGTAGCTACTGCAATGTTCATGAGAGCAGTAAAAGTGAACCAAAACAGTAAAGTTGTGGGCTCTAACAAAAAGTTGAGTTGAAAAAAACGAATGTACTTCACAGAGCTAAGAGGAACTGCAGAGCCGTTTGGTATTACACAAAGTCATTTGATCCATTATTTATATAAAAATATTGATTAGCAGCCTAGGCAAAGGGTCAAAACACTTCTCCCACTATACACAGACATTATGGTAGTGTTCCTTTATTTTTCTGCCTTGAGCTGAAGGAGGGAGGCAGGTAAAGCCCCAAGACAAACAGAACACCAGAACAATAGCCAGAGAAACAGCCAAACTCAATGTGTCACTCTGCCTGGGATGTAATGTAGCAATACAGTAGAGAAGATAGACCAGACAGCAGGAGGGGAGAGGATTAAAAAAGTTACCTTTACGATGATGCACTGTTTGTGTCATTTTATAAAGGTTACCTTCTGCTCCTCTCTGTCACTACTGTACAGTTCCCCCATCCACTTCTATGTGCACACAATTCCCTCAGAAGATAAAGTGAATTTTTGTTATTATTATTATTTTTACAAATACAGACAGTAAAGCGATGTGAATACCATCTAAGAGTTTGATCTAGTTTTAATCGTCTGAGCTCTGCATGTGGAAACAGTTGTGGTGTATACTAACATTAACAGTAGGTGTCTGGTGACTTTTAAGTGTCATGTATGTATGTGTGTACAGGGTTTGCATTGTATGTAGGTCTGTGTTGATAATTTGTGAAAACATAATCTTGTCTACTTTCAAACTCGTTTCTTCCGCCACTCTATCCATGTGACCTTTGGTCAGACACACTGATAAAAGTGTTTACGTACATGATTATCTATCTGGACCTTTCAAAAGTCTCTTCTTGTGTCTCTGCTTCCTTTACTTTTGGATGCAGGTTCAATATATTTAGTGTAGTTACAGTACATAACTCACAACCAGTACTTTGAATAATAATATGACACAATAAACAAAATAACAATAATCACTAATAATTGTAATCACAATGATCATCATGACTTCCACGTACACTTTTACCAGGTCAGAAGCAGTATAATGCATAATGCAAAACAATCAATCAAAAGAAAAAAAGGGGAGTGGACCATGTAATTGCAACTTCCTCGGTTTGAGTGTGGCTGGGGACCTTCGCTGCATATACAGTAATCCCTCCGCTCTACCTTCATTTCCTGTTATCTTGCTGCAGTCTGCTGTCAAAATATAGGCAAAATGCCTGAAAAAATATATTGAGTAAGTAAAGGAGGAAATGTTAAAATAGAAAAAGAAAACAATCTCTATTCATTATTCTCAGGTCTTTGTGTGTCTGTTCTGCAGTCTCCCTCTCTGGGTTCACTCAGTGACCCACATCAGCCTGAGAGTAGATGGGGGGGATTGGCTTTGGAGAACAGCTGAAGCTGAGATGCAAAAGTTGAAATGGCCTAAAAGGATATACATACTGTACAGAGAGCTCATGCGGTCCTAAAATAGCTTAAAAAGTACACTTTGCAGGGAAAGTATAAGGCACTTCCAATAAAAAATTACAGGAACCCGTACACTATTCATGTCTCAAATGGTAGAAAAGTTCAAGTTTTCCAAAGGGTTAGTGGAAGATCAAAACTAATCACGACTGTGTGGTGGAAAAAGAAATATGAGAGGTAAACAATATGCAAACCGCATTTTAACAAAAAAGCGAGATGTCAAATCAATTTGCCTGCATCTTGTCCCAATCTGCTTGGCTTGTGATCATTTGAGGCAGTAAAAAACTCTAGAAATGAGCAACCAGCTCTTGCCGGGGTTTGTGCACTGATGAGCTGCATGTCACATTAATTATGCTAGATACGGGTGGGCTGCGTTTCTGGAGTCTCAGTTCATCTATTTGTAATAATAAAGTAACAGCAAGGTTTTCTGCTAACTGAAAAGCAACTCTTTATGCTATGCATGACTGGATATACTATAAGCGCTTTCCAGTACAATCAAGCTATCCTTATAAATAGCACAGCCTTCTGTGAGCTACTGTGGACCCACAGCTGGTTAGAATTTGTATATAGATACATTCATACACCCATCAGAGCCATAAACAACCTCATTCTAATAGTAAGAAAATAATTTGTTGCTATTTCTGTTTTTCTACTGCACTTATTTTCCTCCTTTTATCTCTACTGTGACACCTGGCGTTGGATTTAAGGTGCCTGGTTATTATTAAGACATCAGTGTCAGCATCTAATCAGAATTTTTGTGTGCATTTGGTTTATTAATTACATCGGCTGGTAAAAACTCAGAGCACTTGGTGAAAAATATCAAAAGCTGACGCCTGTGTCATGATTAATTTCACAGTGAACAGTCTCTGCGATGTCAGTGGTAATTAGGCATCACCCATTGCATAACACACCATGTGTCAGGGTGGGTGGCATGTGTGTGCATGTGTGTGTGTGTGTGTGTGTGTGTGTGTGTGTGTGTGTGTGTGTGTGTGTGTGTAAAAGTCTGTGTTAGTGAGAGAGACAGCGAGAGGAAGAGGAAGGGAGAGGTAAAAGGACAAAGAAATAGAAAAAGAAATATGCCTTTAACTTCATCCGTTGTTAACCAAGAGGAAGTTTTGAAGTAATATAGCTGTCTTGTACTTACAAAGTGATAAACTTTGTTGTTATATTACAGTATAATCAGTGTGAAGCATATGTATATAAAATGTAATATCTATGTAGGTGAGTGGCTATCTGGCTAAATATTTATACTTAAATATTTTTTTATATCATTATTACACCTGTGGAAGAGTAGCTGTGATGGTGACGGTGAATGAGGGTCTGAATAAAAACCATAAACATCAGTGGAAGCCCATGGTGGTCCAAACGTTTTCACCAGGTGGTAGAAACAAACGCAGCACAACTACTTTTATCTGCACAGCATGATCACTGGCCTACACAGCATTTTATTTAGTAAAATGTTTTGACTGAATCCATGAAGCAGTATTGTCCTGTAGCTATATTAAATCTTTATTTTGCCAGGTTACACACATGTAATTTTCAGCAGTGACCTGCAGTATGCTTGGCATGCTACACGTCTGCAAAAATGTTGGTACAAACTTTGCTCAGAATGAACTACAAAGGGGTTTATTAATCCTGTGAGTAGGGCTTTTTTCTTTTTTTTCCTCAAAAATAAACAATGGCCCTTAACACTCAAATTAACACAGATTGGGATTTGATGTGCTGTGCAGCCAGATGGCTTGCTCACTCACTCTCTGGCGGGCTGGCAGTGCAGCTGAGGACGAAGACACTTCCAGAGCGGATTTGAAAGAATCTAGGCCAGAGAGAGTGGGGCTGCTCTCGGAGACTAGCCGCCAGTGCTGTCATGTTTTAGTGCACATTTTCTATTTGAGGAAGAAGCCGCTACATAAAGAGCTGTGCTGTGCTGTGCTGTGCTGTGCTGTGCTGTGCTGTGCTGTGTGGTGTGTGTGTGTGTGTGTGTGTGTGTGTGTGTGTGTGCAGTGACTGGAAGAGGAGGAATGCCTTGATAGAAAGGAAGGGAAAGAGGACTCATCTTTGAGCTGTGTAAACAAGCTTGTGGAAAAAATGTATTCCATTCTGCATTTTTCTCCTGTCCACCTACAGTCTACAGTATCTACTTTACACACAACACTATAGATTGTGGCACAGTGATGCTTTGGAGAAGTCAAATATTTTAAAATAACTGAGAACAGAAATAGTTCTGGTAATTGCAACAGAAAAATACATGAAAATAGTTGACAGAATCTTGATATATATGTGCTTGAGATTGATGTGTGAGACAGTATACTGTATGTACAGTATGCATCAATGTACAGCGACTCCAGCACCAGTGTAAAGATCAGCACATTTTTAAACACTGTAGTGCAGACATTCAAATGCAACTTTTAGAGTTAGTCATTATTCAAAAGCCTAGCCTCCATCTGGAAAGTGGCAAACTTGGCTGTTTTCCTGGTGTTGCTGTGGAGGAAAACTGTGTCTGTGTGAAATTGCAGGACTCATGATACTTTTCCTAAGGTGTAAATTTGTCTGGCTTTGATGATCATTTTCTTCACAGCCTCGCTATTGCCAACAGGGAAGGGTTAAAGTTGTCACAAGGCTTAGAAACTTTTCAGGTTGTGAACACGAGTCTTCAGCAAGTGATTGTAAAAGAGTGAGCACAGAGAAAAGGGTAATATTAGAAGTAATATCATGCTTGCCCTGCAAACTGCAGACTGCACTGAACAAATGTAATCATTTAGACTGACTGTCACACATTTCCTGATATCACATAAAATTATATCACTAAAAGCAGCCATGAGTGGATTTCAGTTTCCTGAACATCTTTCTTGAAGGTTTGACAACTAAAAGTCGAACAAGTATGGTTCTTGTTGAACAGGAGAGGCCTCTGGCAAAAATAGCTACAGTAGTTTGGTTTGCTATGAACTAGGGGTGCAACCATGCAACTAACGGTTTCTCTCATTAACAATAATACTGTTGATTATTTTCTTTATTAATTGATTAATGAGTCAGAAAAAATCCCCATATTTCCCATTGCCCATAATGATGTTTTCAATTTGCTTGTTTTGTCTGACCAACGGCCCTAAACCCAATTATATACAGTTTACACTGATAAAAGCAGATAAATGCTGCACATCCTCGCATTTGAGAAAATGGAACCAGCAAATATTTCGACTAATTGTTTTCTGATCCCACCATGGAGGGACACTTATTGCCAAAGCAGACTTTGGTAAACACACAGGTGGCTCAAGGAGGAAATTAGAAAATTCTGGCATTAAGTACACATGCAAAAAACAGGCAAAACAAGTAGTGAGCACAATAAATTACAGTCACAGCATATGGACTCCTATAGGATTATGGTGAAAGATGCAGAAAACTGTATTTACAGTAAGGCCTTTTAAAATGTAGAATTCTTAATCATACAGCACATCAAATTCCTGTCCTTCATGAGGTCCTTTTGTCTTCCTCAGAGAATATTTCTACAACATGTCAAAATGGTTCCATAACCAAAGAACAGGCACATCGAGCTCAACAGCAGATTCACATTAATTACAAACTGGCAAAGTTGTTAATATAACTCTGCACTCAAAGCCAGGAGTCTGTGTGAATGGCCTGAAGTGCCAGACAACACCTTCTGTTTCGATCGATGGCCATCAGCATGCACACCCCCTTACACAAGCGAGGCTGCTCTGCTATATTTACACACCAGCCTCGACTGCCTGAGAGGAATCTCCTCTAACAAACCAACTTTTCATTCTTTTAGATTTTTCTATTCTTTAACAACCTAATTATCTGTGTGTGTGTGTGTGTGTGTGTGTGTGTGTGTGTGTGTGTGTGTATTTGTAGGGCAGCAGATGTGCTTCCAGCATCTCAGAGGAATTTAGCTTATTTTTAAGATTAGAATAAAGAAAAAGTAAAAGTAAAGTTCTCCAGTACAAAGTAACAAAAGCAAAGTCTTCTCTGTTTGTTTTAGAAGCAAATGCAACTGTGATGTAGAGGGTAAATTAGGAGCATATGTGTTTTTGAATTGAATTATCTGTAATGAGTAAACACATTTCCCCAAACACAGAACAATACTATACTTAGCAAAGCTGTAGCCGGTTGTTCTGGTGTTTCATGTAAAATAAAGAATAATAGTTAGGCTATAAAACTGTTCATTATGCATCATATGAGTGTCTCTGTTTGCACTGTATCTTTAAAAAAAAAAAAAAAAACTTTTCAGAGTTTCCCACACACTGAAAGTCTGTACGTACTATAAACATTATTGAAGGTTGGCCAAAAACCCCCAACTCAAGGTCCGTTTTTTTCAGTGCTTTCATTTGTTTCACACAGTCTTCATCAGTGCAGTTTGGATTATTGCAGGATACAAAATGAGGGACTATATCTTGGAAAGGAGTAATAGTCAACATGAAGCAGGATGCCATCCCACTTATTAGCAAAATGACCAAAATGCATGCCCCTTGTTAACCTGCCAACCCCCTCTCCATCCCCTAGCAGCAGAGAGAGTGCAGGGACAGAGGGGTTGTATAGTTGAATATGTTAGTCTAGTTTAGCCTGACTCATTGATCCTTTATTTGACTCGGGTTTGTGCAAGTTAGAATCTATGGCCCCGACCATGGCTCTGAAATATTAGTAGCCTAACTGAGTGTTGATAAATCCATGGCGCTGTCCGTTGGTGCTGAAGTAGTAGACAGATTGTTAATTGCAACTTTTTCTCTGAGACACGCCCTTCTGTCAGTTTTATCTTAGATCTATAATATTCTCTGAACTGTATAGCTGGGGGGCTATTAAAAAAGTTAAAAAAGCAGGTGAACACAACAAACCGGGTGTATTTCCACTGTAAAAAAAAAAAAAAATGCATACTGGCAAGAAGCATTGACTTCATAAAGCAACCAGTGAATGTTGTTACTTTCAAACAAAGCCAGGCTAGTCGTTTCCCCCTGCTTTGAGTGTTTATACTAAGCTAAGCTAAGCGGCGTATGGCTGTAGTATATACATACAGACATCAACATGGTATTGACCTTCTCATCTAACTCTCAGCAAGTAAGTAAAACACACATATTTTCCAAAATTAGAACTATTATCTATGTTATTGTTGTAGATTTAGCTTACTGAAGAAAGCAGTTACTAATCTTTCTGTTTTATTTATTGAATTGATTCTTTATTACCACAGGACACTTCTTGATGATTAACAAAACCTCATCCTCTCTTTAAAAATAGACTTCCTTTCATCCAAGTGGTTACTGTTCATATTGACAGAGCAACATGCTTTACTAATATGTTATTTGAGGATTAGAAAACCCTGGCATCTCCACTTTTATTATTAAGTATTTTCTTAAAGCCCCCAAACAATCTGCTAGGTTTGTTTGATCAGACAGTGGTTACAATGTGTGCCATAGAGAACAAATCAAGAAGGTTCCTTTGAAAAACATATACCCTTTCATATTCTCAACTGTATTAAGTCTGCACTGCCAGAGTTTGCAGACGGGAGAAGATGAAAGTTTTACTTTTATGTTAATTGTTTGGCGGGTAAAATCCACGAGGACCTGGTATGGGTGTTGATGCTGATATTGAACATCTGTTATGTGCAATGAAGTGTTTTATACATTTAGGAATACTTACGTAAAAAGTTTAAAAAGTAGATGAGACTTTCTTCTTTGGTAGAAGCTCAGTTATCATGCTGGCAGGCACTGCGGATTAAAGAAAAAGTGAACTCTGAGAGGAAAAAGGAAAACTGTACCTTTGGTGTCTATTGACAGACATAATTCACAGGGCCGGGCTCAAAGTCCTCCCAGCAGGAAACACTTGTTGTGATTTGTGAAGTGAGTTTGGTGGAGTGAAAATAACCCATAACTCATCACTTAAAGTCGCTGCTCTGCTAGAAATACAGGTCTTTGTCTAATTCAAGTGCATGCCTTGTATTGCAATTGGCTTGTTAAAGGGACACTTTACCACTTTACACTTTATTTCAAGTCAGTTTGCAATTACCTGACAATCAGGAGGTCCTGTGCTGTATGTGGTACTCTCCAAACAGATTAGGCCTATGTGAGTCACTTGATCAACTATACAATAACATCACACAGTTCAACATCTGATACCGAAAAAAATAAGAAAAGTTACTGACAAGGATGTGAATTATTCAGTCATAGCTCCACCAGAAGTAAGAGTGTAGTCTAAGCACAGTTGCGTTTTATTCTTTACGTTTTTATTTATTTTTGTTAAGAGACATAAAAGCTGGAATGTATAATTTGTATAATGCACATGCACTGTTAAAGAGCTACTGTAAATGACGTTTTCAAAAATATAGCAGAAGAACAGAACCATGAGGACTTTATATCCAGTCATCTTCCAGATTAGGTGTCAGTCACATTACCTGTGTTTCTCCTCATCTTTCACATTTCAACATGCAACTACAGTACACTGTTAAGAAGAACATTTAGTTTGAACAGGAAGTTCTTAATCCTGCTAGGCTCTAGGCCTGCTGCCCATTCGCTTAGCTGCAGGGTCATCAGCCGGGGACCACCGTTCATAGATGTTTTTCTGGAACATCTCCTGGTAGTAGGGCAGTGAACAGGGGCGTCTCCCTGTCACCCCCTGCAGAGAATAGATAAACAAAGCCTAATTAGATTGTATTAGTTAGCTATTCCAAAAATTGGATCCAAGAGATTTAAGTCCCCCTAAATCCCCATGTATTTTGCACACTATCTCTAGTTGTATCTAGCCATGCAGATAGTTTTGGATTTATTTGTCCTACGTTTTTTTTTTTTGCTTGTATCTGTACTTATATGTAATGGAGTTGAACACAATTTTGTGGCTCTCTAATTCAAGAGAACACCTTTAAGTTAGCTTTTGTGCGACATATATGGCAGCACTTGTTGGTCCAGGGTAGGTACAATAGGTGCAGATTAATCTAGATTGCAGTATTTACAAATCCAAATGCATGGGGATGCTGAGCTATTGCCAGTTTCTTTGCTTTATGATAAACAGAGATTTTGAAGTTGCCGTAAAATCAAAGATTTATATTTTAATATCTAATACCTTCTTTATCTTCTTCATTAAAACCTCCTCTTCTCCCATGTTTTGTGCATCCTCAGTCCCATTCTGACCTACAGAAGCATATTGCTACATGAATTATCGCTTTGATTGCCTGTGTAGGAGGGACATTTACAGTAACGAGGAACCTGGGAACAGGATTTACTGTTCCATATGCCCTCAAATGACATTACTTGAAGTGATGATGATGACAGCCATAAATTGGTCCTGATGGCCCGCAACATATAAAACCTGCATAGGATTTGTTTTGCACACTGCTGGCCCACCAAGGCTTGCTTGATAAACCATTTCATCACTTTCAATTAGACCACTGCAATGTGACTTCTGTGATAAAAAATATTACAGCAAATTGCATCAAATGCCTTCATCCACTGTTAGAAGCTCCATGTTGAATGTTCTCTAAATATTTCGGGAGGAATATTAATGAGAATATCCCCCACTCTACTATGTTGTTTTCAGCCTGTCACTCTCTATCTCCTGTAGAGGCATCATTCCTCATCTACACTGTCATCCCAGCACATGTTCCATTTACCACGCATTAATCTCACTCAGCTTCACATCATTCTCTCTTGTCTTGTCCTTTGGGATACAATGACAGAAAAACATGCTCTGCTTGCCAAAATGTGCTGCGGCTGCGGTGCTAAATGCTAAATGGGAACTTGTAGCAGCAATCCAAAATTTGTATCACTTACAAATGGTATCAGTGGTCCAAAATTCAGTGTTACAGTATATCCCAAGTTCAATATCGCAGTGTCCCAGCAAGGCTTTTATAAACTCTGCTCAATGCTCCTGCGCTAACCTTTTGATAAGCCCTCGAGACAGTGTAAATTAAAGGCATTAAATCATGATTTGGTGGTGTGTGAGGGTGCTCATGGAGACATCCCCTTCACAGTCTAGTGGTCAGGGTGGAGGTGTGTGGTGGTCAGTGCAGACAGGTCATCCCACTGCTGTGACGGATGGCTTTCATCAAGGGGCCCATGGGCTCACTAGGGAAATGTGCATGGAGACTGCTGCCAAAGGAGCTGATATTTATCTACCAGCAGCCCTACCAGGCAGGACACAGGAAGACAGAAGCAGAGATGGAGAGTTAAGCGAGGAAAGCCACAGAAGAGTGGTCACTTCTGTATTAAAAGCTATTATTGAACAGCTCTGAATGCACTGTACAAATTTGTGGTTACTGGCAATGTAGAAAGGATGTCTAATCCTAAGTGCGATTTCAGCTCAGAAACATATATTCGTACAACGTGCCTCCCAGCAGCCCCTCGCTGTTCTAATTCAATGGCAAATGGAGACATCCTGAGTTTGAAATGAAGCCAATTAGCGGAGACACAGCTGATTTAAAGCACTGATTGAGGGAGATGTGCCGTGCTCAATCTTGGATCTATTCCCTCACTGCAGACCTGCCTCAGCTTGGGCTGCCATTAATATCCCATGAGGCATTGGGGCACGCTCCTGGCCAGCAACCACATTCCCAGTTATCTGTTTAAACAATTTTGCAGGCTATTTCAAGAGGAGGGAACTCACTGGCCATGCCTTTCGCTGCTGTTATGGCAACAGCCCAGTTCATCTTAAACTCAACATAGGGAGGGGACCCAATATCCAAAGCTCTGCACAGTCAACATTTTGAAAGAGAAATTATTTTAAATAATTGTATTTTTATATTTCTATAATTATATTTTGTGTTTAATGACAGTTTGATATTTTATTTGCACTGCTGCCTTGAACTAAGCTCAAGGTTGTAATGACAAATAACCCCCAAAACATTGCTAATATATGAAAAATAAAAAAAGGTATTTTATAATATCATACCATTTTATCTTTGAGCAGTCATCCTCATGCTCAAGCTGTGGTTGAAGGGCATTTTTATTTATCTCAGAGTGCACTAATGCAAGTGTTTTGCTGCCAGTCTGATACAATAGAATGATATTATCATTAGGAGAGAAACTTGCATGAGTGACTCTAATTTGAATTTGTTCAATCCTGAAAATAAATGCTTATCTCTGTAACCGCTCCTAAATACTGTATAGGATCCCTTAATCCTTGATAGCTGTGTAATTGTTGCAGGATTGGAAATGCAGGGACTGCAATATAGAAATGCATATGAATAATGTGATGTTAATAAATGGCACCTAGGTTAATAAGACTTTTTAGGCTGCACAGCCCACAGTTGTGTAAAACTTAGGAGACTAGCTGTTATCACTCATTTCATTCATCTTACTCACTGTAATTATAGAAAGTTTGTTTTGTTGTGTCATTAAATGATTATGTATGGACATTTATGATGAATAGAGAATAATATTAGAAAATAATATCATTATCTGTGGTATTTATATATCTCTGTAAAATATCTCTACATTTATTACATTGATCATCATCATTGATTGAACATTTTTATAAAGACATTTATGAACACCAGAGTATTAATTCCATTGACTTTGACAATCTCCTGACTTTTCCTCCAACATGACGTTGACGTTTGTGATTTTGAGTGAAATATACAACTATTGGATGGAATGTTGTGACATTTTTGTGACCAAGTACCAGCAAAACTAATGATATTCCCATCAGCTTCAACTGTCACCTGTACTTTGTGCTCAGTGCTAATTAGCATGTTAGCACGAAGAAACTAAGATGATGAACTTGGTAAACATGTTAGCATTGACCTTGTAAGCATGTTAGCATGCTGACATTAGCATTTAGCTCAAAGCACAGCCTCACGAAGCTACTCTCCTCTACGTCTTGCTACTGGAACAAAGTTCTAGAAAATGCATTTAAACATAAATATAGTTGTGAAACTTTACGTAATGATTACGTTATGTAATGACTTTGACATTGCAGTTTGTCATTTGATAATTGAGACCCTTGCTGCTTTAAATACTATTGCATTTTTAGTAATTGATGTGCCTGCAATTTAGGCACCAACTCTTTGACCACTTTAAAACTCCATTAGCTGCTTCATGTTGCTTTGTAAAGTCAAATAAAAGTGGCAATTGTCAGACCTCTTTTAACGCTGACCCATAATTCTAATTAACTTTCATCTTAAAATGACACACCGGTCTAGCTAACTTTATGATGAGGATTTAATTACATCAAAGTCCTTTACATCTGCTGCTTTTAATATTTTGTCCAGTCACTGCATCTAATAGCATGAATGTTTAATGGCAAGCCCTGAAATTAAGATGCACAGTTAATAAATAAGTTGTATTTAATGCAAAACAACTTTTTTATATTCACTTAAAAAGGACTGATAGTTTAATCTATGTCATGATGATATTTAGAGTGAAGAGGCAGACATGTCTTAAATCCTTTCAGTTTGATATTCTGCACTTTGCTGAGTCCCGAAGCACTGCTTACAGCTGCATATATTCTTGGCTTTTTCTGTTACCAGTGTGAACAGTTGCACCTTACAAAAGGTATTCAAATGAATATGTTACTAATTAGCTCCCAGCAACCCACAACCTGTGAGCAACCTAGGTTGAGAACTTCTGTGTAATCAGCAGGTAAATATTTGAAGGCATCACGTTATTTATTTTTAATAAATAAATAATAATCACATTGATGTGCTTGATTATTGACTGCTCTAACTCTGTTTTTGTTTTACTTCAAACGTTTTCACCAAGAAATGCTCTCGATTTACAATGATGCAAGCTAATTTATTGATTGTAGTCTATTTAACAAACTATATTTTCACAGTGGCATATACAGGTTATGTCAGTAATGGTTCAACGAATAGCAATACAACAAAACAAATTTAACAACTTCAGTCCAGAATCGCCTTCACAGATTCTGTATTAGTATGTTACTGTAATGGGAGGAGTGACAAGGGAGTGCATATTCTGCAAGAATTATGCATAGATATTGTAACGTTATCAGGATCAGCCAAATAGTCAGATTTTCTTTTCAAGAGACACACATTGGGATGCTACTATGCCCTTAAGAGAATTCACATTGATGCATATATAATGGGATGATGAATATTGTATCAATGTCGCCAAATGAAAATGCAAAGATGTTAGCAGTGCCAGAAATCTGAGCCCAGCAACCCAGTGTATGCAAAATAGTTTGAATTCACTCTCTATTACTAAAACTGAGTTCCAGCAGCCCACACATGCAGAGAAATACAGGACACACACACACACACGCACACGCACAGACACACAGTGTGTTTCCAAACCAAAGTGACACACAGATAAGATATGAGCATTATGTGAAAGAAAGTAGACATGGTGCATATCTCATTTTGAAACAAAATTAACAACAATTTTTTTTTTTCTTCTGAAATATTTTTGATTGTGGTGGAAAAAAATCACATCCCCATAGGTTTGAACAATTGTTAGGGTTAAGACATTGTCTAAAGGTTTTGTGTGTGTGTGTGTGTGTGTGTGTGTGAGTGTGTGTGTGTGTGTGTGTGTGTGTGTGTGTGTGTGTGTGTGTGTATATGTGTGTGTGCATGTGTGTGTGCGCGTGTGCGTGTGTGTGTGCGTGCTTGCGCAGTGACTGGAAGAGGAATGCCTTGATAGAAAGGAAGGGAAAGAGGAATCTTTGAGCTGTGTAAACAAGCTTGTGGAAAAAATAAATTCCATTCTGCATTTTTCTCCTGTCCACCTACAGCCTACAGTATCTACTGTACACACAATACTGTGTGTGTGAGTGTGTGTGTGTGTGTGTGTGTGTGTGTGTGCGCGCTGGCTGGTGTGTATACTGTATGCGTCCTTGCTTGTGGGCGGCAAATTCCACATTTGAAGCCAGAGAGTCTGCGTGCCCACTAACATGATCACTTGACAGGACATGCAATTTGTATTTTCAAAGGGATGTTAAGATCCTCTCAATCTCCACAAAGTCACGTTTTTCTCCACTTATTATTTCATCAGTGCCAAAATGGTGAGGTCACATGTTCAATCTGACTCTAAAAAAGTGGCCTGGAGGTTTTTGAAATACCAGAAGCCTTTCAAGAGAATAGTAGACTATGAGGATTTATAATTATACGCCAAACATGGTAATACATTTAATTACACTTTACTCTTATTCCTTCTGTCTTTCCTTCCCAGCTTTCTGGTCCTTCATCTCTTCCTTCATTTCTTCCTTCCTTCCTTGGAAAAAGTTACCCCAGTTAAGGCAGATGTAGGTATGGCTGTCTTATGCTCTCTACTTGTAGGTGTGTTAATCAGTGAGTTTAGCCTAGCTTAGCTGAATTGATGGATATCAGTGGGATCAGTAACAGCTCCTTTTAGGAGGAAATTACACTTTTTCCAACTGACCTTTCCCTAAACCCCTGCCCTGAATAGTGATTGTCCAATCTTAGCTTACTAACCATAACATCAGGTCTGTTGTGTGGTGAGCATGTGGCTCTAGTAAGATTACTAGTAAGATCTGATTTTATATTTTTTCATATTATACTTACATTAGGACTAAGAGCCATGATTTGATATATGCATGTAGCCATCTAGCATGTTGCATATTTTACAATTTCTCTTTTTAAAACAAGTCAGCTGGAAACATTAAAAGGTCAGTTTTTTACTCCACAAACTCATGGAGCTAGAGATAGCTTGATTAGCTAGCTACCTACAGCTGATAAAATTTAGTAGCAACAGTTGTCTCTTAAGCTGGCAAAATTGATGATTGTTGCAGATATTGAGTGGGAAATCTGCACCTTTATAGTTTTAGTAAATTGCATAAGCACTGTGAAACAATGGAACGCTTACAAATTGTAACTAAGGGGGCATGGCTTAGCAAACTTTAAATTATACACCTTTCACGTGCTTCTCGGATGGTCCCAGTTCCCGAGTTGGGAAGTCGATCTTCCAACTTCGGAGTGTTCATTAAGTCATAATGTGGAAACAACACGGACGCTACAAAGATGTGTTGTACTTTATTGTTCAGAGGTAGTTTGGCTGAGACTAGCGTCCCAGTGAAGATTCATGTTGCAATCCAAGTATGCTGAAACAGTTTGAAGCTTTATATTAGTGTGATTGTCCGAGACTTGCTGCACCAGTACATTCCATAAAACCACTAAAACAAGGGTCTTTAAAAAAATTTAAGCCAAGGACCCCTTAGCTAAAAGAGAGACGGAGCAGGGAACCCCTACTACATTTTATAAAATTAAATTGCAAATTAAACTGGGCTTCAAATAATGTGTAGGGCAGTCTAAAGCCTTTATACATACATGTTTATGGTGTATAAAATACTAAGCTATTAAAATAATAATTGTTTAACATACATCATGTTTTAATGTAAAATGTGGCACAGTGAATCCTTAACAGTATCTGTGGATGGCTGCCCCTTACGTATGAATAATATCTGCAAAGCACGTGAAGTCAATGAATACTGGGGCTCACCCTCTGTCCCCCAGGCTGAGGTAAACCCACAGGCAGCTCTTCCTTTCTCCGGTACCACTCTCAATAAACAGTAATCAAAGGATTATGGGTAACACTTTACTTGACAGTACCGACATAATCGTGACATGACACTGTCATAACTATGACATGACACTGTCATGAACGTGTCATAAACCTTATAAACAAGTCATGAACGTTTATGACTTCTGTCATTAGTGTCATTCGGTTTTTGTCATGACAAGTTGACATTGTTTGGGTTGTCTTGATTATGACAACTTGACATTAATCAAAGTGACATTACCAGAAGTTGTCTTGGTCATGACAAGTTGACATTAAATTTGTTTGGGATGTCTTTGTAATGACAACTTGACATTAACCAGGATGACATTACCAGAGGATGTCTTTGTCATGGCAACTTGACATAAAAGAAAATCCACCCCTTTTTGTATTCATGACATGTTGACATAATAATTATTCTAATTAGATGTGCAAGGTTAGAGACCAATTCTAGCACTTGGTCAGATAGATGTGTGACAAGATATTTCACAAAACTGGCTGTCATGACACTATTATGACAGTGTAATGGATACATTCTTAGACCACAAGTAAAGTGGTACCATTTTTATTTGTCATTAAGATATCATGGATAAGACTTGCTGTCATGACAATATTATGACAGTGTAACTAATACATATTTTGACCTCAAGTAAAGTGGTACCATTTTTATTTGTCATTAAGATATCATGGATAAGACTTGCTGTCATGACACTATTATGATAGTGTAACTAATAAATATTTTGACATCAAGTAAAGTGGTACCAATTTTATTTGTCATTAAGATATCATGGATAAGACTTGCTGTCATGACACTATTATGATAGTGTAACTAATACATATTTTGACCTCAAGTAAAGTGGTACCATTTTTATTTGTCATTAAGATATCATGGATAACACTTGCTGTCATGACACTATTATGATAGTGTAACTAATAAATATTTTGACATCAAGTAAAGTGGTACCAATTTGATTTGTCATTATGATATCATGGATAACACTTGCTGTCATGACACTATTATGATAGTGTAACTAATAAATATTTTGACATCAAGTAAAGTGGTATCATTTTTATTTGTCATTAAGATATCATGGATAAGACTTGCTGTCATGACACTATTATGACAGTGTAACAAATACATTCTTTGACCTCAAGTAAAGTGGTACCATTCTAATTTGTCATTAAGATATCATGAAGGATAAGACACGGCTAAGTCACGGACCCAAGTTCACCCATTGGCTTATTTACAAGCCATCAAAGCTAGTGTTTTTCAAGCTTTAAAGTAAATAAGCCAATGGGTGAACTTGGGTCCGTGAGCTGACCAATCTATCAACTAGGCTCATAGACTGTATATTATTAATGGACAGAACATGTGTGACGTCACCCATTGGTTTGTGGAGATCTCATAGACTGTATATATTAATAAACTGGTATAAACTGCAGAAACATCTTAAATTAGACTACCTACCAACATTGATACAGTTTAAAATTAGGATAAAGGATTACTTGAGTACTATATGCACATGTGCTGCTACTGAGTGCTGCTGGTGATTATGTGGAGATGATGTTAATTTGCCAACCTTTTTTTTCTGTTTTATGTTGTCTGTTTTTGCTGTATATTTTAAATATGGAACTTTTGTACTGCTGTCTTGGCCAGGACTCCCTTGAAAAAGAGATTCTGAATCTCAATGGGATTTCTCCTGGTTAAATAAAGGTTAAATAAAAAATATATATATACAGTCTATGACTAGGCTACGTTAGAACGCTAGATTTAGGTCTCCTCACGTACCTTTTGGCACCTGCATTGGAACGTAGGAGGCTGCTGTTGTTCACTTATTAAGATAAAAAGAACGACAATTAGTGAAATAAATCAATTCTACATACTAAATACTATCTAATACTGGCTATGTCTTGTTGTAAATAGAGCGAAAGAGAGCTGTGCCTGAATTCACTGTCATCACAGAGTTAACTGTGGGTATTTTGTTGAATCACATCGACTCTTCAGATCCCAGAGACTTCCAGGGTTTAAAGATTCCCAGTTCAGTTGGCTGGGTGGCGAGCTACAGGACTGAGACTCTGAACTTAAACGGATTGCCCTGGATTACTTCTTCATGGTGGCAAACGACAAACGGAAACCAAACTCATATGGGCCCCAACAGTGAACATCTTTGAACTCTTGTCATCAAAGAACAATTGAGTTCATAGAACTGAAAAGGGTTTCATTTATGTGCATACTTTATTATTTCAGATGTTATTTTTCATAGCTGTTTATCTGTATGTATGCCATATTTCTGTGTATATTAATACACTTCTCAAACTTTATCGTGGTTTTCTAGTCTTTATTGACGTTCAGTTCTCTGGCTCTTAACAATCTAGTTTTCTTCTGGTTCTGGTCCAAATTCAAACTGGTATCAACTACATAACACTACTGTGCGATGGCACTTCTTAAGACATGTCTTATCCTTCATGATATCTTAATGACAAATAAAAATGGTACCACTTTACTTGAGGTCAAAATATGTATTAGTTACACTGTCATAATAGTGTCATAACAGCAAGTCTTATCCATGATATCTTAATGACAAATAAAAGTGGTACCATTTTACTTGAGGTCTAAGAATGTATCCATTACACTGTCATAATAGTGTCATGACAGCCAGTTTTGTGAAATATCTTGTCACACATCTATCTGACCAAGTGCTAGAATTGGTCTCTAACCTTGCACATCTAATTAGAATAATTATTATGTCAACATGTCATGAATACAAAAAGGGGTGGATTTTCTTTTATGTCAAGTTGCCATGACAAAGACATCCTCTGGTAATGTCATCCTGGTTAATGTCAAGTTGTCATTACAAAGACATCCCAAACAAATTTAATGTCAACTTGTCATGACCAAGACAACTTCTGTAATGTCACTTTGATTAATGTCAAGTTGTCATAATCAAGACACATTTAATATCAACTTGTCATGACCAAGACAACTTCTGGTAATGTCACTTTGATTAATGTCAAGTTGTCATAATCAAGACACCCCAAACAATGTCAACTTGTCATGACAAAAACCGAATAACACTTAATGACAGAAGTCATAAACGTTTATGACTTGTTTATAAGGTTTATGACACGTTCATGACAGTGTCATGTCATAGTTATGACAGTGTCATGTCACGATTATGTCGGTACTGTCAAGTAAAGTGTTACTGGATTATGTTTAGTTTCTTTGACAAATGTTCACTAGCAAGAACCATGCCACAACAATATGTAATTTAAAGGTTAAATGGAATGTAAAGGAGAGGGATGAAATTCACTTAACTAATTAACTTCATTTCAAACTGCACACAGAAAAACAAATAATTAAAAAAGAATCACTGAGAAACCCCACTGTCTATTTGATGGACACACATAACATCTAAGAACAAAGAAGTAACAATCAATCTGGTAAAGGAATACCATTACTTGGTTACATCAAACACTGACAAGCTGTGTGGAGCAGCATAGATCCAAAGTCTGCGTTGTAAGTGTCACACGTACCTCTGATCATCCACCTGCTTCATTATGGACTCTCGCATGTTACCTCATGCTGTCTGAGTGAGACCTTGAACAACTCTTCCAATAACAGACGGCCATTTCCATAATTACAGTACAGAGAAAGAAGACCTGCCATGCATCAAACTCACAGCCCTCATATTGTTAAAGCACATATGTCAACTGTTGAATCTGACCCAGATCCAGGGCTTGCTGGTAATGAAACAGGGGGATGAGGGGTGAGTCAGCCACTGGCCTTTGTTAATTGCATGTCTCACATCGTCCTGGCTGGGACAGTTAATTGGAAAAGATCAAGGGGATTTGCAGTGTTAATGAGCTTCCCGTGAACCCAAGTCATACTTTGGATACCAGAGGAGCAAAACTTTTCATTTCTAGAGAGATGTGGTCGTGGCTGACTACTGCCTCATCTCCTGTGTTTGATAGCATTGGCTCACGGGGGGAATAAATGGTCTATTGTAAGCCAGCACCTTTTAAGCAGAAGTAATCAGTTGTTTAACTCTATCTTGATGTGCGTTCAACATGCATTATGTTGTATTCCGGTGCTATGCCTTCGAAATACCATTAAAGGACAATTCCGGCGCAAAACGAACCTAGGGGTTAATAACAGATGTGTACCCACTCAATCACTCTCTGGGACATGTTTTCATGCTAATCAAATGTGTTTGTAGCTTGAAACAAGCTAGCGTGGACCGCTGATTAGCTTACAACGCTAGTATTCAGGGCACAGGGAAAGTAAAAACGAATCACTATTTATACCACTAAAAAGGCTCAAACTATCACCATACTTCAACGGTAGCATAATGAGGGTCCCTAAATGTTAACCGAAGCATTGAGAACATTAACAGTAAGTGTACAGACAGTTTATTAAAAAGACAGTTTAGAAAGACAGAAAGAAACCTCCCAAGACGGCTGCCGCCTGTATACGAGAACGTCTTCATAATCTATCTTTTTAATAAACTGTCTGTACACTTACAAAGTTCTCAATGCTTCAGTTAACATTTAGGGACCCTCTTTATGCTACCATTGAAGTGTGGTGCTATTTTGAGTTTTTTTAGTGGTATAAATAGCGATTTGTTTTTACTTTCCCTGTGCCCCGAATACTAGCGTTGTAAGCTAATCAGCGGTCCACGCTAGCTTGTTTCAAGCTACAAACACATTCAATTAGCATGAAAACATGTCCCAGAGAACAATCGAGTGGGTACACATCTGTTATTAACCCCTAGGTTCGTTTTGTGCCGGAATTGTCCTTTAAACACACTGTGCTTCTAATTTAATTCAAATTTTTCAAAGTTTCATATGAATGATGCTATTATCATTAGGAATCTCTGCTTTGTGTGTTTTGATCATGCCACTGTCTGCAATTGTCTACTCTGATATAGAAACCACATCGTAGTTAATGAACCATGTCATAGAGAGCAGAGAGCAAATGCTTACCTGTACTTTCCCAGCAGATAAATTATTCTCATATCTTGAATAGGTGTATTTCGCACATTTCGCAACATTTTTATTTGACATTCCCTGACACTTTGGAAATTAGTCTTGTACTAAAGAATTCTTTGCAAGAAATCACAATTATTATTCACGCTGAGACACCTTAATTATCAATCAGCACAAAAATACCAGATTAGAAAAGTGGTACATACAGTGTCAAAAATGCATCTCATAAGCATGAAAGTTCAAATGCATATACAGTAAAACAACTTCATGATGACTGCTATATTAATGTGTTCTTCCTATCAGAGATGAAAGCATAAACACACAATACAACTACAGTTTATCTCAGGCTAATCTGTATTTCAGAGCATGGCTGTAAATTTACAGTACATCCAGTCAAGTCAAGTCCAGTCAATTTATTTATAGAGCACATTTAAAACCAACCTAAGCTGAACAAAGTTATGTACAAAGTCATATCATGTTATAAAAAACAAATGAAGACAATAAAAACATAGACACAATGAACATGATACAAATATCACACTTCAGTACAAATGTCCTTAAATTGAGTCGAACGCCAAAGAATAAAAATGTGTTTTAAGACGAGACTTAAAGATCTCGGCAGTGGAGGAGGACCTAATCTGAATGGGAAGATATCCAGGTATAATAATGCCATTGCTCTACTGCCCTAAAGGAGTTAGCGTGGTAATAAGCAGCTGGCCCTAGAAATCATACAGCACTCTGACTATACAATCAATCCACAGCTCAGTGTTGACTCAATCTGTCACCTCCACACTGCGGCCCACTGCACACACATTCAAACACAGTGACAGTGAAAGTTCTAGTTCATGTTGGTGTGCAGTTGAAATATCCACATGAATATACAAATTTGAAACATTTTTGATTTTGGCGCACTGATTTTATACGTCAGTAAAAAGAAAAATCCATCTCTAAGCACTTCTACTGATCAGACTTTCAGTTGTTTGTTTAAAAGGCATACACTCACATTTTTTATGTATCTTGCCCCTACAGTATGTGGTTTGAATTCTAAGTTGCTATGGACAAAAGTGTTGAACAAATGTAATTTGATGTAAAGTCGATTTACAGAATGATGGCAGTGCATAAGACGCATACTATAATTGAGTCGTCCCTGGTTTGATTTTTTTTGGCCGGAGAGCTTTGTCTAAATGGCATACCCCTCTCTCACTCCCACTATGTAAAAAAGGAATCATTCGGAACAAATCTTGAAGAAAAAAGTCAATTTAAAAATTGCAGTGAGTACTATCGGATGTCACTGGACCCATGGATTTTCAAAGACAGAAGTTGACGAGTCAAGGAGGGTCTAACGACAGGTTGCACTGCATTATGGGAAGTGCAAGATCCAATTTTTTTGGAGCATGACCCATATTACAGACTTAAAGTCAGCATGTCACAGCCTCTGCTGCGTCAATTTTGGCTATTTTAATCAAGTCGCCCAGCTTATGGAAGAGCGAGGACTTTAAGGATTCAAGCAAATTAGATGAAATTCAAAAATGTTGATGCAGTACAATATCCAAAGGGGTGGATATCCCCAATGCAAACATTGATAAAAAGGACAAACAAATTTAGTTTGAGATGAATGTCTACAGATCTGATGCAAACCTAAATCTTGTGAGCTCAGTGTCACTTAAATATAAATAATCCTAAACAGGTATTAGCATGAAGTTGTATTTCTATCTGTGGCATTTGGGCTGCAGAGTAATGTTGAGCGATCTCTGTATTGGTTGAAACTTATGTTGTAACTGCACACACATAAAGATGCATATAAACGCTGCCAATGAGTTTTTTTGCCTACTGCAGTGGGCAGTAATATCAATCAACAGGGATAAGCGTTAACACAGGTTTAAAGATGAGTTTTGGTGAAACACACTGAGGCCCTGTTTACACGAAAACGCTCGCGGGTGAAAACGACAAAATATTTTATCAGATGTGCCTTTCGTTTAGAAGGTGACGCCATTTTTGGGGCTTGAAACCACCCTCCAGAGTGGAAATCTTAAAAACGCTCCACCGTGGCGTTCCCATCTAAAGGGTAAAAAAGGGTGTGTGTGTGTGTGTGTGTGTGTGTGTGTGTCATGTGTCATGTGTGTGCGCCGCATGTGTGTGTGTGTGTGTGTGTGTGTGTGTGTGTGTGTGTGCCTGTGTGTGCATTGTTTGGAGCAATAACTCCACCTCCTCGTTTCCAGACAAAATTGTCAGCTTTTGTTGTTCGCTTCGCGCTACTAGGGAAAGGAGAGGGAGAGAGGAGGAGGAGAGGGAGACAAGTAGAAGGAAGGTTCTACACAGGCGCGCAGACTTGGTGGATCGCATTTCACACACTTTTGCGTCACCATATGCACGCAGATTTCCCCCCCATAACGCTCGTCTAAACGCGGAATAAAAAGTGAGAACGCAACGCAAATTTTGCGTTTTCTCTTCAGATCGTTTCCGTCTAAACATAGCCTGAATATGAGAAAATCAAGTGAGCGACTGAGTCAATTATGAGGAGATGGGGAAGACGGTTGTGTGAATATTGGACATTCATAAAGTGGCAGACACACGACTCCAAATGAATGCTTATGCTCTGTGATGTATGTGTGATGATCAGCGTGGCGTTCTGCCCCCAAGTGACCAAAAATCTGATTAGTGCAGCTTTAAGGGTGCAACTGAAATCACATTTAGTCATCCCTTTTTTTTTTTTTTTTTTAAACTATATTGTTAATAGTTTTTTATTCTTAAAAGGAAGAAAAAGGTCTTTGAGAAATATCAGAAATGCTCCTTTTCGTCTCAGTCGACTGGAGGGTTGTGGTTGCCAGACACCACAGAGAATGAGAGACAAAGTAAACAAACTTGTTCTGTAGCCTACATATCATGGGCAGACAGCGTGTTGTTAGTCGTACTGGAGAGTAAGGACCACACCCAAGGTCCAAAGTGAAATTGGCAGGTAGGTTTACATAGTGTTTGATGTGTTGCAACCTGAGCAGCTAATAAGCTAGCTAGCCTGCAAACGGACGTTAGCAGTGCACGGTGAATGTTTATTTGGTCGCTTGTTCAACAAGCTAAGGTGCACCACAATACTGTATGTGGGTTCATGTTTGTTAGATAAGTCAGAAAAGAAGGAGGCTTTAGCAGGAAAGCTAATGTGATTGTTCAAAGTCTGTGGCTCTTGTGTACAGGCTGCTGTCTGGCTGCTTTACTAATGACAGGATGTGGGTTACTGCTTTATGTGATATTTGATTGGCTTTATCAAAATAAGCTCTCCATCTACGTATTCCGTCAAATTAATGGAAAACTAATGAAACCACAAATGTAGAATATAAATGTTTCCCTTTTGGTTTCAGTTTTTCTTGTCAAAGGAGACACAGGACATTAACAGAGAAGATATTTATGTTGTAGCAGACCAAAAAAACAAACATTTAATTTCAGTTGGACTTTAATCCACTTGGTGAATGCCAGGGAAAGAACGAAAATGAAAACATGGGTCATTTTAAGCTGTTTCGGCAAACAAACAATACTATCAATTGATCTGAATGTTATGACCTTGTTTATAAATATATATATATATATATATATATATATATATATATATATATATATATATATATATATATATATATATGTATTGCTTTCACTAAAAAAAATATTTCACTTGTGCTATTGCACCTAATGCTGACTGCATTAGATAACAACATATAAGCCAAAGAAACCTTTTCCGCTTTCCAAAACTATAGTGACTCTGATCTAGAAGCCAAATTTTCCTGGAGAACCTACACCACAGTAATTCCATTAGTTTAACAGCCACTTATCCCAGTGTAGATATTCCTTCAAGACACTATCGAATGTGTCTGTTTGCCTACGATATAGCGGAGAGAGGGGAGGTGAACATCAGACGGAGAATGCCACAGAAAGTATTGATACCAAGATTTAAAAAAAAATTGGCCACAGTTATATGCCCCTTGTAAAGTCAGCTGTCGCCGAGGAAACACTGTCGGCAGAGTTTGCCAAGACTGTAGTCCGCTTGGTAGCCCTTGGGGATGGTTGTAGTGAAGAACACTAATGGATCGCAGCACACATACTTGTACTCAGTCATACACTGTACAGCCACTCTGATTTGAAATATTCAAGCCAGCACTCTTGCCTGTCTATTAATATTTACTTCAACAAGCGCTACACACAGTCTGCTCATGGTGCTCTGGGGATGCATGTGACTTTTACTGTTGTTGGCTCATTTAGACTCAAGATCGCCACAAACACAAAAGGTACATATACAGTCCATATCGCATATTGAGATACAGCGGATACCAAATAGTTCACTATAGTCTTTGGGTAGTTGCACTGTCTTATATTATGCAAATGATAATGGAGAATGAGCTGTAGAACTTGAAAGATTAAAGGGATATTTTATTTAAGCATAGACATTTTGAAAGACAGAATGGATTGGAGCCTAGATTCTTTGAATTCTGACTTTGGGAGAGTTACAAATATAGTATTGGCTTAAAAATCATAAGAATTCGGGGCACCCTGGTGGCTCACCTGGTTGGGCATGCGCCCCCATGTGCAAAAGCTAAGTCCTCACGGGTTTGATTCCGACCTGAGGCCCATTTTCTGTGAATGTCGTTCCCCCTCTCTCTCTCCCCTTTCCTGTCTTAAGCTGTCCTGTCAAATAGACCTAAAAATGCCCCAAAATCTTTAAAAAGAAAAAATCATAAGAATTCATTGTTGAGTTGTGAACTCAACCAGTGTGAAAATGGAGACTATGGGTTACCTGGCAGCATTTTTGGGCTGCCTTTATCCCTTCCATTATAATGACACGGGTGACAGATGCCAGCTCTCCTGCCAAAGGCGCTGCAGCATGCATGAATCACGCAGCAGCTGTCACAGCACTCTGGCCCCGACCTAATTAAACAATTAGGGCATTTGGTTAACAATCAGTCACCGTCAAAGGACAAATGTAGGCTAAACGGAGTCAGTCATATGGCAGTGCAGAGTGAATAGAAATAGTCCAGAGTCTAGGAGAAAAGAGGTCAAACGTTTGTTTTTTTTAAACAATCTGAGAGTGTGACAGTGATGTTTCTGTAGAGAACAAAACTTTGGGTTGAGATATCAAACAGGACCTAAGCATCGTCACATCTGAAGTAAAACCTAAACAATTTGCCGTACCAACCACTAGCAAATTAGATAATGAGGGACAGCAGATTTCTGCTCACATTTGTACATATGTATGTAGGGCTGCTTTATTGCTGTTTTTAAACCACATTATCTAATTGTTTGAAATAAACACTTTTTAACATGACAGCACTCAGAGGGCAGATCTCCGCCAATGCCTATCTTCCAAGTTCGCCAATACTTTTAGAGTTAACATTGCACCATTCGAATATATTATTATATATATTATAATAATTTGAATAAGAGACGAAAGTAGCCAAAATGTGGCCTGATGGTGTCAGAGGAAATGCCCTGAGGTCACCAAAATCATCTAGTTTCTTTCTGTTGGGAACACAAAGGTCTACAGCAAAAAGTGTGTGTTTATGACTGAGGGGTCAGGAGATACACTTATTTGAAAATCGAAATGTTTGCCGGGTGGGAAGGTCACTAAAATCAATATGTTTCTTTGTTAGGAGTTTGAATGTAAATGGCAAATGTTGTACCAATCAAGCCATAAGTTGTGGAAATATCCTCGTCACAGTCATATAAACCACAGACGGATGGAGGCGATCACATAGCCGCCGCTCCCTGGCAGAAGTGATGAATAAATCCAATAATGCAGACATGCCATTTGACATAAAAAACTGTTAATAATTATTTAGTGTGACTTCAATTCAAGACAGTTACGAGGGTTTTAACCAGACTGTTGTACTGACTATACAGACTCGAACTCAGTGACCCATGTTTCCCTGTGTAGGTCACTAGAGGTAGAGAGTGGGAGAGAATGAGAATGACTATGGAGGCAGAGTGGCAAACAAGGATGGTGTGGTGGGGGGGGGGGGAGAGAGAGAGAGAGAGAGAGAGAGAGAGAGAGAGAGAGAGAGAAAGAGAGAGAGAGATTTTACTGCAAACAGGCCTGGGGGATTTAATCACAGTAAAACATTGAACTCTTATTGGGGGTATCAAAACATTTTATGAGAGCAGCTGTGCCAAACTGTAGCACCACAATGGTGTCCCATTCCAAGATAAATCAGCAGTAGTCCTCCAGATCACCTTATGTGTCTCATTTGAAACCCCAACTACTGTGCAACTGGCAAGAAATGTTTTATCACATGTAAAGAATTAGTTACAGCATAGGACTTCATGAGTAAATGCTTAAAGGTGCACTATGAGTTCCTGCATGACGTCACTTCTGTTGACGTTCCAAGTAAATACCAAACAAAACAGAGCAAGCTCGCCCCTCCCCCCATGTTTCCGTAACTGTCATGACTAACTGACTAACTGTCACTAACTCCCACCCCCTCCCCCAACCATCTCGTCGGTGATTGGCTGGAATGTGGTTTGTTGTATTTTGGTGCACAGCCTGTGCCCCTAGTGTTTGTTTGACGTTTACGACCTCTGTGTTGTCTCCCAAAACCGGGCTTTTTCACAGTCTATTCAGGGGGCAGGCAGCTAGCGGATCAAGGAGAGATGTCTACGATTTGAGACAAAAATGTAATCGCGCTGAAACCATGCAGGAACACATAGTGCACCTTTAAAGGGGCTATAAGGAACTTCCAGTTAGTGTTGATTCTAGCGGGCCCTTTGGACAAAAGTAGTAGTGTTTTTACCACACCTGCTGTCGTAAAGGTCTTTTCTTTATGGTGCTGTATTATACAACCTGTATTACTGAGTTAGCGTTACTGGGAGGTCATATAATTGCGATGAATGTTTTTCTCAGACAGAAAATCATTCATTTACAATAACAGAGTACGTTCCTGATGCATCGTTGTGCATTTCAAATGTTGTATACGGTAACTTAGCCTACTTTGGATGTATCGTAAGCTAAACTGTGTGTCACTGTCACTGTTTCACAAGCCAAAACATTAGCAAGAGTTTGTTGTAGCAACTAATGTAATAATAAACTGAAACCCAAGGACGCTATACACAATTACAGGGGGACAAAAAGAAAATAGTAGGAAAACACGGACTGAAAAGAAGGGCTCTAAATGGAAGGGTGACGTTATTTCATGTAGCCTACTGACGTACAACAACATCTCACATTGTAATGTAAATTTATGATTGAAATAGACATTACATAATTCAATTCAATTCAATTCAATTCAATTTTATTTATAGTATCAAATCATAAAAAGAGTTATCTTGAGAAACTTTACAGATAGAGTAGGTCTAGACCACACTCTCTAATTTACAAAGCCCCAACAATTCCAATAGTTCCCCCAAGAGCAAGCATTAGCAGTGGCTATTGCGACAGTGGCGAGGAAAAACTCCCTTTTAGGAAGAAACCTCGGCAGACCCAGACTCTTGGTGGGCGGTGTCTGACGGTTGGGGTTATGACGGTACGGGATGTAGAGTGGCACAGCAGAGCATGGGTGGACGCGGTGGACGCGGCAGGACGTAGCCAGACATTGCAGGGAATCGCAGAGCGTAGCAGGGTGTAGCAGGTCCATAGCGACAGCTGCACCCAAGACCCAGCTCTTGGTGTCACCCTAATCCGAGGCGATGTTCTGGGCGAAGAAGAAACATAAGGACTCCGGGGAGTAAACTCCCCAGAGCTAGGTTAGTAACAAGCACTTCTGGGACAGGATGTGCATAAAAGGAAACAAAAGAAAAGAGCGTGTCATAAGAAGGAACTTCCTCGGCAGTCTAGAATTATAATAGCATAACTAGGAGAGGCACTATATTATTGATTATACGATAGGTAAATCTGATGACTGTAAAGAGAAGCAGAGAAAAGCAGGGGTGCCGTTCTAGGCATTCCCTGCAACTCCTCACTCCCTAACTATAAGCTTTATCAAAGAGGAGAGTTTTCAGTTTAGTCTTAAATGTAGCGACGGTGTCTGCCCCCCGAACCCAGACTGGGAGCTGGTTCCACAGGAGAGGAGCCTGGTAGCTGAAGGCTCTGCCTCCCATTCTACTTTTAGAGACTCTAGGAACCACAAGTAACTCTGCATTCTGGGAGCGTAGTGCTCTAGTGGGACAATAAGGTACTAAGAGGTCCTCAAGATATGAAGGAGCTTGACCATTTAGAGCTTTGTAGGTCAGAAGAAGGATTTTAAATTCAATCCTGGATTTTACAGGAAGCCAATGGAGAGAAGCTAATACAGGAGAAATGTGATCTCTTTTCTTAGTTCTTGTCAGAACACGTGCTGCAGCATTCTGGATCAGCTGGAGAGTCCTAAGGGTTTTATTTGAGCATCCTGATAATAAGGAATTACAATAGTCCAGCCTGGAAGTAACGAATGCATGGACTAGTTTTTCAGCATCGTTTTGAGACAGGATGTTCCTAATTTTAGCAATGTTACGAAGGTGAAAAAAGGCTGTTCTAGAGGTTTGTTTTAGATGGGCATTGAAGGATATATCCTGATCAAAAATAACTCCTAGATTTCTGACAGTAGTGCTGGATGCCAGGGCAATACCATCCAGAGTAATTATATCTTCGGCTAATGAGGTTCGTAGGTGTTTCGGGCCCAGCACAATAACTTCGGTTTTGTTTGAGTTTAACATCAGGAAATTGTGGGTCATCCAGGATTTTATATCTTTAATGCATGCTTCAAGTTTAGCCAACTGACTGGTTTCGTCTGGCTTAATTGACAGATATAATTGGGTGTCATCCGCTTAACAGTGAAAGTTAATTGAGTGTTTCCTAATAATATTGCCTAGAGGAAGCATATATAAGGAGAATAGAATTGGTCCAAGCACTGAGCCTTGAGGAACGCCATGGTTAATTTTAGCATAATTGGAGGGTTTATTGTTAACATTAACAAATTGCGATCGATCAGAGAAGTAGGACTTAAACCAGCTTAGTGCGATTCCTTTAATGCCAACTAAATGTTCCAATCTCTGTAACAGGATGGTATGGTCAATAGTATCGAATGCAGCACTAAGATCTAATAAGACAAGTACGGAGACAAGTCCTTTGTCTGAAGCACTTAGAAGGTCGTTAGTAATTTTCACCAGTGCCATCTCTGTGCTATGATGCTTTCTAAATCCTGACTGAAAGTCCTCAAATAAGCTATTGCTATGTAGAAAATCACATAACTGATTAGCAACTACTTTCTCAAGGATCTTGGAGAGAAAGGGAAGGTTAGATATAGGTCTATAGTTGGCTAAGACCTCAGGATTGAGGGTGGGTTTTTTCAGTGGAGGTTTTATCACAGGTACTTTAAATGACTGCGGTACATAACCTGTCAATAAAGACATATTTATCATATCTAGCAATGAAGTGTTAACCACGGGTAACGCTTCTTTAAGTAGCCTCGTTGGGATGGGGTCCAAGAGACAGGTAGATGGCTTTGCTGAAGAAACCTTTAGCATTAATTGTTGAGGGTTTATAGGATAAAAGCAATCTAAGTATATGTCAGGTCTAGTCGTTCTTTCTAGCAGTCTGTCAGTTAAAGGTGACCCGTTAGAGGTTGAGGGCAAGAGGTGATGAATAGTATCTCTAATTGTTATCATTTTATCGTTAAAGAAACTCATGAAGTCGTCACTACTAAGAGCTATAGGAATAGATGGCTCAGTAGAGCTGTGGCTATCTGTCAGTCTGGCTACAGTGCTGAAAAGAAACCTTGGGTTGTTCTTATTTTCTTCTATTAGCGATGAATAATAGTCTGATCTGGCCTTTCTTAGGGTCTTCCTATAGGTTTTCAGACTGTCTTGCCAATCTAAACGAGATTCTTCCAGTTTGGTGGAACGCCATTTACTTTCAAGTTTGCGCGAGATTTGCTTTAATTTACGAGTTTGGGAGTTATACCAAGGTGCTAGTTTCCTTTGCTTCATCGTCTTCTTTTTAAGGGGAGCAACAGAGTCTAAAGTAGTCCGTAGGCAGGCCGTAGCACCATCTACAAAATTATCAATTTGAGAGGGACTAAAGTTTACATAAAGATCCTCTGTTATATTACGGCACGGTAATGAGTTTAGTGCTGTTGGAATATCTTACTTAAATTTAGCTATAGCACTGTCAGATAGGCTTCTAGTGTAGAAGCTTTTATCTAATTTCGTATAGTTGGGTAGTAAGAATTTGAAAGTTATTAAGAAGTGGTCTGATAATAAAGGATTTTGCAGGAATACTATTACATCTTCAATTTTACATCTTCAATTTTAACCATCTAGGAGGAAGAGGGCCAGTTCAGGGTCGGTTTTGAATCATTTAAAATCCCGTAATTGTCTCCATGAAAGCCCGACAGACTCAGTTTTTTGCTCCTCGCCTGTCACTTTCCCTTTTAGCTTTGAGTTGTTCTTCAGAATGTGACTGTAGAGCCGGTCTGCCTGCCGTAAATCATTTTGTGAAAAATCAGACCAAAGGCGTTAATAAAAACTATGTAAAAAAATAGTGTTCACTATTACTCTCATTTGCTGTTACAGGTCATTTATGATCATCAGATGGAAAATTAAACAGTTTAAGTTCCACATAACTTTAAAGGGTCACTTCACCCAAATTACAAAATAACATATTTCCTCGGTAATTCAGGTCAAGTCAATATTATTTATAGCCCAAATCACACATTTACAATCTGTAAAGCATATGACACCCACTGTCCTTAGATTCTCAACTGGGAAAAGGAAAAACAAAGAAAAGCAACTGTGGAGGGATCCATCCTCCAGAGAGACATGCAATATATACTGTGTGTACAGAATAGACTAAACTAACAAAAGTACAATTACAATATGGAAAATCAGAATGAATGCCAAACACGTAGGAACTGAGCTACAATCCCCTTCTCTCCACCATGAAGACCTGGAAAGAGGACAGAAAAACACACAGGAGACAAAACTCAAGGACACCTTTCACACAGAAGGAGAAGAGACAAAGAAACTATACATGCAAACGGAGAAAGAGACAGAGACAGGGGTGAGGCTGAATCTCCTGGAGGATGAAGATCCTGATCCAGAACGTCTGGAATGAGGCACCGAGAGCCACGAGAGAGAGAAAAAAAAGAAAGAGGAAAGAGGTCCTAGAGGCATCTTGTTTTGAAAATATGAAACAAAGAACGTCAACAGCCTGTCTTCAACATGTCTGTCCAGAAATAATGTTGTGGTTACAATGGATAATCCACAGATCGCACTGTGAACTTTTTTCAATGGACTTTCTACCCAACAAATAGCCTGTTCATAGTGCGTTCTGGAGGTTATCCATGGTGATACTTTCTGGAAAGAGATGTTGCTGTTGAATTCATTGCTGCATATATTCTTTTTTTTAATGCTGTGAGCACAAAAATGTAGGTGGTGACAGTTTCATAGACGGATGTCTCAAAACCTGGGCACATAAAGCCCAAAAATATCATGGCTATACCACTGGAGGAAAGAGAAAAAAATCACCTTGTCCCTTTAAATTGTAGTGTTACAAATGCTACAATGTTAAATTCAGTGCCATTACTTTCTAAAATGGTGGCATTGCTTTAAATGTCTGTCATTATGGCAAACCACATTTGAAATGGATACATGAATATTTCTAACACTAACCCGAAGCTTCCAAACATGTAAGGTTCCAGGGCCAAACTCAGATGGACAGATATGAAATGAGCAACAGATGGCTAGAATTGATGAGGAGAGGAGAACGACACTATCGAGAAGAGCCAAAGAGGCGTTCGGGCTGAATCCAGTCCTCTTGTCTCCATCATAATAAACCATTAATTTCACTAGTCAGAGGAGAGCACTCCTTAAAAACAAGAGCCAATATCTGCTCATCGCTGAGTGATTCACTGCAGATTAAGTATCCTTTTACACACACATACACACATGTACACTGCACAGACATTAAGAACATCAGCTGCATTCATTTCTTAAAGATGAAAGCAACCTTAAATCTTTACAACTAACTCTAAGAGAATCATCACCCAACTCTGAAATAAGACTTTAAATGATTGCTAATGTTGCTTCATGCCTGCTGGGTGTGTAAACAGGCAACCGTTTGCTAACAGTTTTCCCATATCAACTTCTAAGTTGATATGTATTGTATTGTAGAAGTGAGAACTGGGTAAATGTCCTCACATTACATTTTTAATAGTGAGTCGTGACAGTGAGCCAGCATGCACAATACTAGCACCCTAAAATAAAAGCAGCTAAATGGAATTCAGCCATTCATTTTATTATACAAACCTGTGTTTTTCCTGCTGTGACATGGTAAAATGTCATCCTGTGAGTCTTGACATGTAACTATTACCCATAGTAAAAGCAACACACACACACACACATAAACACATACACTCACACACTGGATTCCTACTATATCCTATATGGTTCACTCATTGTCGTAATCACTCCTGTATCGAGCGTATAGGGAATTATTCACTGAGCAAAGCCCGGTTATCTGGAAGCTCACAGCAGAGACCGTGAGGAGACCCGTTACCTAGCAACCACTGTGATTGTCTCATGCTCCAGGTATAACTTCCGCGAAGAAGGTAGCCTCATGTGAACCAAGCAGGCACTACGCTATTTGAAACCCTGTTATTCTTGTATTTCAAGAAAACAGAGAGAAACAAAAGGATGCTGAATACACTGTGCAAAAGCAGCAGCTGGTGAGCTTCAAGGTTTAAGAGAGAATATCAAGAGCTCAAGAGGTTTTCTCCCTGGTATCACATTGGCTAATCAATCGAGCGTCACTCTCTTGCTCCACACTTTCACATTCTGTGATCCATGTTACAATTAATCACACAGAACACTAATCAATCTTGTTTCTTACTGTTTCAAGCCAGACATCTTTGCAACAAAGCAACAGTCAATCACCTGCAGCTAGATCAACTTTGTAGAAAGGCAGGGGCAACAATCTTACCACACAATATTCTATCTCAGTACACAGCTTAGTCTTAAACACACACACACACACACACACACACACACACACACACACACACACACCCACACACACACACCTCAAAACGCATTTATTAACTTACAAACAGGAAAATGGCACCCAACTAATCAATTTAATATGCTTTCCTTCTCTCCCTCTGTACATAGTTACATTATAAATCATACTAATTTCTACATAGTCACTACATCACTACATAGTGTATGAATGTACAGGGATCTAGTAAATGCCACATTTTCCAAACACATGCCTCTAGAGTGGTTAAAGCCCCTGAAAATATGGTATTTCTCTGTAACATTAAATACACATGACTAAATGTGCAACATTTGCCAGGTTGGGCAAAAACATCTGTAGAAGTTATTTTTTTAAGTTTAGCAATCAAAAACTTAGCTAATCTGTTTCATCAGGACTGTGTGGGTGTTGTTGGATTAGCTTTGATTGACAGTAGCCTGACAATATGAGCAGACAACCCCACAACTGTCATCATATTCTGTATTAATAAATATTGCAACACCTGATACATCCTTCAGAAGAACGTGACACACCTTTTTCCAACTAAATCCAACCCACTTTAAACTAGTGAAAAGGGCACAGACAATTGTCACAAATACGAAAATCTCTCATGTGAAATAGCCAAAACTGTTTAAACTTTGGCAGAAAATTAGGATATCCATGTAGGACCACATTGCTCATAGTGGGAATCTGATTAAGAAATCAGATTTTCAAGACATTTCATATTGTTTCATTCTGGGCCCTAGTTCCTCCTTTTTTAAACATACTATTGCATGTAATTACAAGAAAGAAAACATACACAAAACTGGCAGCGACAGCAGCAGATAAAGCCAGTAATTAAGCTCAGCGTAAATTCTTTCAGGAAGACTTCTAAACTTCATCCACCTCTCTCTCTTCCTAAAACTGATCAACTGTTTTGAGGCGTTCACTTTTCAGTTAAACCAACCATAATTGTCCATGAATTTCACGAGCCAATCACAGCATGGCATCCCTGCTTTAATTCTGTTCTTCTCTCTGCTGTCAGCTGTCATTTCAGGCAAAGCGTGCAACCCTCCTCCTCCCCTTCCACCTCCAGTCATCGTCACCCACGGCACCCTCGGTCCTCCTCCGGCAGACCGCTCTGTCGACTCCTTCGGTCCGGTCTTCGGGCTCCTTCACCGCCACCACCAGTGTCTAGACTCCATCGGGGGGATATGCCTTGGCTTCTCTACCCCTTTAAACTTATTTTTACAACGATGGAGTCTACTCTCCAAAGACTCTTTACATTTCATATTAATAAATAAATAAACCTTTGCACATTTGTAACAAATTCTCTCCTGATTGAATTGTTATGGGTTGACTTCCTTGAATGTGAGGATGTCATTGCTGAAAGTGACAGTTCTATACTGTAAATATGCAGAAGATAGAAATATATATGTTTAGAAGCCTGTCTTCACTGTAACATCTTTATTATCCTCATAATGCTAAACTCTTACATTTTACTGCATATAAATCTGCCTCTAACCTTATATAGATTTCTTATATTGTGACCACCACCATCTGTCTCATCTCAAACAACTATATTTTGATACAATAAGTGCAGGGATGTTTGATTCCCTGGGGGATTCTGTGTCAGATAGCTCCAGGTATACTTCAACCAAGAGTCTGTTCAACATTTTGGTGAAGTGGGCTCTAGACAGAACACCTATTGGCTCCCAGGAGAGAAAGGAAGGAAAGAGAGAGATATTTGAAGTGGTACTAACTGATGTTGAGGGCCAAGGCCTGGGAAACAGTGCCATCTATTGATTGTGCTTCCTACCTGCTGTAAAGCTGCAGGGATGCATGTTTGTGGGGTTTAACACATGTACTACAATTGTCAGCAAAGGTTTAATAGAGCCATTTATTTCCCCAGCCATCATGTATTCTTCCTGTTATTCCGCTCAGACACATGGTTTGCCCAATATTCAGAAACTTACTGCAAATACTGTAATGCATAGCTGAACACTGTTGAATATTGATAAATACTGTGAGGCAATATCAAGGCATATGCAAGCTACAACTGTCAGCAATGATTTACTTAAATTTTTAGTATTATTCATTGTTTGTTTGAGGTTTTTTTATGAATTCTTTTTCTCACAGTTTGTTAAATCTTTGTGTTTTGTGTCTTTGTGATGCCTTCTTAATCTAACAATTTTCCAACATGATATACATATAAATTGTATTTTCTGCAGGCAATGTTGTATCTATCCCATAATTGTATGTGGCAGCATTTGAATAATATCAAAATCTTATTAGGGATCAGGGTGATAGTGTGGATCCAGGAAAAGGGTGTTTTACAAGTATTTTCTTTCTTTCACTATTTATTTACCAGTAATATACATTACTATATGTTACAATTTACACACATTTAATAAATTGTTTGTACCACACTATAATGTAGTTGTATGCCAGTATAAGGACATTTTTAAAGGTCCAGTGTGTAACGTGTTTAGTTGTTCATTATCAAAATCTGTGTTGCTCGTTCACAATCTTGTCCTTTTTCATAAATATTTACCACCACCATCAATTCCAAGTATTCCTTTTGGCTTGAAATTTTACATTTGCATTTGCATGAACTGGGGTAGACGCTCCATATGCATGCGCCATCTTGAAATACGTTAAGGACATACAGGACATATTGCTCCGCCTTTCGCGTTTTCGCTGTCACATGATAAACTCACAGGTGCTGCTAATGTTGCTAATGGGTATCGTAGCTTCCCGGCCCCGGCAAGTTTGAAGAAGGAAACATGGAAGACCACACGTATTCAAAATCCAAATTTCAGGAACAGGAGTCTTCTTCTTCGCCCAGAAAAAGAAAAAGGATATTGGTGGTGCGAGAGAGTTGATTGTGATATATGATCTCAACGCTAGATGGGAGAAATTCCCACACATTGGACCTTTAAGTGTTTATTATTGTACAGTATTAGTCAACAATTATAACTCTTAAATCTCAAATTCCTATCCTTGGTTGCATGGCAATAAACTATTGAATCTATGAATCTAAATATACCAGCCTCCATGTTTGGGTGCCCAAAGGAGAAGTTATAGTTGTTGGCAAATACATTCATAACCATCTACATGCTATGAATGCTTCTGTTTTTGTTTTATAATGAGCACACTGCACCAAACTCCTAGCAACTCAGTTGCATGGCAATAAACTATTGGATCTATGAATCTGAATACACCAGCCTCCATGTATGGGTGCCCAAAGGAGAAGTTATAGTTGTTGGCAAATACATTTATAACCACCAATATCTGACATTTGTTAGCATTTTCCCCCCGACAATAAAGTATTCTTTTCTTTTTTCAACCAGGCAGTCCAGAAAGTGGTATCCAAGTCTACAGCACAACTGTTTTTTTTAACATTTCAAAAAATCCTGGACCATGACTGACCACAACTGACCCCTAATCTGATGTTAAGTCTCTAATCTTCATAACCCTATTAACACAAGGCCTCAAATCTGTTAAGTTACAATCAACAATTCAATAATTTTCGGAATTAAAAAGTTTTTAATGAATAAAAAGTACAAACTGTTACATTATGGAGAGAGAATCATTTTAGCAGGTCAGATACTCCCATTAAAAACCACCAGAAAACGTGTCATCAAAGAGCACTCACACCACTCAGGGACGGGACCTCGTTAATTATTACTGTGATGATTCATTCATCGAAATCTACAACTGTCTCATAAGGTTTACAGGCAGCCTTTCAGTCCAACAGCTACATTTTCAACAGCAGACACACTCATATGGGAGCATGAACTTAGAGCTCTGACATCACAGTGGTCTGTAGGAGTTTGTGACAAGATTAGATCAGAGTGGACTTATTCACCAGCACCGTGATTGATATTCACAGTGAAAGACAACCGTCAATGCCCAACTGCTCACAATGCTAATTTCTGACACATCTCTGTGAATTTTATGCCAGATCTGTGGTGACATGCAGTGACCAGTGTAACTGTGCATCATAGTTCACATTGGATAATCGTTATGTAGAAGGTGGTAATAGCGCAGTTTATACTTGAGTCATCAGCATGGAAAGACACAGTCCTCTCTACAGAGATAGTTAAAGGTGCTGTAAGCGATGTCACGCGTTTTTTAGGCTACAACATGTTTTGTCACATACAGCAAACATCTCCTTACTATCCGCAAGCTGCCTGTCCCCTGAACACACTGTAAAAAAACGCAGTCTCTGTAGACAGCCCAGGCTCCACAAATAGCAACAAAAACAAACTGCGCCAACCTGCACCACAAAACATAACAAACAGACTTCCAGTGTTCCAGCCAATAACCGACAAGAAGGATTTGGGGGTGGGGGTTGGGGGGTTAGAACACGGAAGGGAGGGAGAGGGGACGGGATGAGGAGGAGGGAGGG
Source organism: Sander lucioperca (assembly GCF_008315115.2). Taxonomy (NCBI): domain Eukaryota; kingdom Metazoa; phylum Chordata; class Actinopteri; order Perciformes; family Percidae; genus Sander; species Sander lucioperca. The sequence continues at coordinate 34,170,717 of NC_050176.1, forward strand.
GCGAGCTAGCCTCCGTTTTGTTTGAAAATACTTTGAATGTCAAGTGCCGTCACCCAACATCGCATAGAGTACCTTTAAATATTCTATTTATAGTTTATATTTCTTTTATGCAGTATTGATGGCTCATTATTATAAAGTAAGAAATGTGTGAGTTTTATTAATTGATTACCAACATTTGTAACCACATTTATACTAAATAGAAAGTATAAACACCAGGCAAAGATATTTTTCCCAACCTAGCAACCTAAACTCCTTAATTACTACCTATAAAATGAAGGGTGCCTTATTATTTTCTTATCTTTTCTTTTCCATGTTTTGCATTGAAGGACAACAAATCGAGCATTTAGAATTAAATATTTTCACACACCCCCAATCGACACTTTAGCTCCGTAGTGATGCTATCTGATAAGCCAATACCTTGATGACAGCATGTGTACAGTACTTTTGCTTTTGATGGGTTGGTACGTGCAGCTTCTCAGAATGATGAGGCCACAGGGCGAGTGATTTCTCTGGGGAGTAGCAGGACGTCTTGGATGAGATCAGGCCCGAGCAATGCCTCGCTCTGACATGTGTCAGCCTCGATTTCTGTTGACTGTTCAATGCAATGACCTCTCCAACTGTAATCTACCAGTACTGGCTCTGACAGATTAACAGTGCTGTTAATGTCTAGATGTTTTTCTTTGCCTCCAGATTATGTTATTGATCGGCAATGTGTCTTTCTTTCGTCGGGAACATCTCAATGAGAGAGGTGTGTTTTATGTCAGGTCAAGGCCAAAAGGTGTCGTGACACATAAGAGCAGTGTGGTGGTTTGAAGTTTGGTGTTTTGATAGGATTTTGTCTGCGTGATTATATAGAGAAACATGTGCAATACATGCCTTAATGTCACATTGCAGTTATTGCAAACTCATTCACTTAAATTAATTCATCTTTTTTAAAATTCATTCAGCTCTCTCTCTTGCCTGCAGTCTGTTCATTGCTCCATGCACCATTAACCCTTCTTCATTCTGGTCTTTCCCCTGATGTCAGAGAGATTATTTTTCCTCTCCAGTTATTCCCCACCTTCTTTTGGAGTCTAAAAACTCATCTCTTTATGAAATACATCATGTCATCCTCACCTCACTGAATCATTTCCCCTTTCTCCACACTCTACCGTATTCCTCCTGCACACTCCAATTTGATCTTAAAGGGGTGATAGAATGCAAAACCGATTTTACCTTGTCATAGTTGAATAACGACAGTTCGGTGGGTAAATAGGACATACATAGAAGCTCAAAATCCCATTGATACCTCTATCCTCAGCAAATCTCACATTTTGAAACTGCCACTGAAAGCAGGCGAATCTCAACAAAGCTGGAAGCTGACGTCAGCATCCCAACTCCTAGTCTTTGTCATGCCCCAACATTTGCATAGGCTACACAACTGACCTGAGGTCAGCTTAGTCTTCTGAATCTAGCTAGGTCATGCAGATCTCCAGAGGTCCGCTATTTAATTACTAAATTCACTTCTGAGACTTTTTTATGCGAGAAATCAACTATGTAGAGGTGAAATATGGGCCGTTTTACGAAAATTGATGGCTAATTGCAAATTTTGTCCGACTGTGTGTCGCAGTTCAGCAGGAGCTCAGCAGGCTACGTGACAGTGGCCGGTGCTTCCTCGCCGCCCGGTGTGTCCACTTCATAGACTCCGGCTCGCTGTGAGCTAGCTAGATCTCCGTCACGAAGGGAAGCCCGCGGCGCTCCATACCCGCGCAAAGTCACCGGTTCTGGGTTACTGGACTACAAAATGCCGAGGCCCTGATGGTGCTCCAGGGCCTGCAGCTAGCCGCGATTCATAGGATTGAAAGGACAGTAGCAGCTGATCCCTAATCCCTAATGTTCACAAAAATGCATTAAATTGAAATCGGACACCATAGTTAGCTTTATAACACCTTGGGATAGATGTTATATAAGTGGCGTGATGAAATTCAAACTGTAAATATACTTTAATTATGCCGAAAGTGAAGCTAACTAGCCGTGATCTATAAACATAGGATTGGAGGGACAGTCGCAGCTAACGAAACCCCTAATGTTCACAAAAACTCATTAAATTCAAATCGGACACCATTGTTAGCTTTATAAGACCTTGGGGTACATGTTATATAAGTGGCGTGATGAAATTCAAACTGTAAATATACTCGAATTACGCCGAAAATGAAGCTAACTAGCCGCGACCTGTACACATAGGATTTGAGGGACAGTCGCAGCTAACGAAACCCCTAATGTTCACAAAAATTCATTAAATTCAAATCGGACACCATTGTTACCTTTATAAGACCTTGGGGTACATATTATGTAAGTGGTGTGACGAAATTCAAACTGTAAATATACGAAAGTTATGCTGAAAGTGTAGCAACGATCTTTTCTCATATGATTAAATGGGACACATAGCCCAGCTTGCAGCTCCGGAGCTCCGCGGAGCCCCGAGGAGCCCCGAGTCCCGGTCGTCCAGTAACCGAGAAACGGTGACTTTAATTGGGTATGGAGGTTGCCGCTTTCTCGTCAGACTGTGTGGAGCTCCTAAAGTCCTACACGTCTTACTAAATTTGCAATTAGCCATCAATTTTCGTAAAACGGCCCATATTTGAGCTTTATAGAGTGGATTTCTCGCTTAAAAAAGTCTCAGAAGTGAATTTAATAACGAAATAGCCCGACAAACAATGTATAACTTTACCAGTGTCTGAAATATGAAACCTGCTGTCTCGTCTCCAATGTGTTTCTATGGGGTTCGCTCAAACCAATCAGCGTGCAGCTCATCTAAATATTCATGAGCATACCATATTTGGAAGAAAAGCTCTTGTTCCAAATAGAGCCATATTCACAGGGTAGTTAAGGGCCTAATAAAATAGCATTCGGGCAATTTTCAGCCCAACCAATGTTACATACCCTATTAGGAGACCTTAAGAAACAGTGTAAAATACCCTATATAATCATTCTATCACCCCTTTAAAAAAAAATCCCTTCCGCTCCTCCTTTGCTGTTATTTTTATTTCTAGTCCCATTGCTTCTCTTATTATGAGGTCGCCATAAGGGAATATGGCTCTGAATCAAAGACTCCATGTTGATGGTAATGAAGGAGATGTAGGGTTTGGTGCTCATTATACTGATGCATCTCTTTAAAGTCGATCTTAACAAGTTGGCTAGAGAACCACGAAATGAGCACGTCTCTTTACCTAAAATATGAAAAATCAAAACAAAACGTTTCAATGATATGGATATTTAAGATGAAAAGTCACCCAATTTCAAGTGAGCAGTACATCTGCAGTTAAAAATAGGTGTAAGAGCCCCTTCTAGTGGTCAGACGTGCATAGTGGTGTTTAAAAGTACTATGATCATGTAATATTGTATAATAATACTATGACATGTCTGTTTTATTCAAATCTCAAATCTGAAGATTTTACGAATGATTTAAGAAGGTGCCAGTAGCAATTGGGCTTCTAACCAATGTCTTGCTTCACTGATGTAACTTATCACACCTTGAGGGACTGTACATGAATGCTGTACAGTGTCTTTGATATACAGTGTAGACACAAATGATATATTCTAACAATAGTGTCATTTTGAATGTGGTATGTTAAAACAAAATACACACCACACCAGCATACTGTACGAGATATTTAAGTTTGATAACCACATCTATTACTTTTAATATGACAAAATAAAACACAAAGACTTAATTCAAATATGACCAAAAGCAGGGAGACTGAGACATATCCTGAAGCCATTTTACTGCAGACTTGACTGCATGGCTGCTTTAAAAAATCCCCCCAATTTAAAGTTTTTTTCCTCCCCTGCAGCCTGATTCTGCCACAACTACTGTATGCTACACAATAACAGTTATAGTCAATACAGTAAATCAATCTGATTCCAATTTTTACAAGTTTCTAAAACCACAAAATATGGGAATGGAATGGAGGATTATTGCTATTACTATATAACTAAATAACTACTATATTGATACTGCTCACTAACAGTACAGCATCATGCTACCTAACCTGGCAGCAATACCGGCTACTCTACCTTTAACAGAAAGTGAGAGAACTGGGTCATTGTGGGAAAACATAGCCCCTCAGAGTCACTGCTGCCAAATGGTGTAAAACTTAAAATGACCTGCTGTAATTCAATTTGTGTGGAAGGAGTGCTAGGTTCCTTTCATAAGGTTTCTAACCAAGCTGTGGCTGGCCCACATTGTCTGGCATCTGTAATGCCCTTGTCTTTGATCATGTTGCTGCTTATGAATCCCTGCTGTGTGCTTTTTTTTTTTTTTTTTCCTTTTTTTTTTTGTTGCTGCGGGCAAACTACCTGTAAATAATAAAGGTAGAAAACGTAGCCTGGCTGGTCATTTCTGTTCTGGAGAATACTTAACTTTCCTATGTCAAGAGATTTTCTTGATGAAGTTACAGTGGCAGTGTCTGACTCTCATTTTTATTATCCTCATAAAAGTTGCTAGGGTCATGGCTGAGGATGATTCATTTTTGTCCACTTTATAGTTGTGACATGTAGATACTGTAGATATTTTTATTATTATTTTTCCACTGTAACCTCTGATAAATCATGGATATTCTAAGACATTATGGTCCTACATTAACAGAGGTGGTGGGATCTGTGTAAGAGGTGTTCAAACTTTCAAAATTATGACAAACATGGGACAAAAATTGTAGTCTGATAGACTGCCAACTTTAAAGTCATACCCTTAAAATGTGATTTTACTTGTTTTAATTGCATTTCATGCTTTGATGATTTGGAGATCTTTGTTTTCCTCATACATATATATATATATATATATAACACAGGAGTTAAAATTGCCTTTGTTGTATTCCTGGTACATGTACATGCTGCTAATTGGCTTTTGTCCTGTGGGTTCTTCTGCACCCCTCTGAAAATCACCACCCTATAATACTGAAGGGGTTTCCATGCCCCTGTGATCCTGGGAGCTGGGTTGTCAGAGGCTCAAAAGCTCCTTGTAGGGTCTCTGAAGGCAAATTGGTCCCTGGGTTAGGCAAACCGGGGCCCCCTTACAGTGCCAGGCACAGACAGGCGAAGGTGGGATGTTACCGCTTGTAGATTCCATAGTTGCGCTTAGGGACTTCAGCACTCATGTGGGTGACAAGTTGACGAAAAAACTGGGAATAGAATAATTGGGAAGAATGGCCTGATCTGAACATGAGTGTTGTTTTATTAAAGGACTTCTATGCTAGACATGAGCTGTTGTATAAAAAAATAATGTTCATTATAATTTTACCTAAAACCAAAACTTTGTTTTTGTATTATACGATCTGCAGCCATAGTTGTCAACTGATCACTGAATAAATTGCTGGATTCATTCAGTTAACCCATACACTGTATGTAGTGAGGATGAACTGGGAACATCTGGCTAAAGCCACTGTCTTCATCTGTGAAGACTTCATCTCCTCCCTCCGAAGGAATTTCCCTGCATCCCAGTAATGGTTGAGGATATGTAGTCCCAGTTGATAGTGTACAAGCCTCCGATGCAAAGGTGGTTACTCTGAGTTGTGGCCTGAAAGTCATCGGTGCCTGTTGGTGCAGTAATCCAAAATCCCACCAGTTGGTATCAGTGGTGAAAGATGTAGGCAAAGTGAGGCAGACGTATCACCTAAGCCTTACCAGGGTTCTGGGTAGGAGGCTGTTGTCATACTCCAGATTCAGGACCAATAAAGTTTGCCCCTTCAATCTATATGTGTTTTGAGGACTTTGGTTTGGTAAAAGTTAAGTAAAATACTTGGCCTGTTGCCTGTTGCATTGTCATAAACTTCATAAATCTTACGCTTCTGTATCTCTGCACTGTTATACAATGATCTGGACTTTTTTAAACAAAGTTTTGTTCATGTGAACAATCAATTTGAATCGTCACTTTTTAGTTGCAAATGTTCACACATCCTCCCAATCATTTTATATTCAGTAAGAAATCTGTGTTTCTAATAGTTGAAGCAAAACATAGAATTCCCCATCCCCCTCATTTAGTGTTCATTGGTGAACACTAGAGGGCATCGGAGTATTTTCCTTTTCTCTTTCAACTTCTCCAGATCGGACAGAAATTACTTTAACCTTGATCTCATGAAAAGAAAACAACCATCACATGCTTTGCATTGTTTCCTTAAGAGTGGATTGTTTTGCTAAGTGATTTTCATACAAATGCCTGAGGAGAATTATTCCCCAAATCCCTCATAAACTGTATTATATACAGTCAGAGAAGGCTTAAGTCTTATCGCCAACCTTTTAATTTAGAAAGAGGGATGAGGGATTTTCTGCTTTGTCATTCTGTACAGGATTTCCCTCTGCCGGGGGGAAGAGTATTTCCTATTTGCTTTCTGCTCAGCGACTTCCTCACACAAAGGCTGCTCAAACAATACATCCAACACAGCTGGCTTTCAGTTTGAAGAATTCCTAAGATGTTGCTCATTGGTGGTATTTATATAGATTTGAATAAAATGAGCAAATAAAAAAATGATTAATACATTAATAAAACCTTGGAAAATTAGACAGATAACGTCACTTACATTATTTAGTTTCTGTTCACTCAAAACCTAATTTCCTCTTCAAATACACGACCTGTGATAATGTGTTTGTAATGTGATTTTTCTTGTTCTTTTTGACACTACTGTGTGATTTTATATTATTATGTAATAACAACTAACACAAGACATCTACTATAAAGTTACTGTTTGCTGATGTTGTTCAAGGTTTGTTTACATTAGTCATGCTTGTAAAAGCAGTATAAAACTGTCTTGTATTTTAAATTAGGATCAGTTCTCATAGACAAAATGATGGTTTTTCATTTATGAGGGAACTCTTCTAATATATATGTGACTTTACTTGTACATTTTATGCTCAAAAAGTTACCGATTGGCCTTCAAAAACGGTCTTGTCCCTAATGAATGCCTTTAATATGTGACAAAGATAGGCTTATTAGTTTCTGCTATGCTGGCTTCAGGAATTAGGCTACTGTAGTTAAAAAGTGGGTTAACTCATCTCCAGTCTGCCTGTTACTACTGTTTGCCCTGCTTTTTTGGCAAGCCGCAGTGACCGTGTGGCTCAGATCCGTGCTGTACTGCACCAGGTGGTGATGCAGGTATGTAAGAGCTTGGCAGGGAATGGCGATGAGGTTCAGCCAGGTGGTAAAATAAAATAAAACTGGCTTTGGCCTGCACAGTATAATCCAGGCTCACGATTTGGCAGACACAGAAAGCACAGCTTAGTATTTGCTGCACTCTGCAACACAGCCATACTGTATTCATGTCCGATTCAAACATAACTGTCTACGTATGTATACAGTATCTTTCTATGTGTATGCTACATGCATATACTTAGTGTGATTATTTTGTGCTTGTATCTTATGTATAGATCAATACATTTCTCAATTAGCAATTTATCAATCTTGAGTGCAATTCATTTTTGTCTTACTAGCTGACTGTTCAAACAATGTCATTTTTAGTAGCTTTTTGGGTATACACTTTTTAAATTTTGCAGTTATGTGATACAATTTGTTGATATTGATATTGGTATTTCTCCAAATGGGTTTTTAGTGAGAATATTCTGTCACCAACAGTTGGTTTTCTTTATTCAGTTTAACATTTTGTTGTTATAGCAACCCCTATTGGCACAGTTACATACCAGCGGTAGTTTAACTGACCATTTTGTTCATGGATGTCAGATTCTTGTCCAAATTAATATTGACATATTTCATCTACTCCCCAAATGCCCCTGTTGGAGCATATGTAGTAAGTTTTATACTACTACTACTACTACTACTACTACTACTATTACTATTATACAGCTGTTTTGTGATTTAGGCCTACTGCTGCTAACCATAGACTGCTAACCAAACTAGACAGTTCAACTATGCTAGCAAGTTGTCTGAGGCTTATAATGTGTTGCTAACACAACACTACTAGATTACAGACTGTGTTGTACTTCCTATGTGGGCCTAATGGTAGCTTTTTTCCCCTGGCATGATGGACAATGAAGCTAAATGTGTAACTAGTCTATACTATTGTGAATCTCACCTTAGTTTCCTTGGAACTCCTTTTTACAAGACATTTGGTCTATCTATCGTTTATATCTTAATTTTTTTCAGATTTTTTATCAATAATCGTTCTTATAGCTTTTGTTTCAGTTGTTTTTAGTAAAACCCTCAAAAACCACTTGTTGATTTCAACCGTTATCATAGGGATATGAACAAATATTTGCTATATTTGCATGCTGCTTTTGACACATAATTAATTTGCCAAATGAATGAATGTAAATGAAATACCCCTAAACGTTATCCTATAGCCTATTATAATATTTCTATAGTAAATTATAGTTTACCTGTGTTGTTGTTTCTAACCTCTGTATTGTCACCCACAATGTACAGACTCTACCTGTGTATGTATATCCAAGAAAAACTTTCTCTGGTATTCCTAACACATTTTAGGTCATCGAGGATGAGTGTGTAGACTTCATTGTTTCCAGGTCGTGAATTTATTAGCAGAACAATAGAGAGCATTAGGACCCTGAGGCGGGGAGGGCTTCCCCCACTCTCACTATCCATTGATTTGACAGTTTAAGCGACCGACGCGACCAGTCAGAGGAAGGGTCTGAGGTGGAGAAGGAGGCGGCTTGCGGTGTTTGGTGCGGTGCACTTAAGTTTTGTAAAATTGGTTCGTTGTTTGAAAGCCAACCGGGAGGACCACTGCAATGTCTGTCAAACACAGCTGCTCCTTATTCGACACGTTTTCAACAGGATAATCCCGAGCCGGCGTTTGGATTTTTGCTCCTGCTCTATTATTGTAGGTAGAGAAATCAATTCATCGAATCAGTCAGGTCGGGATTCATTTTCTTTTTAATTTCTCGACTCGTTTCTTATTTTGGGAGTGCCGTGTTTTAGCGTTTGGACTTGTCACGAGTAACCGGTGCAGCAACACAGAGTACTGGATCGCAGACTGGAGACTCGCACGTGTATCCTTCCTCCGGCTGCAGGCGCATCGATCCTTAAGCACTCTGGATAAAAGTTGTATTTTTTCTGTTTGGGATTTCGTTTTAATCAGGCAGATAAACAGCCAAATAACATGTCGCTCAGCAGAAGTATTGAATTTGAACACTTTGAGGAACGAGAGAAGCCGCACCGGACACCGAGGGCCAATTCGGGCTCCGGGTCCCAGTCAGGCTCCAGAGGCAACGGTCTGGTCCCCAGCCCGGCGCACAGCGCGCACTGTAGTTTCTACCGCACACGCACTCTCCAGTCCCTCACGTCCGAGAAAAAAGCCAGAAAGGTGCGATTTTATCGCAATGGAGATCGGTATTTTAAAGGTTTGGTGTATGCCGTGTCTAACGACCGGTTCAGGTCTCTGGATGCTCTGCTCATGGAGCTCACGAGGTCCCTGTCGGACAATGTCAACCTTCCCCAAGGAGTCCGGACGTTATATGCCTTGGATGGAGGCAGGAGAATCACCAGTCTGGATGAGTTAGTAGAGGGTAAGGGTTATCATGGATGTAGCAACCCCCTCATGTGTCCACAAATCATGAAACAGGCTCAATACTTGATTAAATTGATTCAGACTTGCAATCAATTGCATGTCTGAATCAATTACATTTCATAAAAGCTAGGTTCTGCCTTGAGTATTGGCAAATGGCCCATGTAAATATACACTGATATAGCCTCAGGCAAGTTAAGCCACAAGTTTAAAAGGCCACTGAAAGCATATTCACATTTTTAAGAGTTGGCATGTTATGCCTCTTGATGCTGTCTACTTTGTGTATTTAAGATCATTGCACCTTTGTGCAGAGATCTACTGTACTTGATGCTTTCAAATTATCTTTTAAGGACATTACAGTATAATGGATGCAATGCAGAGCCTCCCTTGCATCATTTGCATCATTGACATAACTGTTCTGACATGTTTGACCCAGTGCCTTGCATGTAGACAAGAAGACTTCCTCAGTGCAGCTTTAGTTCTGCATAGGCTGCTGCTAATGTGAATCCGTGCCCATTGATCTCAGCTGGACTCTTTCACTCTCTCCCCTCTTTAGGATGCATTTGTGGTGAGCTGAGTTTGTGTGGGCTTGAAAGTGCCTTGTGTAGCTCTAGTGCAATTCTGCCTGGGACTGAATGTGGGATGAATGTGTATGTTGTTGTAGGGTCTATTGGCTGTTAAAGTCTGTTAAATTGATCTCACCCTTGGGGCTTGAAAGATGGTTTCCCTCCCCCATCCAGTATCTGTTCATTGCTTGCAGTGCTGGGGTTTGAAATAATTGTGTTGAATACTGGAAATGTGATTTAAAAATTTGGAAAATATGATAAAGTCATCATTTATTAATTAAAAGTTGAATTTTAAATGTAATAGCCACTAGTGAAGGTCTAACGCAGTCACAGATATAAGCTCATTTTAGTCAGTCAGTTTAGTTTTGGTAAGGACTTAGAGGACTGAGTGCATTAGCATACAAGTTAACCATTCCTGCAGTGTTACCCTGCAGGGACAGTGACCACTCAGTAATAAGTTAATCTTCATGTTCAGTCTTGGTGTTTGTCTGTCTGCACTGTGACCTGTTTGCAATCCTCTTTTAACATGAGAGGTTACGACTGTGCCACACACACTTGTCCACTGACCTCTTACTGCAGTCATTATTCTCGTATACTGGTCTATTTTCATCTCACATCCTCCTAAAACTTTAGACTCTGTGCTACACTAATTTCTTAAAGGAACACGCTGACTTATTGGGACTTTAGCTTATTCACTGTATCCCCCAGAGTTAGATAAGTCCATACATACCCTTCTCATCTCTGTGCGTGTCGTAACTCTGTCTGACGCCCCCACCGCTAGCCTCTCTTAGCACTGATCCTGGAGGTAACCTGCTCCATCTAGCCTACTGCTCCCAATAACTGACAAAATAACACCATCGTTTTCCTATTTACATGTTGTGATTTGTATAGTCACAGCGTGTACAAATAACAAGGTCACATGAGACACAGCCATCTTCTAACCGTATACAAATTGGGAACTATATTCTCAGAAGGCGAAGCACTGCTACTTGGGCGGAGTGATTAGTGCAACACCTGAAAAGCACCGTTGTTACTCTCTGCTCCTCACCACGGCGCTTCTCAGGTGCTGCATGCAAATCACTCCGCCCAAGTAGCAGAAGTAGCATTGCTTCGCCATCTGAGAATATAGTTCCCAGTATGTATACGGTTAGAAGATGGCTGTGTCTCATGTGACCTTGTTATTTGTACATGCTGTGACTATACAAATCACAACATGTCAATAGGAAAATGTTGGCGTTATTTTGTCACTTATTGGGAGCAGTAGGCTAGATGGAGCCGGTTACCTCCAGGATCTGTGCTAAGTGAGGCTAGCGGTGGGTGCGTCAGACAGAGTTACGACACGCACAGAGATGAGAAGGGTATGGACTTATCTAACTTTGGGGGATACTGTGAATAAGCTAAAGTCCCAATAAGTCGGTGTGTTCCTTTAAGCCACATCCCCTGAGTGACCGGGAAAGATTTAGGCCAGCGCCTGATCTGAATCCCGTATCATCACTAGTTGGCAATGTGAGCAAAAGTTTTTTTGCTGCATTAGATGTGATAGAGAGCATTCTGCCATTGCACTTCTGCACTTACAGGACACTGTTGCTAAATAAGGATCCTGGTTCATATATTCCAGACATCAGTACTGTCCAGAGTACTGATGCTTCACCAACTCATTTTGTCAGCGATTTCTTTGTTTTAAGGGTCCAATCACAAAAAGATACATTTTTATTCCTAGTTTTGTCTGGGAATGCAGATTACTAGTTTTTTTTAATCTGGGTTGTTGGGTATGTTTGAAGTCGTGGAAAACTGGGAAAGTGGGATGTCTCACATCAGCCAGTCCATCATTCAGAGTATTGAAACCAAATATAATGTGTTATATTGTCAATGTACAATTAATTTACCCTCACACTTCCAACTTTGCAATCACACAACCGCCTTGAGTTGTCCAATGACTTGAACTCATGCAAGTCATATACATGTAATTTTTCCATCCCATATTACATGAACACAGCATGAAATTAGCTGGTTCTCCTGAAGAACCCCAGTAGAGGTGTTTGCAGTTAGAAGTTGACAGAAGGATGAATGGAATTTCCTGCATGGTGCTCCAAGTATTGAGACATCTCCTTTTAAAACAATCAGCAACAATGTTCCAGTTGGATAATTCAGTGACCTCAATGGGGACAGTTTTGGCCATCTCTGACCTTGATTGCAACATGCTGCTGTGGATTATCCTGTAATGTGGATAGTAACTGGGACATTGGTTCTGGAAAGTCACATTCATATTGAGTTTTAGAATTAGATTAGATATTTTCTAATACTGTGAGCACCTCAATTGAATTTCCATTCAATCCAATTGTATTGTGGTAGTGGCCGAAGTCTCAGAGGCAGATATCTAAAAACATCAGCAAATGCGGCCAACTATCTTGATAACATGATGGGTAAGCGGGAAAGTTTTTCTTTTTATTTGAGCAGACTCAGACATGAGATGCACTGCAGGTGGGCCGTACACCAGTGTCTTGTCCTTTATTACTCACCCATCTAATGGACAGAGAGAGAGCACATTACTGCACAGCTCAGCAGTCTGCCTCCATTGATTGAGGCCTGCTGGGGCTCTTTTGTGTGCAAACCCAATAAGCACCATTCACATGTGTGTCCCTTATGTCTGGATGGGATTACTGAGCCAACCAGTCAACTAGTAGGGTTTTTCCATATTTGGGGAGGTGGTCGCGCCAAACCATTTCCTATAACTTCTTCACAATAAAACCATCCCGGTTCGGTTTGCCAGTGGAAGGCTTTAATGTAAGGTTTGGTTCTCATCACCAGTAACTTAACTGAAAATATAAATGGGAACACACAAATGAAACAAGATTAAGGTAGAAGATACAAAAGTACAGAGAGCTGAACACAGAGACTTTTAAAAACCAAGCGTTCTCTCTAGTCTCCAGCACAGACACACTTGAGTTCCGCTGCTGAGGACATAGCTAAGGGCCTACCAATCAGGGCCACACAGTCCGGCTCGGCATGTCTATCCCCTGCTGTGGGGCAGTAGTGGAAACGCATGTTATCATATTTTGGCTTGGCATGGCTAAAGTGGACTAACCTGGGCCCATGGAAGAATTTCATTGAACTGCTGTGCTAGTAGAAAACCACACTGGGAGCTAGCAGACACTGAACTGGGTTTAGAAAGAACTTTGTAGTTTACTATGTGGATATGTGGGGGTACATAACATGCTGACATAGGGATTCTAGTTGGGACAATAGCAAGTGTGCAAGCCAAGGGGTTTATTAGCAACAACTGGTATTAATAGCTTTGTTGAATTCATGAACTGTTTCTAAAAAGGGTAAACTTAAGAGCCTATCTAGCTAAAATAAATAAATAAAAAGAGATATAAACATAACTTTCTCTAATGTAGTGCAGCCATTCAAGAGGTACTTTCATTAAGTTGGGGAATTCACAGGAGACAGATTTAAAAAAAAAAAAAAAGAATGGTCAAATTAGACCCTCCATGCCTGGTAAATGCCCCAAGTTTGCTATGCGGGCTTTTTGTTTAGTTTCTAAGCCTATGCCAACATTACACCCTGATGACACCATCAAGGTTATTTTTTCAGACTTTGATGAGATTCCCTCTAGAGCCACAGAAGGCGTTATACAACTGTTTTCATAGGCTGAGTAGTACTCCTCATTAGTCGTGACTAGTAAATTGATCTTAATGTGTAAAATCGGGGTTAGGCCTAACCCTGTGCTGAGTGCAGTCACTAATTGCCAGACGCTATGTTGCTGTTGTCTTTGCTTTTATATCAGTATTGTTGTAATAGAGCCTCCAGGGCTAGCTTGCAGTTGAATTATTTGGGTTCAGTTAAAACCAACTTCTATAATGAATAATAATATAATGAACCCTAAAATAAAAGGAAATCAGGTTTTCGTTGTTTTTATAAAATCTGAATTTTTATTTAATTGTTCAAATATTGTGAATGATCAAGATTTGTTATTGTTGCTTGGAAAATTTCAGTTTTAAATCATTTTGATTTCAATATCTGTGTTTTAATAAATTGGTGTATGGCTCCAGGCTAAAACTGAGCTGCCTCATGAATATATTCTAGATAGATGGTCCTCTGTGTCTTGGTAGTAATATGCCTATACATTATACTCTTTCTTGGATAGAAGAACAAACAGGACATAGACAAATTTGACATTTTTGGTATAAACTGTAATATGTGGCCTAATGGTATGTGTGCCCAGGGAAACTGTGTGCTGGCCATGCCTTAGACTACAGTGGTGAATATCAAGTCAGTAAAATAGAAGACTATGCATGCTGAGATTATCATTGTATCATGGGGTCACTTCATTGTTTTGGTGATGATATATTGCCTTAATATTAACACTGTTTTATGATTCCCACTGCCATCGCTTGGGTTTTGGATTGGTGACAGATGTGAGACCACTGCAGTAAAAACTGCTGGACTGGTTAGACAGCTCTATTACGGCTGACCTCATCTGTTGTCCACATGAGGACAGCAGCCAGTGGCGGCTGGTTGGGGCTCCCCTCACACCACCAAGGGATGTTGCACCTGAGATCCCTGCACCTCAGGGAATAGACTTGTCACCAGTCACCATCTGAGGACATTATAGTATTCTGTCACTGTCCCACAGATGAATGACAGCCCCAGTTATATTTTGTTTTAGTTCTGAGCCATAACTCAGTCCCCCCAGCTGTGGCCTAGCCTTTTAATTAGCCTTTGGTTAATTGCAAGCTTAATAAAACCAGGTATCGTGGGACACACGTCTCATGGCCTTCTTTCACTGCAGCTCCATTCGTTTGTTTTTACACACATCAGATAACTAACATTTCACAGATTGATTGGATTTGATACTGTCAGTAAAAATGTGTGTTTACCAAAAGCTACAGAACACAAAACAGCAAGCTTTTTCAAGTTGTAAACCAATACATTTCTAAAGGTATGTACAGTTATAGGATTATATGCAGCTTATAAACTAGCATGTGTTTCTACAGTTCTACTAATGACCCAGAGACGCAGACATACAGTCATGACACATTTTAAGAAGCTACACATTTTCAGTTTCTCAATTTGTGAGTGCTATTCTTTTCTTTGATAGCTTTGATGAGACATTGTGTGATCGTTTTCATCTAGCCCTGTACATATCTTCACTGAAAAACAGTGGTTATTTGCTAGAACAGAATTTACAGTATATTTAATATATAATGCTTTTGGAAGTGTCTGTTAAAGGTGCCATAGGTAGGATTGCGAAGATCCAGGACTTAGCCAAAAAATGTGAACATTGACAACTTGTCAGTCCCTCCCCTCTTTCCACTAAAGCCCAAAACGGTCTCCTAAGCCCCTCCCCCCACAAGGGAGAATGAATGCGTGTGCATGAGCAGTGATTGACACGCAGTTAGACACCCCCCTGGCCCTGATTGGTGCATCTGAACAGGGAGCTGTGGATTTTTGCAAATCACACTACAGGCTGGAGGTGGTGCCAGAGGAGCCAGATTTTTTTAATTACCTGCTTCATGTAGTTCTACTCGAACATAGGGTCAGTTTCATCAAATATGACAGAAAGTTAGTTTTATAAGTCTTACCTACTGCACCTTTAAGCACAAGTTGATTCTGAGAGACGGCCATGTGTTCGTGGACATTTAAATTTGTAGCATGTACATGAAGTATCTGTTTATTTCCCTCTTACTCAGAGTAGAACAGAACAGCATTGAGTTTCTCAGCCAATGCTCAGACTTCAAAACAATCACCAGACATTCCTGCTGTGGTTTTCATGTATCGGCCAAGCCCCTGTATTGTCACATGACTTTGTTCTTCAGGGGAAAAAATTGCGTGTTAACTGTAGGAAAGGAATGCTGGCAGATAAAACAAAATGCATTGCTTTGGAGGGAGGCCAATGCAGCAGTTCAACAGCTGAAAGGGAGAGAGGACAGTGTTACACTGGCCTGGCCTCTCAATGTGCCTTTTTGTTTCAACTGAGGAACGTTAACTATTTGTTGTTCCACAGATTCTTCTAATGCCATGTGGAAGCAGTATTTTATGATACATACCATACGTGTCATGTGAATTCTGATGTATTGCATGTACATAGGGGAGCAACTACCCAGTGTAAGAGGGGTATGCGGCAACAATTTTGGCGCCCCCCCCCACCCCCAAAATAAAAATAAATAAACAACAACAAGTAAATAAGTGTGCCGGACATCATCATGTATGGGGTTTAAATAATAAAGGTTTATTTATTTATTTATTATTTATTTAAGTATATCAGCCACTGTAGGCCTAGCATAATTATAAATAATGATATATATATATATATATATAAAAATTTATTTTATTTTCATTATAATAAATAAATCATCATAGATGGCATTCGAGCATATGCGTTGTGGATGTTTAAATTTGCGTTCTGATTTGTTTACTACGTCCCCGCTGTCAGACATAGGCTAATTGTTATATTTCCCACATCTGCCGGGTTTTGATACAGAAATGCATTTTTCATTTGCAATGGCAAGATTAGCCTAATAGCATATAACAAAACATGTTAAATTATTTCCATTTAGCATTAGAAGTAATCAGACTTCTTCTGTAAGCAACACTAACGTTAAAGTGAAAATTGAAACAAATGTGAGGAGAACTCGGAGCTTGAACTGGTCATTTACTTTTCTGTGGTCTAATAGAACTCCTACCTGATGTCATCACTGGTCTCATCTCTACTTGATGCCATCGCCGACCTCATGTCTGTCTCATTCACTCCTTGCCTGTGTTCTTTTCCACCAAGACATATTGTCAAACAAACATGTAAAATATTTGCCATATTAGTTTTTCCATATTAATAATATTAAGAAATTAATCAGTTGGTATCAAGTGGCTCCCCCTACACCTCCACCTAATGTTAGACCTACCTGTTGCCTTCCCTGTCTTTCCTGGTTCACCATCCTCACACCTGAATGAAATGAAAACCAATGAATGATGAAATTAACTCACTGTTAAATATAGCAGCCTAAATTCAATTCTTATCAGCCTAGTGATGGCATCTGATAAGACAACTATTATGCAGTAAGGTTGTGCTGCTGTTGAAATTACATTCACATTTCGGATTTTAAAAAGTACAAATATGGAGAGCCACTTAGAATAAAGAGAGAGATGTGACCCTGTCATTACAGCTTCCATGTCACCCAACAGATGTAACTATAGCCTGTATGTCTTGACAGCATAGCTATCATGAACAGCTAATGGTAAAACAAAATCTAATGATGATTCCATGGTAAACCAGAGTTATTGCATAAGTTATGTTTTCCAGCTTCTTGTCATTTATTGTACCTGCTACCTTATATTTATCAGTTATTTTACCTTAATAAAATTGAGATATGTCATGATTGGGATTGGTACCATAGGGTTAAAACCAAAATCTAAATGTAGCTATCAGCAACATTGGTTTGCATTAAGCTAGCCATAAACCCCACTTTAGCTGCTAGTGAGAACAATCTGTTAACATGAATGTTTGCAACCCTCCAAGTTTGGTAGCAAATATATGCATGATTCCATGGTAAACCCCCATTTGGCTGCTACATTCTCAGTGTTAGCAAACGCTAGCTAGTCTGTTAACATGAATATTTGCAAGCCTCCAAGCACAGACGTCACACTTTAAATCCTACCTGTTGCCTTTCACCATCCATTTATTTAACTGCTGTCGCATCCCTGGACATGCCATCTCTTTTTCCCTCTTTCTTTTTTTCTATTTTTAGCCCCCTGCTTTATCCATTTTTTTTCCATAGACGACAACTCACTACTCGTACGCTCGTACCTGCTCGCTCAGCGCTCACGGCGCTCACCCCGCTGAACGGACCCCCCCGCGCTTTAACCATCGCTTTGGCGCCCCAATGGTGCTGCGCCCCTATGCGCCGCATAAAGTGCATACCCACTTTTTACGCCACTGCATGTACATCCTGTGTGTGGTTTTCACAATATTTGATTTAATATTTTTTTAATATGTCTTAGATGGGGATATGGTTGGCAAGAGATAACTACCAACTTATTTCTTTCCCCAGGTGAGAGTTATGTGTGTGCCTCAAATGAACCCTTCCGACGTGTGGACTACAACAAGAATGTCAACCCCAACTGGTCAGTGGGCTGCAAGACCGGCACATCACGCTCCCTCTCCTCTCTCATCACGCTGAAGAACGAGTTGCAGCGTGAGTCCAAGGACTTCATCAAACCCAAACTAGTCACAGTCATCCGCAACGGTGTCAAACCCCGCAAGGCAGTACGGATACTGCTCAACAAGAAGACAGCACACTCCTTCGACCAGGTGCTCACTGACATCACAGATGCAATCAAGTTGGACTCTGGAGCTGTGAGGAGACTGTACACTTTGGAGGGCAAGCAGGTGAGTCTGTTATGATGCATGCGTGTTGTAGTTGAAAGGACTGGATGATAATGCAGCTCTGGTAATCACCCAGCAAACTCAAGCAAAACCAGCCAGTGAAACAAGGCCGATATCCATTAACTCCCTTACTAAAATGACATAACATGACAGTTGGTGGGAGATAGCTGTATTGTTTTCAGTGAGATGAGATTGTATAATGTGCATATGATAACCAGATGGAACAGCTAGGCTGAGCTTTTTAGGTAAAGGTTTTATCTCCCAAAAACGCTGTGATTTATAGGCTTCAGCTGTGTCAGCAGTCTAGGTAATTACACCCCATTTAATCATCCATACATAATTACACGCCACGATTATTTCAACAAGACACTAATGAATACACTTAAGAGTCAGGCCTTTTGCCATATCCATCAATGTAGCTTCCTCCCTACCTCAGACCCCCCCCCCCCTTTATTAAGCCATTTGAGATTTGTTTTTGCTATAATCCAATCCATCTGGGGCACATATATACTAATATTTCTCTCTGAAATTATCATTTGAGTGTCCCTGGTGTTTTGAGATGAGGTGAGTTTGAACACATGGTGCCCCTGATCAAAAATATTTATATTTTGTTGTCTCATGTGGGAGAAGTCTTAAATAATTCTTATTAATTGTAGTGTTTTATCTCTCATCTCACCGAATTATTTAACTTAACAGTGGTTTAAGGTAAGTAATGCAACAAAAGTACAGGGTCAAAATAAACTACAAATAAAGATATGTGGTTAGGTAGAATGGGATTAAAACATCTAAAAATATAGCAAGTCTACAAAAATAAGTTCCATGAAGTAATTTTTGTTCAAAGCTTGGCAGGAGCTTAAGTAAAGTTTAACCGAAGACATTAAACAGACCATAGGCTGGTGACAGGCTAAAGGTTTAAGGTTGTGTAAATGTCTGGCAGAACATTGAATACGAACATGAAGGACTTTGTCTAGATTAGTAAATAATAAAATAGATTAAGTTTGGGTCTTTTATTCAAATGAAAGAAAAAAGACTATTCAAGCTTAAATCAAAATAAAAGATTGCTCCCATATGTCAGGCAGCTGACTTCAAATTAAAGAACTTCTGAATTGTTTTACCTTGGATGCAGCTAACTGTTACACACTTCACATCACATTTCTTGAAACTGTTCATGTAAGTAGACAAGGTCATGTCTCTTTGCTCTGCCTTGCTCCAAACACAGCTGTTAATTACTCAAATAATGTTGTGTTTATTCATAAAATCAAGAAAAAATAGTTGGCTGGAAGTAACTATTACACTGGATACTTTATCAGCTGTATGGCTTCTATTTAAAAGCTAAGTATTGTTACATTTTCAAAGGGATTGAACTGCTGTGTTTTTAATTGACTACTTCACAGATACAGGGGTGTTGATAATTGATAAAATGCCCTTATTTTATTATTAAATGTCCAATATGTAATACTGACAGCTAGCGTTTAAAATAGTTACTGCAGTCCAAATTCAAAATACTGGAGAGAGTCGTCTCCCCCGGCCCCTCATCCCCAGCGTCAAAGTTCACAGGGTTAGCCAGGTTGCGAACACTAAACCCAACATCCCACAATGTCAATGTTAGGTTGATGCTAGTCTCGCATTGCCAGACATTACTCCATAAAAGCCTGTGCTCTCGCGGTGCTCTGTACCTGGCTGTCACCTTTTATCTAAATGTAACAACAACAACCTCTAAAAATGACCGCGACCTAGCGGTCAACTGTACCCAGGTCACCGTCTGTCGGCTATGGCCGCTGAACAGAACAAGGGGAAGAATTTCGGCAGGGGGGAGATTTTCGGTACTACTACTTTCCAGACCCCGTTATACAGCTTGTCCATGCACTGTATTATACATTATGGTTGCATGCCAGTTTGTAACCAAGTGGGAATCATACAGTCCAACATATAACCTTGAACTGGCGATGGTAACGTTAGCCACAAGAATATTCCATAATGTAACATAACGTTACATACATTGCAGAGCGACCTGTAAAGAACATAAGCTGTGTCCCAATCCAACAATTCAGGCTACAGGGTTACTTTAAATTGCATGTTTCCATTATGAGGAAGTCAAAGTTGAGGTTTCTGTCATATGTCCCATCATGATGGTTGTAAGCAGCCGTGGCTCGCCCGCTTGCCCGGTCCTCCGGTAACGTTAGCCTTTAGCATTTGTTAGCATGACGGCGTTAGAACCAGTTGGGATCACTTTACCAGCTGTGTCTCAATTTTTTTGCACAACATGAATGTTCAAATGACTAAAATTCCCATCGCTACTATGTTAGCAGTGATAGAAATTAATGAAGCTCAACGCTTAACGTACCTGTTTAGGAGGAAATTAGCCAAGTCGGTGTCCTTTTGGGCTCTAAACTGTCTCCATCCTTTAAATGCATCTCCAATATTTACCTGCGTTTTACCACGTCATGCAACTGTTTAGAAAGATGCCACTTTTTGTTTAGGTCAGGTACAATGAATCTATCTCTGTTAATCCATTTGTTTAATATCTGATGACATATTGTGGTAATTCTTTGGTTAAATACAGTAAATAGATTACATATTGGACCTTTTAATAATCCCAATTGGGCTTTAGGGTTAGAGTGAAACAATTTTCAAACCACTAAAAACTGAATTTACTGAGTAATAGTTAGGGTTGACATAAGGCTGTAACCACAAGGTGTAACAAAGAACAATCTCCTGTCATCAAATATTTAAAATCCTAATCTAATCCTAATCTGACAACCAAACCAGCTGATGTTTGCTTCCTGTGAGCCAACAGGAATCTTTCTAGGACAGACAGTCCAGACAAATGACTCATGACAACAGTGATGCTTTTCACCTCTGACAGGGCCAGCCCAGCATCCTTTCTGTCAAGCCAGCACTGTACAGGAGCACAGTTTCTAATGACTTGTTAGGATTATATAATAGTATGCATGACATCCCTGATTGGGGTTGTGGCCAAAGGAGTGTTTGAACCCACAGGAAGCAGTGCAACCTCAGTTCGTTGGTCTGTGTGACTGACTGCTGATAACGTTTAAAGTAAATTTATCTGTTTTCCTCTATCCTGTGTTTTTCTATCAAGGTTTCATCTGTGTTTATAGTAAACATGGTTGGGTGGGGACTCGGGAGACATGGTTTAACACACCTAAGATGGTAAATAATGTCTGATATGTTTAAAAACTTGGTACTGAAATAAATCATGGCCTAATAAATGCACCGCCCACAGCTGCACACCTTAATGCTTCTTGTAAGAATCCTGTTAGATTCTAATATAATACAATATATAATTCACTCCCATATCTTTCACATAAACCCTTGATGTGTCTGTATTTTCATCTCTTAGTAAATTCCAACTAGATCAGCTATGCAGACCAGCTGTTCATTCCAGGCATTTTACATTCTGGATTGCCACGAGGAGTGTTGCATTGGACTTTATGGGGTGCATTTAAGTACAGTAAGTTTGGTGCTTGTGATACATTTGTGATGTCCATCCTGTCTTACTAGCTATTGAGTAAAAACCATGTTGAGAGTTGACAATTTGACTTATCGTGAGAAGAGGCTGGCTTGTTATTAGACCGATTTCTTTTGAGGGTTTTTTCCTGGCCAGGCAGCTACAGTGTGCCAGACGGTGGCAGTTTGTTAAATGTTGTAAAGTCTTTGGGAATTTAACTTCTTTTGAGTGGTGAAACCAAAATTGCTTGTTCTAGTTTTTCAGCTGTCATTTAATCAGGTTTGCTGAGTAAAACCCAAAACAGGCCTACTTTTAAGCAATATAATGATGAAAATATTCAGAATGTACAATTATTTTATTGCATTCTGTGTCATATAGCCTTCGCTTGAAAGTTACACTCACTCTTATATTCTATGTCAGTTTGGAGCAACGACCCAGCCAGACATTGGAAAGACAGTGAGTGTGTGTTCTTGCCATAATGTCTCATTCACTACTTTGAAAAAGGACTGTTTGCTTTAGACTCTCTTGGCCTCAACAGGACTGTCTCAGAATTGAGACAGTCTAATTTAGAGATTAACGCATTAAGCCTGTAATGTGACCCTGAGACCAGAGCTGGACACCTGACAATACCCTGTCCATGATAATAAGTCAGTTCAGTTTGAAGTACGTAGGGGCTTTTGTTAACATAGGCTTAATCTTATAAATTCCCAGTGCAAAAATAAATCTGACAACACAGTCTTTATTTCTAAATACTGCCTACTTAGAGAATTGAGTGGAAAAGCATTAACTTTAATCTTTTTACTTTCCCCTGTCCTCTGCTCCCCTCTGCTTGAAGAGGAGGTAACACTCTCCCAGACCAAACATGTCTCAATAATAGCTTTACTCGTTTGGATCCCTCTGTCATGGAGCCTCCCTACCTTGATAAGCCTCTTTTCACATGTGAAAAAACATGTGTGGCTAGACAAACTAATGGATGTTTCCCATATCATCGCAGCCCTGTAAAAATCATCCATCCATCTTCGTCCGCTTATCCGGTAACGGGTCGCGGGGGTAGCAGCTCCAGCAGGGGACCCCAAACTTCCCTTTCCCGAGCCACATTAACCAACTCCGACTGGGGGATCCCGAGGCGTTCCCAGGCCAGGTTGGAGATATAATCCCTCCACCTAGTCCTGGGTCTTCCCCGAGGCCTCCTCCCAGCTGGACGTGCCTGGAACACCTCCCTAGGGAGGCGCCCAGGGGGCATCCTTACCAGATGCCCGAACCACCTCAACTGGCTCCTTTCGACGCGAAGGAGCAGCGGCTCTACTCCGAGCTCCTCACGGATGACTGAGCTTCTCACCCTATCTCTAAGGGAGACGCCAGCCACCCTCCTGAGGAAACCCATTTCGGCCGCTTGTACCCTGGATCTCGTTCTTTCGGTCATGACCCAGCTTTCATGACCATAGGTGAGGGTAGGAACGAAAACTGACCGGTAGATCGAGAGCTTTGCCTTCTGGCTCAGCTCTCTTTTCGTCACAACGGTGCGATAAATTGAATGTAATACCGCACCCGCTGCGCCGATTCTCCGACCAATCTCCTGCTCCATTGTCCCCTCACTCGCAAACAAGACCCCAAGGTACTTGAACTCCTTCACTTGGGGTAAGGACTCATTCCCTACCTGGAGAAAGCACTCCATCGGTTTCCTGCTGAGAACCATGGCCTCCGATTTAGAGGTGCTGATCCTCATCCCAACCGCTTCACACTCGGCTGCGAACCGATCCAGTGAGTGCTGAAGGTCACAGGCCGATGATGCCATCAGGACCACATCATCCGTAAAAATCATGTATTTTCAAAACTTTTCATGAGCTAAGAAAAGCTTTTCGAAACGTTTTCGTCGCTGTAACAATTTCTGTCAATCCGATGAGAATGATTTATTTAGCTTGACAATTAGGAGGCTTTTCCACCAAGTTACATTTGATTCATTGGACAGCAACAAAATTGCACCTTGACCTATAAATGTGTGTCCTTATCAGAGCCTGACTGATATGGGATTTCTGATACCCATACTGATTTTAGAGGTGAAAGATTCACAGTTTACCAGCTGACTTAATATAGCCTTTTCGTGGATTGTGCACATGTCAGAGATGCATTATATAAAAAGTAAAGGAATAGGAAATATATATAGATGTAATGTCCTATGCATTCATAAATCACGAAATCATGCTTAAAATACTATGTAGTGTGTTCTAAAAACACAAAACGCACACATGCTCCAAATGCCTTCCAGCAGCAGCCTGCCATCTGCTCCTTCAAAATCAAATCACAGGTCCCTGCCACCCGGTCCAGCAGCCCCCTCCCACTGATGCACGCACACACACACACACACACACACACACACACAGCGTCACATACACTGAGAGGCCCCCCACTGAGGCCCTGGCCACCACCGGATAATTAGACCTATAAGCTGGAAGGGAGGGTTAAAGTGCAGCTGTCAGGTGTGTGTGTGTGTGTGTTTGTGCATTCAGGGACGTGCATGTGTGTGTGAGCGTGCTTGCACAATACATCTCTGTCCACTCTCCCTCCTCGATTCAAAGATGCTCTTCAGACTGAATGTTAATTGTAGATCTTGGTTATCATGGCCAGCAGAATCAGCTGCTGCTTTTGAGAGAAACCCCTGTTTTACATCTCAAAGCTGACTTGGCAGGCGGAAAATAAGATTTCCCTACTTTGTATTGTCTAATCCAGTGTTTCTCAAATTGGGGTACTAGTACCCTTAGGGGTACTTTGGAGTACTGCAGGGGGTACATGAGATATTTTTTTATGCATAATTCCTAAAATATTTATACTTTAATAATGAATGAATTTAGTGATGGATTCTAAACATTTGAAATGTAGACTAGCATTTAAGTGTTTTTCAGTTACAAGGTTGTTTAGCCTAAACAGGTGCAGCATTGTACCTCTTTTTATAGGCTTTTATATCTACCCAAAATGTTTTGCACTGTTTAGGGGGTACTTGGCTGAAAAATATTTCAAAGGGGGTACATTATTGAAAAAAGTCTGAGAACCACTCTAATCAATGCATTATTATGTAGAAATAATTTAAGAACTGATTCAAGGGAACTGTAGAAATAGTGACAAAGAGGAGAAGGCCCCTGTGATAAAGCAAAAGTGTAATATTGAATTGGAGAGAGAGACGTTCAAACCTCACCTCTGCACGGCTGGCCAATCATTGCGTGAGGTGGGTATGAATGTCACATTGGCGCTACAGTATCCACTACAGTAGATTATCCTGTGTGAGTACTGAACACCACCAATAAGCTGCAACTGACCTGGCTACACCTTGCTACATCAAGACTGCTATCAGCTCAGAATAGTTGACTGAGAAATGTGTTGGCAAAAGACGGAAGGCGGAAACAGCAGAAGAACAGGGTGAATTGTCCTTCTTATTACCCCGACTATTTATCCCACTGTGCTGACACCCTTCAGTTACATGACCCATGCAAGTTTAGGAAATGTCTTTTTGGACACACTGAGGGGCAGATGTACGTACATTTGCGAATGTAGCGCTATCAGCACCATGGCCAACCCACAGAAAGCGCACGCTGTGATACTTCAGCTTACGTCGTATTTACCAAACCTGCAGTTCATCGGGTAGTCAGCACCTTTCTCTGCCCACTATACCGTAAATTGCGATGTACCAAAGCGTTCAGTACTTGTGCTATGATACGGCTGAGTGCAGACTGCGGTATTCCCACTGCTGATGCAATGACTGTTTGAAATGATCCTGATGCCAATATTTGTAATGTAGCGAGGAGTTTAATAACTGCTGGAATGGAATGTGAACACTAAGTCGGAGATTCAATGTCATCTTTGATTTCTTCCAGTAACTGTAATATTGCATGGCTGCTTAATCTGTAACGCTTAATTATTTTGTGTTCACTCAACTGAAAGTGTGATCCTTGTGGCAAAAATCTTTTCAGCTTGTCTCCTTGGCCTATCTTCGTCTTGCTCGGATTACTGCTGCCATTTCACCAGGAGGCTTATGCGAGGAAACCCGCTTCCAGGTTTACACCTGCTTTTAAGAGGCAGAGAATTTTCATCGCAAAATAGAGGCGCACTTTCACGGGCGGTTTTTGTACATACCGCGGAATACATAATTAGGCGCACTTTTCGCTTCCCCTCTTATCTCTTTATGGGAAACTCCCACTTTCCCCTTGACCCTCCCGTGAATGCATATGCCTGACATGGAAAAGTGCAATTTGCCATTTTCAGTCCCCGTGACAGGCAGTCTGTGCTTATACCTCAGTGCGGCCTGTTTGTACATACCTCACCATGCTTTTAAGTGCACGTTGCGAAACAAATACTCCTGAAGTGGGCGCAAAAGCGTTAGTGCATCTGGCTCTGAGAATTTGAGTCAGGGACAGAACTTATGCGGCATTGATTACTGTATTATGCCAGGATCAGACTACACAATTGTTTTGTTTTTCACGACAGTCACTATGTCAGATTAGACAGACATAGTGCCATAAATTATTGCTGTGTCTTGGCTGGAACAGTGGCAACACTACAAGTATGACACCAACCAGCTTTCTGTCATCAAGATCACGTGCAACTTCATAGGTCGACACTTTGGAGGAACGGCAGCCTCTCAAAAATTCACGAAAATCTTTGTAATGAAGACAGATTCAGCAACTGCATAGCCTATTTCTCGCATAAAATGTTTTCAGAAACCCATTTCGGGGAACTATTTTCGTAAAATAAGAGATAATTTTTCCTTATACCAGGATCAGAGGGGCTGAATTCGTGACATATCAAATCTAAAGTCTGCTCCATCAAGGTAATGTCCATGAACAGATAATGGAGGTCAAACCATTGACTATTTGGTGACATTTCTTGTTACACCAGTGCATTTGCAGAGAACTGGATACAGTCCAGGGTTGTATGTAGCCTTCAGCTCCCTGTGACCCAGACACATAACGGCCAGTCAGCGTGTGGTACTACTATTAAAACATTAGGGATCAATGTGGTACATAGCGATAAGCGGAAATCTAATTTTTAGATGAATAAATACTCAGGGTGGTGTTAGTGAATAATCGATTACATTTGATCTGACATTCACAAAGGCTGAGGACAAAACATTATTTACAGTCTTAAATGCAAAAATTACACATAAAGCATTAAATGCATTTAAATGGAATGTATTATTCCTCAATAAAATGCTATTTCTAATAGTTCCCCAATCTTGAAAAACCCTGCATTAGTTTATTTACTTTAATTTGTTTCCATTATATTTGTTGTAAATGAAAGCATGTTAATGGCTACAATTAAGAAAACAAAATTGGTATTCTGACCCTTTCTTAGTAGTGTACACTTTATACACATTAAATAGCCAAGTGTTCTAAGCAACTATCCTACATGTAGCCATCTGTACAAGCATTTAGTAGATTGAGTTTACATGTCACTGCTATCAGGTCTAACAGTCTGCATAAACATACAGTTTTAGCTGTCGCAAACAATACCCCTGCTGTCCTGTCTGGCTCACCTGATCCTGCAAATCAGTGCCATTAAAAATGTCTGTCTTCTAAAAGGATTTTTGAAAATTAATTACAGTAGATTTTCATTGGCCTTGGAAAAGTAGCAAGAGCGTACTACATACTCATCAGTTAAAGTATTTTTTTTTTTTTCAGAAAAAACGTGGGGATATACCTTAGGTTTCTACTCTGTACTGGCTAAAAGTTTACATAAGTTGAACATGGATTTTCTCTCTCCAAAAACATCTGCCTAAAAATCCTGAAATATGTTTGCCTTTCACGATCCTTTTCACTCAGTGATGTTATCAGGATGACAGCCGGTCTGCCCATTAATCAGGGGCTGGAAACAGACCTGGACCGCTTAGACCGCTGAACTGCTCGTCTCTGAAATCTATAAAGGCCTTTTCAGTACACACAGCAAGCTGAGGAATGAGAGAGGAAGTGGAAATGGAACTCGGCACTGATAATTGGGACAGTACACTCAGATGTAATGACTTTGTTTGTTTACATCTTTGCAGTAGTTAAGTGGGTGTACTGTATCCTCCGTAATACATTGAAGACACAGTTACAGTTAATCTTGAAAGAAATTCATGCTGTTTCAATGACATAAAACAAAATGATGGGTTTAATTAGGTTTTTGATCTCCTTTTCTTTCTTTATCTCTCAGTCTCGTTGATGTTTTTGATGCATACAGTGTGCATAACAGAACTCGCAGGTCTCATACATAACTCCTTGTGTGAAACATTTAAGTACCAAATACAGTAGAAGTACTCATAGCATGGTAAGATAAAAATACTTACTATTAGGGCTGCACGTTATATCGGTTCAGCATTGACATCGCTGTGTTCGCTTGTGCAATATTCACATTGCAGGACGTGCAAGGTAAATGCTAAAAGTTTTTTGCTGCTTGATACACAAAGAAGACTTGCGCAGTTCTCATTTTCCATGACTAATGTTACCGGCCAACCCTTTCCCTTTAAGACAGGCAGCCATGTAGGCAATGTGTGTATGTGACGGGGTTTGTAATGGGAAGTTAGGCTCTCTGCTATGTGTATGTAGAGAAGTACCGTAAGCGGCATGTGTTACAGACACAGTGAAGCTACAGTAGTCATTGTTTAGTGTTACAACGTTCTCACGTTGTCTCCCGACTATTCTTCACCGCAGAGTTGCCAGACTAAAAGCTACCAGCCAGGCTAAAGCTAATTGAGTTAGCCTAAAGAAACAGGAGGTCTGTCCCAACTATGGTTCGGAGCCGGAAAACACCGAAGTTGGAAACATAACACTAATCTACAAGACAAGTCTGTGTCTGATATAATGTGATTGACACCGATTTAAGGGTTCCTGGAGTGCAGATGCTCTTCCCTACAAAATCACCCCAGTAATTCTAGAATGATTTATTATAAATTATAAAATTCCAGTATTTTTTATATCACAATATATATTGCAGGAAAAAAGAATATTGCAATGTCAGTTTTTTTCAATATCGTGCAGGCCTACTTACTAGAGTGAAATCAGCCCCAGAGGAAGAGCAAATCTTGGATTACCAACATGTCAGAAAGATAACAGCCAGCTAGTTCATGGTGCATAGTTTGCTGGGTTTTGGGGGCATACACGGGAGGGAGGTGGCTGTTGGTTAGCGTGACACTGATGCACTGTGGCATGATTTCACATGACATGCTTCTAATGATGATGGCCTCCTGGCCCCAATACTCTAAATCAACCCTTGTCTTACAGTATTGACAGTACATGTGTTAACAGGGATGTGCTGCTTTGCTGTCTTGTGCCAAAAGTTAAAGGGTTTACATTCATTAAGGTGTCCGAATTTTGCCCACCCCTTTATTGTATTAATCGGGATGATGTCTTGTCATTTGCAGGACGGTGAAACATGCTGGCAGTTACAGATTAGTAAAACTGTCTCCCTCTTTGACTAGCTAGGGTCACATAAGGGTTCCATCTGACTGTCAGGCATGGGCCAAATCTGGATTAAACACCACCATTCAGGTCAACAGCCATGAAATTTGCATGCCCACCTATTGTTCTGTGCTGTCATTAGCATACAGCACCATCTGACACCAGTGCAATGACTCCGTCCAACCAGGAATATTCTCGCCTAGGTTCAGTGATATGCTGTTGTTTTTATGCTGAATTCCTAGTAGTAGTAGTAGTTGTAGTAGTAGTAGTGTCTAAATTAACTTTTTGAACCTCCATAGTCATAGACTAAATCAGTGCAAGTCAAAAAGATGAAGCCTTGGTGTAACATTTTCGCTGTCTGGGCTTTGGAGATAAAACCCTACAAATCCAGAACCCCTCTTTCTTGTGTCTTGTCCTAGCAGGTGGCTCACACACACACACACACACACACACACACACACACACACACACACACTTCATTCATTGTATTTATAAAGCAGAAGTGCCTGACCTAGGTTTCACAAGTGCTGGCATGATACCCTGCATTGACGAACAGGAAAACAAAAAGCCGGCAGACGACAGAGAGCGGGGGTGTCAGCGGGGGCACGCGGCTGTCCGCCGAGCAAAACGTGTGGCGGCCACAGACAGGGAGGGCATCCATTGTGTGCTGTGTGATCTCAACTACTTGTTTTGTTTTGTTTGTCCCAGCCTGGCCCTCATCCATTCTTTGCAGTAGGCCTTTCACTCTGCCAACAAGAGAGTTGACATCATGATATTCAAACCCCAGCCCACACACTATTGTTTGTCTACTTGAGTTTAATCATTCAAGCAAGGGCACATTGCCTCAGCAAGTTTTGGCAGATTGATGTGATGAATGTTTTTGTACAGGGCAGATCAGGAGCTGTGTGTCTAAGTGATCCTGACAACTGTAACACGTCTCTGATACTGATGGTGGAGTTTCATGTGCACATCAAACAGTGTCTGTCCTTTCAGTTGTCTTGGGGTGTAAGTCCTGAGTTAGATGTTGATGTTTATGTTGGACAGTTTTTATTCTTTTATATTATTATTTATTTATTTGAATTGTGCAAACATTAAATGCTACTAATAATGTGGGTCTTTGGAGACTTCTGCTACTAACTACAATATTATATTCTCACCATTTATTGCCTAGCAGCCACTTTAAGTGCAATAATATTTTGGTTTGTAATTGGAGAATTATGTTAATTGGCAACAAAACCCAACATGTTATGCATCTTTTGTGGATCTCTCAGCACCTCAGCAAATCTGCAATCTCACTTTCTAAATGAGCAGGGTATCTACTGAGGCTCATTTGGGCTAAACGTTGTTTGTGCATGTTTTTCTTTGTACTTCCACTCCCTTTCTTCATTCCTACTTGCACAGCTCCATTTGAGTATAACATGCTCAGCACTTGAGTACATTCAGACAGCCTGAGGTTATGTACAGTAATGTCTCTCTTTCTGTGTGTGAATATGACTTGGAGGAGAGAGAGACAGACAGCTGTAAAATGTGTGAGCCAGTGGCTGATGTGAGGCGGCTGCAAATTGGTTAAAAATTTAGGGAAACTGGCAATTTGAAGTTGTGCTTCTTTTGTTCTGAAGTGCTTTTGCCCTCAGTATCTCTAGATGAAGTGTCCCTCATGAATTAATAAAATCCTGTTCATGAAAACCCCAGGGAAACATGCTTGTTTATGATGTTTCTTCTTCAGTGCCTTCACTGACCAGTACTTTGTTGGTTCTTTTACATGTGGTTGCTGTTGAATGTTAAAAAGCAACTTGAATTTGAAGTATTTTACTACCTAATGTTTAATGCAGCTAATGTAGTGAATCCAGAGCAGCAAGTTAATGATGTGCTTAAATTTCTCATTGCTCATTTTTGTGCCTCCGCCTTGTCTTGGCTGTTACACGTGCCTGAGATTTACTGCTCTAATCCAGAGGAATTAAACTGTCTCGGGAAGCGGCCTCTGTCTGTTAGTAAGAGTTCAAACAGAGTTAATAATCTGGTTGGCTTTAGCTTAAGCATCGCCCTGGCAAAACTTATTAGGTATTTGGGTATCTGCATGTTCTCAAGTAAGTAACAGTTTAAGTGAGAGGTAAAGCTTGTGTAAAGAATGCTAGTTTACCTTGAAATGTTCTTTTCCTTTGTTATGACAGCAGAAGTGCTGTGTATGCTGACCTTCCCAAAAGCAAGAGGCAGAGATTTCCATCTTTCTTTCTCTTTTTTTTCCTGTTTTTCTTTCAGGACTCCACCTATCTTATTTGCCTCTTGCTCATTTGGCTCAGGGTGAGGAGCAGCAATGAGGGGTTGGGACATAAATAGGGTTGATGGTACCGAATGATTACTGTGATCACTGTCCTGTCAGCCATCACAAGGAGAGCCTTTACTTTCTTGTGTGTGTCTTGTTGAGCCATTTACGGCCTCTCCACTGCCCTAAATTCTTACCACATGTTGTTGTGTGACATTTGTTTTTTGGAACAAAGCCCTTACTTAAGAGCAAGATCATTTCCAATTTTCACCCCCTAAAAATCTAGTGCAGTGCATTGATACTGTATATGTTGTGAATATATTTGGATAATATAGGTTTTGTTTTTATGCCTTAAAAATGTGTTAAAACCCTTGGTTATTCATGGATTTGCAACCTTGACAGTGTACAGTAGAAGCCAATTGCCCATTTTTTGTTTTTATTTGTAAGTATCTTGAAACCTTGTTTTCTTCCAACTCACATCGTTTTTTGGGGGGTATCCTTATGTTCAATACACAGATTCCTTTTGATACTTTCATATGCACACACACTTGAAGCCCTTGGCCTGGATTTCCTCTGTTACCAAGCTTAGCAGGGCAGAAAGTACAGCAGGCAAGACTGAGGACATAGACTGATGGTAAGAGTAAGAGAAGGTCAGACATACGAGAGGAGGGGGGTTGTCTCATCTCAGAGGGCAAACTTCAGTTTAGCCTCAAGACACGTCACCCAGCCAATCCAGAACACTGCAAACAGTTCACTTCACTGATTGGCCAAGACAAGGCCTAGCAGGACAGTGCTGGCGATGGAGTGCCATTGGCTGTTTGGTGGTTGACAAGAGCAAGGAGAAACATGGACAATCCAGTCTGACATTCATACACTCCTTTACTTCTTTGCTCCAAATAATCTGCTGCAGATATTTTGTTATGTTTAAGGAAAACCCTTATACTTTGGCTTTATAAAATTTTATCCAACATACACAATTCTATGAGGTCCAGGCTACACAAAGTGTGAATGTGTGAATGTGACTGGTGATTAGCTGATGCCAATCAATTGTGTGCGCCTTATTGTACCTGTAACTACACATTACGTTACTAACATTAATGTCACGATGCACTGACCCACTCTCTACATCACTGCACCTAACTGAAAAGTTAGACCTCTGGAGGTCAGCAAAAACAAGATTTTCAGTTTCTGTTCAGTTGTGCTTTAAGCAATGCTTTGTTCTTTCCTATACTGATTTTTATTTTGCCTTAACACATGTTATTCCTGGTAAATAGCGGTACTATACTGTATATGAAGTGTTACGTTAATGTAATATATTCTTCACCGATAAAACTTTCATTCTTATCCCACATACTTTACCTTATAAGTTCAGAAAATAATAAGCGAATGTCAAAAACAACAAAAACACATTTGTTTAAAGAATTTATTCTGTATTCATTTTAGACAGAAAACACTTTTTAACACAACACAGTTTAACAGACTATCATTTAACAAATTTCTCAACCTCGTGACCTCCTTTAATTCTTGCCTTTTTAAACCTGATAGAGGCACCATTTGTCTCCATTTCCCTGCATTCCCCTGGGCATCACAGGCTAGCTGAAAAGTACTTTATCATAGGCCACAGCAGTGCTAGCCTTGCAGAGAGAGGTGTGTGTAGAGGTGAAAGTAAATGAGAATACAGCCAGGGGCCTTCTCGACAAAGCAATATAATTTTGCAGTTCCTTTTCTTCTCAATAAGCCTGTTGCCTAAGGTGGTGCTGTCACAAGCATGTCCTGGGGCAACAGCAAGATGACTGGGCCTGTAAGAGCATGGATTCAAATTGGAATTCAAATAAATGGGTGCGCTATGTTTTGTTACGTGCAGAAGTAAAAATGCAGAGCCTTGTTTGTAGTCGTCTAACAGTGTCACGACTTAAAGCAAAAGTTGGACATTTATGGGGGCGCTTATTTTCTTTCTGATGGAGAGTTGGATAAGAAGATTGATACCACTCTCATATGTGGCCCTTAACTATAAAGCTGCAACCAGGAGATGGTTAGCGTAGCACAAAGACTGGAAACATTAGGTGGAAACTAGCTAGCCTGAATCTGCCTAACTGTTACAAAATCTGCCTACCTGCACCCCCGAAGCTCACTAAGTATCACGTTATATCTCGATTGTTTAATCCATTAAAAAAGGGAGCGTAAAAACTGCAATTCAACATGTTATAGGGGGTTATTTTTTGTCCCTAAGCTGTTGCCAGGCAACCAGGGAAGATTCTAGGAAGTTAAAGTGCCTGGCCAAGAAATAGCCTCGTATATTCTTATATACAGTCTATGCATATAACCCCCTGTAAAATGGATAATTGTCGTTTTTACACTTAATGTTTTGTCTGGATTAAGCGAACAATAGATAACATGTTAACTAGTGAACTTCAGAGATACAGGTAGGCAGATCTTTTAACAGTTGGACAGAGCCAGGCTAGCTGTTTTAACCTTGTTTCCAGTCTTTGTGCTAAGCTAATCTAAACTCAGCTAACTGGCTGCTGGTTGTAGTGCTTTATTTAACAGACAAATATGAGAATAGTATACATCTTCACATCTAAATCTTTGCCAGAAAGCAAATAAGCGTATTTTTCAAAATGTTGAACTATTCCCTTGAACTGTCGTCTGACTGCAGATGTCACCACGGTCAGTGGTTTCCCTGCCAGGGGACAGTGCTCACTTCAGCAGTCCTCTGTGTGGCTGTCTCACATTGTCCTCAAACAAATGACCAGCATGCTCCATGCCAACACAGCCCGCTGAGTGGATGGAAAAACCAGGAAAGTGTTAACATTGATCATGTCTGCACACCAGAGGAAGCAGTGTGTCGATTAAGGTTAGAGATCAATGAGAAATATTATCTAATATCAGCTTGTAATAGTCTCTCACTATCATAGCTTGCACAACACCAGAGTCCATTTTTGACACATATATCGGACTATCCCTGTGGGCTGTTGCTATGGTGATTCTAACACCTGTGCCCTGACTGTTTGGCGTGGCGATCAGCTGCCAAGTTCCAGAGTGAGAGCTCCTCGAAAGAATGGCATTCACTCCAGCTATGTCAAACCTTTGATAATGTGCCACAGCTCAGTATGGACACATATTACATAGACACTTCTCTTCTACTTTCACTGATTCTTTTTATTTGTTGCCATGTAACGAGGTCATCATTTTGCCTCAAAAATTAGACAAAAGGGGCATATGAGGGCCATGAAATACCGATATTGATTATTTATGAGCATGTCATGGATACTGCATCCTGTTTCATTTTTAATCGATGTTGTGTGAATGTAGGACATGCAGAAGTGTCATGTGAAGTGTCTTATTTATTGTTAATGAATGTGTAACTCAGGCCTACTGTAATGATGTCTCACTCCTACTCCGTTTCTGTCTCTTTTTCTCTCAGCCTCCAACTCTTCTTTAAACTGTGGAGATTGTGTGTGCTCTGTAGTCATTTAGCTTTTCCGGACCACCAGTTCTTCTGATACCCATCACACACACACACACACACACACACACACACACACACACACACACACACACACACACACACACACACACACACACACACACACACACACTCACACTCACTCACTCTGTTTCCCCCACTGTGTCAGCCCCCAATCTCCCCTAGAGGATCCATCTGCCCACAATCTTATGCCATCTCATGCTCCTCCTCCTAACTCTTGTTTCAAGTGTGTGTACAGTACAGTACATATGCCTGGCAGTGTGTGGGTGCATTTATGGTGGGGGGTGGGATAATGAACAGATATTTTCCTCCTTTGTCTTCCTACTTGTCCACCTACAGCAACAGAGGGATAATCTGCTGTGTGTGGGCACAACTCACTATAGTTTAAGTAAATCCTGTTTCTGTCTCCAGGGGTGGCTGGTGGGTGTAAAAGGAAAAGTGCTCTGAGCTGCAGAGAAAATTACGTTTACAGTGTGAGAAAGAATAGAAAAAGCAAGACAAATTATCCTGCGACACAAAAGCCAACTGTACAGTACTGCTTTCCTATGACTCTGCATTTACTCTGCAGTATTCTGGATGTCAGGGTGTTTTGACCTCATCCTGTTGTTGTGCTCTGTCTCTTTGTGCTGTGCTGTTCACTCAAACACATACAGAGTCACAAACTCACAACCTCACCGTACCACATCACACTGACCAATTTCAATGAGCACAAAGTGAAACAATTATTTCCCATCCAAAAATACAGTGGTCACACGTGTACAGCTAAATATGTTGAGTAGAGTGAGTGAGTAGAACCATGTAAACTAATGCAGAATCATGTGATGGTAGGAACACTGGTGAACCAAACTCCATCATCCATATCTTAGGAAAAAAAAGATAACTGTCACTGTATTTGTTCACAAATGATTAACTATGAAATAAATGAAGGGTTTTTGGGAAGCCACTTCCTTTAGTAGTCACAATAACTGAATGCACCCTTAAGTAGTGGTAAAAAGTTACTAATTTACTACTAAGTACTGTACCAATGTACAGTACTTGCACTGTGCTTGTATATAGTCGCTGTCGGGTTGTATGGACCTTGTATGTCCTTATCCGAAACAGTTACTTTTCAGGAAATGAAAAAAGGCGAATTTGAAAACATTTTATTGAGCTATTTACCTCAGACCAAATTGCCTCGTCACGGTTTACCTTCAGTTCTGCTGTGTGCAGCCCTTCAAAGATGGAGGTGGGGTGGAGTTATGAGTTTTGCTGACAGTTTGAGGATCCAGTGGAGTTACAAGATTTTAGTCACAGGCTCATTTTAATACTTTTCATTGGTTAAATATTTGTACAACCCACAGACATATGTAAAGGGTGACCAATTGCATTGATTTATGAAAAAAAATAAAAATTATGAAATATGGAGATACAAAGCTACTACAGAAGCCCTAAGAAGCCAGTAAGAAGGCTTTTTAAGGCAAATTTCTTGTTCTTCTTTTTTTTCATCTGTGAAAACAGGTGAAAATACTCCACAAACTGCCACCTCTGAATATCAAAACAAGTAAATGAGTAGTATACCCTTCTAAATGCTCTTCATCTGTTTCATCTCTCCTTTGTTCTTTCTTACCCTTCTTCCTCCAGATTATCTGCCTGCAGGACTTCTTCGGGGATGATGATGTGTTTATAGCGTGCGGCCCGGAGAAGCACCGCTATGCTCAGGACGACTTTGTTTTGGATCACAGTGGTAAGGCTTCCACAGCCTTTATTACTGGTAGGCTTGACTAATACTAACCAAACGTGTGTGTGTGTGTGTGTGTGTGTGTGTGTGTGTGTGTGTGTGTGTGTGTGTGTGTGTGTGGGTATACTGTCCTGTGCATTACATAGAGTGTATTATACACATCCTCTGTTGGGTATCACCCCTCCATCAGGTAGAAAAAACACTGAAAGTTCGATAGCACACAGGCAGGATATGACCTCTTTAAACCAGCAGATCCATTCAATGTCAAAGCTATGTAGAACTTTAACCAACACTGGACAATCTCTCAGGAAGGAAAAAGGAGTTTATTATAGTAACAGTCCAAAGTATTGACATCCTGTTTCATTTTTTTGTTGTTTTGTCAGGTTAGCTAACAACAGGGAGGCATGTCCTCCTTAGAACGGTTACTGAGGATCAGTGATGTTGCATTGGTTGTATTCAGAGCTAGTTCGGAGCTCTCGTCCCACTTGCACTCCGATGCTCCACTTTTAAGAATTAGGTCTTTGAAGGAACAAAAAAGGCACACTGTAACTCTCTGCTGAAGGTACAGTAGCTGCTCTTCGTTTTGCAAAATGGGTCCAGTACACACTTCTGTTAAAACAAGGGAAGAAAAAATACGTGAAAAATGGCTTGCGCAAATAGATAATGCAGAAAGGCACACAAATGAATAAAAATAAGAAGAAATTAAAACTGATAGCTTCTTTTCTCAGCATAAGCCCTTTTTAATTAGAGATTAATATCCTCACTTCAGGGGTTGTGCTAAAAGAAGATTTGGTTTGTTGGGGTTTCATATGTACACCATACAAGGAAGTGTATCATATTGAGAGCCCCTTTCAATCAGTCTGTAAAATATATATCTGGTGATAAATCGCATGGGGAACACATCGAAATGCACTGTGGTGTGGTTTTGTGGGCGTGTTTTTTTTCATGTGTGTGTCATTACATTATAGCTTTCACCGCTCCAAACTTCATTAACACAACCCTGACAAGTTTACCACATGGCTTCACAACATCTGCTCTTCTACTGCACACAGCTACACAAACCAGATGTGGCATGCAGCAAACACAATAAAAACAAAAGCTTGTAATTTTCTTTTCATGTGTTCATGGTGTGCAGTGATCATTTAAGCCTAATTGTTATATTCCAGAGGAAAACACAAGCTGTTGTACCAGTAATTGCTTTACTCTGGCAATAAAAGACATCAGTGATTTGTACCAAATCTTGTTGTGAGAATCTATTTTATATTTTTAACACATAAATAATGACTGTAAATGCAATTTTGTTCTGCTAACTTGTCTAAACAATGTACAGTAGGTGTTTAGGTGTAGTGGGGCTCTTTATCAGACAGGATCATCCTTAGATCAGTTACATATCAGTTGAAATTCCACATTATCAACAAATGAATGTCAATTAGAGTTATGTAATGGTAATCACAATAAATGTAATGTAAAAGTAATTATCAGAGCTGACTGGCCTTATATAGCCCATATGTGTTTTATTTTTCTAGCCAGTTCTAGGCTACATCACATTTTTGTTAGGTCAAAATTAGGGCTTAGTATCAAACCTCTTTTTTTGGTACTGGCATTTTCTAGTATTAAATTGTCTAATTTTGAAAGTTGCCTGGTCATACATATGTACTATTATTTAGTTATTCTTTAATCAGATAGTTATCCATTTGAATATTTTCTTGTACAGCTGCTTGGTTTAGACAACATTTAACATTGCAGAAGTTTAGCTTCTTTTTGTAAAAATGATATCCAAGTATAGTTTTCGTATCAGTATACAAAAGCCAGGTACCAGCAGGATACAGTATCCAAAAAAAGTATTGCTTTGTGAAATCATGCATCAATAACATTTCCAGGGTCATATCCCTGGTACAGCAGCTTGTTGGGCATAAGTCTGCCACATTAACTCTGACTGAGAAGAAATAACAGGCTTGTTTATAGGGAAAGGTTAATATATGCGGTAGTGACCCTGAGCGCGTTGTCTCCCCCAGAATGCAGAGTGCTAAAGACGTCGCACTGCCGCCCTGCTACTCCGAACAGGACAGCTAAAAGCCCTGGACCTTCACGACGCAGCAAGTCCCCTGGTGCAGGTGAGACACATGACTGTGCAAACATAGAACCTGTCTGTATTAGCCCTGTTAAATTAAGAGATATCCCTGCATAGAACATACTAACTCGTAAGTACACAATCTGAAATGTCAAATCTTGCAAATTATTACATTATATGTGTAAAAGTATGTTTCAGCAATCTAAAAACAAAATCCCTTTTATCTGATGCCAAAGTAACACTGTAAGGTCATTTCTGGTTGACAGGTTGAGTAATAGTTTTTTTATTTCGCAGCCTCATTCTGAACCCTCAGTTGTGACAGAATGACTTAGCAATTTGTATGGTGCATTGAGAGATGGTGACATTCTGCTGAGTAAGTAGTGTTCTACAAGCCATTACGTCAGTTTAAAGGAGAGGTATTTGACTGGTTGCCAGTTTGGAGTGGCTGCCGTCTTAGTTTAGCCTTGGAAGTTTAAACACTTTCAAAGTCTATTCTAATGTGATTATATCTAATCATATATCTACCTTAGTAGATTAGTATTTTTTATTTTGTTGTTTTTGCCTTTGACACTGCAGCAAGGCAACCGGTCCACCTCTCCACCAGTCAGTCTCCAATCAAATCCCCAGGTGAGGCTCGTGATGGTGTCACACACAGTTTGCTTTGTCAAACACCTGCCATATCAATTTACTCTGCTAATCAGGGTAAAGTTACTGAGTAAAACAAGCTTCTCACAGCTTCCGGGTTCTCTTGTTCCATTGTGAGTACAGTCTAACTCTGGTTGCCACTAAAACATTGTCAGTCAATGGGTCGGTTGGTCTGTCAGTCCAACACGTGAAATATCTTGAAAACTTAATTGCACATTTTTGCTGAGACACATAGTCCCCAGATGTTAGTTAACCAGACTTTCTTTTTGTAGCCCTACGCTTCAGCTGTCTAACAGTTCTTCTTGATAGGAAACCTCTAAAACTAATGACGAATGAAGTGCAATTTGAGATTAATATCAACATTAAATACTTAAATATGCCATGTTTACAAACTAGATGTTAGCATGTCAACTTGTTAGTCACCTTGATGTCACCTTGCTAACATGCTAAATGTTACATGCTAATTTGAAACATCCTATACTAAACATTTGCTTGTTAACACGCTAACTCCAGGCACAGCATATTAATTGGTCAAAGTTGTTCATATGATGACGTTCAGAATGTAATTATGAGTAGCCAAATGGGGAAAACCTTTTGCCTCAGCCTTCCCCTTGTAAATTGAAGTCAGAGGTAGGCTAACAGGAGTTTTTGAGTTTTTTCCCCTTGCTGTAAGGAACTGTCACCAAAGAATCAATTACTGGCAGTTACATCTAAATCATCCCCACAAATATGCGTCTATTTGTGTCTTTGCCCTTTGTATGTAATTGTGCCTGCCGGATTCCGGTCTAGGCGTGAACATGACATAAGAATAGTCCATCAATTGATTATGTTTTCTGGTATTTGTGCCAGTTTTTGTCTTGCCTGTCCGTGTGGTTGAAGGTGAAGTACAGTGTGAACCACAAACTCTTAAAGATCTCAATTCCTTCATTATATAATAACCTTTTCTTTTGGCTTTATTTCCTTCTTTCTTTCTCTCACTCCCTCTGGCCCAGACTAGACTTCTGGATGCCATGTATTATACACATCTATCTAATTTAAAAAGCCAGCTGCTGGAGAATCCACTGATTCAAAGCCATGAACTGATTAGACTCACTCTTCAGCTGTGTTAATTAAATCCTGTTCTCACTGAACAGTTAAATCACATGGCTCTTTATCTGTAGCAACTGAGGTGCTCAAAAGTTAAACTGTACTTTTAAAACATGAAAAGCTAATGCCATGTTTGAGATTTCCTTATAGGAATAGTGCTTCAAAAGCTCCTTTTACAAAAACAAAATAAATACCCAGAGGAAAGTTAAGTGAGGAAAAAAACTCTCTTAATCATTGTACAATGAAACAAAAACTCTGAAACAGTACATTAAAGACTCGGAGCTCAGCTGCGTTTTTGCAGATGAAGAGACTTTGAGTTAAAGGTCCCATATTGTAAAAAGTAAGATACATGTCATCTTTTTTTTCTTTTTTTTTTTTTAAAGCAGGTCGAGGTGTTATATCATAACGCTCAATCCACAGAGAAATACACACCGCTCAGAAAACGCCTTTAAGTGAGCCATCAGGACTTCCAGACAATTTTTAAATTAGACTAAAATTTATATAGGTAGAAAGTGCTGCTACATTGCTGTTACAGTCATGCCCCGGCTGCAATGAATTTGCACAGATGCGGAAGACCCGGAAATGCTGACCAGTCAGAGCACACTGGGTTTTTTTTTCTGGAGGGGGGCTTAAAGAGACAGGCGCTAAAATAGAGCGTTTTCTGACAGAGGATGAATACAGATATATTTAGACGGACAGTATGAGAATTTTTTTTTATTTTAAATTAAAGCATGTAAACATGTTCTAGTAGAAACCCAAAATACAAGTATGAACCTGAAAATGAGCATAATATGGGACCTTTAAAGTTTGACGCATTATGTCTCTGTATTTGTGCCAGAAACCAAGCGAGAGGGAGGCAGAAATAGGTTCTTCTTGAGAGAATGAATCACTCAAACAATAAAAGCTCTCATCCCCTGTGCTTCTTGTGTTTTACACTAAAGTATATTATGGATATGTGTTACATAGTAGTACAGAGAAAGATAAGATAAAATACAACTTTATTACTGCCGAAAGAAATTCTTGTGCCATAGATTGCTCAAAGATTGCAACAACATACATACAGAATATACATACATGCATGAGAATAAAAACAATAACAATAGAGTAAGTAATAGAGTACATGTAAATTGTATAAGAAGTTATGTTAACACCAGTGCCTAACAGATAATGGATACTGGATAATTTACTAAATAAGTAAGCTAAAAAATGAAAGTAATATGTTGCATGATATTGAAAATATTGGCAGTGATATTGAAAAAGTAATAAAAGTAATATTGGATTAATATTAATATTATTATGTTAAGTTCATTAATATTTGGATATTTATATCAAACTGAACCATATCATTTGAGGCATACATTCTTGTCCCATGTATAATCATATTCATTCAGTTTAACAATTGGCAAGAAAAGTAACAGCAGTTTAGACTTATAGATGTAGCCTGCTGATGTGCGCCATCTACAGGCAATGAAAGTAATACCGTAGATTTCGCAGGTGTGACACTGTAAGCAGTGAGTGTTAGAACTGCAGGGTTTTCTTGTCTGTAGCTGCTGATAGTTTTTATGTGGACGTGATGTGTTTGTTTTGTAGGTTATTATCGTAGTTTTTCAGTTTAACAGATGGAAAAAATGGCAAATGTGAAACAGCAAGAACACAAAAGAAACCAGCAGCTTTTAAAAAGAAAATTCAGTTGTAACACCAGTTGCCTGCAGGCGGCACAAGCTCCCCCTTGTGGAGAATCTGCAACCTGCTAAACATGAATGTGTGAGTCTGTGAGTAAGTTACAGCCAGTTCCCTTAGGTGCTTCACATCTAACGAAAACACTACCCTTTAGGATTTTCTTCTGCTAGTAGTCTCTCCTGAATACATTGTTGAAGATTACATAGAAATACCATAGGCTACCTGGTATCGGAAAGAAAGGCACATTCAAACAAGCTGAGTCACTGGCAAGCAGTTTTATGCAAACACACATTTGTGTATACTGTACAAACCACGTAAAGATAACAATTGTACAATTGTACTCACAATCATAATGACTCTTTCCCCTGCCGTTGTTTGTCTCATTCCTGTTTGTCTCCACACAGTAAACGGTGTCTCAGGCAGCCAGATCTCAACTCCAAAGTCCACCAAGTCCTCCACTCCATCTCCCACCAGCCCCCGACCCATCCCGTGTTTTAAGGTAAGACGGTATAACATTTCCATGTGTGTCCGCACGGCACATACTGTGTATAGACACCCATAACAGCTGCACTCAAACATATTATCTGTACAGTACAGTATATGGTTTTTAAAGCATATTACTGTAGGCAAGCAGGATTGGTAATCCATCACATACACATGACGGAGCAAAATAAATATTTAACAGACACGAACAGAGACTTTGAAATTGCTAAGAACTACTGATATACAGTAAACTGTAATGAATTGGGCACCATTTGTATGTTTTCATTTCTTATTGCAGTTAACCTCACCTGCATCCACATAAAGCCTATATTAAGACAACAAAAGGCCTGACTTGACCTTGTTTATGGTTATGTTTGCTAGCTTACAGTCTTCTTTCCTTGCATCTTTTCTTGGCGCATTACTGCCACCTCTGTCAGTGGAATGGTGTAAAATTCTGGGCAGGAATGTGTGTTGAGTCACCTGTGTGCTTTTG
This sequence comes from Sander lucioperca, assembly GCF_008315115.2. Taxonomy (NCBI): domain Eukaryota; kingdom Metazoa; phylum Chordata; class Actinopteri; order Perciformes; family Percidae; genus Sander; species Sander lucioperca. The sequence continues at coordinate 34,213,993 of NC_050176.1, forward strand.
CACACGTGGGAGATATGAACAAAATGGGTACCCACTCATCAAACACCAGTCCATACTGCTACTAGTGGTCAAAAACTCCACAGGTTACCTTTTAAGGTTACATGGTTGGCCATCAGTTAGCATTTTTCCATCTTAAAAACCTTTACTGGCCATAGCTGCGATGACTCACTTGGTAAAGTGCAGGTCTGCTGCCTCAGAATGTATTGAGTTAGTGTCATAAATGACTGCATCTTATCATGAATTACATGCTTGTATGTAAATGGTAAAATAACTCATCAAGTGACTGACTTGTATGACCTACAGTTCTATGTAAAGCTCATGTTGCCCATGCTTCAGCTCTATGATGCATTTTTGGTAGAGTTAGAGATATTAATCTGATTTATTGCTGGATTCTTCTGTAAGCTGTGTGTTAGTCCCAAACTTCAGAGTTTTCTAACTGCTGTAGCCAGCTGGCAACCATCATCCAGAGTCCCACTATTCCTCTCTAAGCCCAGTCAAAGACTTATCCATCCACATTCATTTGGCAGGATAATAGATTTTTATGATTTACTGACGGCTTTAAAATTCACTGGCAAAGAGGCAAAGTAGAGTAACACTTTTTGAAAAAATTAAATGAGACACAAGGCACAAGGATGTCAGTGACATGGTTGCTCACTCTGAAAGTGGTCAGTCAAACTAAAGCCCCCTAAAGAAGTTATTTATTAGAGAAAAAAAGCTTTTTTATGTATCCAGTTGTAAAGAGACCTTGACAGTTTCTTTTCTGCTTTGGTCTAGAGGGCTACCCTTTTAGACTAAATAATAGATCCTTACTGTATGTAAGGTAATGTGCATTATGGTGCAGAAAGGTACATAACACGACTGTACATAATGGAAAAAATCACTAGTCTTATTTTAATGCTGCATTTATGGCTGACATTTCAAAAATATAACCATAAGATGTTGAAATTGCCACTGCTGTGCTCTTCAGAAATGACGCTCTTAAGAAATGAATCATTCATTTGGAGCCATAACGGTTTTATGTGCAGTGATGAGAAGTAGATAATGGAGGAGGTGATCTATTTCAGTACATTTTGAAGGGCAAGCTTAATTTAGACCTTGTTCACTATTTAAATAATAAATAAATCTATAAATGCTTTTTAGAACATCTCACCAGTATAGCCACAGGTAGTTTTTGTAGTTGTATTTATATGAATGGACAATAATTGATCATGAAAAATGGTTAGCTTGCTAAATTACATGTTGTGAGTATAATGTTCGTTAATTAGTCTTATTTTGATGTCATCTGAAACATTTTGATGCTACAAATTGCCATCAGTCAGAGCCACAAAAAATATGACCCATTAATAATAAACCGTCTCTGTTTTATCCATGTCCACAAGTTTTGTGGGCGCTTTTAAAGCCTAAGGTTGCCATAGTGATTTGTCTATGGGTTTAGTCGTGGGCGCTCATCTCTATTTTTGTTTCTTTTTGCATCCTACAGATCCCTCCGTCACATCACATCTCGTCCTCAAATGTGAATGGCTCGGTGAACAACCACCAGGAGCAAACTAACCAACTGAGTCCAGAGGGTACGTCCTCTCCTCTCCTCTCCTCTCCTCTCCTCTCTTCTCCTCTCCTCTCCTCTCCTCTCCTCTCTTCTCCTCTCCTCTCCTCTCCTCTCTGTTAACTGAGTCATTCACATGGTCTGCCAACTAAGACACTATTGCATGGATTCCCTCCCCCTCTAACATGTACGGTAGAGATGACATTGACTATAACATTAAATAGATTCTTTTCCCATCAGGGCACATTTCACAGTTTTGCTAACCCAAAAAAATGTGCAAAGAGTAGGCCTTGTGTGTTTGATAAGAGTGAAATATCCCAGTGCGGTGTGAGCAGATACTTATCTAAATGATTTTAGGGCCTCTGTGTGTGTGTGTCTGTGTCTGTGTATGTGTGTGTGTGTGTGTCTGTGTGTATGCTGACATATTATTGCTGCTCAGTTCACTAATTGCCACAGGAGGACTTGTACAGATTGCTGTGCGTCTTGGTGTTGTTTTGTTGCACAGCATGTGGTCTCTTGATTCAGTCTGAGAACTGGTTGAGTTTCTGCCTGAACTCTCTTAGTTTAAATAGCAAGGCTTATCTGTTGCCTGTTTTAACCCCTGTCTCTCTTCAGCAGTTAATGGTAACCGCTACCTGCCTGCCTCCCCCATCTTGGAAAAATACAAGGTTGGCAAGGTCATCGGAGATGGCAACTTCGCTGTAGTCAAAGAGTGTGTGGAGAGGTGGGTGAAGCACATTCAGTCACGCTACAAATGTTTAATGCACAGTTGGCAGCCGTCTGCAGTGATCGCACTGCAGGGTGCTGTGTTGTGCAGCTTAATAGGAAGTGCATCATGGGAGATAACTGCTCCATCAGGATTTTCAAGTCCTGATGACAGGCATTGTGGAGACGGAAATATCCCATGGATTAAACAAAGCGGTGAATTCACTTCATTAGCCTTTTAATCTCTGAGTCAACACACACTGCCCTGGCAGACAGGGGAGATGATGATGAGAGGACTGTCAAGTGTGTGTGTTCTCATAATCTAATGCACCTTCCTGGAAAGTATTTAAAGGTTACCTGTATCTTGGAAACAAACGTGTTATGTTTACAATATGTATCTCTTACCAAAATGCATTGTGTGTTTCCTTGAGGCCTAAGAAACATGTTGAACTCATTGCCTTACGCAGAAAAACATTTACAAAGCCAATTTTCTGAATGTGACCATAATTATCCAAGGTCCACTTACTAGCTCTCTGAGCTTTCAGTCAAATCTTGTGGTCTTGAATAAAGACTGTGAGATGTAGTTGAAAATTATACTGTTTTCGAAAGTGAAGAATGAAACTCTATGCTCAGATGTGTAGATTATTTTTAAACCTGCATTGTTCATGTTTATTACGTCCATCCATATGTCAGATTACATCGGCTAACAAGTCTTCTTCCCCATCTTTTGCTGGTGCATTGCTACATTTCTTTATCAGTGGAATAGTACGAAACCGTTGGCAGGAGTATGTGTTGTGTGACTAGGTGCATCCTTACATGCATGTTAATAAGCATGAGATAAAACAAAACAGGGACCCGGTCATTAAAACATTGCTCTATAGTGCCACTAGTGGTCAAAAACTCCACAGGGTACCTTTGAGTTGTAGCCCTTACTTTATGTATATTTTGCAATTACAAACATAAAAAAACAACTCTAGATTGGTTAAAGAGTAACTTAAAGTGGTTCATCTCCCCTTGCTGCAGTGGTGTACCTAAGAGCGTTTCATGCTGCGTTCATAGACATCGGAAAAACATTTTTCCGAGTGAAAACGTCATCATTCACGTCCCTTCCTGTGGGAATCAGAGGTGGGACACTCGGGCTAGATTTTGCTAACCGAGTTTCCCAGTTGGTGACACGTTGTTGACAACTGACGTTTGATGTAGGCGACTTTGGTTCACTGAACATATTTCAGTGACAATAAACTGTTTATTGTGGACAAATGCCTCTGCCAAGAAACATACACAGACATAACATGTTTCAAATTATTCATAAATAGGCCCATGTATAAAAAAAAAACAACACCTTATCCGTGTCCTTTCCCGTCCGTTGTCCTGCAAATAACACAACCAAACACTTGTCCATGTGCTGTTTCTGTGCTCGTATAAGAAAACAGCAGCAAATCTTTTGTTATTGTGGCCTCCATGTTTTCACACACCTGATGCTCTAGGCTACGGCCGACCGTTGGTTGCAGTCATGCAACAAGTTGTTATGCCAAACGCCAATATAACAGAAAAAGAAGAACCCGCATCCCGGCCATGTGAACGCTAGCAGTTGGAAAAACAACGTAATCACGGGGACGGTCCCTGTTATTCCCAGGTGGCATGAACGCAGCATTAGTACAGTATGACATCACTGGTGGGTGTGGTTACAGATGCAACAGGGCTCACTTCTGACTACACCCAGTATCACTGATGGGAGATTGAAACTTCCAAGCTGAGAGGGCAGTGAAACACTGTTCTTCACTCTGGTGTTATGTTACTGTTTAAATAGGTGTTGTTGAGCCTGCCTTTGTCTGCACTGTATCCCTGCTCAATGTATAAACTTGGCTATTGCAGCTAACACACCTTTCCAATAACTCTTTAACTGAGGCTCTCATGTGAGCACTTGATTTGAATTACAGACATTGTTGCAGAGTCAGTGCTGTTTTTATTGGTGGCCCTAATTGCACTGTTTCTGTTCAGGTCCACAGGAAAAGAGTTTGCACTGAAGATCATCGACAAGGCCAAGTGCACTGGAAAGGTTTCACTCTGTCTTTTTTTCCTCCATCTCCTTCTCTCTTCTTTGTGTGTATTGCTCAGACCCATGCACGCACTTGTAAGGAAGGGTCATATGTCAGCATTGCACTGCATTATTCACACACCCACACACACTAGCGTGGCCTGTGTGTGTCTCTGATCCTCTTATCCCACACAGTTAGATTAAGCTGGTAATGTTTTATTCATCACCTAACTCAAATAATCCTCACACACTGACAATGACGCACACTGAATCACATACCCTTGACACAAATTCACATTCAGTTGATGAAACAATGCAGTGTCTTTTTATTAGCATAAATGGCTCAGTGTAAATCCTGTGTACTGGAACATATAGTAACTTGGATTATTTGTCTTGGTGTGTTTCCAGGAGCACCTTATAGAGAATGAAGTCGCAGTGCTGCGGAAGGTGAAACACCCCAACATCATCATGTTGATAGAGGAGGTGGACACTCCCTCCGAACTCTACCTGGTTATGGAGCTTGTCAAGGTACAGTAGAAGCTAATAGGGGGGAAAAATCAACGCACAGTCCTCTTTTCTCTGTGTGCTGTTTGAACACTTTGTTGATGCCGGCACAGGGAGGGGATTTATTCGATGCCATCACCTCCTCGGCCAAATACACTGAGAGAGACGCTGGTGTCATGGTGTACAATCTCGCTGGAGCTCTAAAGTACCTGCACAGCACAAACATCGTCCACAGAGACATTAAACCAGAGAACTTGCTGGTATGCATTCACACTTACAACATTTTCTTTTCTACAAATCCAGCTGCTCAGTGGGCTTTTAACTGAGCATGTATTTCATTTTAGGTGTTTGAGTATCCAGATGGCACAAAGTCATTAAAATTGGGGGACTTTGGCCTGGCCACAGTGGTGGAAGGACCTTTGTATACCGTATGTGGAACTCCTACATATGTGGCTCCAGAAATCATCTCGGAGTCTGGGTAAGATAGATTTTTATAAAGGGGGGATACTTTATGGGACTTTCTGTACCTAGATCTCTAGTTTTTACCAGGGAAGGTGCTCATTAAAGAGAAAAGTGCATGTTTTTACTCATTGTGAGTTGGTCTAAATCGAAACATCTGTTGTATATACAAGTAGAAATGTGGCTCTGTAATACCGCTGTGCTGTAATCAGCTGTATGGAGATTAAAAGGAGATTGGTATTTTGTGCATAAATGGTTGTTGTGGTATAATTACTTCCAAATCATTATAGTAGATTGAACCTTGGCTTTAACAAAATGGCAATATGTTATTTCATTGTTTTATGTCCAGTCAGTCCCTACTGTATTTGTACCACTGCGATGATGGAAATTGTTTGCTGTAAGCTATTTAGCTTCAGTTAATCCTTAACTGACCTTTTCTGTCTCTCCTCTTTCCACAGTTATGGTCTAAAGGTAGACATCTGGGCTGCAGGTGTCATCACTTACATCCTTCTTTGTGGCTTTCCTCCATTTAGGAGGTACTCGTCCTCCGTTCATATCATCCAGCAAAGCTCATGTTTAAACTGTCTCAAACCATGTCATCATTATTTACTCCAGGCACCATGTGTTGTACCAAAGCAGTATTATAATTTTCAGTTTTAATCAACAGACACAATGTTGAGTAAAGGTTTCAGACATTAGAGACTATTTAAATAAGTAAATAAGTCACGTTATTTTTCAATATGTTTTTCATATCTGTCAATTATTTATCTGCTACATAGACATTTGCTGTGATTAGTCATTGTGTCAAGAATTGTCCACCTGCAGTCAGTTTGGGAGGGATTTGACTTACATTAATAAAATAAATAAAGTAAAATTAACATTTATAAAATCCATGTTTACTTTATGGCAATTCACAGCTATTATAATAAGCACATAATTTAAGGGTAGGTTACAGGTGAGGCTATTCATTATTATGCATAAGTTCATTGTGAAAAAACTAGCTTCATCTGTATTGCAGATGTATGCCATGTGTGCTAAGTAATACATTATGAATTTGTGTTTGTCTTTCTATGTAGTGAGAGTAACCTGCAAGAGGATCTGTTTGAACAGATCCTTATGGGGCAACTGGACTTTCCCAGTCCTTACTGGGATAACATCACTGACTCAGCCAAGGTTGGGACCACAGACACACACACGTTCATGTATATCACTCTTGATGACATTATATTGATCTTGTTCATTTTCCTGGAGAATTGCACTGACCAATGCACGGTCTAGTCCTAACGCTTACTTGACCTAAAAACAACTAGAAAATGCATTTTCTGCAGAAAATGCTTGTGAAAGCTGAAAAGCTAAATTGCTAAAGCTAAACTGGATTGCTGGCATAATTGCATAAGAAGAATGTGAAGTAAGGTTTTTTTCGAAAAGAAAAGTCATAGTATAGCATGTCGAAAAAGTCTTAGTATAGGTATGTCGAAAAAAGTGATGAAAAGTCATATTATAGTATGTTGAAAATGGTGATAAAGTCATTGTATAGTTTATAGGAAAAAAGTGATGAAAAAATCTTATTATAGTATGTCAAAAAAAGTCATGGTATGTTGAAAAATGTGATAAAAAAAGTCATAGTATGTCCAAAAAAGTGATTTTAAAATTCTCCTCAGCTACCAGCCCGTACTTTGTCATTACAGGGACTTGAACCAGTAACCTTTGAGTTCCCAAGCCAAGTCCCTATGGACTGAGGCACCCTCATAGTTGTGAAACTATCTCGTAAAAAGTGATGAAAAAGTCATAGTATAGTATGACGAAAAAAGTGAAAGAAGACATGGGATAGTATGTCGAAAAAAGTAATGTAAAAGTATAGTATATCGGAAAAAAAAGTAATAGTATATGCAAAGCCTACTTGCTGATGCTTGTTGCAGCATTGCTAGCCACATTAACACTGAATAGTAGAAAAAGTGATTAAAAAAAGGCATAGGATAGTATGTAGAAAAAGGTCAAAGTATAGTATGTAGAAAAAAGTCATAGTATAGAATGTTGACAAAAATCACAGTATAGTATATTGAAAGAAGCCATAGTATAGTATGTTGAATGAAGTGATAAAAAGTCACAGTACAATATGTTGAAAAAAGTGATAAAAAGTCCTAGTATCGCATGACGAAAAAACCCATAGTATAGTATGTCAAAAAAAGTGATAAAAGACTAGTATAGCATGTCGAAAAAAGTCGTAGTATTGCATGTTGAAAAAAATGTGATAAAGTCATAGTATAGTATGTCGAAAAAAGTGATAGTGGTGCTAGTTTCAGCAGTGCTATAAACTGAGCCACCGTCACAGTGAATAGTAGAAGTAAAATGATAAAAAAGTCATAGTATCAAAAAAAAGTCCTAGTATAGTATGTTGAAAAAAGTTATAGTATATCAAAAAAGTCATAGTATAGTATGTCGAAAAAAGTGATAAAAATGTCATAGTATAGTATGTTGAAAAAGGTCATAGTATAGTATGTTGAAAAAGGTCATAGTATATGTCGAAAAAAGTGATATTATAGTATGTCGAAAAATGTGATTATAAAGTCATAGTATAGTATGTAGAAAAAAGTGATAAAAAGTCATCCAATAGTATGTGGAAAAAATTATAAAAAGTAATAGTATAGTATGTCGAAAAATGTGATAAAAAGTCATAGTATACAGTAGTATGTCGAAAAAGGTCATGTCGAAAAATGTGATTATAAAGTCATAGTAAAGTATGTTGAAAAAAGTCATTAAAAAGTCATAGAATAGTATGTGGAAAAGTCATAGTATAGTATGTTGAAAAAAGTCTTAGTATAGTTTATTGAAAAAAGTCATAGTATAGTATGTCCAAAAAAAAGATAAAAAGTCATAGTATAGTTTGTCCAAAAAAATTATAAAAAGTCATAGTATAGTATATTGAAAAAAGTCATATTATAGTATGTCGAAAAATGTGATTATAAAGTCATAGTATAGTATGTAGAAAAAAGTGATAAAAAGTCATCCAATAGTATATGGAAAAAAATGCTAAAAAGTCATATTATAGTATGTTGAAAAAGGTCATAGTATAGTAGGCTATGTCGAAAAATGTCATAGTATAGTATGTCGATAAAAGTAATTAAAACGTCATAGTATAGTATGTCGAAAAAAGTCATAGTATAGTTTATTGAAAAAACTATGTCGAAAAGAGTGATAAAATGTCATAGTATAGTATGTCGAAAAAGGTGATTATAAAGTCATAGTGTAGTATGTTGAAAAAAGTCATAGTATAATATGTCCAAAAAATTGATAAAAAAGTCATAGTATAGCATGTCGAAAATAGTCATAGTATAGTATGTCGAAAAAGGTAATAGTATAGTATGTCGAAAAAAGTAATAAAAATGTCTTAGTATAGTATGTCGAAAAAATTGATGAAAAGTCATAGCATACTATGTCGAAAAAGTCCACACAAAATGGCCAAGTTCTGACTGGGACATAGTCTGCAGTGCCTACTTGCTGGTGCTAGTTGCATCATTGCTAACCACTGAGCCACTATGACACAGTATAGGAGAAAAAGTGATACAAAAGTAAATATAGCATGTAGAAAAAAATGTCATAAAAAAGTATTATAGTATGTCAAAAAAGGTCATAAAAAGTCATAGTATAGCATGTTGATAAAAGTCATAGTATAGCATGTCGAAAAAAAGATATAAAAAAGTCATAGAATAGTATGTCGAAAAAAAGTCATAGTATAGTATATCGGAAAAAGTAATAAAGTCATAGTATGTCAGAAAAAAAGAGATTGACAGGACCACAACTTTTGTCTTCATCCCTGTAAAGTAGGTCTTGAAGCTAATTGCACCACAGGATTTGAACACTCAACCTTCTGTCTTCCATTTATTCTCTTATCACTCTAAGCTATCTGACTTGACACAGGTTTCAGTTTTCGTCATATTTGGCTCTTTCACTTAGTATGTTGGACCTCAAAACATATAAGATTCAAACACTCAACCTTCTGTCTTCGAATCATTCTATTCTCATAGTATAGTATGTCGAAAAAAGTCATAGTATAGCATGTCGAAAAAAGTTATAGTATAGCATGTCGAAAAAAGTTATAGTATAGCATGTCGAAAAAAGTCATAGTATAGTATGTCGAAAAAAGTCATAATATATCATAGTATAGCATGTCGAAAAAAAGTGATAAAAGTCATAGCATGTCGAAAAAAGTCATAGTATATTATAGTATAGCATGTCGAAAAAAAGTGATACAAAAAAATCATAGCATAGATAGAAAAGTGATAAAATTGTCATAGTATAGCATTGATTGTGACTGGTTTAAAGAAATGCCAATAAACGTGAGCAGGTTTTTCTCCTATCCCGGAATGCTGTGTGGACTAGCCAGACCTTCCTCCGCAGCGCTGTGGAGGAAGGTCTGGCAATGCGAGACTATTCATCAAGTGGCTAGAAACATGCCTTTAAATGAATGCTAATGTCAATACAGTTGTTGCTAACGCATTAGTCATGTCAGCTAAATTTGTGTTTTGTGCCATTTTCAGCTTGTTGTTGAGTGCTTCTCCCAAGTGTACAAAATATTGTGTATTGCAATGAACTGTTTCACTGTTGTGTTACAGACAAAACTACCTTTTTTGAAATTGTTCATTTGGATAACAGAATTTGTAAAGCAATATCACAATATGATGATTTATTTACAACACAATACCCCTAAAAGTCTAAAATATTAAATGGTCCAACCCTACCTCATTGTGTCCTGCCAAAGTAAATGACGCGATCAAGGGAAACTGCTGATGTAGAGTTAAAAGATGTTTAGCTTTGATGTTGTCCTAAACTGTGGTGTGTTTTGTTGCAGGAGCTGATAGGAAAGATGCTGCAGGTCAACGCTGAGGCTCGATACACAGCACAAGACATCCTCTCCCACCCTTGGGTCACGGTATCTCAAAGCCCTGTTTGTCTCTGTATTTTTTGTATTTTTTGAACATTAAGATTGTTTGAAAAACCATTGTGCCACTTCCCCTCATTGCATGTTTGTGTGTATGTAGGACGACACAGTCATGGAGAAGAACATGCAGATGGAGGTCACAGGTAAACTGAAGACGCACTTTAACACTGCGCCTAAGCACAACAACACCACAGCTGCGGTGTCCGTCATCATGGTAAGCACCCAAAAGCGTTCACAAACCAACGTACGAACAACTCAATGTTCTGCAAATATCAGTGTTATATTTTTCTGATATATACTGCAGTCCTCTTTAGAGAGCAATCTTATGACCTACATTAAGATTAACTATCAGTGGCCTCTGTAATCTGTAGTACTGAGGTTTTGACAGGGGTTTAATCGTAAATGACAAGGTGTCTGAAGCAGATTGCACGTTGGGCCTTTTTCCAAACCTTTACTGCATGGCGGTGGATGTCTGACCCAAATACAGAAGATTGAGCTCCTTCTAATTCACTTCACAGTATATGAATCTTACGCCCACTTAATCACCGGGCCACGAATATCTGACCTCAATCATCGCCCAAGAGAGACAACTCCTAAACAACTTGTGCTGCTGTAAACATGTCAGACAGGATTTTAGAGATGGAATGACGGAGAAACTTGGACAGGGCAGAAGAAGTCATTCCTGTTAGCAGTCACATCCTTCCTTCTTGTCTGTTTCAAGCCTCACTTGCATCATTTCCTGTTGTACAGTTTGACTTCCTCCACTCTTCATCTCATCAGGTCACACTACCCATCAGCCCATTCTCTTCAGTCTGTCTGTCTGTCTGAACTGAAAGCAGGAAAGGGGGGGGGTCTAATTATAAATTTGATTTGATCACTGCTGCAAAGAGCCTCATTTCTTGTTGTAAATCTCATTTGACAGTTTGAGGTGTAAACGTGGGCCCTGGTCTTGGCCCCTCCTCCTCCTCTTCATCCTCTTCCTCCTCTCTTCTCCTCCTCACCCCTCCCTCACACCCGACCCAGGACCAAAGGGGACGCCTGGAGCTAAGAGCCGGGTACACACTTCATAACCGCCCCCTCCTTCCTCCCTTCTTCCTTCCCAGCCATCGCCCTTCCCTTCACCCACTTCCCTCCATCTATAACAACTCCCACCCCCCCTTGCTCTCCCTCCCTTTCCCTTCCTTCCTGTTTCTTTCTCAGGTCCCCCCGCCCCTCTTCTCCAACTGCCAGCTGCAGTAGCTGCTCTCAATAACCAGCTGATATGGACCTCGCTAACATTCGCTCTGTCCTGGATTGACCCCTCTGAACTGTTTTCACATTCTTCATTCTGCTTCTTTGCTCACATTTCATTCTATATGTATCGATCATGAACTTTTATTAGCTGTGAAATCCATCATCTGTGTTTTGAAGGATGTGTTTGATCACATAGTCATGGAGGTCATTTAGCATGTTTACAGTGCTAATGCAAGCTAATGCAAGAGCAGTTTCATTTGCCTCCCTCTCTGCCATAAATTATTGTTTGTTAGTGATCTCTTTAAAAAAAAAAAACTCCTTAAAATCTACTTTCTGTGGGTCTACATATCTAAAATTGGTTGCTAAGCACCGTTCCATGGTAATGGTACTCTGCTGCCATCTTGTGGAGAAAATTAAGAACTGTGCTGGCACCATTCTGTAGTTTCAATTCACAGAGATGGATGCAAACCTATGTGGCTTTATTGCCTTGGATACAAGATCCCCCCTGCCCATTTTTAAGGACAAGGTTGACATTATTCTATATTTTAGTAGGTCACAAATAATAGAATAATGCCAATCTTGTCTTTTAAAAACTAGAACATTCACATTTAAATCATACCTTATCCCTGCATCCTATTGAGTGGTATGTAAATATAGCTTCACACTAACGGACACATGTTTCTGCTGAACTAGTCACTTACAAGTCTTAGTTTGTTCCAACTCAGTTTTCTCAAATGCAAAGGGTCATTTGGTCCAAACCAAATTGAGTTTCATGATGTGAAATACCAGATTAGCCCTGAGCTGGAACAACAACTGTCCACTGGCCATCATGCTTGTTGTGTTGACTTTGTTTTGTGAAGTTGTGAGTAAGACTAGTCTCTGTCCCTTTTTGCTTCTCCCCTCTCCCTGCATTACGCCCCTCTGAATTAGCTCCAAGGCAATGGTATGTACTAACACTTGACGCTATGCTTCGTCTGTTCTGCTGCTGAGATTCAGCACAAGGGCAAATGAGGAACATATTTAACAGATTTCTGTCCCACGTAAGAAAAACATCATTGGCTTTACTCGAGACAAAAGCACCATGTATTTATCTGTTGAATGAAAAGGTAAACATTCATTCTCTCATTTGCCCTTTCTCTGCATATAGAATAGCAGTGATGATCTAATTTGCCTTCTCATGGGGTCAGTCTACTGTGTCTTTTTGTTTGATCATCTTTCAGTTATTTATGTTAATTACCATTAGCTTATTTCATCATGTGTGTTGTTCATTCATAGGGATCATAAATACAAATACAAGACTGGGTCAGCAGTTAATGATTGTAGGTATAAAAAGAAAACATTTAGTTGATTAAATCCCATTTCTCACCACAAGAGCTAGACTATCATTCACAGGAAATGACACAAGCATTAATCATTTTCAATAGAGAGTGACCCACAGTATATCTCTCTCTGTTATGATTGGTGTTATTAAAGCTTTAATGGTACACCAGTATCAAGCAGGTCTGTCTGTCTGTCTGTTTTGGCAGAGCACAGCTCTAGATAAAGAGACCCTCCAGCTCACCATCCATCATCGTCCACAGCCCCAAACAGTGCCATGTCCACCATCGTCAGCTGGCAAGAAAGTCCCAGCCAAACCAGCCTCGCCAACAAAGTCAGGACCAGCTTCTCCAACCAAACAGGCATCCCAGGCAAAAGAACCCAAACCCACCAAGTCTGCTCGTCTCAAGGCACCCAAGACCGCTGTGTCTGCTGTGCCTGATGCTACACCCACTTCTAATGCTCCCTGCTCTCATTTCCCAATTGACGGTGTGTTTCCTTCTGCTCCTGTAAGTTTGCTTTTCTCCCCTTCACCCTCTGCTGAAACCTACCCCATCACCTCTTTGCCTGTTTCCACCCCTTCTGAAACAACATCACCCTTCGCCGCTCCCTGCTTTTCTCTCGAAACTCCCTCACTCTCAGGCCCTCCTGCTTTTTTCGCCTGCAACACTCCCTCTACACCTGTGTCATGCCCTTCCCCATCATCTCCAACCAAACCAGCCCAAACCTCCTCTTCTCCCACCAAACCCGCCTCTCTTTCTCCCACCAAACGAGTCCCTTCCTCCTCTTCTACCAAAGAGGCAACATCCCCATCAACTTCCCCCTCAAAACAAGCTTCCCCCTCCCCAGTCTCCCCCATCAAACCTGTCATTTTCTTCCCTTTCTCTTCCCCAACCAAACAAGAACCTCCCTCCCCCTCTCCCATCCATCCAACGCTGTTTCCTTCTCCTCCCTCTACACCTCCCAGATCCACGACCCCGGCCTGTCTCGCTGGCCCTCCATCTCCCAGCCCCGAAGCTGAAGAGCTAATGGAGGAGATTTAAATGGCAATTATGTAGCCAATTTCTCCCCTCACTCCTTCTCTTTATGGGATGAGGAGGCTAAACCTCCACCCTAAGCATTTCCAGTAGCTGTTAACTGAGCCAGTGATTGCTGTGTCCATGTTTTTCTCTCACTCTTGTCCCACTCATTTTCATTGGACGGAGGATAGAAGGCAAAAGAGTTTGTCGATTGTATATGTGTGTTTGTATTTATTAATAGAGGATGTGGAGAAAGGGAATGAAGTGAAAACATCACTGTTCTGAGTGGTTTGTCTTTAGAAGTCATGCATTACAATATCATGCTAATGTGAATTATTTTATTTATTATCCCATTCTGACTGCCTGTGGCTCTTTTGTAAATAGTTATTCATTACACGCACGCACGCACACACCATTGTGAACTCCTATTGCTTTAGCAGAGGGACAGTAGGTCCATAATACAAGTATTTCAGCACATCAAACTTCTGAACTTGCTAGCATATCTACCTGTAGTGTAATCCAACTATAACTACTATCAGTATTTTCTCTGACCACAGCCATCCCGATGGTAACCGAAAGTCTGTTAAACTTAAGATTCCTATTAAGTGTTGCTATCTACAGTATAGTGGGTTGACAAAATAAAGTACTATGTAGCTAATCTTGAATCAGGCCCTGCTTTGTTTAACATCTTCAGCTCTACTTGGAGATTCTGTGCATTTGTGCGTCTTGAAATCATGCATGTAAAAGAGTTAATAATCAGATATGTTAAAGCTGTTCACATTCAATTTAAAAGGCTATGTTTACAAAAATTACAAATTACAAAACAAAAATCTACAAAACATTACCTATAGTGCAGTGGTTCCCAAACTTTTTGGCTTAAGACCCCTTAAACAATCTGTTGTCTACTTGTAAACCCTTTTTATAAACTGGATATTTCTCTGCATTTTGGCCATTTCAACCAAAGGTTAAAATTGTTTTATTTAAATAAAAAAAGCAAACCTAAGAAAAAAATATCTGAAAAAATTAACACAATTTGGTGTAGAAGTCGTGTTTTTTTTTTTTTTTGGCTTTCCTATCCAGTTAATCATCTCCCAACCCCTCAGATCTATATTGTGATCCCTGGTTTGGAACCACTGCTCTTGTTATTTAGCCATGTAGAAGGCAAACAAAATCCCGTCCATTGTCTTGGGGTAGGAACAGTAATTTCAGAGAAACATATTTCCAATAAAACAAAAACTCTTTGCATGTCCAGATACTGCTAAAAGTGAGGCACAAGTTGTTTTGTTTAAATTTGGGTGAACTGGCCCTTTAACTGACAAGTGCATCTGCCATTGTAATTCATAAGTCAATTTGGTCGATTATTTTGTGCACCCACTCTGACAGACATGCTGACACATTATCCACGTACTGTTTGTATTATTTGATGTGAACACTGTAGTTGTACATAGTGTGAAGAACCTTAGTGGTCCACCTGAAACTTGAAGGTTTGTCTTTGCCTACGTGTGTCTGAGCAGTAAATGGCCCCTTAAAGTCATAAATAACTACTGTACATAATAGATCCAACAGACATTAAAACCAAATAGCAGATATGTTTCTAATAAACTGGAATTTTCCAAACTGAAATGCTTTTAGCTAGGACTTCAGTCCTGCACAGTAGTGAAGACACAACTCATTTACCAGCTGAAATAATTCCCACTGACAACACTACGCTGTGGGTTGCATGAAACTAGTCGACACTGTTCCTTTAAAAATACTCAAGCAGTGGTTTTTGATCTGTTGGATTTATACGAAAGAATGTTTTGTCAAGGTGATGGGTTTGTGCCTGAGCACTAGCTAAAGTTCATAACGTAATGATGCCTTTATTAAAACCAGCTTGGCTGAAAACATGGGGCTCCAAGTTGTGCATCCTAAAAATAAGTTATAAGTGATTTGTTTTTGTTTTCTACCCGTTTAAACTCCAAAGCTGGTGTCAGTAGGGCTAACTCCTTCAGTGGTTCAACATGCCTCTTTACCTCTTCAGGATTTCCAGCTGCATGCATACTCCATTCCCACTTCCTGTCAAGATAAAAACCCTCACACATACAAAGTCATGTAGCTTCCTCTTATGTATATGTAGTTAAAAGTAGATTTTCATATGCAGTTTGTAAAGGGAAATTTGTATGAAAAGACAGTTTTAAAACAGGTTTATCATCTGTGTCAAACTGAAGCAACGGTTTTTATTAGGCATAGAATGGCTGCTTTTAATGTCCTAGTGTTTTGAAACGGAAGAACAGCATTGATGCAATAAAGACTTCAAATGAATGTTTGTGAATATTTTGTGTGTGTGTGAGAGACCAGAAGTTAACCACTAGAGGGTGCTATGCAGTTGTAGTGATTCCTAGTGAGATAGACACTTGTACGAAAGACAACTCAAGTTATAAAATTCCATTTTATTGTCAGAACTCAGCGCACAAAACACTCAAATGATTGCAAAAAAAATAAAAATAGGTTGATAGATAACAGTAGTTCCTATATAACTGGAGATTCAAACCACATCAAAGCGAAAAACTTGAAAAGAAAGTTTCCCCCAAAATCAAAAGATACAAGTGGACGTTTATTTTAGTGAGAACCAAAGGAACACGTCTCGTTGCCGTTTTAGTGCTGAATCACATTTTAACATAATCACTCATCCTGTGATCAAAACAGAGAAAGAACCTCAGACTGAAATAGAGAAAGTCCTTCCTGTCATTGCACATCTCACTTTGCTGTTAGAGAGACAGGACTCAAAGAGGACTTCAAGCTGGCTCGGGCACTGGGTATGATATGATGATATGACGTGATATGATTAGTGATCTCATACACTCAGTCTTTCCATCACAGACATTATTCAAGATTCCCATTTTAGAAAAAAAAAAATAATTCACTGTTTGCTTATTGAGCCATTTGGGAAAGAATTGTAAAAGCAACATCCTTGATATGGTTTTCCTGACATCCTCCTCTACATGAAGCTCATCTTCAACATCACTGGCTAAGAGTGGGAGGTTTTGCGTTTTTGACGTTTAAAGTAATAAATGATGATGTGATAGGTCTGCACTGATATGTTTTATACGGGTAGTGAGTCATGCACAAAAACGCAATCTAATAGCAAGCACAGAGGTACAGAGGAAATGGACATTTTAAATATGGAATATATATAGATATATTTATATGTATAATCCCTCTTCGTTTATCCTTCTGCCCAATACATTTATTATTTATTCAAACATTTCATATCTACCGGCTGTGTTGCAAAAAAGCATGTTAAAAGTGAATGATAGCTTAATAATTATTCCCCACATACACACCTACAGGAAAAAACAAAACAAAATCACTCACCCTAAAGTACACAAATATTTGGATTTTTAAGTTAAGAGAAAAGGTTCTCACTAGCTCCCCACAAATCCCGCTTTTGTTTTCCGGAGGAGATGAAAATAGACTCTTACAGCTAAAAATAGATTTGTTTTTAACCGTACAGTAACATAACCCCCACCCCGTGATTTATATGAAAGTTTTCTATCTGATCTACAAAATATAGCAATGCCCTTTTTAAAAATAGTTTTGATTATTTTACTATAACAGGACAGGGTTTTTTTTTTTTACTTCTTTCATTGAGATACATTCAGGATATCAGGATATTAGACAGAATAGTGCCTTTGATACAGTAAGAGTTCACACTTTGCAACCGTTTGGATCTTCGTTTGTCAGTCGAGTTGTTGCTGTTGTCAGCTCAGTACCTGGTCTGGTACTCGTGGTGCCATCTGTTGAAGTCGTTGTAGAAGAGCACGATACTTCCAGATGCCATGCCAGTTATGATGCACCTTAGAGCAGGTAGGAGGGAACATCATGAGTTTGTCTACCAAGTGTTTGTTTTTTTATTTGTTGTGAATTTCAATATAATTTGAGGCATCTCTAATGCAAAATCTGCAACAGTTGAGCCACATTAGTTTGTACTTAAGTATAACTATGAAGTGCTTGTACTCGGGTATTTGAAGTATATATTTGTACTTAACTGCCTTTCAGAGGGAATACATGTCCTTTTTTTCTTCACTATATTCATCTGATATCTATAGTTACTAGTTACTTTAAAGATTAAGGATTTACAGACAAAACACATAATCATCTTATAAAATGTAATCTAACATTTATTTTTATAATTATGTAATTGTTGGATTTGTTTACATTTAATTGATTAACTGTTTAGTCTAAGCAATGTTAGAAATGAGGGAAAATGCCCATAACAATTTTTGTTTGGCTCAACCGACACTCCAAACCCCAAAGATATTAAAGTTACAGTGATATAAAACAAAGAATCTTGACATTTTAGGACCAAGACACAGCAAATATTATGCATTTTTCCTTGAGAAACAATTAATCAATACAAACTGTTTCAATGATTAATCTTCTGTCGATGGACTAATCCCTTCAGTCCTTAATAATTAGTACATGAGTAAATGTTGCTACAATACTTACGAACTTTTACTTAAGTGAAAAATGTTTTTTATGGTAATGGGGTATTTCTTCTGACAATGGTTGTAAGGCATTAATACTTTTTATAGAGCCAGACCAATAAAACAGTCCGGCTGATATTAGCTTATTGTAAATATATTGTATGAGTATTGTATGTCAGCCAAGAAGTATTGCAGTACAGAAAATTCAAAAAACTGTGAGGACTGACAAACTCTACATTGCATTCACAATTCTTAATTAAAAAATTAAAACAATTTCATGGATCCTTATCATAATGTTATGTGTTTATGTACAAACAAAACCCAGCTGCCTTTAAATAACTATCAGATTGTTTACACTCTCAAATATTGATAACGTACCGGCCTATTATTGGCTGGGCTGTGCTTTCTTTGTGTGGATGTGTTTTGTTACCTTTGGTCATGCGACATGGTCATTGAGCGGATTCCTGCGTCACAGCCTGGGTAGGTGAACAGCTGTTTGAGGTCGTGGACCTGCCAGACAGACACTACACCTCCATCTCCGCCTGTCAGCAGATACTGGCCATCCCGACTCAGATACATGGCCTGGCGAAGAGGGAAAGAGAACTAAGTTCAGTTTTTAATGAACTTGAGAACTGCCTGTTCACTCTTTGGTTTCGGGACGTTCTGAATCCTTACAGCTTTTACAGTAAGATGTCAGATTTCTGGGGCGGCCTCTAGCTCACCCAGTAGAGCGTGCGCCCCATGTAGGCTGAGTCTATTGCAGTGGACCTACGGCCCTTTGCTCTGTGTCGTTCCCTCTCTTTCTCTCCCCCTTTTTATCCACCTTCACTATCGAATAAAGGGAAAAGCCCCAAAAAATAATCTGAACAAATTATGTTAGATTTCAAAAGCATACTGTACAATGTGAGATGACTCAGTGACGTCACTGCCTGACTTGTTTGATCATCTGTTACCGATCGTTCAATCAAACAACTTAGCAGCAAAGCTATCCAACCTGGACCCACATGCATAAATAGTCTCCGAATAGGACTGGTGACCTGGGACCAGTTTATCTCTTAAGTCAAAGTGGAGCTCAGCTCCTCAGGGGCTTTCTGTACACAGACCCTGACTGGCAACAAAGATGGCTCCCCACAGTGAGGCTCAAAGATTTACTCGTCTCATCTGCTTTTCCTGCAAATTGTAACAGCTGAATGGTTCCCTCGGGAATCAGACGTACACAAATCAAGTCTCGTGTTGGAGTCTATTATGGGCACAGTGCATAGTGGAAGCTGAAACTGAAAGAGTCAGGAGCATCAATCAGCAAGTAACGGTAGCCGATGAAATGACGAGGCAGAATGTGAGTTCTAAAAGCAGCAAATGACACTAATTTAGAGCTTCCCTCGTTTGTGGTTTTATGACACTGAATTCGTCCGTCTCTTAACTGCGGCCGCTTTGCAGCGATTCAGCAAGAGACGCGTCAATCACCAGCAGCATGTGTGTTGAATCAGGCTCACATTAAATGGAAAAATGAAACTTAAACTTTAGTTCGGAAGTTGGAACAAGTCATTTTCAGGAACTTGACTTGGTAAGGAAAACATAAATAACCCTTCAAGAGCTGTACACAGTGGATGGACGTAGAAAGGGTACAGCCTAAATTAGGCAAATGTTTTGTATAAAAAGGGTTTGTGGAATTTCCTACCACACTGTGAATTAAATGAGCTCTGTTTCTCATTCTCATCACGCACACACTTAAAGATAGGCAGGACTTGCATTTGAAGGCACTCACACAGACAAAACGATGCACTTGCATGTTGCACGCTGGCAGGAGGCCTCGAGAATCAATCCACCCTAAATTGCCACGTTAGATCAACATCCAAGATGGCTGGGAATGGAGCATGACTGAGTGCGGCGCTGGTTTGATTTGTGTGGTGTGGGTCTGTTTTGTGTGTACAGTAATTGTCTTGTGTATCAACATTCAGAGCTAATCTGACAACGATAAAGATAATGCTCAATTCAGACAATCATGATCAATGCACTTAGAGTACAGTGCAAACGAGTACATGGGGAAAAATTGTGAACTATTATACCTGCCATAAAAATGTCAAGCTTTTATTGAAAAACTGGAAATTGAGAGCAGCTTTGACGGGATTTTTGGCCACTTGGGGGCAGCAGAAGAAGATGAAAATGCAACAGTGACATATTATCACCTTCATAGTTGTTATAGTGAACATGTTAACAAAGTATCTTATTTACACAACCAGCTGACATAACATCAGCATTCATTGGGAGTCGTATTTACGTCCTCATGATGTTTTAAGTCCAGTATTCACTCTCCTTTTAGCTCTGCTTCGCTCTCAACCAACTTCTCTGAAACGTTTGGCTCTTTAGCTGCAAAATGCTTCACTTTATTAGGTAGTTGCTCACTCTGTCTGCTGTTCGATGCTCAGAAAGTAGCATGCAGTGGGTTTTTTCAAAGCTTTTTTGCTGCAAACAACTGCCTGAAGAAGGAAACAAGGTTTATAAGAGCTGAGAGTGAACCAACAGTAAGGTTGTGGGCCGTAAAACCAAAACAACGAGCTGAAAGACACTAAGCTGCTCTGTAGAGCTGAGGGGAACTGCAGAAGCACTCCTCCAGCGACCCCTTTTACGGAGTTACATGCAGTCATTGGATCCTCTGTTAATATACAAATATTCACTAGTGCAGCTTTAAATTTGAGGATTGATTTCTTAAGCTTGTTGTTTCTTAGAAATATTCTGCAAGAATAGATGACATACTACACAAGTACCAAAAAAAGAAAGAATATAACAGCAGTTACTGTGTTGCACTAATGCACCTGTGTATCTACTAATGGAGTCCATGACCTGACTGAAGCCCAGCAGGAGGCAGGAGAGCTGGCAGACATGTCAGCCTGGCCAGGTAGGAGGCTGCAGACAGACATTATAAATCAGTCCTCTGCCACTGGGCGGTCACACAAGATGGCCGATGGCTCTGTGGGAGCTAAGATGGCTACCCGGGCTCAGATGACTAAAAAATGACTCCAGCAGAAACACATGCACTTTTAATGCCCATATTTCCTACTTCTTTTGGGGAACAGTGGGTGGATTTTGAGGCTGGGGAAGGTAAAAAGTTTAATTTATGGTGCTGTTAATCCCCCCCGTTACACGGACGAAGGCAGTGAAAAAACTGCTGGAATGGTTACAATGCCTGAGTTATACTAGTACTTAAAAGACTAATCCATTCAGTATGGCTTCTGTCACTCGATTCTGCTATTAGACTAGGATGCCGACTGTTAGCCTGTCATCTAACCTCTGACTCCAGACCCCTATAAATTTACAGTGCAAACATTCTCTCTCTTTCTCAGTCTTACGCTCTCTTTCTAAGTGGATACTGCAGGCCAGGACAAACACTTATTTATCCTGGAGTCATACCGTGCAGAGGTTTCGAGGCCTGAGAAGATTGATTCTGGTATGTACAGGAGTGCACTAAATACTGTTTGAGTCTCAGACCAGGGAGGGTGGAGCTAAGGGGGGTTGAGACTCTCACAGCCTCACTCCAAGATGTTAGGATTTTCCTAATGCCATCTGACATGGCTGGAATTTACAACAGCAGAGGAGAGCTGACAAGGCCGACAGTGGCCCACACTGTTCCCAAGTCCCAGCTTCACTGCTTTAGAAGGAACTCTGGCAAACTCCACAAGCATCTAAAGCTATCATTAGTTTCTCTTAAAGTATTCTGCAACCTGCAAACTGAACACTTGCAACGTTCCCAGTGATGGTAATACAATCAATCAGCATTTGTCTGTGTGTGTGCTCATTAATCACGTCTTTTACAAGTTACATTTGTGGCTTTGTGTGGGAGCAGGCTGGTTGGCAGGTTAGGAGCCAGTGGGCACGAGAGGTTTCTTAATAGGAAACAGGCGTGCGGCTGTCTGTCAGAGCTAGCTTACATTTCCCAGGCCAAACCGGAAACAAAGGGTCAGGAAACCAAAGGCAGTAGCTGCTATCTTGTGTCACTCTGACCACGAGGGAGGAAATGTGGGAAATGGGGAATGTGTCGTCTTGCGCTGGAGGATGGTTAATGGTGTTGGTGTCCAGAGCTGACCACTCCTCTGGAATGTTCTCTACCACTGCCGCCTGACGCAATTTGACCTGACAACAGGGCTGTGGATCAAAAGGACCATTTCCTCTGGTGTATGCGTGTGAAAGGGAATAAAAAGAGATGTGAAGCCGCAGTTTGCCCCGAGGCGGGCAGACCCTTTACCTTTCTCAAATCTACAACCGTAAGAAAGCCTTTAATCAGTAAGAGGACATTATACACTGATGTGGTGCAGACACACATGTGCAAGTGCACATTTGCATGCATGCTCACGCAGATATTAAATTTCATCACCTTGATGCTGTCTTCCATCTCCATGTGTCCGAGCAGTTTGCCGTTGACACTGAAGCGACAGAACTGCCCCTTGTCGTAGTAGATCACGCAGTGTCCCTCAGTGGAGGATTGGATGAGACGAGGCCGCAGGCAGCGCTCGGGGCCCTCCAGGGTCCGCAGAAGGTCCCCATTCATGGAATGGATCAGACAAGGACCCTCTGAGCAAACATATGACAACATTATAAATCAAGTTAGAAAAGCAGGGTGATTCTTTCACCCTAGTCAGTGTAATTTTGTTGTTAGATAAACATTTTGGACATATTAATAAAGACGGACAGACAATCTCACCTTTGCAGCCACTGATGACGAGACCCAACTCCGCACACACACTCGCACATGTCACTTCACAGTCATGGCCCGTTAAGATGGCCCGCGGTGTGGTAAACTCTGCTAGGATAACAGAAACAAAATAGGTATGTCTATTACAGACAACAGCGTCACAAAAAAATGCATTACTACTTTTGGTCACCTGAGGGAGCAAAATGCAAAGAATTCTAATAGACTCATTGCTTAAAGCACCAGTCAATGCTGAGTAATAGAATAACTTTTAACATTAAACTTCAACATTAGAAGATGAAGGAAATTTATTCTAGTAAAAAAACATTATGAACAAGCAATTAAAAACCCAGGCAAACAATAATGTATGGAACTAAAAATAAAACCATGTCAAAAGACAAGTTAGTTATTTCAGCTCAGAGGAAATTTGTTTGATATGTTTCTATATAGAAGTACAGTATATGTACAGTAGCTTGTTGCACAGGCTTTGAGCCTTTTATCCTGCACATACATTTCTGCCCTCATTCACTCTCCTTTTCTAGCACTTGTCACCCTCTGCCTCTCCCTATCTTTAAAACCTTCTCCCCCTGACTGCCTTCACTGGATCCAGATGTTTCTGCACTACACAGAGAGAGAGAGAGAGAGAGAGAGAGAGAGAGAGAGAGAGAGAGAGAGAGAGAGCGAGAGCCAGAGGGAATAAGAGTAAGTTATGGTCCAAAGAAGTTTGTGTGATTTTGTTTTGTTTCGAGCTGTCTGGGAGAGCGACAAAACAAAATCGCCTTTTACTCCGACTGCACATGCACACTAGCAAGGACTTTGTTGGATTATTATATTTAATTTTTTTTTTTTTTTATGTAGATGGCTTAATTGCAGGCAGATGCTGTATGCAAGTGTGTGTGTGTGTGTGTGTGTGTGTATAGTGACCAGTAGTCTCCGGGGCAGCATCCCTGAACTGGAGTGTGGGGTTCATTAGGGTTTCATGTCTCACAGAGGGGGTCTTGACTTTAATGACCCCGTCTTCTTCTTTGCTGTCACAGGGCAAGTTCAGCCCAAAATGAGGAACACAGGGCAATAACACTCAGTACATGATTCATGTTTAAATGCTTTGTGAAACTATTCTCCCAAAAATATTTGTGTGTCAACCCCCAAATGGCTCCACAGCATAGTTTCATGTAGTTTCAGTAAAACTGTTTCTAATATAGTTCATTTCTTAAAATAAATGCCAGAAATATACAATGCTTTTTCAGCAGTTTTGAAAAAGAAGTGCAGTTTCTTGCTGACTTGGCCAGAGTTTGTTAAAGCAGTTTCTCCCGTTAATTCAATTATATGACATAAAACTCAACAAAAGTTCACTAATAAGATATAAGTCTTCTCCCAAAAGCCTCAGCTTCTGTTAATCCTTAATTAGATTTACTGTAGCAGAAAGACTCTATAGCGACCATAATGCTCACTGAACTTGCAAAAAGCAGAGGACGAGCTGAACTCTAGTCACGTATAAAAGACGACATCAGCATAGTTTCAAATAATCAATAAAAACATCTAATACGTAAACACAGTGATTAGAATAATACAGATTACAGGGGGATAATTTATATCAATAAATGAGTTCTGATGGAAAAATATTCATGCATGTTATTCAGTAATTATTCAGCAACAAAGTTGAAATGCTGATGTATACAAATGTATAATAACAAACAACAACAAAAAACTTAGTACTAGCAAGTGACCTCACTTTTTTTTTTTTAAAGCCAGTCCATTGTTTTACCTCCCTACGTCCGGCTCTTTTGTCCACTTTGCAAATACGCATCAGTCGCCTAAACTCTGGTCACATCAGGTCGACAGCCTAAACGTCTACATTTCATTTAGTTAAGTGGCTAACATCCTCAACGTCACTAAAAGCAAACTTATGACCTACAAGCTTGTGGATTAAAGCATGATGTTGGGTTTTGCTCAGAAAAGATCAATAAAGCTGATATATTGGTGTATCAGTTAACCTTTTCAGCCTCTGCCTGCCAGTTGGTTTGAATTAGCACCACATCTGATTACAATATTATACCTGTATATGACTGGAGCTGGGACACTGAGGAGGGTATCAGCTATCTAGACGTGTGTGTGTGTGTGTGTGTGTGTGTGTGTGTGTGTGTGTTATGGATCCAAAAGCCAACTCAACTTTGGATCCGGTTTATGTAATATAGCTGCAAAAATCTTTAGTATTACAATGTATTTGAATGTCAATAATTGAGTTTTAGTCATTGAGGTTTAGCTTGCAACAACAAATGTCCTAAATGAGTGAACATTTAGGACATTTGTTGTTGCAAGCTAAACCTCAATAAAAGAATAATGAGGATTTCAGATTTGATACTAGATCCAGACTCAATTAAATGTCATTAAACCACAAACCTATATGTGTATGTGTGTGTGTGATAAATATAATGATAAATGCATGTTGGTGTGCGTATTTTACCATTTTGTGCACCTGAGAACTATTATATACACGCACACACCGAAAGATAACACATTTACAGTTATTCTCAAACATCGATGCTGATTTTACCCCTAAAGAGAGTATTTTAATCTTCAGTGTTCACTTAATTTAAAAGAACTGTGGCCAGCAGATGGCACTGGTGTCTGTGGAATCTCTCTGCTGCTGTGCACGACAACAACATCTGCCTGTAGCAGGGACCAAGTGTGCATGTGTATATGTGCATATCAGCCATTCAGATGCATTTGTGTCAAGTTTATGAAGTGTGTGAGATGTTCACAGGGCATTATGCATGATAAGGAATGTGTGTGAATGCAGTGTATGTGGAGACTTTAGCTTGAAAGTGTTTCGTTTTTGGAAGAGGAATAAAGAAAAAGTCTGCTGTCTGTATGTATTTTGTTGGTGCACGTGTGTGTGTGTGTGTGTGTGTGTGTGTGTGTGTGTGTGTGTGTGTGTGTGTCAAAGCTTCATGTCTGGGAGAGCTTCCTGCGGTCTGGGGCAATGGAGCATCACATTGTGGTGGTGAAGGGTTGGGATGA
Source organism: Sander lucioperca (assembly GCF_008315115.2). NCBI lineage: Eukaryota > Metazoa > Chordata > Actinopteri > Perciformes > Percidae > Sander > Sander lucioperca. Next base: position 34,239,921 of record NC_050176.1, read on the forward strand.
CGACTGCTTTGTCTGCTCCTCTAGCTACAGCGTGGTAACGGCACTGAGCCGACTGAGGTTATACTGACACACACATGCATGCTTACATAAGAACATGTACAGCACATGCATTGGTACGTACGTACACACAAAACCCTTTTAAGCATGTCACAATTCCATAAATCAATCAAAATACAGCCATTCTTAGAAAATATGTAATTACATTGTTTTACTCAGGACATGAAGTACAGTACAGATGTACATTTTTGTGTCAATTAATCTAAATCATCATGTTACCTTGCAACATGCATTATTTATCCCATAAGGAAATGCAAATTTGGGGATGATTAAAATAAGGCTCTAAAGGAGTCACGGTGTTGCTGAAATGTCAGCTAATAGAATAAAATCTACACGGCATATCCATCACTGTAAAGTGCCCATACTTTTTTTCATGTTGTTATACTAATGTTTTTTGTTAAGTAAAATAAAATGATCCAAAAGAGAAAAACATGATATAAAAATGAGAGCAGAAAATTAAAATGTGGTTCATGTTTTTCAACTCAGTAAAGCATTTATCCTTTTCTTGCCAAACATTTGAAAATCCCTGTGAATTAACGTGGGATAATAAGAAAATATTTTTCTTGATTCCAACATCCCACATCAGTGTATGTGAGGTAAGTGACAAACAATAGTCTACGCTGTCTTCCAAATCAAAAACCAATGTGGCTTATTAACCAAATCACAATTTGTCATAAATTTCAGCCCATTTGTAATGGATCACTTGACAACATGTACGCCAATCTAAGCTGACCAAATTAGCACCGAGCAGGCTAAGGGCTGAGCAATGTGTGTGTGACGCTTTGATCATGGCTAATGCCATATGTTATGGTAACGTAAGAGAGGCCCATGACATTTTTCACTTTTATCGACTAGCGTGACCCCGTGGCCCTCGGATGGTGGTGAACTTTCATGTGCTGGCCGACGACCCCCAACATCACATTTAACGTCTCTAAGTGGCCCTCACTTTCACTCACATTAAAGACAGATTCTCACACACACACACACACACACACACACACACACACACATTATCTGGTCTCACGGAAACTCACACACAATCTCAAACACATTATCGAAAGCTGTTCCTGCTGCAACAGTGCTGCGAAATCCAATCTGTATGCAGGAGGCCTGGCCTGGTCAGACGAAACTAGTTGTTACTTTAGAGAGGGAGGCCGTAAATCACACAGTCACAACTGTCTGGGAGAGCGAGCACTCATAGAATACCCGTGTGTGTGTGTGTGTGTGTGTGTGTGTGTGTGTGTGTGTGTGTGTGTATGTGTGTGTGTGTGTGTGCGCGCGCAAACAAGCTCACATCAGGCTTGTTTGCCTGTGTACTTACTGCCTGGACTCTCTCCAATGCTGTTGTGCTTTCCGTTCCAGTACCACAGCAGCAGGGTGGCATCTCGGGAGCCTGACAGGACGTAGCAGTCTCCTCCAATGTACGACTCAGAGCGAGCCAGACACGTCACCACGTCACGATGCCCAAACACTATCTGAGTCAGTTTGCCTGCAAAAGCACACAAGTACACACACAAGAATCAGTATTATTATTATTATAAGTATATAAGTATTATAAGTATTGTCTTTAAACAAGAAACATTTGAACAATACATTATAAGATATGGTTGTTATTTCATATTGCACCTGAATAACAAAAAACAAGTATAAATGTATTGCTACGTGTAGTTCTTTGGAGCTCCCCGTAATGTGTTTGTTGATCATCTGTCTGCTTGGCTAGTAGTTTTACAAGATCAGACATGTACTAATTCCCAGACAAGAACAAATATCTGTTCCAACTCTTGTGTGTATGAGTGTGTGTGTGCCTGTGCACATGCAGTGCGCTCTATGTGTATATATAAAGGGGCTAATTGCTGTCAGATTTCCAGACCACAGCTCCACTGTCTAGCTGTCTAATACTCATTACGCTCCTCATAGTGTGACCTCTGCAGTCAAACGGTGGATCGTTTGCAACACATGATATTTCTGCCTGGGTGTCAAAATCACTGTCCATCGCATAATTAAGCTGTATCTCACTGCAAACATGAGGGTTGTTATGAAACTGGGCGTGTCACTGACTAAACTTCCAAAGAAGAACAGAGACATCAAAGATGTAAAATGTTTGACATCTTTATAAACACTGAAAATAACTAATGATGGCTGCAGCAATAATGGCTACCATGCAGCTTGAATTGAACACACGCTCGTGCTGCTCAGAGACACACACACACACGAACACACACGAACACACACACACACACACTTGCATGCACACAGACAAATTAAATTGGCTGTGTGTGTGCACGCAGGCGTATGAGGCTATGTGTTTTGTGCACGTGTTCCAATCAAGTCTTGTAATTGATAAAATCCCTCAGTTCTTTAACCTGGGGGCTTTAGGGACCTCGGTGGCAGCTGTTGAGCGTGTACGATTAAACTGTGTTCACGTTCCAGTCGCACACCCCGGTGGCAGTCACACAATAGAGCTATCTCTGTACTCCCATCCCTCCTTCCCTCCCTCCTCCATTAAAGACAGGGAGGCCCTGGCCTATAGAAATTAAATCAGAGAGAGTTGTATAGATGTGTGTAGGGTTCTGAATGGGGTATCAGGAGAAGAGTTGAGGAGCCGGGTATAGAGATGAAGCTTCAGACAGTTTCATTTAGGACCTCTGACCTGAAGGTGTGTGTGTGTGTGTGTGTGTGTGTGTGTGTGTGCAAGTATATATAGCAAGTCAGTGATATTGAGGCATACACAATGCTACTGTGAAAAAAAAAAATATATATATATATATATATATTTTTTTTTTCAATAATTGTTTAATAATTCAATAATTTTTTTTATTGAGGCAATTATTGAATTAATAATTCAATTATTTTTTTTATTGAGGCATACACAATGCTACTGTGATATATATATATATATATATATATATATATATATATATATATATATATTATTATTATTATTATTATTATTATAGGGTATACTGAGATACTCACTATTTATGAAATAGATTTTTCATCATCATTTACAATTAATGTAATTAGAAAAATCAAAAACTTCACCACAGTGGCTTTAAACTGAAACAGAGTTTTGTGCTACAATTGAAAGCATCTTAAAGTAACAAAAATAGACTTCAGGTATATTCAACTTCAATACAGCACACATGCCATGAACTGGCAAAAAATAAGAATGGAAAATAAAGAGAGCCCTACTGTAGCAAGAAATTGTGTAAATGTATTCAGCTACAATACAATGCAGCACAGTACAGTAAAGCAGAGCACACCATCCATGGCATAGCAAACAGCTGAGACTGTATACTGTATTGTTTACAGTACTGAGAATCTAAAGTCTACAGTACTGGCGGCTGCTAGAGGCTGCAATGTTCATTGCACTTCACAGTTTAGTGTTGGACAAAACAAAATAACATACTGATGATTTGTTTTGTCTTTCTGTCTAGAGCCTTACTAGCAGTGGAGCTAAAAAAAAACTAAGTTTGTCCTGAGGATGGTGCTAGAGGAAAGGCCATGTGGTTTGTTAACATTCATCCCTTTAATAGCATGAATGTGTTCATCAAATTTCATGGCAACATTGGATTATGAGACATCTTATGTTCAGAGTTGACATTTTGGCTTGAGGGTAAAAAGAGGAAAGCTCATGGATTGTCTAAAGGACAAATAGTTCATCTTCTGGGTAGTATCAATGTGCTCAGTAAATTTCATGACCATGTGCCCATTAGATTTTGATATTAGTGCAAAAATACACCCTGATGTGGCTCATGGGGTTCGTGCTATTATGTGCCAGAGACCAAGCAGACCGTTGTTTTTTGGGCCAGAGATTTTTGGGTAAATTTATTCTGTTCCAACCAAAAAGTGTAATGCATTTGTACAGTTTCATTTAGGATTTCGTCAGCTCAGAGAGTGAGACATAAAAACACTGCAGCAAAAATCTCATGCCAAGAGTTTAGTGGCAGAGAATATGTGCATGTTAAGACTCCAAACTGGTTTACAAATTATACAGTGACAACAAAATGGTTGCCTTATTTTGACAAAGATACATATGAAGTTACACATTTACAGCATGTAAATATAGGTATATGCTAATGCATGCATGCATGCAGGGGGACAAAATTGTTAGGACATGATATGGCCTATTTTAAAAAACTGCGTACCCAAGCTTGAAACAGAACAGCGTTTGGTGATCCTGAGGATATGAGGGCTGAGGGGGAGAAGTACCATTATTATACAGTACCTGAGTCAGTGGAGTAAACCCGGAAGCTCTTGTCCCAAAAGCCGCACAGAAGGATGAAGCGGTTGTCGGCTGTGATGACGAAACACTGCGAGCTGATCTGAATGCTTTGGTCCAGCAGGTCTGAGATCTGACGACGATGACTGCCCACATTATTGGCTGGAGAGGAGAGAGGAATACAAATAAAATGAGCTAATACAAACGTACAGATGTGCACAGAAATATTAAATCTATGACCAGGCACACAGTTTACTTTTTACATATATCAGCTATTTTCAAAGAGCTCACACTCCAATGCACCACCACTTAGTGTAAGTTTAAGCGCACGGTGCAAAGAAGATTTGTGAGAGAATACATAAAACATCCTGGATGTTAAGTTTACGGGACTTCACATTTTTCCGTGAGAGTCGAAGAGTAATGATAGAGCGAGCACAAAATACGCACACCACTCAAATCAGAACACACACTGCAAATTCATCTTGGTTGTATTTAGCCAATGGTTGGTTGGAAAGCAAATTTATTGACGATCTCTCTTCAGTAAGTGGTACTTTTTTTTCTTTTCTAGAGAGATATGTCCACTGGGAAGTTTTTCTTATTTGGTGGGGTCACAAGCGCTGGAGAACAGGTGTCGGAGAAGATTATCGAGCATGGGAACTGAGATAGTCCAGCATACCTGCTACAACCAATAATTCAACCCATTTCTAACGTTTCCCAAAGTCATAGATGGCTCAACCTCAATTTACTGTGTTTAGCTCAGAGTCCTCCTGGAATGCAAACCGTGTAAATATCTTACTGACAAGAACAGAAATCCTCTCTACCACCCCCGAAACACAAACACAAAAATATATTATTTAGTACATTGTTTATGCTTTAGTGTTAGAAACAAAAATATTAAAGTATTATAGTATAAAAATTTGCCTGAAAAGTGTGCTTTCAGTGACAAATGACAAACTACAGAGCGCTCATAAAAACATGCAATATAAATATTGATGCACAGACAAAGATTTCATGTATTACTCCTGTAAAGAGGGGCAGTAAAGGAGAGAAATATTGTACGTGCAGATAAAGATGAATATGTGAGACTAAACCGTGGTTATTTTCAGTAGTCAAGTGTTTGGAGAGAAAAAGAAAACGTGTGGAAATGGTCTGTTGAGACTAAGAGTGACCACAACATTCACAGAGAAAGAACTGCCCCTCTTGCAGATGTGCGTGAGATCGTGCGAGGCTGCAGCAAAGCGACGGAGGCGAAGGCGGGAGCAGATAGAAGTGGCTCGTCTCTCCCTGCTCCACCAGTGCATCCCATACATCACTGCGGCTCGGCACTCTTCTCCTGCTCATCAACAAGTCGTGAAGGATGAGAGGCGCCCATATTGTCCTGACAGCCGTCCGCCGTGCATTCTCAATCACACATTATTACCGCATTCATATTCATTTCCATTGACATGCGTCCTTTCCCTCCGCTCAAATTAAACCAAAGAGGATGCAGAAAGGGAGGGAGGGAAGGGACGATTGAGAGGGAGAAAGAGGGGGAGTTGATGATGAAATGCCGGCCTAGGCCACAGCTCATTGCATTCCAATTTGCATGCAAATGGTCTAGTGTGAGAGTAGGGCCTATATCATGAGGAGTGAACTGGGGCAGAGGCTGAGAAACAACTCTAATCTACTGTCCAGGGACACGCCGCTGCAGACTGCCATGAGTCACCAAGATGCCAACAGAATTCATACACAAACCCACAAAAATGTGCACATGCATATATAAACTCACACTATGTAAAGAATATGCATGTGTGTGGACATTCACATTTCACACACTTTTACAGTCATAAATGACAGCATACCTATCAGAGGATCAATTTCCACAGGAAGTTGGTACTGCTGGTCCTGCACCGTTGAGCTCTGATGACCTGACAGAGAAGAAGACATATTGGATTAATATTGTAATCATGTGGCCTTGTGAAGTAGATGCTGGCTTTCAGTTCATTATAACCACACTGAAAATTATAACCATAAAGTCACAGTGTCACCTGCTGGCCAAAGAGTTCTCCCACAAATTACACATCAATTATGTCACAGAGATACCAAGGCCACAGTAAAAAAATACAACTCTTTATGCTATCTACATGCTACAAAACAATTCTTTGCTCAATCAAGTCCTTTTAGCTTATTTTGGTAAATTGATTCAAAACATGGCGCAACAGATTTATCTGTATTCAAGTGTAAAAGCAAGAATTAAAATAGCCTTTTGGCAAAGAATGCTGCTCACATAACTTAAAGCTATAGTGTGTAGTTTCTGTCGTTCCTACGAGGAATTCTAAGTAATGACAACAAAACTGTCGGCGTGTCCACATGATACAAGCTTACGTGATAGCGCACGCGCCCCCACCCCTCCCCCATGCAGTTGCTAGTAGCCAAGGAGGACACGGAGGATTAAAAAAAACATGGACTCTTCAGAAGAGGTAATTATCTTCACTCGAGCTTCTGCGCGGGAAAGTCCCTGGACAACACAATCTTCTGAATGCAGCCATACTGAGAAATATAGAGAGAGTCGTGTGGAGCTGATAGTCTTGATTAGCTTTTTAGCAACTCATTTGGCAATGGCTTGAATGTAATATGGCTTGACGTTTATTAATATCAAAAAGTTGCGCACTAAAGCTTTAATGTAGGGATGCAACTCATGATTCTTTTTATTATCAATCAACAGCTTCATTTTTGTATTGATTAAGCAATCAATTATTCAGACTATACAATGTCTGACTACAGAAAAAAATGCCACAATCACAATTTTCCAGATCCTAAGTTGACATCTTCAAATAGCTTGTGTTTTCTGACAAACAGATCCAAAACCCAAAGACAGAGTTTACAATGATATAACACACAGACAAGTAGCAAATCCTTTTTAATGTATGTGACTCCTCTGAGTAGGACCACAACTATTAATTATATGACATCCGACGATTATTTTTGTGATTAACTGATTCACTTTTTAGTTTCTAAAATGTCAGAAAATACTGAAAAATGCCTCTCATTGCTCATTTTGTCAAATCAACATTCCAAACATCAATACTATTCAATTTACAAAAATGTAACAGAAAGAGATAGAGTTAAATCTTTTTTAAACATTTGAGAATCTGACATAAACCATTACTTTTACCAAAGTGTTGATTAATAACAGTGTGTACATTGTCCATTAGCTGCATCTTCTCCAGAGGTAAAAGATAAAATGTGAATGTCTGCAGCACTGTGTTGTTTATGACATGCTCATGAACAAATGCTTCATGTTTATTGTTGGCATTGTTGAGAAGAATTTACAATGTGCACATCCTTCCATTCTTATCTTGTATCTGCTCCAACAGCCACACAAAGACTCCAGTAAATCCAGACAATTAATGAACTACTTCTGAACAGCACACATCTTGTTTTTTATACCAGCTAACTAAACCAATTAGATTAATCAGTCTGGTCTGTGGTGCGCATGGATGAGGTTGTATTCTAGTGAAAAAACAATCAGTCTTCATCCTCATAAATTCAGAGATATCAAATTTAATGTTTCTTGCAGGGGCCGGATGGATGTTGAGTAAATAAGGTTTTGTGAAGTGAGAGGCTGATGTATGGAGGTGGACGTGAGACCTAACGCTGGCTGCTGCATGTGTCACATTTGATACTGCTATCCAGTAGACACAAGTCAACTGTCTCCCAAATCAACGTCCATCCTATATAGACGAGACAGGTCAATTCTTGACTTGGGTGAATTAGACAACGAGTATGGAGGAGAGATGAACCGAGATAATGTGAAAAATGATTCTGTGGCAGCAAAAGATGGTATTTACCTGTCTAAAATACCCAATGAGGTTAATATAATGCAGAATCACAATGGCGGAAAATCGCAGAACAAATTCATTCAATACGATATGATACAATATACTTTATTGTCCCTTTAGGGAAATTTGTTTTGGACGCCAAGCTGCACACATAAATAAAGCCTTGACAATTATAAACAAAACAATACAGCACCAGTAGCCGTCACAACTAAAAATTGCATTGCACAAATCCTGTGGTAAAAACACATTGCACGTCACATCTATTTCCCTCACCCCCCAGTAAAACATCATGAAAATATTGCACAATCTCTACTGCCTCAAGCAGCATTGTTTAAAAGTTTAACAGAGGTAGGAACAAGAGTTTTTAAAATGATTGAGTTTGCAGTGAGGGACTCACACCCTGATAAAATAATGGTGCATAATGGTGTAATCAAATGATTAAATGCACCTTTTAGATAGCACAAAGACAATAATGAGTGCATGGACGCAAATCTCTCACCTGTCAATCCGTGCCACTTGTTGACGGCAAAGATTCGGTTGGCGGTGACGGTGATGATGGCAGGTGACGTTAGACCTGCCTGGGTGTTGGCCGCTACGTGGGTCACAGGAGAGTTGGATGGGAACTTCAGCACCATGATAACATCCTGCTGCATCTGCTCCGTAAACATCAGCGGGGTCTGCAGGAGAAGATACTGTTCAGGCCCCCAGGACGGACAACGGGACGCAGGGAAGGGAGGGGAAAGAGCCGAGATATGGAGCAACGGACAACGAGCAAAACAGAAAGATGAGAGAAGCAGCCGCAGACGGTGTTAGCGAAGAGGAAAAAACAGAGGGAGAGGGAGGAAAAAGAAGGACAGAGAGAAAGTTAGGGAGCTTGAGCAGGATAGCAGTAAGCAGCAATTAAGTAGTAAGTAGTACAGGTTAGAAAAAGAGTCAGGTAAAAGGCTAGAGATCTCTTTTGAAACAACGATGCGGGAAGAATAGGATGGGAAAGAATCTTAAAGAGCCTTATTAATACTTTTAAACTGATATATTAATAAAATGAAAAGTGTTACAAAAGACAAGTTCTGTTTAAGTCCCCTTTCACTCAATAATGTGTGTTCACTGTGCAGAATAACATTTTCAGCAGTTTCACACTAGAAGCCCGTTTTGATTTTTCAACGAGGGAGGAGTAGATGTCATTTTAAGAATTTAGTATCAGACACAAATTATTATTTTGAACATTTATGTCCAGAGTATTTGTTTGTCTTAAAACATGTCTGGATGGGATCTGTTAGTACAGAGTATGATGTGTGCAGTAAGCACAGTTTGGAACTAAAATGTCAGATAGATACACAGCATGTCAAATATTTTAAATTCCTTGAAATCAATGTAATTCTTCTGAGAAGAACTGCAACTAACCATTATTATCAGTTCATCTCATGATTAATCATTTTTTTTAATTCTATGACATGTGATAAATTGACTGTCTAACCACAAGACATAAAACAGACAAAAGGGAGCAAAATCTTATCAAACTTTTTGATGATTAATTTTCTTCTGTCAACTGACTCATATGAAAATAACTGTTTATAATAATAATATACTGTAGTAATACAGTAGGGGAAACTGACAACATTGCAGTCATAACAAAAAAGTACTTTCATTGACCTATCAGACTTTTTCCTTGGTTAGACAGGAGCTCATACACAGTGTTTGTACTAAGCAGCTCTAACACAGAGCCATTTTCCTCCTTGCGTGTAAAGAAGAGGAACATCAGTGTTAACAACGGGAACAGACCTGAGTAAATCCGGTGTGTCTGACAGCTAACCAGACGCACTGACAGTATCATTACCACCAGCATGGGCAGATGCCGACACTCTGACAACACACTCACATTAGAGAGGATGGAGAGAAAGTAGAGAGCAGGAACATGTAAAAGCAAAGAAAACAGGGCGGTTAGAAGGAATATGGTAGGGTGGGGAGGGTTAGAAATGTGTTTGAATAATGGCGTCTGAATATTATGTTTGAAAACTATATGTGCTGAAGTAAAAATAAAAACATTTCATAGGAATTTGCACATGAGTGCAGCAGATTCAAAGCCCTAGCCTGAGTTTGTGTCTGTGAGTGCATGTATGCGCTGGGTGGTGGTCTACAGCCAGCTGTCAGCGCCACAGGGACACCACACTAATAGGGACTCATGGGGCCTTGGCCCATCACAAGCAGGCACACTGACTGCACTCCTTGGCCCTTAAAAAGCTGCCACTTCACTGCTGCTGTTCATTGATCTTTGCTGCTCTCCTCTGCTTCCAGCTCAGGTAGAAAATCTGGCTCAGACCCAGGTTTCCAGCGCAAAGCTGTGCCTTTCCCCTGCATACCTCTTACTAAACACACATGCACACAAATGCTTGTGATCTTTTCCTTTCACACACACCTCTCTAATGATGAGAGAGGAGATGCTTTCAAACCCAAGACTTTATTTTCCCACAGTTGTAGACAGATAAAGAGAAAGTAGGAGGTAAATGGAGGATGAAGCGAGGGAGTCAAAAATTAAAAAGAAGAGTTATATGAAGCAAAGCAGAGAGCTTACATCAGGGCACACCCGAGGTCAGAGACAGCATTAAACAGGCAGCACAATGGTTGATACTGTAGCTCAGTTGGCTGATGGTTATATGGTAATATTTTTAGACTGAACGACTACAGGTATAGTGGTTTGTGTGGGTTTCTAAGATTATCTGCTTGCATGTACTGTATGCATGTGCATCACTCACCACTTGCATGGCTGAGCTTCGGGGTGGGTGTGGCTCGATGAGCAACTGGCAGGGGGTCTGTCCAAAACTCATGATTTGAGACTCCACAGCCTGAGGGAAAAAAGAAAGAGAGGGTAAGGAATGGCAAAGGAAAAGAAAGGAGAGTGAAAGAAAACAGAAAAAAAGGAGTCAGTCTTGAATTGTTACGCTTCAGAATTTAAAATGCAAATACAAATTGCATAATGTGACAATAATGCCTCGTAAAGAAGTGTAAAAAGACCACGCACATCATATTAGGGATGTGCTATTTGGAAAAATATATCACAGTATTTACAATTTCAAAGTGATAGATATTATGACACAGTAGTATTGTTGTATGTCATTGGCTAATCATGATGTTAAAACACTGTAAATAGACAGAGAAATTAAAGGGATAGATGCCTCGGTAACAGTCATAAAAATCTGGTTGACCATTTTTATGCTATATATTTCATCAACCTCAAAAATGTAAGATTACTGAGTCTCAACAAAAAGAAGACAAAGATGAATGCAAAATGCAGCGTAGGGGAAAAATGCGCGCACACACACGAATGCATGCACGCACGCACACACACACACACACACACACACACACACACACACACAGAATCAGAGTAGGGTCGGGACAGGCAGGCTTGTAGGCGGGCTAGGTGGTGTTAATGAAGAGGTATAGGACCATAAATGTCAGAGCAGACGCCGGCCGAGCAGCCTCTGGACATCATCACGCAGCTCACTGTCAGGCCAACTAGCACAGGATGGAACACACCCACAGCAGAGAATAGATGCACAGGCACCAACGTATCCCAAAATTCTACAATATCACACTATTATCATCTAGATTTGCAACAGACTAATTATTTAATTATCGATTTATCTGTTTCAATTACTTTTTCAATTGCTTTATGTTTGTAAATTGGTGGAAAATCGCATTTTCTCGGACCAAAATGCTTGTTATGTAAGTTTATAATGACATAAATAAAGCTCAGAAAATGAGCTAATTCTCACATTTGAGAAAGTGGAACCAGAAAATGTTTGTGATAAAAAATAAAATAAAAGCATAAAAAATGCACACAAGAACATTGTTTCATGTGCAGGTGCTTGCGAAAAAAATAAATCAATACAAACTAAACAGAATGGGGAAAAAGCCTCTGAAACAAAATACAGAAAACAGAAGTGTCTGTGTGGATTTGTATAACAACATTAATCAGGAAATCTATGATATAGTTTGACTGATGGTTTATAAAAAAAAGGGACAAGCAGAGAGAAAATGGCCAACACAAAATTATGACAGTATGTCAGTATGTTGGTGTGCACTATGACTGGCTGTGTGGGAGTGACAGCTTGTGTGTGTGTGTAGGCTGAGACGTTTGAGCCCGACTTGGCGAGGCCTGTGAGAATGAGCTCATGGTTGAGGCCTGCGTATGTTTTTTCCATGAGAAAAAAGGTTGAGAAGTTAGTCTGCTTATACCCATTGTCTGAAACTAACCAGAGACCAGAGAGAGACGCGGAGAAGGAGTGATCTCAACTGTCTATTACAAGGTTTCATCTGCTTCTTTACTGCTAAGAATCATGCACCAAAGAATAATTCTACATACACACAAACACCAATATTTTACAGTCAATACTCTCATTTTTCTCAACTTCATGTACACTTTTCTTCATCCAGGTAGTTCTACACTTTCTCTCTTTCTCTTTCATTTTGCGCAGAATAACAGTCTCAAATCAAATCATCCTCTGTATGAAATGGCATACATGATAATTATTTAATTATCTATGAGAGGCTAGTTCAAACAGAAAAGGAGGTGTGCATCTCGTGCTCATGCATTCATGTCGATAATGTATGGGTAAAAAAATAAATTAACAAACTGTATTCAATGTCCCTGTTTCACATCGGGGGAGGAGGAGCACTGATTAAGTCCGGTTAGAAACTTTCAGAAGAGATTTTAAAACTGTCTCCTTGTTAGCAGGAGTGTCTGTGGCTCTGTGCACAAGCCAAAACTGCATATAGTCTATGTTGTATGTTGCATGTGTGCAAGCATACTAGTTCTGACAGAGATACTTCCATGATCCAGTATTGTGAGTGTATTAAGACTGGTGTGTTACATAAATTAAAATATTTTGGGCCATTCTGTTCATTGAATGATATCAAAGATCACCTTTGCACAGGACCTCATTACTGATCATGACACCTTTTCCATCTCTTTCAGTTAGTCGGTTAGTGAGAGGACATCAGTGCATCATTCAAGGTCAAAGTGCCTCCCCTCTCCTCTGCCAATAGAGCCGAGCATTTTGCTTAAGCTAATGTGAGGAGGAGACTCCTCAAAGCCACTCAACCTATCTTCATTAAGTTCAGCTCTGACATTTACGATGCTGTGGAACGTTGGAAAGTGGCCGAGTCTAGGTCAGCATGTCCTATCCCTATATGCCAATGCAATGCTCAGGTGATTATATGAGGGGCCATCCACAAGGCCAATCTCTTTTGGGGGCGCTGGCCCGTGTCTGATGAAGGTTTTCTATATTCTATACATTTAAATGGATGCGACGCCCTCGGCTCACATGTCCCAACCTGCCCTTTGATTTACTCAGCCTCTTGACAAGATGGATCTCCATGTAAAACATGCTGTTATGCAAATCGCTCCGACAACACTCACTCTATGAAGAGAATAAAAAGAATAACTACTATGGCCTTGTGTTGTTGACAAGCAGCGTGGCGGAACACTCTGCATCTTTGGTTTTAGATGTTAATTCTCTTAAAAAATGGGAAAAAAATGAAATACAGTGAAGGGTATATTCTCCAAAGAAAATAAACTTGTGACTTTGGCTGAGTGTTAAAGCAGGTTCACTCGCGTGGGTATATTTCCCGTCTTCTGCCGAATTACGCAAACGCTGTACAATTCAGACGGGGCTCTGTGTTTTGTCGCTGGTGTGAGAGGCTGTGGGATTTTCCGTAATCACATGTGAAAGAGGGGAAGCCCTGTACAACGATGAGAAGGCAACACAGGGTGTGTTTTTCTTCATACACTGAGAGACAACACAGATGTGCATGCATGCCATGCACACGGGTGCACACGCATACACATGAATGCATCTGCAGAGACACAGCAGTTCTCTTAGAGAGAAATAGGGTGGATGAGATTTGACTTGCGGCGGAGGCAGGACAGGAAGTAATCATGGTTTCGAAAAACACAGCAGTGGTCTCCACAACATTCCCTAATCTGTGCTGAGATATTTCAAACTCTCCCAGAGTAGAAATCTACACATAAACACGTGTGCATTTATGCTGATGAGCACATATAAATATACAAAGGTATACACATGCCAATCGATGCATGTATACATACACGTCTACGTACAAACATCAAGGTATGGTCTTTACAAACTGTGTGTGTGTGTGTGTGTGTGTGTGTGTGTGTGTGGTTGGGTTGCGGCGGGTGGGAGTAAACGATTGCCAAACAGCGTGGCAGGAATAAAGAACTCCTTGCCCCAATTACTACCTTTTCCGACCCAAACGTACACACACACACACGTCTGTGACCCATCCGCCTGACAATGAACAGCCCCAGGGCCTGTCCTAATGCGGCCTAGCCTGGCCCAGACCACAGCTCAGGCTGAAACAGTTGTCACTCAGTAGTGGCAGACTCTGGGGACATTTTCAGACCCAAAGCCCTCAGTCTTAAAGCTCCTGCAGCCCTCAGCCACCCCCAGCGCCCAGCCATGATGAGGCACAGGCCTGGAACTCTGTTTCCACCTTCTGCACAGACGGGGCATGCTTCCTTCCGTACAAACACAGTTGAAGGAGAGCCTTGGCTTAGCTCACAGGGATAACACTGCTTTGGTTTATTTAACTAATTAAAGCGCTCAGACTGAGGGTGTTTTCGAAAGGTGAAAGCCAGCAGATTGGACTCACAGCATCAGAGGACAAACTGGACAAACTGCTGATTTGTTCATATTTTACACATATGTATGCTGAACTTATTAAATACAGTAAATATAATCTTCAATTCAACTGTGATGTTTGGGACAATTAATGTAAACAAACAACCCCCTATGTTCTCCATAGGGTGTGTTTCTCTTCATACAATGAGAGGCAACACAGATGTGCATGCATGCCATGCACACGGGTGCACATGCATACACATGAATGGATCTGCAGAGACACAGCAGTTCTCTTAGAGAGAAATAGGGTGGATGAGATTTCTGTTGTCTCTCCATAAAAGTTGATGCCTCCACAAAATAAGTTACCAACAGCTTAATTTAAAAGGAAAAAGAAAAATAACATTTTCGCAGCAGATTTCCCATAAAGTCTAACCCAGTGCACACAATATAATCACTTCAAACCCTAATGGGGGCACCACTCTTCCTGGCACTGGTCTAGTGTATTCTTTTTTTTATAGTTATAGTTATTGACAGTGAAATGGTATAGTGGAGTACAATGCCATTATTATCAGAGATGGACAAAACTATAAAGACAAGACCCAAGTCGTAACAAACCTGAATTATCCTTTAAGCAAAGGTCCTTGTTTACTGTGGTCTAAATGGAGATGAGTATATATATCAAGTATATCAAGCGGCCAGGCAGCCTTTTGCCTCCACTGTTCTGCTGCCCTTCATGCTCAGTGACTGCAGCATCATGGACACTAGGGGTAGATCATTGATTTATCACCTCATTCACCCTAATTCCCACCCAGATGTGCTTTGGCCTTTAGCTACACGCACACTAGCATGCTAGCAAGCACGCACACACACACACACACACACACACACATACACACACACACAATCACACACGCAGATTCATTACCAGGGTGCACCCGGCCATTTCCACACCCAGCCCATTACCCATTCTTCTGCTTAACACACACACAACCACATTAGTGGATCACCAGTAGAACACTATTTCTGCCAGGCTGTTCCAGTAACCATGGGAAGGATAAATCCTCACACACGCAGGACGCCATCAGAGGCAGGTGCATGTGATGTGAGTGGTATTAAAATAGCACCTCCTGCTCATGACTGCAGATTTTGGATATGCATGCTTATGAATATATAATATATTTTAGGGCTGTCAAATGATAAAATCTTCTTAATCGCGATTAATCGTTGAATTTCTATAGTTAATCGCGATTAATCGCATGTTTTATCACATGATTAAAATTCTATTATTTTGCATTTCAGAACTTTTTTTAAGTACATATTAACAATGGAAAGCAATTCTTACCAGTGTATCTTGATTGGGAATCAAATGAATGCAAATAAAATGACTTTATGAACTTGATTTTAAGATTTGTATTTGTTTATTATATATTTAATCTAGTCATACATTTGAATCTAGAGTCAATATTAGGGTTGAGTATTGTTTGGTTTGGATACTGGTGCTAAAGCGGTACTGTAAATTACCAGTTTCATTGAACGCACCGTCTGTGTTTTTCCGACAACAGCAGCTGCAGATTGTTACATCCCGGTGTTGAATCCTCTACAGTGAAATACAGACAAACTTTACACCGTTTAGCGTTAGCTGTCAGCATTTTAACTGTGTTTAATCCAGCTACTAGCTAGCGGTAGGCTAACGTTAGCTGCTGTTGAGTATAGTGTTAACTAGCATCACGTGCAGCGATGTTTCTGTTGCCTGTATCGTCTGTTTCAGAGCATCAGAGAGAAGCGCAGGCATATCAGTGGCACCAGAATGAGGCACCGAAATCCGCGTTGCTATTCCTGCAGCAGCAGGATGTGTTACGAGGAAGTACGGCAAAATAGTAGCCTGTTAGGCACGACGCAAAGCCGAGTGAAGTGAAAATAAATTAATAAATGGCGGCATGCGATTAATACAATTAAAAAAAATTAACGCATTATGTTCGGCCCTTAATCGCATCGCGATTAACGCGTTAATGCTGACAGCCCTAATATATTTATATAATATATCTTTATTATACTGTAGTTTATGTGCTGTGTACACCAGTTTACTGTCAATAAATCATTAAAAATGTGTTTCTTGACATTAGTATAACTATTTTAAAACATACTCTATACCAGTGCCAGGAAGAGTGCTGCCCCCCATTAGTGTTTAAAGTGTTTATATTGTGTGCACTGGGTTAGACCTTATGGTTTCACTATTTAAAATGTTTTCAGATCTCAACAATTACTTTGGTAAGTGACCTTTGCTCATAGCCAATTGAAATGATGGCCAAAAACTGGGAAAACAAGAAACAATATATAATAAACTGGAATTATCCTTTAGGAGAAAACCTGTATAAAGCCTCATACTCTTATGAAAATAAAAATAGAATGTGTGCCACTTTTGGCACCACAACTTAAACGTCTAAAAGGCTGATGTGAGCAAGGTCAATTGACCTGCTGCTGGCTAGCTGCCTTTTACAGCAGATTGGTGAAGTTGTCAGACCGGTGTTTGGCTGTGGGCAAGCTAGCTGTGTTTTTCTTTTCAGCACTGCGTTTTGTGGGGTTGCTTTCCGGCAGGCCAGTGTAGCTTGTGTTCGTAGCAGTTCAAAGTAAGGGGAATAATGAATAATAAATGAAAGCCAAGGAGGAGGCTTTAAGGCGTTAAAGTGGAACACTTGGTGGATAGCTTTCAGAGGTATCACACAGGGGGAAAGGCTTTGCTCAGCAATACCTGCCAGTAGATGTTAGCTTAGCTCTCCCCTGCCATTCATCAACCAATTTAACATGGCTAATGGCATCAAAAATATCCCTGAAATACAGATGCACTGAATGGACAGATGCTTTTATAATAAAGTCAGATTAAGCATCCATTTGAGAGGGCTTCTGCTCAAGTGTACTTACTGTAATACGCTGTTTTTTTTCCCTTACTCAGCATGATCTGCCAAGGGACTTAAATCAGCTGTGTAGTACATACAGTTAATGTGTATTAAAATGTGTGTGTGGGCTTATATGCATGTACTGTATTGTGTATCAACCTCACCTCTCTGAGCATGGGGTCATTGATGGAGCTGAGGTTGACTGCACCTTCGTAGGTCAGATAATAGAAAACATTGAGGGCTCTGGTGGCTTCAGGTCCCTGCTGCTTGTAGCCAAAGATCAGATCGATCCACTGGTGGAGCTGGCAGGACACAAACTCGCTCTCCAGAGCCTGTAAATGAAGGAGAGGGCAGAGGATTACGAGTATTGTAAATGTCAACAGATGCAGAAGTTTTACACAACATACTATAACCAAATGCTACGCCCTCAAACATGTTCCTCATCCCATTACTGAACAGCAGTTATCACTAATGCCCCTCAAAGATGAATTCCTCAGAGTAAAGCAGAATATCCTTCTAAGTGTTCCTGTGACAGAATCTGCCAATGATTTCTATAATGAGCAAAAAGCAGAGTGAATCCATATCTGATCATATGGGAACATCAAAACATTAGAGAACTCTTGTAGTTCATTAGGGAGCCATTTCAGCCTCTGTCTTTGTTCTTTTCTCTGCTGGTTGTGGGCGGATAAGAGCACCGTGTTGCTCTTCTACAGACGTCTCTGCATCGCCATAATGCTGAGATGCAAGCCGTTTTCTCTCCTCATTAGCTGGCAAAGGAGGGAAAAAACATTTATGGTTTCCTCATAAAAACAGGCAATTGTGTTAATTTGTGTAAAGCTGTCGCCTCACAAAAGCCCTCTAAACACGACCAAATTAAAATGAGGCAGTCCTTGATTGTCATTGCTGCCTTGTGTCACATTAATTTGTGACAAAACATTAGCCTGTGCTACACTTAAATGGCAATTTATATCATTTAAATTTTTTACTGCAGAGACCAACGCATCCCTCACTTAAATGTGACTTTCTGACAGCTCATTCTGCATCTAATTCTTCCTGACTCTCTTAATTACAACTTTCAATCAGGGAGGAAAGCGCGGGTATAAAGAGGAGACCGTATGCACTTGAAGTATGACAATGTTTTTACTTGAGTACAGACTGAATTTTGTATGTCGTCGCAAATTCCATAATCTGAACTAATGAGAAGCTTAACAATATAAGCATTGTGTGGATGATACAAGAACAAACAATCATAACATTGGTTCCTAGAAGGAAAGAACCTCAGCAGACAAAGATATACAAGGTTTTCAGGTTCAATGTGTGGAAAAATACAAACATACTAACTAGGGCTGAGTATTACACATCAATAAAAAATATGTCTTTAGCCCCATGAGGAAGGAGCATTATTATTATACGCACATCACTATTGGTAAACATTGATTTGTGTCGATAGCTATCCATAGTCTCGATGATAATATAAATATCACATGTAGTGTATGTTGTGGAAAAATAGGATGCATCCTGTATGTGTCTTTGTTTTTAATGTGTTTGTCATGCACTATATATATATATATATATATATATATATATATATATATACATATATATATGATGTATTATTGTTTCTGCACTTTCATATTGATATACTTTTGAATGAGTTTTATTGTACTTCTAGAATTGTTAATTGTTTTGAGATGTGGGCAGGTTGGATGGTTAACCACACCTATAATTATAGAAGCCTCTAAGATCAAACTGGGATGAAAATGTTTGTCCATCCAAATAAATATGTGGTTTAGAGTGGGTGTCCAGGCGTCATTATGTAGCACCGTGTATCAAAAATCATCAAGTTACCGAAGGTACTGAAGGTACCGAAACTGTGGTCAGACTGAAAATGCTGTTTACTTATATTTTCATGGAATAGTTCTTAATATTAATCAGAATTTTGCCAGCATTAGATGTTTGTTTGTGTTCAAACAACATTTAACATTTACAAGAGAGTTTGTAGAAAAAAACATTTCTCTCAAAGTAAGGTATTACAGAAAGTATCGTTTTGGTATCAGTACAGACAGTCGGGTATATTATGGCACTAGTATTGAAAGAATTTCAAGCAACAATTTGCTATTACTGTAACTAGGCAGAATGGTCAACAGCTTCTTTGTCCTCGCTGTAGAACTAATGGTGTATACTGTAAGTTTATGGTTATTACACACATTGGTATTTTGGACAATGCCCCCCTTAGATGTAATCACTGCTCTGAGAGCTGTAGACTAGACAAAATTAGCAGGAGGAGAGAGATCGGTCTATTCTTTTCTGTGTCTTGACAACATTTTCCAATAAGGCCTGATCTATGGGATAATGCTAAAGCAAAACTAAGCAAACATTTACTATTAAGATAAAACAGAACACCCCTAGAGTCTAAGACAGTCTAGACTCCGTGTATATCTGTCCCTTTAGCATCAGCATATTTAGACTGTTAAGTGTGTTTAAAGGTCCTTGTTATTAATGTTACATTATAAGCCAGGGAAAGCCTTTATTCAAACTGCGTGCCCGTGTGTGTGTGTGTGTGTGTGTGTGTGTGTGTGTGTGTGTGTGTGTGTGTGTGTGTGTGTGTGTGTGCGTGCATGCAAGCGAGAGAGAGAGATCAGTTCATTATGCGCTAGGATTGACCTTTGACGGGCCCTGCTCCCCTGTTTCTAAAACTAAAGCTGGGCCTGATGGCCATGTAATGTGTACTGCAATCTACTGTCAATCAGCATGGGGAAACAAAGAGCAGCCATGTTATTGCAGCTCCCTCTCAAGAGGCCCGCCTTTATGGAAATCACTTGCATGTACCATTTGGAGAGGGAGATAGACAAAAGTGAGTGTGAGGAAGAGTGTTTGAGTGCTGTGTTGGCATTGTAAGTGTATAGCTGTGCATTATTGTATTTGTTTGGTCTTTCTGACAAAAGGCTCAGCAGTACTTTGTGACTGAAGTCTAGGTGTAGGAATTTAACCTCAGTGGATTTCAGAGATTCAAAGAATATCTGCCTCCGCCTGTGGGGATACAGCAAACTGCCTTGATCACGGTTCTTCAAAGCTCTTTCAAAAAGTGCACAGTGTTATCTCACCATTCAGACAATAATCAGGTTGGAATGTCAAATAAGAGCTATATTCTGACCCTTTGACTAGACTTGGGATTTCACATTTGCAGCAAAGAATACATATGGTTATATTTCACATTTTTCATATCAACCAACAATTTCTCCTGCAAACTCTGTGCCACAGACCTCCATTTTTCTCCAAAAACAATTAAAAAAACATCAAGGAGGCACACCATTACATTGGGTGACATTTTCCTTCATTACCCTGGACATGGACATTGTAGTTTATTTTGAGCCACCATCCTCACTAGCTTACAAAACACGGCTGAAAGTAATCCCCAACGAATACCTTCTTACTCCTGTTTGAGTACCTCTACAGTGCTCAACTGCTTCAGGAAATGATTACACCTTTTTTCTAAAAATGAAATTATATATTTGTGACCCGTTTTCAAAGCTTTACATCTTCAGAAGGAACAAAATATAGAATATCACCAGCCATATCCTTTATAACCCCACACAATGCCATACTATATTTGCAAATATAGACAATAATAGTATGCAATTTCAATTATACATGAGAGTTGTGATAAAAACCAACAATGACTTTAGATTTTCTACTTGTATCTAGAAGACAGCATGTGAGGAATGTATGCTACTTGATAGACAAGCAGAAAGTCAAATGCAGAAATCAGGCATGTACCGACAACCCATTAACAATGTTCCAGGTGAGCAGGTGTGGAAAAGTCTCCTTCTGTAGAGCCACACTGTGGAAATAGTGTGGCAGAAGGTTGGGGCAGATAGCAGATTCCTGAGGTGGGATCTGGTGCCACTTCGGGAGAACCAGGCAGGATTATTGATGGGCCAATTAGCAGCCAGTGTGTGTGTCATCCCCATCCACGGGGGACTCTCTGATAATTAATGAATAATTTAGCATGCCTTTATGTAAATGCTGATAGGGGGTAGAAGTCACTGGAATCCCACATTTCTATTGTTAAGGATTTGACAAAGTACACCTCTGAAGCATAGGGGGGTCCCCTTTGTTGTGTTCTGTGACTTGTTTCCAATGGCAACAATAATTTGGAATATCCTCCTATGTAAGACAATGTAATCGTTTAACTTAAATCAGTTTTTGCCCTTTAAAAGGACCCAAGTATTCAAGTGGATTTCTCTAATTTCTCTTCTTGAATTGAATGCTTATTTTGCTTGCCTGACAGTTTGCAGGGCTATGATAATTAACATGCCTTTTCTGTGCGTCTCACATTACCTTAATTTTTTTTCTTTCCAAAACATCTGAAGCTGGAGTGTGAATTTAAAGCCAAAAACCCCCCACAAAAACACTCAAAGAAAGACAGTTTGAAAATGTGTCTGTCAATATGTTACTCTTTAGAGCAAGATATACTCTAGACTGAGGACTTAAAGGCATGCAATCCTTATTTGAGACATCAGACCAGAGACACCAAATGATTGCAATTAACCAGCTGGTGGACATTAAACCAGGATTAGGAGTCCTAAGGAGCAAAACAGAGAACGTCTGATCTCGACTCAGTGGCTACTGGCTGGTGAGGCTACACAGCCTCCCCTTGGAATGTTTTTTTCTGCTTGCAAGTGGGTGCAATTTATTTTGATTCCTTTTTCTTTTTTACTTCACTTTGCTCAAAAGTAAAAGTGTCTGTCCATGCTACAGATCCGGGTTTATCAGTGAAGTTCCTGTGCCTTGCTATGGTTTGCGGTTAGCTTTATGGTCTGGATTGAGCTGGATTTCACTTTGGCTTTAACGAGGTGACACTGAATGCTCTCCTCCTTCCCTCATTGGCCCTAAAAAACCCTTTTAAGGACTTATGGAGAGCTGTCTGTAAGGATGTTAAAATGTCACTTAACAAATCAATCCACTCATTTGCATGCCAACGGTGATGCGAGCGTACATGCACGTGCCTGTGCGCGTGTCAACGATGGTGTGGGTGTGTAATCGAATGCACATGTTGTATGCAGAGTGTTGTCAGCAGCAGACTGTTTTCTTTTGTATCGATTACGGATGAATAAAGC
Source organism: Sander lucioperca (assembly GCF_008315115.2). Lineage (NCBI taxonomy): Eukaryota > Metazoa > Chordata > Actinopteri > Perciformes > Percidae > Sander > Sander lucioperca. Next base: position 34,262,679 of record NC_050176.1, read on the forward strand.
AAACACTTGTCAGGTCTGTATATACTAAAACGACTGTTTAAGAACAAGCTGTTCAAAACATCCTGAAAACCACATTCAGTGTGTGACAGTGAAACATCGTGCTTTTTTTCGCATAACAAAAATGCCAAACCACAGAATCGGTTATTAAGTTTTGTTTAGTTGTATTGCATTCTTATTGTGCGTTTTATTAAATCAAATTATTAAATCCCATCAAATCTGTGTGTTTCCAAGTACAACAAACATCATCATCCTTAGCGGAAGACTATGTCTATTCTTCTTACCTTAATACAAGTTTATTATCTCTTATCTCTCTCTCTCTCTTTTCTTCCTCCAAGTTCAACAGCCCCCTTTCAGTTTCCCTTCTACTTATTCTCTCACTCTAAGCGCTACTCCCTTTTTTCTCCCTCCTGCGCTTTCTTCTAGTCATCTGATCCTTTGGATCAACTCCTCTGGAGTTGCCTTGCCCTGAGGTTGACAAGCACTCTGATTAAAGGGCTTATTAGCTCGCTGTAAATGAGAAGCCGATTGTCATTTTGAAGCAGGCAGAGGAAGCCTGTTGCCAGCCAGGGGAGAGGGGGGCCCCCCAACATGGAAGAGGAAAAAGAAAAAAAGGAACGGGTGACGTAAGGAATGAGAGCCTTGGAGCAGCCGCACAGCTAACAAACCATTTCCTTTATTCCCATATTCACACACACACTAGGAGAACCCCAGATGGGTTGTGTGCGGTACTTCAGTTCCCCCCCTCTTTCCTGCTCTACTAATTAGATAGGTCACAACTGTGAGAGTTCTGGCTATGGGTCAACGGAGGCACTCGCTGGCAAGTGGAACCTGAAACTCTAACCCCAACTCTCTCTCCCACTCACTCCTCCCGTCCCTCTTACTTTCCCGCACCCACTTGAAAAGCAAGAATATCATGTTATGGGGTGAAAAGAAGCAGAATGAGCAGTGATTGGGAAAGTATCTCCCCAAAACAAACATGTCATGGTGGATTTGGTCTTAGTCAGACAAATGGTGTAGTGTAGCCTGCGAAAGTGGTCCAATTTACAGCACAGACAATGGAGTAAACAACACTGATTGAGAAGTAAATGGATGAAGCAAATAGTGCTGACTCAAACTCAGGAGGCAGTAATGTTGTGGTCGTCTTCTCTTTTTAGTTTTTAGTTAATGCTTGATCATGACGATATGATGCAGCACAACAAATATTGATCATCTATAAAAGTGGTTACAGGGAGTTTAGAAATGTTGAAATACATTTTGTCTTAAAATATTTTGAAGAAAATATCTCGACTGGCAAGAGTCAAGAGAAAACTATGACGAGAAAACAGCTATTTTACAACTGTTTACAATAATCTCAACAACAGCTAACAAGCACCTCCAGAGAACCTAACCATCTGTCCGCCTCCATACAGAGAGGCTAACAAGCTAGCAAATACATCACCAGTGCCATAAGACACATCCACAATAGGATGAAGTGAGCAAAAGCTAAGTCAACAGTCAGAGCTGATTGACCACAGGGCCACTGAGGAAGGCTGCGGAGCGTGCTGAATGAGGGAATATTTGGATAGCTGTTGAGAGGAGCATTGTTGTCTCAGATGATTATAGAGTCTGCTCGAGGACTAGTCGGTCTCTCCGTCCGTCTGAAGGTGTGGCAGCCTCTCAGCACAGCGTAGAGATGATTAGAATGAATGACTCAAGTGATCAGCTTGGGTGTAGTTACCCTTCAAGGAGAGTTTATTGGGGTGTTGGGTTATGTGGTGTGTGTGTGTGTGTGTGTGTGAAACATAAGGAAATAGGAAGAATGCCTTTCCCTTAAAGCTTTAGTGTGTAACTTTTTGATATTAATGAACGTCTGTTACGTTCAAGCCATTAAATTGCACAGTCACAAAAGGCTTGTATCATGTGGACGTGCCGACAATTTTGTTGTCATTACTTAGAATTCCTCATGGGAGCGGCAGAAACTACACACTATAGCTTTAAAAGGACAACAAGCAAAAACGCCAAATATTTGATGGTTGCAGGTTCTCAAATGTGACAATTTGCTGCTTTTCTTGGTCTTACATTACAGTGAATTAAATATTTTTGCGGAGGTCACCTTGTACTCTTAGATATTATGATGGCCATTTAACACAACAGATTTCATTATTCAAGGGGGGGAACTAACTATTAATTATCATTAATCAATAATGAAAACAATCCTCAGTTGAAATCCTAGTAATATCACAAATTATAGTTTTACATGAATTTAATAACAACTTAACTAAAACTAAGATTAATTTAATTAACAGAATTACAATCTTATTTAATTAATACAAACTTTTGTATCATCATTTATCAAATTTTTTAATTATATTGTGATCATACGATTATATCATTATGTCATCTTACCCTTGTACACATTTCTGTACAAATGAATGTGCTAAACAAGCTCAACTAAAGTTAAACTCACAGTTCAACTTTTTGTCTCAAGCATACTACAGTATGAACAGTTTAATGCACGGTAAAACCCGTTTTATTGCTTTCCCTTTCACTTTATTTTTTTTTATTTTGCATACATCTGTCATATTCTGATATATCAATATCTGAAAACATCCCAACAAATACTGTGATAATGATTTCTACCATGTCGCTAAGCTTTTGACAATAGGTTATACATTGTGCGTTTGTGATAATGTTTGTGTTTCGATGTCTGCATGCAAAAATATATATAAAGCAACTGTTGCTGTTGATGCGTAACTGAACACATTAGCTTGGGATGGGGCAGAGGCCAAAGACAACCGTTTAAATATAGCAAAGATGACGACACCGATGTCCAGGAGTTTGAGAGGCAGAGACAAAGTGCTGGAGTGTGAAAACAGACTAATACTGCAACAACAGAAAAGCATCTCAGTAGACTTTGGCAGAAGTAAACTGAGAGAGTGGAGGAGTGCAGGAAAAGGGAGAAGGACAACATTAGTGAGTGAGTATGTCAGCAGCAGTAGATCATCTCATTTCTCAGGCTCTCATCGGCCTCCTCCATTACGTCACTGAAGAGGAGGACGAGGAAGAAGAGAAGGGGGAGAAGGACAGGGAAGGGGGGTGGGGGGGGGGGGGGCAGCTCGTAAAACACTGAGCACACAGTAAACATGTCTGCCCTTATGTATGACAATACCCCTACAGTGAGCGCTGCCTGACATTAGCCAGATAACCCCCCTCTACCCCACGTGCTAGTTCCCATCCAACAACAAGGCTTTGAGAGGAGACACCAGGGGAATAGATTAGCGCTAGGCTAACATGGTAAACTGTGTTCCGTTACATAAGGCCATACTGGGCTAGATGACGTGAAGATTTGCACTCACTCAGTCATTCACAAGTGCGTAAGTATATCTTAGTGGTTAGTGTCTGGTCCTTGCAGTGGTTTACCTCAGCTCACACATGAATTCCCATGGGGTTCCTGTAAGGATAAAATGTGGAGGCTGGTGGGAACCGCATTATGTGCGTCCCAGCGGCTGTCTGATCAGAGAGTACGGCGCGGATGAGAGGTGAATGTAAACAGCCATGATCTTTGACTTTGTGTAGCTGGTGGTCTGAGCCAGGGAGCTATCATGTCTGGCTATGTGTCTTGTGGCAATCAGCTCTCCCTCAGATTCTGTACGGCCACTTCTGCATAACGACACAATATTTCATAATATTTTGAGCTTTAGCCACAATACTCTGTCTTGAAAATGATCTTATCAAATGGCAAATAGCACCCAAAACACCCCCCTTTCCCCTTCCTTGATCATCAACTGGTAGGATAATGGACTTGTCCGCCATGACATAACACTTCTGTTAGTGTGAACGGCTGTCAGCAAATAAAACTGACAAACTTCAGAAAAGGACTTTTGAAAGATGCTGATAGTGTGAGTATATGGGGTTTAGAGGGTAAAGGTGATTTGGCTCATATTAATATGACATTTGTCTGTTAGCGCTGAGCAGGAGATGTTTAGAAGATGATTGTGGGGTGACCACATTAACAGCTGTGAGATCAAGTGTGAGGCTCGCCATCATAGTTCAAAGTGAAAGTTAGCAGAGTGAATTCAAAGACAAGTTACATTTTAAGTTTAAAGCTGCAGCTACTCCACAAAAGTAAACCCCTCGCCCTGATATACTAAAGGCTGACAAACAATTATCTCCTAACAAATTAAAAAAAAACTTGTTTGGCTACATGGCAAATGTAATGTGATAACCTTTCCACATTGCAGAGAGTATTTAAATAACTGTTTATGATTGAATATCATATCAATATCATTTCAGCTAAGGACCCATACAAGAATAACAATTAATAATAATTAATTAATATTTATATTATTACAATTAATAATAATATTTTAAGGTTGTACCAGAATAGGTTTACATGGTTTAATTTTCAAAAAACACCATATTTTTGTTGTACTGCACCGATCTCTCTCACTGCTGCAGAACCTCTTTTCACCAGGTCTCTGTTTTAGCTACAGAGTGAGACCTCTTTTCTTCTTCTGTACTATCTTTGATTGCACTTGCACATGCGCAGTAGCTCAGATGTAGATCATGTCAGCTAGCTAGCTCCATAGACAGTAAAAGAAAGGCTGTTTCTACAACTTCGGTCAGTTACAAGGCAGGATTAGCTGGGAGACTTCTAAATGAGGGCGCACATGTAAGTAGTTCTTTTGAAGATTATGGTGAACTTGTGTGTGTTGTAGCAGTGCTTTGCTATTGAGAACGAGGTAGCATGCTAGCGTTAGCATGCTAGCGTTAGCATGCTAACGCTACGAGCTAATGGTTGCGGTTAGCCTGCTCGTTTTGGCTTGTGACGTCACAAGCCGTGCCGATTTTGAACAGCTCACCCAGAGACTGAAGAAATGTGATTTTTTCATAACATGGGCACTTTAAGCCTTTTTTACACTTCTGTAGTCTTAGTTATGTTATGTGAAAGAACAACACAGGAGAAATGTATTAGAAAGATATTAGACATGTACTAAACCTATGTATTAAACAGATTCTGAGTTATAGATTTGTTAGATTAAAAAGTAATCTATGAACTATTTTAAATATTTGTTGAAGTATGGTCTAAGGTCTTTTCTAAAAAAATAAATAAAATTATAGAAGAAAGAAGAAGAAACTATTATTAGTCAAATACAATTGTATAGTACAATGTACTAAAATTCAATTACTGCATTTAACCCACCACCCAAGTATTAGGAGCAGTGGACACATACACATACAGGGGGAGAAACTTGGGGTTCAGTGTTTTGCTCAGGGACACTTTGACATGTGGCCGGAGGATGGGATCAAACCGCCAATCTTGTGGTTGAGGGCCGACCCACTCTACCTCTCAGCCACAGCCATTAAAATGATAATTTAACTGAATGAATCTGAAAACTTTTCACGGACCCACGGACCACCCCAAAGGGACTTACCATCTTCCAGAGAAAACACTGTTCACAAACTGCTCCAAACAGCTCTATTGTAGTCCAGCCTTTAATTCCTTGACTGCAACTGATAAGCTAGCAGGACTTACTGCGCATGTGCGACTCCCAACAAAGATGGAACAGAAGTGAGATGTCTCACTCTGTAGCTAAAACAGAGAGCTCAACACACAGGGTGAAAAGAGGAGCTGCAGCAATGTGCAGCACAACAAATATATGGGATTTTCAGAAAATTAAACCACATAAACCTATTCTGGTACAACCTCTAAATACAATTATGAACCTGACAATGAGCATAATATGAGCACTTTAAGAAACCAGGGAGGGCTCCATCTTGTAAAATGCTCATTATGGTCACTTAAATGGTTTCATAGTTCTGAATTCACTGAAGTCACAAAGGTTACTGACTGACTGACAAATCACTGTACAGTGAAATGGGTTTACATTTGTACATAATGTCAGAGGATCCTTTTCCATTTATGAAATGGAGGAAAGGTAGAAGATGCAGCCACAACTGAAACGATTAGATGGAGATTGCAGTTTGGGCAAACCTCAAACTCCAATATGTCGTCAAGGTAAGCAACATGTAACACATCTGTTATATGGAAATTCACACACAGCATGCCTGCATCACAGGCTCTGATCATGGCTGCTTAAGGCACAACACAAATATCCAATCCTGTAATAATGACAGCTTTTATTGTTCCAGCATCCAAGGGTTTTTACACACACTAGGCACCCAAAGTAGCACAAGGACTATTCTCTATAATACACTTAATAGCACAGTGGTTAAAATGATTACTTTAAAAAAAAAAAAAATCACACATCAATTACTTTGGTATCTAACATCCAATAAAGCAGAGATGTGTTGGGTCCTTATATTGAGGGTTCACAACATGTGGTGGGGACCTGTGGTCAACCCTCTCAGTATCAACTTCTGACCCATCACTCAATTGGCTTTGCCCATTCAACAAGATGAGAGTCTCTCACTCGTTCTGTGAGGGCCGTTTAAATGATGTCTCTGTCACTGCTTTGAGTGAGCAGATGCTTTATAAGGGGAAAAAGGCCAAAAGTAATGTGCTGCCCGTCTCTCCCATGTGTGTGGTTTGCAGGTCTGTCAGCAGCACTACAAGAGCGCAGATGACTGAAGGGAACCAAACATAATAACTATGGAGCAGCAAACGGGCCCTGTAGAGTTCAAATGGGTTAGATGGTGATTGCAACCCCAACTCTCAGAGAAAAAAAAGGCAATCTTTGTCATCAGTTACCATAGAAATAAAAAGATACCAGTTGCGTTGAAAAAAGATGCATCAAACCTGTTGAACTAACATGACACTAATCACCCATGTTGGCCACCCAATGATCTAGGACTATATTTGTTTCATTACGAATATTAAATTCATTCAAATGTAGATAACCAATGCGGTGCTTTACAGTTTAAACAATGCTTTTTTTTCCTGCTTAAATGTGTAAATCACAGCCTCTGAAATCTTAACTCAGTCTACCATTAGACTATTCGCATTAGGAGATGGCAACTGTAACAGACTGTGGTTTAGGCTGCTCTACATCAGTAGCCCCAGTGAAGCCTGGACACATGACAGCACAGGTAAACACTGATGAGAACACAAATACACGCACAACCACATACATACGATCACCTGCTATCGCGCTAATGGTTAGCAGACCGGAGAAGTGAGATGTGGTCATATATAGTGGAATGTCAGAGAGGCTGACAGTGCCCAGAGACATGTAGTTATCTGGTGAAGGAGGGATCAAGTTCTTAACCTCTGCTTCGACCTCCTGGTAAAAACAACAAGCAGTCCCTGATCTCTGTGGCATGCTGACTCAAGACCTGGCGTCTCTGCGTGTTTGTGTGTGTGGGTTTGTGATGGACCGAGAAAAAGGGAGTGTGCCTTTACAAGCAATTAGTATTTAAGTATTCTCTAGGCACTTTAGTGTACTGTAGTGAAGGTGCATGCCTGACTTAAGACGCTGAGGTGCTTTGTCTCCAGTAAGTCTGTCTAAAATCCAACCATTCCTAAACACTTCAAACCCATGTTTTCTGACTCAACTGGAGCCTTTGAGCCTTCAGTGTTGTGTAAGCCAGGTTAAACAACAATCGGCGTAGGCACACTCTTGCAGTTAATCGGTTGCCATGCAACATACTTTTCACTAAACATTAGTGATGAACTATGACATGTCCAACACCAGAGCAATATAAACCAGGCTACAGTTTGATGTAATGTTTATATCTTCTGCTGGAGTTTTTGTGTTTTATTACCAACCATGCAACTCTCACTCACAACAACAAAAAAACAAGATGCCGGTATGCACAGCGGCACAATTCGTTACTGTGAGAGCCTTTTAATGGCCTTTCCAGATTGGGCCCTAATTAGCTGTTAATCATCTAGGGCTCATAACCAGAGTGGAGACAGCAGGCATGTGTGTATTCCTAAGCGTGTGTGCATTTGCGTGTGTTTGCGTGTTCTCTCCTGCCGTCTATCCTTGTGTTGCGAGGCCATTAGCAGCAGACAAGCTAAAGAGAGCCAAACAGCCCATTAACTCCTTCAGACTTCCTCTCTCTTCTCCACCATGCTCATCTCTCTCCCAACAGTACCACAGTTGCCAGCTGACACCCTCTAATGCCAGCTATCTGTCAAGACCAGAGACCTGTCCACCCACACATCCCTCCCTCTACCTCGCCCTCGGCCCATTTTTCCCTTTATTCTTCCTGTCCACCGTCCTGTACTCTGGCTCTCTGACTCCGTCTGTATACGTTTTGTAGTACTGTACGACTGGGCCATTTAAAGACAAAATGTAATCCTATACTGACAATGTACTATTAACTTATCAACAAATCTGTAAGACTAATACAAATGCTGGTTTTTGCATGACAAATTAACAGTATATAAAACATGTATTAATGTCTGACCGCCATTGACATGTGAGTAACATCTTGCAGGAATGGATCAATCCAACATGACAGAATCATTTTACTCCCTAATACAACCTGAGGTTCGTGGATCAGCAATGTTACAAATTTACAGCATTATGAAGCAGATCTATTCACAGTCCCCTTATGAAACCCCGGAAAGCTCCTATTTAACTGAGCTTATTATGTTTCTGTGCGCCTACACCTGCCTGCTGGGCTCAGCTGCATGCTGGATCAATATCTCAATTTGCACCCAGTACAGAAAGAAACCGCGGACTGAAATTTGATCAGCCTGAAAGCAGTAACTAGCAGATAGCTGTACCTGAGTGTAAACCATTTGGATAAGTCTCAATTGCCTCTGCAGTGCTAAATTGGGCACAAAGGAAAGAATCAGAGGAAATTGGCAATGAAAAGCCGCTCTGTGCTTGCAGGAGCACAAAGCACATTAACACACAGATGCTTTCAAGTTGGTTTCTCCGGTGTTAATGTTTTGACTGATTTTTTTGTGTAAACAATAATACTATCCAAATTTTGAATATTCTAAAGGTGAGTATGTACGTGAGTGTGTGTATTTACTTCTGTATATTTAATAATTTTTACTCAGGAGAACAGTATTAAAGACAGAATAGAAGCAAAGTAAGATGGTAAAAAATGGTGAAACAGTACTACAATAAAAACATGGCAGAGCTGCAACTAACAATTCTTGTCATTAGCAATTAATCGGTCAATTCTTTTTACAAATTCATTGATTAATTTAGTCTATTTAATGTCTGAAAATTGTGAAAAAAAAATGCCCAACATGAGTTCTAATATTTTCAGATTACTTGTTCTGCCTGACCAGCAGTCCAAAACACACAGGTATTCAATATACTGCAGCAAATCTTCATATTTTAGAAGGTGTAGACAAGGTAAGTGGCATTTTGCCTAAATAAATTACTTAAACAATTTAACAACTGATTGTTTCAGCACTACATGACAGCAGTCAGGTCTCCAAGTTTCTTTGCAAGATGATGAAAAGTATATTCCTTCTTCAGCAGAAATTAAGTTTAAAACTGGAAAACAGCACGCCGCCACCACAACAAGCTTCCCCGGATAAATCCACCTTGGCCTAGACCACGATGACAGCCAAAGAGGGAGAAGTGTGTGATTAATGATAGGGGCCTGGTCATATCAGCAGGCTGGTTAACATACCCCACCACAAGACTACACAGGTCACAGAGCACACCCAGCCTCATCAGCACCCATTAATACTGTGGGCACACATCGCACTGGAAGCTACATCTGTTTGTTCCCCCAAACATTTTACTGAGAGGGAATGTGGCCTGTGGCAAAATTCAAATTTGAACAGAAGGAGGACTTTTAAAGCAACACAATTCAGATACAATTATGTGCATTATAACCTATGATTTGGCTCTGTATATTCTTATTTTCCTCGGGAATTTGAACCTATTCATGCAATATATTTAGTTATGTATTAACAATGACAGCATGGCCTTTAAATATCAGTAAAACTGTTCAAAGTCAACAAGTACTAAAAGTACCAATGACAAGCTACTCCAGCAACAAACAACAGGAATAATAAATCTATGTGGTGCTTTTTGACCTTCTAGAGCGGAGCATAATCTGATCCAAAGAGTTATCTTAGTTTTGTGTGTGTGTGTGTGCGTGCGTATGTGTGTGTGTGAGTGCGTGCGTGCGGAAGAGGAGAGAACATCTACAACGTAAATATTACAGCAAGTCTGACAACATCCAACGTGCATTTCCACTGAATATTTTTTCTGCTTTGGGCTGAGCAGGCGGGAAGGGGAGATCGGAAACAGGATACTGCATCATCTCTCTACACAAAGGTCCAATATCGCACACGAATATGCACCAGATGTGTGTGGACAGCGCGAGAGCAGGAAGAGAGATGGCGAGGTGGATGGAGATCGGAGGTGAGGTGATGTTGGATCACTTTTCCAACATGGAAATCTGAGAGCTGGGGCATGTCGGAGGAGCGCGAGGCTCAGGTAACAGGAAGAGCTGTGAGACGATCAGGAAATAACACTGTCTCTTTGAATTAGCATTACCAGCTGAAATAGGAGGGACAGAAACCTCCAGTCGGTCTAGGTTATGTGACATATGAGGCAGAGACAGAAATGTGTGTGTGTGTGTGTGTGTGTGTGTGTGTTTACAATGTGTATCAGCGACTTGTAGATATTACAAATTAAAAATAATGTCCACATTGACTATAACAATAATTTAACACTTTATACTGACGCCTATAGAGTGTGCATGAATGGGCATTGGTGAGCGTCTGTCCATGTTTCTTACCAGGCGATTGATGCGTACAAACTCCTCTGGGCTCTTGGCCCAAGGTGGCAGCTCCACATTAGACACTACAGTGTTGCCCTCCATCACTCCCAGGTTGTAACTGTTGGCGTTGATAAACATATCGGGGAGGTAGTAGAACTCTGGGATCAGCTCCTGCATGGATATAGGACAGAGACACATTTAAAGTAATCCTGACTAAAGGATGTTTCTGAAACTACAGAAGGCTCAGAGAAATCACCAACCAGTCCTAGTATAGGAGTGTGATTTGGAGAGGTGTGATCTGAATATGTCTAAGAGTATTAAGGAGAAAAAAAAGTAAAAGAAAAACAGAAGGGCAATCCCTGTATAAATCCAGTCCAGAATGATTTAGAGATTGCTTTGTGTATGTGTTTGTTACAACAGTTATACGGTGGAGTTTTTCAAATTGTACAATTATTCATGGTAATTACATTTCTGACTGCTTGTGTGCTGCCCGCATTTGTGCTTTGGCCACTACAGAAGATGTCAAAAACCTCTGAGCGTGCACTCGGTTGTGGTTTTTCACTACTCAGTACTCGTTTGCTTTGTCTGTATCTAAGCAGCAGAGAAATGTCTTTTTCTGCTTCCACCCCCCTCTTCCACAACAACACAAAATTAAGTAGTCGGCCCAATTTTGTCCTAACTATGATGATTTTATTTGGCTGTCTCAAACAACACAAAGTATTTTCAAACTGGCAGATAGTGAAGAGAAAGGTAGTTATGACATGAGTTGTAAACCCATACGTTTAGCCATTCGTCATTCTTAACAAAAGCAGAAATTGCAACAATGAGTGTAAACATTAAGATTGAGTTTGAGCTTAAAAACATGTAGATAAACCATACTGCCCTCCAGGCCTGAACTGTAATGTCATTGTTGTGGGTATATCTCGCTGATTATGAAACAAGGATGGGCCAGGATGTCTCAACTCTTGGCTGGTTCATGTAAAAAGTAAAAAAAAAAAAAAAAAAAAAAAAGAGTAGAGTGTGAAATGTATATTGTGTTGTAAACTGTTGCTATTAAAATTGATAATGTACTGGGTTAATATATACAGTATTTTAATATGTACTTTATAACACAAAGCATGGCTTCAATCCTCACTGCATTGGGAAACAGTTGTGCATAGACAAAGTACTAGTAGTAATTTTCAGTCTAATGAAACTAATATCTCAGCGTATTACATGGTATGATTAGTTGATCACAATAGTTTAAAAAATACAGACAAATTTGGGGATCTGATGGTAGCCCCGCTGTCTGTTGACAAAGCTTGTGTGACTACAAGTGCTGACTGGTCCCCTCGAGAAGGAGAGAAAGATACAAACATGTTGACAGTCTGACATCAGAGATGAACAGACCACCGCCAACACCGAGCTGACATGCTCTCGTCTGTCAGGCGAGCAGCAATGACGACAGCATGGCAGAATGCAAATACTCGATACTATGAGATTAGCAGGTTCCTTAAACAGCGTTTTTTTAAACAGATTTTCACGAGCAACATGATCTCTAAAAAATATGCATATAATAACATGACCCTTTCTTTTAAATTAGCTGCACAACACATCCACCTCTCATCAATGGGGTGAAAACATCCAATCAAATGAGCAAGCAAACACACAGGTTTAAAACAACACAGCACTTCCTCACTTCTGAAATCTCTTCACTCCACAAAACCTGACCTAAAACCAAAGGTCAACCTCTTAACGAGGCCTCCAGCTCACCCAGGTTCACTGGCTGCAGCCTGCTGTAAATTTGAGCTGGAGGTGGCAGGATGCATGTTTGCGCACGCGCACACACACACACACACACACACACACACACACACACGCACACATGCACACACACACAAAACCTTGAGGGCTTCGCTCCCCAACACTCAAGCCTGCCTTGCATGGACCATTATGTGCAGTGGCCCCTTTGCTCCGGCCTGGTCAGAGGCCAGCCCCTCTGATCCCCAATCCTGTCCTGTCATGGGTCACTGGAAGGGGCTCTGGCCTCTGGGCTCCTCTGCTACACTTCCACTGTTGCTACCTCTAACCCCTCTGCTCTTCTCTCTCCCTCTCTGATGCCTTTAGGCTGAGGCTAGGGGTCAGGGGATTGGGGACTGGAGGTCATGCTAGCGTCACCCAGGCTAGAGACACTTTGAATCTGGGTGTTGTAACCTATTATCACCCCTTCTTTACTAGTGGGGTATGAAAACACTGGGGCTTTTTGCCCTCTGGCAGGGACAGAGGTTTGCTATCAATGGCTCAAATGCTAAAGCTAAATGGTGTACTTAGCATACTAAATTGATACATCTCGTCCCTAATTCCTCTTTTGCCCAGAACACGAATGTGTGCGTCCAAGTGGATAAAGTTGACGGACTCTCATTCAAAATATGCGAAAAATTGAAACTGAACATGGACACAAAGTGATGTGTTCTAGATTTCCCCTTTATTTTGATCCGAGGTTGAGCTCTCACAGTTTGATCCACATTGACGGGTCTAGACAGAGAGCAAACGAGGGCTCTTGTTGGGCTTTCGCAATCAAGCATTGGCCAGCTACGTAGTAACACAATCCATATGTTTTATTGGCGGGATGTGAGGGGGGTGGGGGGGTGGGGTAAACGCAATCAAGCGCCAAAACCCCCAACACCACCGCTGCCCCCCCCCAATCCAGTGACCCAGTGCCAGGAGACCCAAGCAAAACCCAGCTTTGACATAGAATGTCTGACTGTAGTCGTAAATGTTTTAGGAGCGCAGTTAAAGTGTGCACTGGAGGTTCGAAGGCCTTCAGTATGAGAATGACCTGTGCTGTTGCAGGGCAGATCCAACAGCTCAGTAGAGTTTGGGGGCCCAATGGGCAGTGATTCAAGTCCAGGTTATAGCTGGCTGAATCTGAGACGGACAGCTGAGACAGATGAGGATTAGTCTAACGCTTTGATCAGAAGACCAGGAAGCTTGCATTGCATAGGGACAATGATTGGTAGTGACTGGACATTACTCTTTAGAAACCTTTTATTCTATGTCTGTAAGGGTGAGGGATGGGGATTTATTCTCCTGAAGTGCTCAGTCCTTTATCTCTTCTATCTTCTAACCTTCTTACAAGTCAACCGGGAAAGTATTTTCACATGCACCAGTGTGTGTACAGTACCTTAACATCAGATGTGTCTCTCTGGCAGTTCCTCCAGGCCCGAGACACTGAGGAGAAGGTGCGGTCAGCGTGGTCAAACTTCCCTCCTTGGAAGTTGAGAAAAAATGTGGTGAAGGGTTCCTGTTGATTAGAAAATGAAATGCTTTAAATCTGCTCTTTGGATTCAGCTGCTGTAATGGGCTAAAATGGAATCCCTTGTTGTGCAATCAAAACGTGTAGTAAAAGTCGGTGGTGCTTGCGGTTCAATACAGCACTAAGTCAACAGATTTGAACCAAAATCTACTCTTTTTACACTCCCTTTAACAAACAGGAATCCAAAAATGAACAATAAAAATAACAATGATCCCAGTGAGCTACTAAAGCCAATACACTCGTGCTACTGATGCATTTCTAATCATGTATAATCTTGTTAGGACAGATCAATAGCTGTCTCTCTGACGCAATAGCCCCCAAGTGACATGGACACAATATGCTGGGCCACAGCAACAAACTAATACTGTAGATGGCTAATTAAGTTCAGCCTGAAATGACGTACACCTCATTTGTTTAAAAAGTATAGGAGGTTAACCACATTGTATCTCGTTGTGCAGTTAAAAACAACAGAAGAGGATTAAGCACATTGTAAAATCTCACAAATAAACACAAAATACACAAGAATAGTTTGCATTTTCTGCAACAGTTTTCAGTTCCTCTCTGATGTTACATTTGATCTGAGAGTTATAAGTGAGGGTTTCTGGTAGAGTGGCTTTAGCGTAAGCCCGCTAATGATGTGCAGGGATCAATGAGGTAACTCTACTGGGAGTCACTGAGACAGTGAGCTACTGGGACAATAACAGGAGAAAACTGCATGTTGGAGAAACTTAGTAACCTCCCTCTCCCTTGAGTGTAGTATAGAAAGATTGATGGCATCCATTCGACAAAAAGGTACCGAAAGAGAGCACTCCTGTGCACAATGTACACTGCATATACTCTTCAAAAGCAAAACAAAATCACATATAATATATGGTATTCCTTCCATTGCAGACATTTAATTGCAGTTTTGTTGTTGATTTATTATTATATGTCCACAACATACAGTATAATTATATGCAAGAATAAATAAGGAACAATATGCATGTGATGCAATATTTAACACACATATATATATATATATATATATATATATATATATATATATATATATACTGTCAATTTAATATAAATAAATGTGTTTCTAGGACGTAGGTGCCTAATAAAGAATAAATTAATGATATGAAACTCCAGAGGGAAAATCAAAACATTAAAATAACACATAAGTTGGATATGCATATTGCTGTGCATAATTCTACATAATTCTTTTAAAACTCCGTGGAAGTGGGGCCTTTTCACAGCCAGTGTATGTGTTGCATTATTTATAAAGAGCAATATCCTGGCCTACACATATGCATACATATATTTTTTGGACTGATGTATTATTTTTTTATGATTTTTATAACACTATAAAAAGCAACAACAAAGAATGTTATTGCCAGTAATTTAAATTGCACTTACGATACGGAGTAGCCACATCATGGTGAAGCTGGAGGTGGAATAGTGGGTGCCATAATGGAATTTCGGCACCTGATCATCATCCCAGGACTCATATCGGTCTGAAAAGAATGCTGCCCTCTTGGGATTCAGAGCACCAATGGGCTATGGAGAAATTCAAACATAAAACATATTTTCAGACATATTTAAAAGGAAAAAAAATACCTGCAACTTCTTTTTATCTGCTGCTTGACATTAAAACAGAGACAAAGACGAGAAATGGGTGTGTCATAGCAAAGGGGAAGCAGGAAAGGATGACTGAATTTTACTGTGAATACATTCACGGACCACTCTTTGCAGCTTAACAGTTGCAAGGCAAATGAAGCTAGTAACCTTTGTGCAATTTCAAATGAATATTAGATGATGTTTCCCTTCAGACAGAGATCAATCCTTTCCCACAGAGTGCTTTTTAGAGGCTGTGAAACTGAGCCCCCGCAGCTGTAGTCTGTCAGAGAAAACTAATGTGCTCCAATGAAAGAGTGCCGACTAGGAATATCAATAGCAAGGCTGCAGGTTCCTTTAATTTCTACTTTTATTAATCTGTAACTAATACACTGGTCACCAGCCCTATTTGTAGTCTAGAAAAATGGTTAAGTTGCATTAATTTCCCATTGCTCTACAAAACCAATAACCCTGTGCTGCTCGGCTATTATTTAAATACTCATTTATAGAAATCACTTTCAGGCTGGTTCAATTTTTATTGGTCTTCTGCTGGCTGTGCCTCATTCCCTCAAACCCCCCTTCATCTCTCTCCCTCACACACAGAGAGCAGATCAATGGTAATGGAATGATGGCCTTTTGAGGATGAGGGCCTGGTAGGGCGTGGATCAATTGGATCTCTTTCATATCATAGGGTGCCTGTCACAGCGAGACTCATCCAGGGCCAGGCATCGATATTGATTTGTGATATGGCTACTGTTTTGTGTGGGTGTAATGGGGCGTGCTTGTGTTCATGTATTTGTGTGCAGTGGGAGTGATGCACACAGGATTTGTGCAGAATTGGTTGCTTTTTTAGGTTCCATGTGTGCATGTATTTAGTAATTTTGTAAATAGCGTTGCTGAGTGTGTGCGGATTTACACGGCAAAATGCCTTGTGCCACCACACTGTGCAGCTCTGTGTTGACAGTGATCCACTGTGGGCTTCCTCAGGGCCAATGGGGGTGGGTGAGTACACACAGTGAATTATACATCAGGCCCATTGGTCTGATTTATAGCCCTAATAACAGTCGGCTCATTAAAAAAAGAAAAGGGAGAGAAGGCATATAAAATAAAAAAAGACTGAAAGTGCCACAGTGACAGAGCGAGAGGGAGAATTGTGTGTGAGTGCATGAGGGGGCTGTTGGTTTGCGCGAGCCCGACATTGTTTACTGCTGTAAATTACTGTGAGGCTAGCGTGCGGCTTACAGTAGCTGCAACAGAGCGGCGGTGACGGCGCCATACATCAGAGCAGAGTGGCCGGCAGTGTGCTGATGGACCGCCTGCTGCCGCCCCACCACAGATTGGCATAATACGTCGGGGCAAAGAATAGCACTCTGATGAGGACTCAGATAAATTAACCAATCTTGTAGTTTTAATTAGACTAGAGAGAAAGCTACAGAAAGAAAACGGGCTGGTGCTTTGAAGGGGAAAACATCAGGGAATTAATCTTGGATTAGTCCTAATCAGTTCTTCATCAACAATGTGGAGTTGTAGGGCCATTTAAAGACACTTTGATTAAAAAAAAAAAATCACGAGAAATAATTACAGTTAATAAACCTCAAGGGCAGCTAACTCAAAACAAACGAACATGTTTTGGACAGCATTAATGATCAGAGTCATGTTTAAGACTGATTTAAACCGATAGTTGAGATTATACATAATGCTTCCTGTATGCCAATCTATCTGAAATATCCTTGTTCAAAAAGTAAACATGGTAGCCTCCAAAATTCTCTTCAGATTGAGAACACAAATAAAATGTGCATGTTTACTCAGAGAAAAAAAACACAGAACAACAAGGACCTGAGAACTATTATAAGGACATTATCCAACGCTACTTTGCTTTTAAAACAATAATGGGTTACCGGTGATGAAGTATAATGGCTTACCAACGATTTGAGCATCACCTCGGCTTTGAGTCATAAATCAAAAGAGCCTTTTGAAAGGAGTGTTTATGTATAATGTCCTATTTAAACAGTGAAAATGGTGTGGAGGGCCTGGGGGATAAACATATGGGGCACGTATGGTGAAATCAATACACTATTAGCTGATGTGGCTGTGAGTAGTAGGTTATAGCACAAAAGGTACAGGGAATGCTTAATAAATCCTCACCATTTCTGTTGCTATGTAAATATAGACTACCTAATCTTTGGTTTGGGGGTTAACAATTCTTTTGTTTGTTGTGCTTTATTAAAAGCGGTATAATAACAAGAATGACCATGCTTTTGCCTTCAGTGGAATTGTATAATCCAATTGACCAATTACAATCGTCCTAAAGCTATCTATATGTAGGACAAGTGCATTTTTGTGGGGGAATGTGTGCAGAACTGGGGTGTACGAAAGGGTAAAGGAGAGTTACAACACTTGGAGTCAGTTCTAGTGTGTGCTTATCGTGACTACAATGTTATCTCGCGGGTCGACGTTTGATGTCAGGTTGAGGTTAGAGTTTATGATAAGAAAGTCCCTGGGGTCAGAATGGCTCTGGCAGCAGGGGACATAAATTCTGTGTGGCCTCTGTTGTGCTGGGAATGATGACAGTGTGTGACACAAACACACACTCACACACACGTTCATGGCAATTTGGCTTCTCAATGTCAGTGGAGGCTTCTCAGATGACCTGTTTCTATATGAGACAACCCAACCAATGTGACATGGGAGGGGTGGGGGGGGTAAGAGAGATGTGGATGATGAGAAAGAGAGGCAGCGTGAGAGGCAAACAGAATGAGAAAGAAAACTGGAACAATAAAGAGGAAACAAAGCAGAGGAGGAAGAGGAGAAACTAAGCAAGGTAGTGAATGATGCAGACACAAACATACAGCAAAAACACAGTGAAGGTCAGAAAATCTGAATGCAAAGAGAAGAAACACATAGCACAAATGATTGCGGGTGCAGAATTGGAGGGTGGGGGTGGATTTGTGGGGCTGTGCAGTGCTGCTTGCCCTTTTCCAGACACCGCAGTCTGCCACGGTCCAGTGGTCATACACTGATATCACATGTGTGTCAACAACATGAATAAAACAGATGTAAGAAAGATTGGCCCCGCTCCCTCCCTTCCTTCTTGCTCGGCTGCTATTCTGCTCTCTGAGGAGAAAAGAAGCACGGCAGAAGAACTGCAAATGATGTTCTTCTCTTACACTTTCTCATCCTCTTTCTTTTGCTCTAAGATTGTCTTTCTGTTTCTTCTCCTTTCACCAATCTTCCCTTCATTTCACTTAGTCCCCGGGGCTGTGAGGCTTGACTGTGCACAGAGGCGGAGCTGTCCGAGCTCCAAGGCAGTGCAAAGAAGAAGAGCGGGAGGCAGAAAGGAGCTAGAAAACTGCGTGTGTGTGTGTGCGTGCGTGCGTGCGTGCGTGCGTGCTTGCTTGCTTGCTTGCGTGCGTTTGTGTGTGTGTGTGTGTGTGTGTGTGTGTGTGTCTCAAGTACAACTGTCACATTTCAGCCTACTGGGCAACATGAAGCCAGATAAACAGAGGAATTATGCAGCTTCATACAGTGGGGAAAGCTACACTGGGAGGGATAAAAACACAGATAGAGACACAGAGGAGCAGATCAGATGTGAAAGCAGGACTGGGGAGAACCTAAGGTGTTGAATGTTGGGGTGTTTGAATCTGTATGACAGGGCGGTGTGACGTGTGAGTGGATGGTTCCTGTGTTTATAGTACTGTAAATGTGCAGGGCTACTGTATTGCACTGGATTATACCATGCAGAGGTTATTTTTTTTTATGTTTTTAAGGTTATTTTAATGAATGTTTGCCTAAAGGCTCACACATACCAGACTTTGTAACTACATCATACTAGTCAATATTTCCCATTTCAATGGAATCGCCCTTATTGGCTTGCTATCATACTGACAAAAGCACTGCGTCCAAAAAAAACAAAAAAAACAAACAACTGCCAACAGGGTGAGAACACAGAGGGCCCTGGCAGAATAAACGTTGGGATTTCTGTCAAAATAGTTGGACATGGCTCAACTTTTGCCTAAACACAGTGCAACATCATTAGGCAATGCACTGTATTTGATTGGTGGCCAATAAAATACATGCAAAAATACATTCCTATTGTTACTTTGTAACATGAACATCATTATGCTACTATTATGACGAAGGATAAAAAATAATGTTTACAGTGATAAATCTGGAGTTGCAAAATCCAGTCTCATAGTGTTATAAACCGCTGTGCAGCATTTTTGGCATTCAATAAGCCTCTAAAGACATGGATGTATTATAAAAATTGGACTTCCCTGATATTTGATTGTCTCACCCAGGCCTACAGCAACTCACCAACACCAACACAGCCACTTGCGTTTTTGGTTTTAACATGCCTTACTGTAATATGTTCCATTCCGTCTCACTAGATGAGTACCTCCACCTCTCCCTTGCCCTGCATGAACATGGGATGCTCTCAGGACCTGAATAAATGCCCTCAAGTGTAACTCTGAAATGCATTTCCTCCAACGTACCCCCTGTCCATTAACACATGCCTTTTTGTTTCCTTGGCTGATTTATTCAGTCATTTTAGTTCCAGCAGCTAGACAGTCGCTCAATCATCTCACTCTAAAACTAATCCTCTGTCCTCCCACCACTGGACATTACGCAAAACTGATGTTCAGTACAACGAGGGGAGCTGGCAAGTAGTAAGAGTAGATTCTTCACCTTTTTTCTGTATGTGTAGAAAAGACAGGGAGTTCATGCGAGTAAATAATTGCCTACTTGTCTACTTACAACATGGGTGAGAATCTTTTTAGCAGTTTTAGCAATGTGAGTGTGTGTATTTATTTGCCAGGGAGCATCTCAGGGCAGGTTTCATTGTTTTAAGCCCAATCACTTGATGCCTGGAGCTACCAGGGAGCATTACTTCACTTCCTGGGGTGTTGCAGAAGGTCAGACTTGAAAGAATTCAATTACAAAGTTTGAATTACGGGCCGAATACGATAGCTAAACCAGAAAATGGGAGTCACAAAAAGAGAAAATGTGTAGTTAAAACCTGCTTTGACTGCAACAAGGCAGGGCTTCCTCAATTAACACACGTAAACAATTAATCATACTGATTAACTGTGATGTATATCAGCTGCAATTTTGGGTCACAGTATTAACACAATTTTAAAAAAAAAATTAAAGTGAGCAAACTACTGGATCCAAGCCCCTTTCATGTGCAGGGGCATTTTCCTGCATAGGGTCACGTGTAAATGGGAGCATGGAACAATATGCAGGGAAATCTGTGCCACTAATTTCCTAACTCAGGACCTATTAACATTCCAGGGAAAATGCTGGTATACTGTAGCTGTGGAGCATTGCAGGGACAAGCCCTGTTGGGCTGTCCCTGCCCCCATCTATTCTAGCATTACCATGGCAAGTGTGAAAAGGCGCATGGCAGAAATGTTCCTGAATGCGGCAGCATGTGTAAACAGTGAAAATCACTAAGGGTGCCTAACAGGTTATCCCAGTAATTTACCAGAAACTATGTGCGAAAGAGGCTGGTTTTTTTTCTTTTAACTTTGCAGTAACTTTTAGTCCTCTGAGACCTAAACAACCAAATATTTGAGCTATTGAATGAGGACAGAGCTACATCTGTGAAAAGATCAGCTACCAGTGATTAAAGAGCTGGTTCACTAATCTATGATCAATGGCAATTACATGGCAACAAAATAGACTTTCTCACACTCACTCACACACACACACACACACACACACACACACACTTCCTCTCTCTAAAATGCCCTCTCTTTGGAATTAAGAAGAAAAAAAAGATGAGTAAAGGGGGAGAAGAGGATGTGCCCTGAGAGTCTTACCTTGGACAGATCTCTGAAGTTGCTGGGCAGAGTGAGGTCAAGTTCCTCTGAGTCGTAGTTGGTGATAACCCAGGGGAAGACCGGGTACTGGTTTAGGTCATTATAGGTCCGACCTGGTGGAAGGAAAGAAAGTGAGAAAACAGAAAGTGACAAAGTTTATACAAATCATGGTATCAAGGATTAACAACACTCAAAATGTTTTCTGTGTACATTTCCTCTATTGGCAGGTTTGTGCCACAATCTGCAATAACATCGCGCAGGTGTTAGGTGGTGTCCTCACCAGAGATGGTGTTGAGAAAGATGAGGTATTCAAAGTTGGATATCTCGCGGCGTTGCCAGCGCTGGGTCATGTTGGATGCCTTGAATAGCTGCTTTGGTGTGGCCAGAGAGATACGTCTACAAAGAGAAAAAGATATTCAAACACTTGTTTGCCATTTAAGTGTTTCTGGCCCTGGTAACACATAGTGTGGAGAAGTACAAAGACAAAGTCAGTCACCACATCACAAGAACAGCAATTAGCAGACCGGAAAAAAAAGCCTCGGGCTTATAAGACTTTTGCAATACAAATGTCATTATATGAAAAATCTTTTGAACTTACAGTCTTGCTAATTAAGAAGACAAATATGCAATAAATTGGTTTGAATACACATATTTGCGTGCATGTGCGCACACACAGAGCTCAGGGCATGATGTATGCAATAGAACAAAAACAAATGACCCCCAATCCAATTAAAACAAAGGAAAATGATGGAATTAATCACTGTCAGGGTGTGAGATTATAGTCATTAGACCTCTCAAAGGTAAAAAATACGACTCTCTAAACACGAGTGTACTACAAGACACGCTATTCTTTATATTCTGTATTGTCCCAAAGCAATGACGTGCATTAACATACTTTCTATGTAGGTGTCTACATTTTCTTTTTATCTCTCGTAGATCACATCACAATTAAATGTAAACACAGAGAGGAGAGAAGACAGAGGTTGCTTGATATTGGCAAAAATGTTTTAAAAGCAGAAGGATTATATCCAATTATGAGCAACCATATTACATGGATAATGAAGTGTGGTTGTGCAATTATTGTCATGGCACTCTGGACATTAAACTAATTTGTGCTGTGCTGGCTGTATTAGCTGGTGTGTGTGTGTGTGTGTGTGCGCGCGCGCGCCCTGTACAGCTGTCCTCAGGTCAAAGAGGTGAGGTGTAACCTGGCCTGCAAACTAGCTTGATTAATGAGCCCAACACAAACACACACAAATCTCTCACCCGAAATCTGTGTGTGTGTGTGTGTGTGTGTGTGTGTGTGTGTGTGTGTGTGTGTGTGTGTGTGTGTGTGTGTGTGTGTGCGCGCGCGCGCGCTACATCCACACTGACTCATTACTGGACGCACTTTCTTACTCAGACTGATTACATAGACTTCATTGTTCACTGTTACTATTGCTACATGCAGCATTTTTTGTTTCCCAACATTGAGAAAACATTTCCCATAGATCCTAAATCTTCCTGTCTCGCACGATACCTCCCCGAATATTCATGCATCCCGCCAGAAAGAAAAAATTTCACAATATGCATTATGAAACTGAAACAAATCCCAATATGGGAAAGATTCATACTTGGCCGTGTCTTTGAATTTGGTTTGGACTCTTTAGTCTAACTTACAGAAACCTGCAGTTACTGTGTATACTTTTATGCAAACATTTATCCAAAACACTGGGAAAATATTTACTTTTCATGAGGTTTCTTCTTTTTTTTTTCCTTAGCCAAATAAAGGGTCTAATGATAGACGGTGTCCTATGCTGTATATATTGTAAAGTCCTTTGAGGCAAATTTGTGATTGTGGGTTATATAAATACAACTGACTTAATTACACCTTTACCACCATTTAATGTATTAAACTAAAAACTTTAGCTAGTCGTATCACATAATTAAAATATGCCATAAAAAGCATCATACACTAAGACTTCCTGGGCACTAAGGAACTGCTGGCACGCCAGCAGCTGGGTTGGGCTTGGCTTCAGCACTGGCCGGACACAGAGCAGACATGATGTGAGGGAGGGCGAGGGAGGGCTGTGCCCTGCAGGCTTACAAGCAACTATTTGCTTCACACTGATGGAAATAAATAAATGAACTGGACTGTGTTTGTGTGAAGCCAATTATGTTTGGGGGTGTGAGGAGGCAGTGGGAGAGACGGGACAAATCAGTGACCAAACCCCTGTGTGCATGTGACAGCAAGAAAGGGAAGGAAAAAATTTAGTTTGGAGGTTTATGGTGTATAAGTAACAACAATGTGAATGCTCTTTAATCCCGTTTCACTCCCTCTATCCACCATTGTCTTTCAATACCTTTAATATTCTGATCTGTTCAGATGTGGTGCTGTATGTGTTGCACACAGGCCTGCAGAGGATGTTTAGAATCAACACAAAGATACTTGTGTATTTCTGTGTTTAGCTGTGAATCTCACCTGGTCTGTGGAAGGCCAAAGTTCGTGCCAACCCCAACACGAGGAAGACTGTGGACCACCTTCTTGACCGTGGCTGCATCTGGGAAGTTGAACATGACTGCCGCTGTAGAGAGGCACAGAAAAACGTCTTTTTTTATTATATATTTTTTTCATATTCCTTATGTGGCATAAAATCCCCACACTGCCACTCAACTCTTGATAGGAGTGTCTCCGGTGTTATTACACCGAGTAATGTGTATGGAGATCCATCAGGGTGGCAATAAAAAGGTGAAATTGTGATATAAAAAGGTCATTATCAGGTGTTGTCTTACTTCTGTTGGCCATGAAGATTTCCAGAGCAGTATTCTGCAGTAGGTAGCGTCTGGTAAAGACAGCGCGGATCTCTGTGAACAGCCATTTTCCATGAAGACCTTCTGTATAGGCTAGAATCTGGGAGACAGGACAGGAAAAGAGAGACCAAATGGACAGGGGTTGAATTCAAAGGGGATAATGAAAATGGAATAAAGAAAGGACATTTTAAAAAGAAAGAGACCAGAGAAAGGGAAGGGAAGGGAAGGGAAGAAGAGCAGACAGGAGGTGAGGTTAGTTCATTTTTCACACAGTGATGGCACGACGGCCTGAACAGCACGATTAATGTCTTATATTGATCAGCCTCAATGAAAAAGAGATCCCTTCAGCGAGAGAATGGGCGCTATTCAGCTGAAAGGAGTGAAGGAAACGTTTAGTTCACTAAAAGGTAATCCATATCCCAGCATACAGGTGAAGAGAAAATGTCAATATACATATAAGAAACAAAAGAAATATTGTTTGGATATACATTAATGGTTTGATGTGACAAGGATGAGGTTAAGAGCCTATTTTATGCTAACCATCTGATTAGACATTTTCTTTATTTCCATAACAGAAATTGACACAGGGGTCAAACAATATTATGTTAGCGGGATCCAGATTTTTTTTAAAAAGGCTTCGATGAGCTGAGCTTAATCGGTCCCCAAGGAGATTGCGGTAGCTGTCAAAGTGACTTGTTCTGATGGCTGCCACAGTGCCTGACAGACCCAGATGCTTGGCCCTGCCCCTGAGATTTGTACTCCTACTAATACGACATTTAGATTTGCTACTAACCTACTGAGCACTGCTTTGTTAACTAGGCTTTTGTTTCAACCTCTGCTTTTAGTTTCAAGGCGTCTGCTGACAGGGAGGTGGTAGAAAGGTAAAAGGGACACTTTAGGTTGTCACAGCACGGTTCAGAGGCTGTGTTATTAATCAAAAATATTCAAATGTGAGCTAGCAAGCTTGGACAAGACTGTTAAGTTAAAGGAGCTCATTAAAGGCAGGGGACAGCAGAGGGGACCAGCTGAGGCCTTTGCCAGCCAGAGAACAGCCTCTCCCTCGTTGTCTCTATGAGGAATAAGATCTGCCTGCATCACAGACTCACTTCAAAGTCTCTGGAGTTCAATTAAATGTGGATTAGTGGCTTGGAGAAGCTGGCTGGGGCTGAAACCGCCAGCCTCCTATCTTCCTTAACAGGGGCTCAAGATGACTGTATCAGTCACCGTTAGCCAGTAGCCAACCCCATCGCAAAGATAGTGCAGCACTCACAACAGCAAACACCATTTTTTAATCATCAAGGAAAATGTATTTCATAAGGTAAACTACTGCGAGAAGTGAAAAGAAAACCCTTAAGCAAAGATGTTAATTTCAGTTATAGTAGTAACTCTCATGGCTGTACAGCAAATATATAGTTACAGCCAGCAGCCGGCTTACTTAGCTTTGCGCAAAGACTGGAAACAGCATGTCTGACCAAAGGTAACAAAATCCATTGTTCTTATACTTCTGTTTGTTGTGCGGATTAAACAAACAAAGTGATATAACCTGTTAATTAGTGAGTTTAGGAGGCACAGGCTCAACGGAGCAAAGGAAAAGAAGAAATCTTAACAGACGTTTGACCTGCTAATTCTTAATTTCCAAGGTTACAGAAAGATAAATAGTTATATAGCAGTTAAATTAGGAATTTAATTAAAATTCATAAACACAATAGTATTTAGAGAACATGCATAGCATAGATGCATTTTTAAATATGATCATGTCATGAGACTTGTTTCCACATATAGGATTTGTATATTGGAAGTATGCAATTTTAACTACAGTATATAATAGTCTGCATATATAGACCGTTAGGGACATAACTAAGCCTGTTGTGAGTTGATGCGATTGAATTTAACTGACAAACAGGCTGAGACACCTGATTAGTTTTCTCTACTGACAGACTTGATGGCAGTGCCAGACCTTCCTCCACAGCGCTGCGAAGGAGGGTCTGGCTAGTCCACACAACAATCTGGAATTGGAGAAAAATGTGCTCTGACTCATTGGCATTTCTTTTAACCAATCATATTAGTCAATGGGCGGTGCTAAACGGCGGGCGGAGCCACGGTGCTGCTGCAAAACAGCCTCGGGAAGGAACTTGTTTTGGTGGAACGTGTGTACGTTCAAAGATTGTTTTAGTCGTTTGATTGGACAGATAGTCTAGCTAGCTGTCTGGATTTACCCTGCAGAGATCTGAGGAGCAGTTAACCTCAGTCCTCATAAATCCACCGGAGTTTAAAATTACAACACAAAGAAAGCGGGAGGTAACGGACATCCGAAAACCGGCGGAATTTCCGGCAGAACAAGAGAAATCCTGGAAGTGGAACGTCATGGATATAGACTACTGAAATCTCAGTACATATCATCACCAACCAACACAATTTTAATACTATTTTATCTCAAGTTCTTCAAAGAAACAGCTTCTCTGCTTTTATCTGATCAAAAATGAAATTCCTGTTTTCAGATGTATGATGAGTGGCTGCTTGGAGAGTAACCTTTCACCTCCAAAAGAGAGTGGTTGACTCATTTCATCCCCAGGAGTACACTGATAGACCTCACGATGGATGTCAAGAAGATGCCCAGGGCTGAAGTGATAAAGTTGCAGTCTCTGATTCCACAGATAGATATGACAGCAGCGGAGGCAGCAGGATATCATATCTGTCTCTGGGCCGATGAATCTCCTGGAATGCTGTAAATAGCACTCTATGTTCCCGAGATCATTGTCCCTATCGGCGGCGCCCTTTCCCTTGCAGATGAAAAATTTGAGTGGGTGACAAGGAGCGTGACAAACTATCCGTGCAGTAATGCTCTCGTCGTTCTGACCATGTCTGGACAAATTACAATGGTGTGGAGGTTATTGTCCGAGCTGGAGTTATGGCTGCACAAGCTTCCTCTTTGATAAATAGTAATGGTGGAACTGGATCAGTCAGGCTCAAAGAGACGAGATTGCTACAGAAGCAGAAGAGGAACACCAAAGCCAGACTCAGGTTATCACATTTACATTTTACTATCTGAACAAAAAAGGGTTGTTCGGTTTAAAAACATAATAAAAAATAAAATGATTGAGGTTGAGAAGAGGACAGAAGATTCCATAAAGGGAACACAAAAAGGACCAGGAGCTTTTACGTCAACGTGACTGGTTGAGTATAAAGCAGAGTTTTATTGATGTTTCATTTCAAGTGGAACATTATCCATGGATTCAGGTCTGCTGTGTCCCGAGATCAATTTCAAAGCGTCACGCGAGAGGACACAGCCAAACAGAAAACAAAGGAACTAGTCTTGATTGCGATGCTTTTTTCCCTCCATCTCTCCCTCCTCCTCTTTCAACCTGTTTGTGCGCCGGGCGGCTGTTCATTTCTGAAGCACTGTCGTTTGTCTTTGTCAGATGCCCAAAAGACAGCGGAATGAAGAGGGACACATGAAGAGGGGCCGGGTGACTGTGGCTGCGGTGCGTAACTGCGTGCGCACGCACGCACACACACACACGCACACACACACACACACACACACACACTATCACCGCTGAATCTCGCAGACAGTCCTTGCCAGTGAACCCTCTCTATCACCCCCTTTCCGTCGCAAACCCAGTTTCCTTTACCAACCACTGCCTCTTCAGAAACATGGGTAAAGCCAAGTGGAGGAACATGCTGACACGGAGGAAATGTAATTGAAATTGCGCTGAATTAAAGGAGAGTCAGGTGAGCAACACACCAACTATCAGCAGCGTGGTTCAAAATAGACCAGGCGTTCAACTACCTTCGCTGTCGCCAAGCTGTGTGTGTGTGTGTGTGTGTGTGTGTGTGTGTGTGTGTGTGTGTGTTTTGGGGCTGATAAGACACTTGAGTTGAAGCGACAGAAGCCACAGCCAATTACCAATAGTAAATCCTTATTTGTCATAAAAATCTGAAAAACAACCATTTTAACTCCAAGTGTCGTTTTTGTAAAAAGAAATCGGTTAAAATTGGACACACACACACTGTTTGATAAGTGGTATATCCACATTTGCTCGTTTAGTTTAATGTGATGTGCATCCTTGAAGGAAAATGAGGTGATTGAAGTTCAATTTGTTGCCTGTTATTAAGTATTTCCGCATGGCTGCCTCAGTTAAAGGATAATGGATGAGGAATTTATTATTACTTTTTGGTCAAATGAAGTGGTGTGGGAGATAAGGTGATGAAATTAATGAGCGGGAGAAAGAGAGGTGATCCATCAACATCAAAACGGAGACGAGGGACAAGCGGTATTGGGAGAACTTGATAGAATTCATTAAAAAAAAAAAACCTGTGGACTTATCAGCATGTAGAGTTGCTTATTGCTTTTCATTTCCCAAACCCTGTCTACGTGCACACTCCTCTACACTCACTACTCCACATGTCACAAAATGACTTTTACATGCAAACAATGGACTGAGGTTGCAGATTCCAACAACTTGCGATAATTAAACGAGACTCCACCTTTTTCTTATTCAAAGTCACAAACACAAAGTAAAGCACTCCTTATAGTTACATCAGTGCCATGCTCTTTGTGACTCTTCCTTACTTGACTGACGACAGAATCAAGCCATCTACAAAAAAACAGAGTTTCAGTGGACCGAGACGCTGACGGCCATTTTACTGCAGCGGCAAATGAGAAAGAAGTCACAGGCAAACACAAGCGGACATTTAAGGACACTCTTTTTGACACTCTTCACCTAGTGCATCCACAAACATACCAGAGTTTACAACTCTAATAAGCTCCTTCTCACTATTCCTTACCCATATACTTGTTCGCCTCCTCCCCCGCTCACCTCAACCCCCACCATCCTCTGTTCCACCCTGGTAAACAAGGCCTTGTCACCCCCTCCCCATCAGTAAATGAGTTCATCGGACTAACGAGCATCCAAAGGGCCCCGACTCACTAACAAGGGTCTGTTGGCTGCCTGTGCCTCTGGACCAATCAGGACCCTCATCACCGTTGACACAAAGCCTCCAAGAGCCCTCTGGAGCCAATTAACACAGATTTTGCTTTTGGGATTGAGTGATGGCCAGAAAAAAAAAAAAGATAGGAGGAGGACGACTGAGAGTACTGTACTGGAAAGAGGGACGGAAAGATGCATCAACATAATTTTACTGTAAAGATTTCTTGAAAAAGAATGTATTTCAATCAAAAGCCATTACAGAACCGAAGGTGTATGGTTGGTGAGTAGGTGTTTGGGGTGAAATAGGCAAGTCATTCAAGAGGAAAACAATGCTCCCTCACAGTAAGAGCCTGGAATCATTTGACTTTAAGACAGCGCAGCCACATGACTCTACTTTCACACTACAGCAGTTATCCTGTAGCCTTTGTGCCGCAGCAAGAGTAGGATTTAACTGGCCGGCCTCAACACCATCTCGGTCTAGTCATGTGCTCCATGACTGTTGAACTATGGGAGCAGTGTGGCTGGGCAAGCAGTGAAAATATAAAAAAGGTATCCAAGTGATATACCTGACTGTAGACCAATCAACAGTCAGGTTACCAAAACCCAAAGGAACTTCTTTTTTTTTTTTTTTTTTTGAATAATATCAAATATTTTGGAAAAACTTGCTATTTATTGTTGCCCTTAGTTGATGAAAAGATTGATACCACTCTAATATCTAAGAATTGTATTGATCTTCTCATCTAACTCAGCAAGAAAGCGAATGAGCTCCTTTTCCCAAACTTCAAACTATCGCTTTAATAACAATAATAAGCAGTCGACATATACATGTATTATCCATTATAGCTAGAATCTATGTATAATTAGGAACAGACAATGATGATAGACTATTGGATGCATTGTCAACAGGCTTCAATATAAGTAGTCAAGACCGTTTGTGTCCACCAATGACAGATAGGCACAATTGTTCTACCATCATGTAACTAATTCAAGATGTAATCACTGGTCACACATAAAAGCCTATTTGCCTCGAGGGAAGTCAAACAAACTACAAGGTCAAAAAAAATAAACACAACTAAGAAGCTGCACTGGAGTGTGAGAGAATTAAAGCAAAATAAACAAGCCCAGCTTGCAGCAAGTGTAGGTTATGGAGCCTGAAGGCTCAAAGCATTCAGTCCCAAACGTCACCCAGTAAGAGTTTGCACTCCTTAAAGAAAGTCCCCTTTGAAGGGATCTGTGGGGCCACTTAGTCTGAATTTGGCCTAATAAGGATTAAACCCCTTTTGGGCCCTTTTCACTGTTTGCTAACAGGTTAGCCTTTTCTCCTTTCCTTTTCTTGGCTGCTTAGCCTTTTTGAAATGGGAACAAAAAAAAAGGTCTTGTGTAGGTTTAGAAAAATGCTGCAGTGGTCTTGGGGTTAATTGGTAGAGAAGTGAAGACTTCAGTGCATTAACTCATTAAACATTCAGCCTTTGGGCATAAGCTGTGAGGACGAAACCCTCAAAAGGGCACATAAGATACTAAAGCGGCAATACTAAACACTAATTGTGTCAGTACTAGTAGGGATATACATAAACATGAAAATATGACGAGCCCAAACCCTTAGTAAATAAGACAATGTGAGCCTTTTTTTAACAACAAAGTCTTGCATATTTGGCAGATTACACAAAGAAAGCATTCAGAGATGTATATAAAATAGCTCTGCTATTTTTTTTTCAATATTTAAGATCAGCACTTCCTTTTTGTACCCTATCACAGCTTAGACTGGGGCCACAAAGGGCAGAGTTAGTGGCTCAAAGGTGATGGGGAACAAAGGATGGATAAGGCCACATAAGTGAAGGGAAGAGGGGTGTGAAATGCAACAGACATCCACAAATTGAGAAAATCCTCTCCGCTGTCTTTGCATTCTCATGATGCACGTTTATCAAACCTATATCATTTTGGACAGTGCAGTAAAGAAACGTCATGGTACACACAGTGCACATAGAACTAGAGTTAACTTAATACATACTCTTTAATTGGACATCGATATCACAGCACCATAAACACAGCAATAAAAACAAAGCTTAGCTTTGCACTAGGATATAGTGCATATAAAATGCCCTCATAGGAAACCAGCAGCTACATATGAGACCTTAATAGCATTGCAGGGCACCTGTTGAGAGCGCACTGAAAGAGCTTAAATACGTTCCTTGATTTGTCATGCTCATCACTAAACACTTGCAGATCAGGATAAGGAGTAAAAGAATGCATATGCTTTTCACTGATATTCAGAAAATCAAGGAGACAACCCAGAGCCACCACTGAAGCGCAGGAGGTGTTTTAGCCTCAATGCTATTGGCCCTCCACTCCCCTATAAGCTGCCATGGCAAACATCAGACAGGTTAAGATTGCTGACCGGCTCCTATCGCATTCTCCCCGCTTTCCTTCAATCTCTCATTTTGCCATTTAGTGATGGATAGGCTTTTTTTTGGGGTTGGTGCGAGGCTTCGCTGAAGTAAATTCTTTTCTAATCCGCCTATTGTCACCAGCTTAAGTGGGTGTGGGGTGAAAAGTACACCCCTCTTGGGGAATTTGGGGTTTGGTTGTCCCAAGCTAAAGAAGGGGGAGACAATGGGATTTGTATAAAGGAACGGCTATGGAGATTTTTGAGAATTTGAAGGTGAGTCAATTGGAGCTACAGGTTTATCAGTGACAAGCATTTTGAGTTACTACTGTAATACAGTGAATTATATTAGTGAGCATTTTCAATACTCTGAAAGCAGATAAATTATGAAGTAATGAAATACAAATGAAGTACAACAAGATTCACTCAGATGTGACGTCTGTCTACAATCTACGCCCTATTTGGTTGTAGTTGATCTTTAGTTTCTTCCTAGTAGAGGGTTTTCTGGGGGGTGGAGTTTATCCGTTCAGAGGTCTAAGGATAGAGTTTGATTGATTGATTTTATTTGACCACTTAAATATAAAATGTGAAACAGTACTTTGTGTCATACATTAAAATGCATAAATAGTCAGGGATGACACAATAAAGCCATTGTGGTCCCTGGGTGTCGTATGCTGCACAGACTGTAATTTGTGATTTTCAGCTCTATAAATAAAACTGACTTGACGTGCCTTAAGGCAGAAATAATTGGGGTTTTTTAGGCAGAACAGGCTGTAAAAACAACTAACATATTATCACCTTATAAAGTTGTTAAATCAAAAATGTTAGCAAGTTATTTGCACATCCAGCAAACATGGAGCAACATTAGCATCCATTTCCAGTTGTGCTGTGGCCACCTGACGAATGCAAGTTCAATATTTACTCTCCTTGTAGCTCATTTTTGGTCTTTTGTTATCCTTAAGGAAATATCTGGCCCAAGCTGCTAAATGTTACACTTTGTTTACCAGCTGGTCTCTTCAGTTCACAGTTCACAGTTGTTTGCAGTTTAGGCAGCAGGCAGTCCTAGTCCTGTCATTTTTGCCATTTCATGAGAGCAATGAGAATGAACCAAAACAAGTTTCAAGCTAAAAGAGCAAAACAATTAGCTGAAAGAAGCTTAAACTTGACTTTCTTTTTTTTAAATTAAAAACACTCCGTAAAGCTGAGAACTGCAGAGTTAATTATATAAATATCTTTGGGTTGGTGACAACAAGTACCCCCTTCACATTACATACAGTATGTGCATCTTTAAAGAGTAATTATTATTGATAAAGGTTCAGACAATTTACTTTAATTAAAACTTGGCCTCAGCATTTAATTAGTTACTATACAGATTTATTATGACCGTGATTGCTGGTGTGGAACAAATTTGAAGTGCATCATCTTTTATTATTGAGATGTTAAAAAAGATGATGGTGGAGAGGTTTAGAAAAGTCACAAGAAAAACTATCCTCTGATTTGACTTTATAGTATTAAATATCATCTGTGTATTAAAATTACTTTTTGTTTATACAGTACTGTATCTTATTCTACAGTCTTGCTTATACAGAGCAGAAGTAAAGCTCTGTTGTGCTGATGTCTGCTAGAAAGGAGTCTTGGATGAGTAAGTAATCCGCAGAATGTCCCTATGGATGTGCTATTTCAACCAGACTGGATGGGTCATTAACCAAAATGGCAATGGAGGCACCAGAATTCAGCAATGTAACATTCTGCTCTCTGGCACATGAAATGTCTCTACACAGAGTGCACATCAATGCTATCGGCTTACCTTATAAAAACACATGCATCTGGTTAGGACTACTCCTGATTTCTTGTAGAATTTAACAGCTATAATAAATATGTCCTAGTCCTGTCATTTTGCCTTTGTATTAATAAAGCATTCTAGGATTAAAAAAAAGATTAAAAGAAGCTCAACAACCCACATATTTACTCAAATTCTTCAACATATGGATCTAGTTTTATCATCTGAAAGGCAGCACAGACATTTCTGCCAAAACAAGACTACATTTACAATTCCAATTTCCAAAATGCTGGGCTGGACATCGATCTTTCAATTGGAGCCGGGTGTTTCTCTGACCTCAGCTGAATAGCAGAGGCTTGTGTGAACAGCAGGTACACAGGTGCTGATTGTAATATCAGTAGCCTACCAGGCAGACTGGCATCCATAAACAGGCCTATCCATCAGGCTGGTGTGTTGCCTTTGACACGTGTGTCAGAGGCAGATGAAGGGAATAAATGACGGAGAGAGGGGATCAATCAAAGGAAGGGAGGGGAGGCACCTGCCCCCTGACTGGCCCAGTCAAGCCCAGAGAGGGAGCATGATGGAGGGGCTAGGCTCAGGTGCAAAGAGGGGGTGGCAGCTCTTTGTCTGGAGGTGCTTGGTTAAGTGTAGGCCAGGTCTCGGAAACAGTGGTCTGTGGTGGTGTTAAGGTCCAAAGTCAGGTCACAAACAGAGGGATAGAGATAGGCCAAGCATGTTTATTAGTGAAAAAAGATGGGGTAGTTGTTTGTGTGCTTGTGTGCGCGTGTGTGCGTGTGTGCGTGTGTGTGTGTGTGTGTGTGTGTGTGTGTGTGCGCGCGTGTGAGAGGGAAGAGCGGTTGGAAGGGGGACATTAGTCATCCTTAGGGGGCGAGATGACAGTGTCTAATGGTTCTTTATGCGATTGCCAATGTGGCAATCGTCCTTCCTCTACTTGTCCTACCTGGTTATCACTTGCTCTAAAGCTTCTTCAGCCTGCTTTGCACAAGAGTCACAGTTTGCATTTCATCAAAGGGTGAAAAACAAGACTAAGGGTCTATAGTCACACTACCGGCTCTGTAAGACTGTACTTAGTCACAGTGGTGCTTTGAGCTACTGTAAATGCTGTTGTCAAGGATCATTTGTACATTGTTAACCATCTTAGTTTAGCATGTTCACAACTGAGGTTGAAAGAAATGTCATTAGTTTTGAAAAACCAAAGTATTTAATAAATAAAAATTGGGGACTCCCATAGTTATTACTACTACTATTCATCCTGCGGAGGATATGATTGACTGTACTAAATGTCATAATGCATCCATTTATTGGATAAGTGAAAACTTTGACCTGATGGTGGCCCTAAAAGAATGTTCAGGGGATCATCTAAGTCAGTAGGATTCATCCTCAGGGGATTTCATGGTTATCCATCCCACAGTTGTTGAGATATTTCACTAACAACTAAGTGTCAACCTCACCCTGAAGGGAAAGTCAGACGATCATGAATGTGAATAGGATTCATCTGTTAGGGACCACAAATACCTGTATAACATGTCATGGCAACCAATCCAATATTTGAGCCTTTCAGTCTGAACCACAGTGGTGGACCAACCAACTCACATACCGAAAGACCGAGATGATGATGAGGCCCATCCTTAACATCACTCTTAAACACCCCACATCTGGCCAGGGACCGCTGACCTCATCCTTACAGAATGATCTAATCATCTCTGATATAACCTCGCTCAAACAACTTGAGTGTAATATGAGAGACTAGATCACAACCATCGATGTGGTTTGACACTCAAAAGGGAGAGGAGGTGGTCTGCATGTGCATTTTGTGTTAGGGAGACAGAGAGAGAGCGATAAAGGGACAGTAAAGAAGTTAACAAGACTTTACTGCTCTACTGGGGAACACAAACTCACTTCAGGAAGCTTTAAACCTTTATTTGGCCTTATCTCAGCTAATTGGCTTAAATCATTTGTAATTGTTTGCACATGTCTTTATGTTGAACAGTTCCCAAGGCTTGGGCCGTGACTTGACATAAGCAGTGAGGCAAATCGTGAGGAGCAGTATGATAATAATTGGGTTTTCTGATGACTGGATGAGCCAAAGTGGGCTGCAGGGAATGACGCTGGAGATTAAACTGACCCTGGATGTTTAGGATTCGAGGAACGGGAAAAATCCGAGAAGAACAAATGACGGCGGTGATGCTAACGATTGTGTCTCCGGTACGGAAACGTTTCATGTCTCACAGGTGCTATAATTACTGTACCTGGAATGCAGGGAGGGTCAGACAGTGAAAGAGTAAAGGAAAGAGGGGACATTAAGAGAAAGAAGGTCATCCCAACCCATCATTCTGCCGGTTGTTGTCGTGGTGTGGCTGAGCGATTTATTGACCATCTCAGGATAAACTGTCAAAGCGGACAAGGAGAGTGGAGGGAATGGATGGTGGAACGGCATGAAGGAGAGACGGAGGGAGGGAACGAGGCCAATATGAATGAGTGAGAGTGAGGGGATCCGTTTCCTTGGGCTCATTGATAATGACATACCTGCTTGGGCTGTCCGTTAGTCCTATAGCACACACTACTTAGGCTCTAACAGGAAAATCAATAGGCTCCTCTCTCAGAGACCTCTCGCTGCCATGGCTCTTTGTGATTGGCAGCTGCAGCCGAAGGTTGTCCCTGGTGACCATGGGAGTTTGGCGGAGCGAGCAGGAAGAGGGGGGAGGGGGTGCAGTCCCAGCAGTTTGACACTTTAGGGAGAGCTTAACGATATGGGACCGGTCGCGACATAACACCAGGGTGGTTTTCTTTGACTGAGTGACCATCCATTCAGCCACTCCAGCTAACCCAGAGCAGACGTCGCCACCCCACTAATTAGAGTTAACAATGTCTTCTCAGTGGGGGTTTTATCATTACATAGTCCAAGGTTGGACACTGACCTTTAGGGAAAATGTACTGATATTCTTTCCAAAATACTTTTCTCTCTGGCCTTTGGCTAAAACTTTCTGAAAACACAGTGTGGATGTCCACAGGAATATTAAAAAAAAAAAAAATTCTGTGAAGTCAAATAAAAATGACCAGTTGACATTAAAATGCCATTTTAACAAAACAAAAAAAATGTCCGTGATTTGCAGCGGTTATAATTGATTTTCACACAGTTGTGTGGCCCAGTGAGTGATAATCTTATTTACTTCTCCATCAATTAGATCCTCCCTAAACACGTCCATATTTTACACTAATAGTATAAATAAAGTAAATGCAATGTCTTAAAGTTGACAATGCAATATATATATATATATCTATATATTTTTTTTTTTACAGTGAATCCAATTACAAGCAATTGTATGTACTTTACTATTTTATACTGACATGACTATACAAGTTGTTAGCTAACCTCAATCTGTGGCTTTGAAATTCAAACTTGAAAGATTCATAAATAAAAAGCAAAATTGTTTTCTTAAATATTTCTAACTTACTTTTTGTATTTATCAATCTGTTGCTGAAGCTTTCATCTCAATCCTCAATATTTTCCATTTCCAGTATGTGATGGATTGTGGGATAACATTCTCCATACTCACACCACAGTTAGAAAGAGTAAATCATTTTCTATCAGGACACAGGAATAGTTTATAATACATTCAGATTGCAATGGGGATCTAAGGGACTGTTCCTCCAATCAGGTTTTTGCTGGTATTTCCTTTGACCAATCAGCTGGAAGTAGAGCAAATTTCACTTCCTCATTCATGCATTAGTAGTCTCCAGGAGTGGCTCCGCAACAATAACTCCACATGCAATATTGATGGTTTGTGTCTAAACACAGAGAGAGTGCTGCCGCACACACACGCACAGAGGCAAACACACATCTGCTCTGTGACTTCATCAGTTCTGCTATCTGCCGAGCAGATGCAGGGCCCTGCCAGGCAATTAGTTGCCTGCGATGATTTTCTTTGAGCCCTCTATGGAGGGAGCAGCTGGGTCCATCCGGGTTTTGGAGACAGCAACAAAATGTGTGAAGAGCATCAAAAATTCACTTGCTTAGTTCACATGTGTGCCGATGTCGGTCTACGTGCACATGTGCCTGTGTTGTTAGGTAGTGAGCCATTTTCCCACACACCTATCATGTTTCCAGAGAAAGGAAAAAGGGAAAAAAAACTGCACTACCTAAAAATGCCAAGCTTCAACATCCCCCTCCCTTATCACTCACTTGGAATTACAAAGCACACCAAGTCAAACAGACGCAGGGAGGAAACTGTTGCACATTCTGTTTCAAAACAAACCTATTTTTTCTATTGCCTTCTTCAAATATCTCTAAGGCCTTGCCATAAAATGTAGCCATAACATTTGGAGATGTATTGCAAGGACCAAGGCCACTGTTAATGACACTCTGCTGTAAATTACTTTAAGAGACTTTCACTTTGTATCTGTTTTATGTACAGTGCATACTGGCGATTCAGACTGAGAATTCAACAAGGAGATGAACTAAATTCACAACATTATCACTGAAATTCAATTTTATTTTAAGACACTCATGAAACAGGATCTGCATATAAAGGGACCAAATATGTTTAAACTATATTTTATGAGAAATTATGTCTTTGAGGTTGTTTTACTAATTGTGAACTGTTATAAAAACTGTGTAGTATACACAGTAATGAGCCACCTGGGGGTACTCAGCGTAATCTGGTAGGAGAGGAGAGGGAAAAGAAGAATAAAGCTGAGACCGTAGGAAAGACAGACAGAGCAAGGCCAGAAGAAGAGAAGAAAAAAAAAAAGATGAGAGAGTGAGGTTACTCATCAGCTGGCAGAGATTTGCACAGGCATGGACGCCGTTTTGTGCTCGTGAGGGGATCACTGTGGAGTCGTCACAGAGACTCAGATCAAAGAGCTCTCTGACAGGCCCCTGATCTTTTCTCCAGTCAATATAAACCAGGGGGGGAACTCTTTAGGCACCACAGATAATTCTGAACGTTTTCAGGAGATAAAGGGCACAAAGAAGTAGCAAGAATGGATGAATAAGTGAGGTGGCCTGTGTCTTTAAATAGATATATACATATATTCTTACCATAAAAGAGAAGAGGGGGGAAATAGGAGAAAAAGAAATAAAAAATGTGATCCACCTATGACTGTAACGTGCAGTTCAGCACATCAGATGTATATACACATACTTTTGGCTGACCTTTCCACTTCAACTGGCAAATTCTAATAAAATCCAATCCACTGCAGTCCATTCTACATTGCAATAAAAAAATGAACATATTGCTCAGAAACGTGTGGTTTGATTGGTGAGCAATAACGGATTCACAATGTCTTTGTAAAGATCTGTGTGCCGTATATTTCAATAAGCTACAGTTATCATGTCCTTCATAATATTTGGACACTTGCTCTCCAAGTAGCGTCGATTAATCTCTCTGGAGCTGTGAGCCTGATAATAAACAGTCACCCAGAAATCAAACAGCCAGACATTTTTTCCTTATTTATTTCTCTCTGTTTTTATTTTTTTATCTTATTTTTCAAACATTGGGATCACTATCATTTTACTTGAGTGTGATACACAGGGAAGGAATGCCAAATCTCAGTTTAATACTACTTTTAAATATCACAATAAATCAACGGTTGCCAAGACAACTGTTGCTTGTCTTGCCAGTTTCTCTGAACAATCTAGTAGTTCTAGGAACAATATTCAAATAAATGTGTGCTCATTTAGTCAACGCGATGCAAGTTTCCCCTTGGATGTTTTTCCTTGGTGGAGACGGGTGAATCTGACACTAAACCTCTCCACGGAGGCCAAAGTTAATTTAACTACCTTAGGTGGGCAAACAAGCCCTGCTTGTCAAAATGAATATACAGTATATAATACAATATGTAGTTTGTGTGACACGTTTATGCCTTTGAAAAAGATGAAACAAATATGATCGTTCCCATGTAAATCTAATTGAATGTGTTTTAACTTGGGCATTTTGCATTATGAAATTTGTTGACATGAGCTCAAATATTCAGCAGGTCTTTCAAGATAAATGATAAATTCTACATATTTTCATCAGAAGTTACTTTACACTCCCTAAAGCCTCATCAGGACATGAAAAAAAAGCTACATGATAAAGTCCAGAAGATGTGTTAACTATGAAGGAGGGGAGAGGGGCTCATTAATCTTTGCCTTTTCTGAAATGCTCGTGGTTTACTTCCCCTGCATAGTTGTCTTCTTCATATCAGTAAATAGGTTTCTGGGAATCATCGTTGAATCAATATTCTGTATTACGTAAAATGATTGCATATGCATATTTTATTTGCATTTTATTTGCCAGGTGTTTGCTATTTATGGCCTCTGAAATAAGGTTTGGCAACAGGCACATGCTGCTTAATGCAGAGAAAATATACGGACAGTCTTCCATAATGTAGCTGCATGTATGCAGGCAACTACAGTCAGCCTTATTGTCTGTGATCAACACTTACCGAAAGCCATTCAAAATATTACAGACTGACTGGCCTCGGTTTATTACTGTAGGCCTGATATATATTTTTTTAAATTACAGGCATGAATAAACTATATAAACAGTTGTAATGTTAGTGAGGGAGTGACAGGTTTTGTCGACTATTCAAAAACGATAATAACTTGAAATTATAACCTGTATTTAACTGAAGCCTTGAAAGAAGGCAGACTTAAAAGTAGCAAAAAATGTCCAATTAGCTCCAAACAATTTTACGCCAGACACCAATAATTACTGTGACCTTGTTAACTGGAACAGGGGACACATGTTAAAGGACTACAAAAGGTAACAGGCTGCAACAATACCTCTCCTAAACATTTCATATGGCTTTCACTGCAGGTTTTTATATTTCCAGCACTATACGTGTCTCACACTGCAGCCGCTTGTCTATGGGACAAAGTAATGACTTCTTTAGTCCTCCAAAGTGGAGTCTGGGTGACAAGGGGACTTCAATTACAACCTCAGAGAGACCCCTGGTTAAATTATTCAGTATGGACGGGGTTCACACCGATAAACCCACGGGCAAATAACGTGTGTGTGTGTGTGTGTGTGTGTGTCACGGACACATGTCTTGTTTCAGTTATTTGACTCAATCCAAAATATTGACTGTGACACACACACACACACACACACACACACACACACACACACACACACACACACACACACAGAATTGTAATCATGTTTTGTACTGTGGTTTTGATGTTTTATTTATTTATTGTATGGTTTGTTAGTATGGTACTAACCTGAGCACAATTAATTTCCCTTTGTGGACAATATAGAACATCTATATCTATCTAAGACTAAATGTCCAATAACATTTAAATCAACTTATTAGTTTAAAAAAAAAAAAACTTATCATTTCAGTTTATAGTTTCAGGCACTCTAATTCATGCTTTTCTGAGCCTAAGCTGCAGGTGCACTCAACACATTTACGATTTTAAACGTGCATTAACAAAATGATAAATGGCTTAACAATATTCAACAGCATATAATATTCACTGATTATAAAAGAAAAACACAATTTCACATGAATGTGACAATAGCTAAAGAACTTCTCCCAGAATAAAAAGGAATTAGAACGGATTTTAAATGAAGAGAATGAGTAAAAAATTATGGACATAAATATTGTTTTTTTTTTTTCAGTTTTAATTGAATTTCGGAATAATGTGAGCAACTCACCATGCTTGTTAGCTGTCTAATTCGAAAAAGGTAACATCATATTTAAATTTATAAAACAGAAGTATACATTTTCAAGATTAAGAAAACACAGTCCACCAGACTTTGTATGACAAAAGTAGGACATGCTGCGTAAACCAATGAATGAAAATAAATAATACTTGCTGTCAGTGAGAGAAAAAACGCTGCAAATTACTGAGCCTTTCAAAAAAATGAGAAAAACGCTGCAAAAACACATTCAATTAAAAACGGAGAGGAAAAAGATAGACTTATCTGTAGAATACAAGCAGTAAAGTTGCTTTGTCACTCACATTTTACCTTTAGGCTACACTTCCACTCCTTAGAACGCACCGAGCGAAATTACGCGCAAAGAGGAACACTGAAAAATGTTTTACTGCTGGCTTAGAGAGCGTACACGGGAATCCGCCCGTATAAACCTAAAAGGTTTGTGTTTTCCTGTGTCGGACTGGGAGCAGCAGACAGCTCCGCGCGCCCCGGTGCTGCTGAGGCGGACTGGAGCTCCTGTGCTCTGATTGGCTGCCTGCACTGACAGCTCCGCACATGATTGCAGGAGGAGAAGCCCGACCCCTTTCACTCTTGCTCAAGGAACCATTCATAAACTACACAAGTCCAGCTCACAGCTGAGTGTGGACGAAAAGTGAGCGCGGGGGCACAGAGAGAAAGAGAGAGAGAGAGAGAGAGAGAGAGAGAATAACAGCAAGAGGAGATGAGTGGTCACAGACGATGTTTTTAGCCTTCAGCGTGTGCAGCCCAGGACACGGATGGTGACCCACAACCTGAATATGAATCTACCTAGCGGTGCTGGAAGTGCTCATGAGTTGGACTGATATTTAGCAGGCTAATACGTTGCATCCCTATCCGTTTCCTCCTCCTCACACTGACGTCCATCCGCTGCTAAAAGCAACTACAAAAAAAAACTTTTGATTACACACATTTCCTGCACGGGGGTAGCATTTGCCTCTGGCTTTACCGGTAAGCATTGGATCCGTCAGCTTACTGCGACTCGCCGGTGTACAGCCCGGACCTCTGCCCAAACATGATTGCGACGCAGGCAAAGCTGGTTTACCAGCTTAACAAATATCACAACGAGAGATGCCAAGCTCGCAAAGCGGCCATTGCGAAGACTATAAGGGAGGTTTGCAAAGTGGTGTCGGATGTCCTGAAGGAGGTGGAAGTGCAGGAGCCCCGGTTTATCAGCTCCCTCAGTGAGATAGATGCGCGCTATGAGGGCATGGAGGTCATCTCCCCCAACGAGTTCGAGGTGGTGCTTTACCTCAACCAGATGGGGGTATTCAACTTTGTGGATGACGGCTCCTTACCCGGCTGCGCGGTGCTGAAGCTGAGCGACGGCCGTAAAAGGAGCATGTCGCTGTGGGTCGAGTTCATCACCGCCTCGGGCTACCTATCCGCCAGAAAGATCCGCTCCAGGTTTCAGACTCTGGTGGCGCAGGCCGTGGATAAATGCAGCTACCGCGACGTGGTGAAGATGGTGGCGGACACCAGCGAGGTCAGACTACGGATCAGGGAGAGGTACGTGGTGCAGATCACCCCCGCGTTCAAGTGCACTGGGATCTGGCCTAGGAGTGCAGCTCAGTGGCCCATGCCCCACATCCCCTGGCCCGGTCCTAACCGGGTAGCAGAAGTCAAAGCCGAGGGTTTTAACCTCCTCTCCAAGGAGTGTTACTCGTTAACGGGGAAGCAGAGCTCGGCGGAGAGCGACGCCTGGGTGTTGCAGTTCAGCGAGGCCGAGAACAGGCTGCTAATGGCCGGCTGCAGGAAGAAGTGTCTGTCCGTCCTGAAGACTCTGAGGGACCGTCACCTGGAGCTGCCGGGACAGCCGCTCCACAACTACCACATGAAGACCCTGCTGCTGTACGAGTGCGAGAAGCACCCGAGAGAGACCGACTGGGACGAGTCTTGCCTCGGAGACCGACTGAACGGCATCCTGCTGCAACTCATATCCTGCCTGCAGTGCCGCAGATGCCCCCACTACTTCTTGCCAAACTTGGACTTGTTTCAGGGAAAGCCTCACTCAGCCCTGGAGGCTGCTGCTAAGCAGACATGGAGACTAGCGAGGGAAATCCTCACCAATGCTAAAAGTTTGGACAAACTATAAAGTGATTGTCGAGACAGAGCCGAGAGACATTTTGGGATAAAAAATTAAAAAAAACTTCAGAGAAGGACAAACATGATTCTGCGACTGATTCTCCAAGCAATGTGAAAAAAAATGATCAGTAACAACAATAATGCAGCAGAGCAGCGAACCACAAACCCCTTTTTAAATGGAGCAATTGGGCCACTGCCAGAGAGAAAGTGAAGGTACAGTTTCAGATAAATGTAATAACTTTTAGTTGTCTT
Source organism: Sander lucioperca (assembly GCF_008315115.2). NCBI lineage: Eukaryota > Metazoa > Chordata > Actinopteri > Perciformes > Percidae > Sander > Sander lucioperca. Next base: position 34,305,969 of record NC_050176.1, read on the forward strand.
CTTTAAATGTTTTCACAAAGTGAAGAAACGTTTATTTAAATATATGCACAAAATCGTTAAGTGAAAGAATAAAATGTAGCGTGCCAAGTTCAATTTTTTTCATTATGTGACTTAAAAAAGAAATGTTAATAAAATGTTGCAAATTAAAATTACAACTTGGCCTCGTGTCTTGACGTGTTTTGACAGCTGGTATGACAGGGAAATCTGTTGCATTTTATGTTTCGCTATTGTCTGATAACGAGAATCATTAGGTTATTCATTTTGACGAGAGAAAGCCGACCTGTGCTCAACACTGGGAAAAGAAAAATGAAGGAAAAAAAGCTTTAGCTTGAGCTAAATTTAAAGGAGACACAGTCGACTTTAGGCCACAGGCTACTTTATTTATACAGTGCGTCACAGGCCTTACAGGGTTTTTCGAATGAATGTAAATCAACAAGCTGATGTTAATATAAAGGCCCGGGAGCATCTCTCTGTTGTAACCGCATACACAAGCACAGGGCCTACAGCAAAAAGTGAAGCCTTAATCTTATTAATGCGGTTGATTTTAGATAACGCAGAGTAGCTCATAGGACACATTTATTGTCAAGTTTATATTAACGGATTCTGGTATAAAACTCGCATTCAAAAAAATGAGGATGCTGTTAAAATAAATTTCATTTCATAAATTTGAATACACAGCTTCACATTTAAAAATGAATACAATCATTTCATGCAGTGTTAAACTGCACAAACACACAGCCACCTGTGGCTCAGCAGGCTCCTGTAGTTAACTGTTGACTAGAATTACCAAAACAAGTCCACATTACTGTTTATGATTTTTATTTATTTGGAGCACTAGCTATTATTAACGTAGCATTGTTTTTTTGGTTTTTTTTATTTGTTTACCATGAAAAAAAAATTGCTGGATGATCATTACTGATAGGAAGGCCTGATCCATTTGCCGTTATGTTTGACCCACAAAGACAGTTTGATGATTTATTTATTTATTTATTACAAACATGTCTTATCGCCACTAAGATTATTAACAATATAATAATATGTTGCCATGGTGTTAAAATTACTTGACAAAATATTCATGAAGAAAAGTCGTTTTGTAAAAGTGAAAAAGTACCGAAATACCAAAAGTATTGTAAAGAGAAAAGCAAACATCTTTTCCCATTCCAATTCAAATATAGTCACATTGTAACTTCAACGACAGAATGACACGACATTAATCTCCTCTTTGACACCACATTACCATGTGTTTAGATAACTCACTCATAGTACCTTTGCTCATTTAAAATAACACACTTGTAGATACTGAGCTATAACAACCTAGCTGTAGGCTATATTCGCCAGCCTGCATGTATTTACCATCATCAGCACTATAGGACATTCGAGCATGGCTTTCTCTGTGTGTTGACAATTTGAGTCGTGATCAATGGAGCTCGAGTCTCTTACCTTGGGATCGATGGCCTTGAAGCCCGGCTCGTCTTCGTCCACCTCGAAGTAGAGCTCGGAGGCGGTGATGGACAGGGTGCCTCTCACCACCGCGGCCGGAGCCACCAGCTGGCCACTGGTGCTCAGGTTTACCGGGCCTGGAGAGGACAGACACATGCCGGTCAGAGAAGCCCCTCTCCGCGGTGGGGAAACACGATGGCTTTACGCAGTAATGGTAAACAGAAAACGCAACAGGGGATTGCACTGAGCTGATGGTTGTTTGCCTGGAAGACAGTGGGCCTTCAACCGTGGACGTGGTTAATTAATTAAAAGGAAAGATGATAAGTGGGAAAGAGAAACACGCCAAAGATAGCGATCATGTACGGCTATTTTTAAAAGGTAAGAATGTTTCTCCAAAGAGGCATGTTTATGTAAAACTAGTAGAGTTGCAGTATATTTAAATTGGGAGGCTAAAGGCTACACACTGTCTGTATTTTTCCTCCTGGAATTGATAATCTACAGTTAATCGATGAGTTCAAGATCAAACTAAAAACCCCATGGCTGCCCACTGTATGACGGCTATATAGTTCTCCAAATAAAATATTTAAGGCCTAAGTATCCTAAAACTCGCACTAAAATAAATTATTAAAAAAATAAATAAAAAAATGTCCAACTTTGATTGCCAGTCCGAATGCATTGATTGCGGGCGCTTGGGTGAAGCACTGTTTAATCTCTCATCAATCTTAATTTATGCCAGAATGACAATGAGAGCCCGGCTCAGGGGAGCTGTGGGTGTTAGCTCTGCACATATGAGCCATTGTATCTGCAGATGTGTGCTGCGGAGAAAAGGAGGCTCGGAGCCCGGCTTGATTTCCCTGAGCACCCGCACACTCCTGCAAACGGATGGAATAAACAGATATTATTTTATATATATATTCATGCCTCTGCCTCTCGTGAACCCCGTGAGTACTGACATGTTATCCGTGGGTTGAAATAACATTGTTTTTTTTTTTTTGTTCCATTCAGTCAAAGACATTCAATTACACCTGAAGCAGACAGCTGCTTAAGAGGAAAAGCTGAACCTCTTCTCGATGATCTCGCCTCTATATTCTCACAGTATACACATCACTTTATTAGACAGGATTCAACGTTTAATCCCATTGTCCTCCAGTCGCGTTATTTTAATAGCACTCTGAGCCCCATTAATGCAGTTTAGTCTGGCGAGCGCTGTCACTGAACATAAAAATGCGGATTACACAGCAATCCGATTAGCGGTATATATGATATTTAATTAGGATTCTTTATATCGGACGGATCAAAAGCAACAAAGGACTGACAGCATCGTGAATTGGATCAGATGTCACATAAGGTTGAGTTGGAGTCGTTTGATCAGGCTACTAGGCTCATGTAGGGGAGGTTTTATTTAGGCAATGCTGCTTTTTCTTGAATCAGATACATATAATGTCCCATTTCAGGGTAAGCAGTACCCTGGGATAAACTCGGCTACTGCTGGATAAAAAAAAAAATTAAAAAAAAGAAATGTTTTGAGAGTTGCTACTCAGGCCTGTGTGTATGTTTGTGAAGCAGACCTCCAGTGGCAGACAGAAAACTAAAAATACTGTGTTTTCACCAGCAGTCTCCTAGGATAGTGGTGCCATAATGAAATAGCTGTCCAGAGGTTTAATACGGCTGCCTGAGGCTTTCATTGAAATCCTGTTTTCCTTGTACACATAAGGAGTCTGCGATGCTACAAGAGATCTAAAAGAAACACACTGTGATATCAAAGCAAAACAGCAACATTATATGGGAAAATCAATGAAATCCTATGGGAGATAAGGATGCCAGTGCACAAGACAAAGTGCTATATGACTCACTATTCAGTACAGCAACACAATGGAAGGATATTGAGCTATATGAAAATGGCAATGAGCATGTTTCTTTATTTTGCCTGGGCTGCAGGACAACCAACACCAGCAGCAGGGCTGGGAGGGGTGAGACTGACTGAGAGGAGAAGAGGATGAGCCGTTTCTTTACCTGTTAAGTTCTCCAGGTCCTTCTCCTCTAAGGATGACAGCGTGTCATCGTCTCCGTCAAGTGATGTCTCACTCTCCGAGTTTTGATTTCCCAGAGCCTGACTCCTGATGGACTGCTTGCCTTTGAGAATATCCTCCTCGGACGCTGGAGGGGGGCATATACAGTTTTATGCATTGAGTTACATGTATTTCATATTGTATTGTAGGTTAACACAATAAGCCCGATTAACTTTATTTCAGTGCAGTTTGATGGCTTTACATTTTTTTTTTTTAATGATCGCACGTTTGAGCAGATTTTATTTTTGAAGTGAAACCAAACACCCGACTCAGACATCTTTTCTCTCTAAAACAGCAATCATAATCAACCACTACAAACAGGAAATAGTTATTTTTAGATTGACTGATAAAAAAAAGTGCTCAATATGAAGAAAAAAAACCCACTGCTTTTGTTTAAGCTACAGCCACTAGTGTAGTGGTAAATAAAAACAAAGTCAAAATTCCAGTATAATGTTCAATTTAATTTTCAGAACTGCACTCATTTACCACTCTTCATAAAACGCATGTCGATTTGAGACTACTAAGTAAACTAACTTAAGCTATGGAGTTTGTAAAACACTGTCTTGTTTTTGTCAGCTTCCAAAGGGTATACACTTTGTTTTGCCAACATAACAAGGCCAGCTTTGGTAAAGTATAGTGGGTTTACCCTCTGATTAAACCATTTACAAAGTTGACCAGCACAGTTGTTTAACCTACATTCAACAGTGAGGAGCAATGCTGACTTGTGTTGCATTTTCAGACTTGCAGAGCTAAGTGCAGACAAACCGAAAACGAGCAAAACAAGGCAGACAAAAGACAGACATAATCTTAACCCTGTATGCATTTCGCCCCAAAACAAAACACAATTTCACACAAAAATGGTAATCAAACACATCTAAAACAAAAATGAGGGTTGCACAAAGCCTATTTTGATTTCAACTCAACATGACTTGAGGTTCCAAATGGATTATTTAAGAAAAATGGTAATCTGCAAACATTTACGGAACCTTGCATTCCCCAGTGGTGCATGGTAAGGATCCACAGACACAAGTCCACAGCACAAAGACTGGCTGGCAAGTCCTCTCTCTTTGTAAACATAGCTGGCAATAAAGCGAGAGCTTTCGCTGCTTCTGTGCATGTTTTATCAGCATTCTGGTAAAAGCAACCCAGTTTTAAATCCAGTGAGAAGCATACAACACATACTGGATTTGTTGTTTTTTTCATCATCACCTGAGGGAAAATCTATTGCTCTTCCTAAAAATGCACAGTCGCGTCATGTGGCTATATACTTTGAAACTGCTAGAGGACCTAGGATAAAAAAATCTCTTGTCGTGGAAAATATGCAGCTCACTGATATTTAGAATGGTCTTCCTGTAATTAAGCCTCCCTGGAGGATTCTTTAGTTAGCAGCACTGAAATTACTACCAGCTCCTCTAATACGTACCACATGCCATTGTATTCACACCAAGCAAGTGGACAGGGGGCTTATGAGCTTAAAACACAGATCGATTTGAAGTTCTTTGCATTTCACTGTAAACATGCTCAGCAATTCTCACCCTAATTTAAAAGTACTGTACTACCACCATACAGTATCACACCTTACAAATACAAAGACTGATGCAACTAAACCCTGTGACTGGGCTGATCCATGCTCATTCTACCCTCAAGCACAAGTTATTAATAGTTCCTCAGTATATCACTGAAGTAAGTGCAACAAAAATACTGACCACTCAGCATGCTGTTCGGCTGAGACAGACAGGAACAGCAAGAAAAGCTATTTGGACCAGTTATGTCACACATTAAAGAAATATGCACATACGTGCTAACTTCTCACTCTCGGTTCCTGTAGTGGATACTGTTTTTTATTTGACAACTTTGAGGTGTGTGTGTGTGTGTGTGTGTGTGTGTGTGTGTGTGTGTGTGTGTGTGTGTGTGTGTGCGCGCAGAATCATGTTTAACTTTTAAGTACAAGCTGTTATCAGTGGGATTTACACTATCAAAATGTTTGAGTAAAATATTGAATAAACTTAAATTATTAGTCTCTTACTTTTTTTTTTTAAATGTCATTTAAATCGAAGCGTAATTTAAAAAAATTACAAAATGAATCTATGCAAATAGCAGGCAAACGTAGCAGGGCACTTCAGCCACATCACTCATCACACAGGGAGCAGAAACGTGCAGAAATCCCAGCGGGTTACACTTTTTCCAAGACCCCATTTCCCGACTGAGAGGTTCAACTACCTGCTTATACAACTCAAGGCATGCATGGTCGCAGCAATTAAATTGTCAAAATTAACAAATTTGTTTTTAACGGGTGCGTAGCCAGGAGAGCGGTCATGAGGCGAGTATTGATTACCAGAACAGAGACATTAGTCTTCAGGTATTTACTCTGCCACCTCTGGTACACGGGCCCTGGACCAGACCAAATCAATCCCCAGAAAAGATGGTTCTTTCCAGGCATAAATACATAACAGCCTACTCAAGCCTACTGGCAGCCACACACACTCTCCTGTGGAAATCATCTTGGCGCGGTATGAATGATAACAGTTGTCCATACCCTCAACGCAGAAATGCCCATTTTTCTCCATGTTTAAATGAAAAGACGTATATTTCCCTCTTCTTAAAAAGACAAAATAACACTTTTATAATAGTGAGTAAAAAAAATAAATAAAAAGCTAAATATTTTCCCTGGCTTCTAATTTTATGATCAAGCGTGAGATTTGAAAAGTGCAGCCACAAGTAGCTAGAAAATTAGGGTAAATTCAGGCTTGATCTTATACTAAATATTTTCTTAGGGGGATAGCCTGCATTTTCCCCTCTGCATCTGATGAATATAATTACAGCCAGATATGACCTTTGTGCTCTGGCTGAAAACTCAGCCCTGCATTCTCATCTTGAGCTGCACTTCCGTAACAAATGTCGGGTCGACTAAAACAAGACGAAAGGTTACATCAGAAAATGGATGCCGTCAGGCTTCAATGTCAAAGAGTTATTTTAATGATATATTCCCATACTTCAGCCGGCCCGGGCAGTATACTCTCTTGAGGTAGCATACCCTTGCCACAACTGGCTGCTGGCTATTTTTACACAGACTTGACTTTGAAACCAAATGTTTGCAGGAATTTCTCTTTCTTCCCCCCCAGTGAAGAATATTTGCAGCACATAAGCTGAACTAGTTTTGAATAAAAATGTAATAGCTGACCAAATACCTGAACGAGCCAACTCGCGTAACGCCTTCAACACATTTTCCTCAGCTAAAAGAAGTCAGTGACAGAGCAGTAGTGACGTGTCTGTTCTCTGTCATGAACTAGCTGAAGGGAAAACGAGGAGGAATTAAGATGGAAACGAGTAAAATGCAGAGGCTTGCTGCAGAAGAACAGCGACCAGCTGGCCTCAGTCTCCAGCTGCCTCCACACTGCAGCCATTACTGCAGCCCCCAAGTCTCCCAGGATCCTGGGATCCCCAACACTTATTGCTTTTAGATCACCTTCGTATTGACTCCTGTCACACCTGCCATTTGTCTTTGGGAATGATGTTACATTTAAGGGGACTTTTGTAGGTGACACATTGAGGACATTTTTTCTCAGAAATGGCCATTTATTGGAGAGAGTAATTGATTCAGCTGGTATGACAATGATTGTGCTGGATTATTTTTTTGTTGTTGCAGAAATTAGGGATTACATGCACTCTAGCGGAAATGCGACTCCTGGTGTTCATGCAGGGACATGTGTCGTTCAGATGTTGTGGTTAGAAGTGACTGCTGGGAATGTTAAATTGTTCTCAAACGCAGTTAATTGAAAATCGGCACCTGTCTTTATAGAGAAGCGCACAGAAAAAAATGAAAAAATGATCTGATCTATTTGAATACTAAGGGGAAAAGTAATCCATGTTGTTAGTGTTAATGAGAACTCTGTACTTTGGGTAATAGCAGAGTATTGACAAAGTTTTTCCAAACCACATTTTCCCACATCTTAAGAGGCTCCAAGTACAATGTGGACTCTTTCTTCAACGGCAGACTGCAATTTGCATTTCACTAGTACAGTATATTTAACCTGAAGGATCAATACAACTTATTACATGAACTCAATAAATTCATCATAATTAATACACCTCAAAATACATTTAACCTTGACAATAAAAAGGTACATCCATTAGTATACCTCTGATCTAACAAACTCTCCTGCAAAGGAATGCATCAAGGGCATTCATTCCAAAATGACCCCTCAGTAAAATGCAAAGGGACTAAATAGAGGAGGGAGCATGAATGCTACTTACCACTGATATCAGCCACTGTTATGCAGCAAAGAAAAAAGAATGAACAAAATTTCACATTTCATCTCCTTCATAGCTCAGTTTAAAACTGAATTTGTGAGTGAAGCATGCTGCTAACACATTATTAGTCCAGCTTTGCATAATGGGAGTCAGAGTATGAAATTACCTTTGTGAAATTCAAATGAGGGTGCTATTTTACTGTGTCTTGTGGTACAATAAATCTTTTATTGCAACGGGAAGACTAATTTTTATTACCATGTACCTGGTGCTACCACCAAGTGAGTAAGAAAGGGAGCGCAAACAACAGGCCGGGACTCTGTGGATGGGACTGACCGTGTTCGGCCGCGGCTTTGAGCGCAGCCTCTGAGTGAGTGGATCCGTAGGGGTTCCTGATGAAGCGACGTCGCCGCCTTAAATCGTCCTCCCAGTAGTCCAGGCGCCAGAACTCCCTCGGCCGGCTGCAGCGAGACAGAGGTAGCACATGTGTTAGCAATTACCAGCCAGCATGGTATAGCAGCCCAGCATTAGCACTCGGTCCGAGCAAGCATACATAAAGCCAGCATTGTGTTTGGTGTTTTTTTTTTTTAACTCTCAGAATCACTCTTTAAAAACATTCACTTAGACACAAGTTTAGACCCCAAATTCATGCACTTGACAATGACAGTATCTCAATCTCGGAGGATAAGGTGTTCTCTTTCTTTGAGAAGGTGAACTGAGCACTAAGTACATCACAGTGGAATGAGCATATGACAGCATGATCATTTTCCACACACTTCTGTGGCACGTGCTTCCATTCTAGGCTCATTTCAAGCCCAGCAGGATACCTCTTGTCAGGACTCATGGCTACCAGGATAAGGAGAAGGCCATTACAAACACAGGGAAGGGGGTTGGATAGCATTACCAATATTAATCAATGTCTACAGCACCTATTTTCCTTTCCTTTACTAGGCCCGGTCAGTAAATCATTCTGCTCTCAAGGAAAAGAAAGTGTTAACTTTTAATGAGTCACTGCTACATAGCCTTGTGCATGTACACCGTGTGCTTGTCTATCGTGAAATATCACTTCTATTTTTTGAAAGTGATGTAATTAAAATATAATCTAAAATATGTATCACCCATGGCTTGGAGGCAGAACAAAGCATAAGAAAATCATTTTTTTCTGGTTCCATGAGCAATTGTTTCTTTTCCAGTTTAAAGGGTTTGGGAATTTGAAGACATTTTTAGTACAAAACAAAGCTGTTAGTATGTCAATTAGGCGGCATGAATATCCATTTTCTTTACAATGTAAAAACAGCTCATGTGTTAATGATTAACAACTCAGGTGGGGAGAAAAAACAACATGCACTTGGGTCTTCCGTGAGACTAAATCCTGACTGTCTGACTCAAGTCAAATAGTCATTTTACTTGTACTAAATGTTCTCATGAGAGAATCACTTTTAGGAAATAAGAAAATCCTAGTCTAGGCTTGTCCTGGAGTTAGTTTTCTTGCTTTCTGTTCACCATGAGATGTTCCTAAAACCCACTGCAACAATTTACCACGATTTCATGAAATACTGTAAATCTCTGTAATTCTGCTGGACTGTGTGAGAAGTGAAAATAAGACCGGCAGTATCTACGCTCTCAAGAAACATACAGTACATTTAGATATGTGCTACCTAAAAAACAGGTAGGCGCAAAATGATTTTGTATTCCACAGACTGATCTTTTTTTAAAGAATAAAACCAGTAAAAAGCGGAAAAAGAAAAAAAAAAGTGTCATCAAGGTTTTAACGATACAAAATATTTCTAAACTAATAAAAACAAAACCATGACCAGTTTATTCAAAAGTGGCTGCAGTGTATCCTGTGAAGGTGTAGAAAGAAACAGTTTATGGTTTCAGTGGCATAAACTATGACAGGGGAACCCCAGCATATTTGATGTCATCTACTCTTGAACGGCGCTCTGGCCTGGGGGCTCCTCACAAATCTTCAGTCCAACACCAATGATCACACAGGGGCCTCTAAAAGGGAAAGGAGCTTTATGCAAGAAAATAAATACAATTTCCAAGTGGGTCCCTTAAAACCCTGTATGCCCCAGCTAATGAAAACCATTGATTATTTGATTTATCTTAACAAAACGGAAAAAGAACCCATCTCAAAAGACTGGATGACGAGTGGAGAGTGGCTGCTGCTCATATCTTAAGTCTGGATGTAAATTCAGGGCAGAGATGACAGCCATAGAGTATAGCAGTAGTAGTAGTAGTAGTAGTATAAAATGGTATAAATGGGAATGAAGATTTGGTATAGACAGAGCAGAGAGAGAGAGAGAGAGAGAGAGAGAGAGAGAGAGAGAGCGAGAGAGAGAGCGAGAGTGTGTATGTGTGTGCAGAATGCAAGTTGGACAGACACAAGGGACGTGGGCCTGTGCAGCACCAGATTTCTCGCCAGTGACAAAGACCCTGCTCCATGTTTGCATGCGATAGTCTCTGAACGCAAATGGCCACTTCATCATCCTGCCTGCAATGGTATTCATCTATGAAAATAATTATCAAGGTTGTGCATGGCGCAGAGCTCCGAATCAGGACGCACTCGTCTCATATCTCGGGGTCTGTCTGATTCACACAATACACATTAATCCATCAGGACGGGACCCATTGGCTGGAGTAATTAGTCAAACCACCTCTGCCAGTCATATTCATCCAGCGCTCCATGAACAGGCGACAATGGAAGTCCTAATGATGGGGTGCTGGAAGAGGTGGACGCACAATGAAAGATACCTCGTCATCAATCCCAATGAGAGCGCCGCCGTAACAAGAATGGAGAAGTACAGCGCTATGCAACCCCCATGCCACACACAGAGTGTGTTTCCACAAAGATGATAAATTATTCAGAGCTCATCCATTCTGCTAGGGCATCCTTGGCAGAATTTACCGAAGCGCCATTCTTCAAAATAACAACAATTAAAATAACAAAGGGCCAGCGTTGTGCTGTGGCTCACGCCAACCACTTGTGTAATTAGTAATTAGTTCGGTCTTAAAAAGGTGTCTGGAAGGCCGGCTCGTTAAGCCTGAAGTGACTGTTGTCTGATGATGAAGGCGGGGTAGAGACAATCTGACGAAGGCAGAGTGTGTCCTTTAAAATCTGGCCAAAACCAAGATATATAACACTGCAAGCCTTACACGCGCTAGCCCTGAGTTTGTGTGTACTGAAGATAATTTGTTGAGCCATACCCAGCCTTTCTAATGTAGACCACATTGGCTACTGATGAAACAGAGTCCGGAGGAGTTTTATGGGAAGTAGTAAATAGTAATCACCTTCTTTTCTTTTCTTAAACATCTTCTGGATGCTCTTCAGGGCTCTGGAGTTGTAAATTTGACCAAGTTTACCAACAGAGAGCCCGAATGGGAAAGCTCAAGTTTCTCCTTTTATGTGGCCCTGATGCTCTCTCCCTAATCAGTTAACAAAACAGTTATGCCTTCAACGTAATAAACTCAAACACAAACCATCAACATGCTGCAAGGAGATACTTTACTGGTGCACTCTTTAAGATTTCAATTGTGCTATTAAATTGTCCATTTACATCAAAACAGAGCCGGCGTCCAAGTAGATCTGGCATGGTTAGGTGACGTGCAAAACAAATGGTTTAATTGTGACGCGTGTTCAGTATGAGAGCTGGTTCAGGATTAATGAAATGCTTATTTTGAAAGTGGACGGCCACGTGAACTACATGAACGATGTCCTCAATACAATAAACAATCGCCTGACACATGGATGCCGGTTTTCCAAGTAACAAGCAAGACGCACGTTTATTTACAAGAATGTATAAATGCCAGTATGATGACAGCTGATGACTGAAATCCCTTTATTTTTAACATAACTAGCGTTTTTCAAAGTACTAATCAATAAAAGGTCTATAATACAGATAGTTCGCCAAAATGCTATTGTTACAATTTCCACCAAATTAACAGAGCTTTAGAAAGACATATATATTTTTTGTTTTTATACATTAATCTTATACACGAGTCTGGATATTTTTTTCTTTCCTTTGTTGTATTGACTATTACACTTCCCTGCTGCACTAACCCTATGTCCCTCGGGGGGTACTGAGGTTTAATCTTATCCTTAATATAATACTAATCTGGCATTAAGAAACCCTAAAATAAACAATCCCAATCCACTTCCAAGTAACCTCTATTAATCATGATATATTATTGGGATTATCAGCCAGTTTAAACATGTTAATAGATTCTGTCCGCAGGTCCTGAAAGTTTGATAGCACTGCTATTTCTATGGCACGATTGTTCGTTTGCTGACAGGGACAAATGACTGCCATCCATCAAGATTCAATCAGACAGCGTTGTTTCGGAGACAGATGCATCACAGCGTTTTCACCACTTCCAGTTTTAAAAAGTTTCTTTTGTTTTCAAACGGACTCTAGGAACTGATATTAGAACAAGAAAGGCATCCAATTCCCTTCCTGATTATTTTATATCATTTCATTTGAATTCGGCTTTTTGGGAAAGGTAGAATTTACCTTGGGTGAATATGAAGAGGTAAAGAACATATTACTGTTTTTTGCATGGGTTCATATTCAAAGCATTTGATGTTATGTAAATGATAACATGACCTTTATCATCGCAAGCAGGACAAGCAAGAGTGAATATGCTTTCATATATCACCACAAGCGACTGCACTTTGGCACAAACAGTCATTCATAACCTTTCTGCTAAATTAATTTGGGTACAGTCAATGAGCCCACATATGCAGAAGACATTTCTCTCCTTGCTTATTTTATATTAATGCTAGTTCCTATTGGCAGCCCTCAAATTGCTCAAACATTGCTGCTACCCCTAAGATCATTTTGCTTTGATTTGCATAAACCATGTGTTTAGAAGAAACGGGAGAGCGGGAATAGATTGAGGATTTGTCATGTTGAGGACTGGTTGCTTGAGCACTGGCTCTTTGTCAAATGTTGGCAGGGATCACATCGATGGTATCTCCAGACTCAAATTAAAATGAAACAGGACCAAATACCTTCCCACTGAAATTGTTTGGCATGATTAAGTCTTGCCGAAGTGATTTTCTACATGTGCATTAATGCTTATCCTTCCCACCCCAATGAGGTTTACAGGGGACCATCGACATGTGTGTATGTTAATTCACCTCAGCTAATGTTGTTTACAAGATTTACCAGAGGTAATGTTCGGGTCACAGACCCAGCAACATTTCCATCTTATCACTTTGAATGTCCACAAGTAATTTTGCCCACCCTTATTATTAATCACAGGATCAGGTCATTTAATTAGTCTATTTTCGAATTTAAATATTGTAATCCAACACTACACCAGATCTGTGATGAAGTATTTGTAAAAACATATCTAATAATAAAAAAAAAAGTATGCACTTGATTGGAGAGAAGAAAATAAATGAAAACTGAAAAATTGAATCTGAATATGAGCCGAGGAATTCACTCCCACTGAAACAAAGTCCAAGCACATTCACATCTTTTGCTTTTAACACACTCTTGTTAACTCCCTTATTACTGAATGTGTTGCTAACACACAATAGTGCACACACTCTCATTACCAAGGCAACATAAGCACCTACCACTCCTCCCAATTAACTCCAATTTATCCAAGAGCTTTCAAAAAGCGATCTGAAAAAAAAGGAGGGACTGATATTGCATCTCTGCAACATCACCGGCTTGTGAGGATCAAAGTAGTCCCATGGGTGGGAGGCAAAAGGCTTCAGACTCCCCACAATGCAGTGCAGCCAAATGAAATAATGCAAATCGAGCCCTAATTACCACCAGCTTAGTGCACAGCGTCCAATTAGCAGCAATTACACTCAGTGTAAATTCACCAACAAAAAGCCAGACAATTACACACTAATTATATCAGATTTCATGGGAGGTAAAAGGGAAAGTGTTCCGTTCAGTAAGGTAGTAAATATTGACCAAAGATGGGAATGTTTAACATGATGAAATGTGCGGTGAAAAAGCTTTTTTCTATCAAATGAAAAATGTGGCACTTGATTTAAATAGCTTCACGGTTTTTGCCTTATTAAAATTATCTAAGCATCAACTGCATAACAAATAGTGTATACAGACTTCCCCTGCTACATCGCTGAAGTGGTACCATCTGTATTTTTGATGAAGGGTCACATTTTTCCTGTGATTTTGACAACATGCATTTAAGGCCATTTATCACCACTACTGCGAGGTAATGAGGGCATCCACTGGACCGGAGTTGCATAATTCTGCCATTACTGGCCCATTGTAATAATCTTCTGACCTCTAGCTTTCAGAGCTGATCTTGAATGGTATGACAAATCTGAACACATACCCAACGTCTCCAACACACCCCAAAAGAAAAACACAGTGGAGAAGCTCAAGGTCAGCTGAGATTGGTAAGGTCTAAGAAGGTTTTTTTTTTTTTTTTTAGTTCACATTTAAAACACAAATATGAGTCCATGTTTATACCTCAAACACCAATACCAGTAAGGGGTCTTGCAGAAAAACTTGCAAAAAACAATTTTGAAACATACGATTTTAAACTTTTTTAAAAGCAAAACATCATAAATTCTAGCTTAGTTTAAGATTTTTAACTAGACAAAATTGAAAAAAATTAAACTTCTCTTGCTTGTCAGGTAAGGAGTATGCTGACCATTTATTAAACAGTAAAACAATCTCTCTTGAACTCTGTATACCAGTCTGTTGTGTGTCCTGCTTCGGCGTGATGCAGGGCTCGGCAATCTCATCTAGCGAGGCTGTCTGCTATTCATGAGCACCTCCTCCCCTCTCTCCATCATACGGCTGTGTCCATTATACAGCACTTATAGCACAGTGCGTGTGTGCGCCTGTGTGTGTCAAGCGCAGCGACTCCATTGCAAGGTGACTGAGACGATCAAATCAACAGAAGTCTGACTAACTGTAACGGCCATGTAGTTATCTCTTCATTCGAGAAAGTCATCTAACAGAAAAAAAGCATGATAAAAATCTGTCTTGGATTTTAAATAAAAAATGTTTCAGTGATTTATTATTTTTGCTCATATTGAGTTCACACTGCATGAACTTCTGACATTATACTGTACGTTAGCCAGAGTTTTAGCATGGTCACACTGTTTGTTTTACACGGCTCATAAGATAATTAGACTCTGTAGAAATGTAATTATTTTTGTTTTCTATTTCTTCTATCAAGTGTGTTAATCTATAAATGTTGCAACTGCTATAACACAAAATCACTCCTGAATGAATAAATCTGTCCCTCCATCTATAATCAATATCAGTCCTTTACATCACAAATAGCCCGTGGTCTGATACTCTTAGGGTGGAGCTGAATTTGAACTCTGACACAGGGATGGGGGTGTAAAGTAAATCTACAGCAAGAATACAAGCTGAAGATCTACGAGCAAAAGGTGATCCTCAGTCTTCCGCTCTCTACACCGAGACGTTGGTATTTTATGTGGCCTTTTTCCAGCTTTAGTTGAAAGAGCTGGATTCTAAAGATAAAGGCAATTTTTTGGCAAATGGTGAGAGTAGCAAAATGAATGACCTGCTAGTACCATGGTGTAATTACAGTGGCTGCAAGCATACCAATCTATCACGAGGACGGGGGGGGGGGGAGACACACGCTGCAAAGGGGTTAGTCAAAGGAGATAGCCTTTGACTAACTACTGGCCTCGGACAATCGATACTCTGCAGATATTGCATCCAGGGAGAAAGGGAAAAAAAAGCCCTAAAAACTTCCCAAATGGCTTTTCATTCAGATATTGATCAGCACCCTTTTATCATGACCTTGCTCCACCGAGGCCATATTCTTTCTTAAGGGTATATGAAACTCATAAATCTGAGAGTTGCTACAGAGTCACACTGGGCTGTGAGCAGCGAGGCAGGATGGTGTAATTGGTCTTTCTGGGATGGCGGCCCTCTTTCATACTTCATAACAAGGATTCCATTACATTTCTGAGCTGCTAGGAAGAGGACGAACAATACTGATGGCCTTAAAAAAAAAAAAAAAAAAAAAAAGAAGAAGGAAGAAGCGGGTGTAAAAGATGTAAATGGTTTAGGGTAAACTGGTTTAACTGAAAACCTCTTGCTGATTCTCACCTCCTGTTTCGGCCACTGTCAATGTGCATACAGTCTATGTAGTGACAGTGATTCACAACCAGGGATAATTGTACCTCAGAGGGTGTTTTCTGCAGCTGCTAAGGCTACGTGGCAGGTTTGGAGAGAAGCTCAGCTAATTTGAATTGGTTTTATTTGAAATAAAAATGATCTGGTAAAATATCTATTGCATATATATTTTGTATATATCATTATATGTTTAATGATGAAAATAAACACAAACAGAATTACAAATTAATGTGATCTTAAGTTTATTTATTGTCACAATGACCAATAAATCAACAGCTGTGTAGGCTACATGCACAGCACACGCTTTAAACTGAAGATAAAGATATAAAAGTTAGATAAATGTCCATCCTTCTACTACTACAAGTGGTGAACATGCAAACTTGACCAGATCTACTGGGGAAAAAAAGAAAAATGTAGAGTCTTCATAACAAGGATCACTGTTTTGTATCATAACAAGCTCCTCCGTTGAATAATTAATTGTGATAACTGACACAATCAATGCAAATGAACATATTTGGAGCATGAAAGGTGAAATCCAAACTTAAATGTATACATTATGAGAGAAAGCATTGCATCATTTCCACAATAATGATTAAAAAAAAACAAACACCAGTTTTAACGGAACCATTTACCTTTTTCTTGTCATTTTAAATGATCCACTGAGCGTAATCTTTTGAGTCTGGGTCTACACTGCAACACTTAACCATGCTAACATATGGACATCATCAGCTGTTAATATGTTACACCATGACACTTTGTTACTATTCCTTACAGCCCCAGCCACTGTACTATATATACAGTCGAGGTAAATGTTATCATTAAGGCTATATTCTAATTCATATCCATGATCCAGACTGCACGGTAGGGCCTTCGTGGCACGTTATTTTATGTAACTAATGGAACGCAAGTCTGTCAAACTTGAACAGTCTCCCCAGAGATTTAGGGAACATCCTTTTCGTCCCCATCACAGCTTTTCTGTCCCAGACGTGCCACCGTGCATGATTAATGCGGTGGAGGGTTTCACGTTAAACCCGTTTAAGGACTTTGGTGTTGGGGATCCCTGCGTGATGCGACGAGTCTCGTTTACAAAAAAGATTAACATAGCTGAAGGCAGGCTCGCATCGCTTCGTGTAGTATGTTTATGCTATATGTTTATGACTGTATCAAGGCAGATGGATGACCACAACTCGAGCCCCAGCTAATTGGTTTTGAAGTAGTCGGGACCTGGACTAAAGGAAACAACTGTCTCGGCCTCGGATGAGACGGGAGCTGGGGACTGCTACAGCTGCCACTGCTCAGTACATCAGGTCATGTTTGTGTTTAGACTGCAAGTATTTATAAGCAAACCAAAAGCTATTATCAGTTATTAATTACCAGTTATGTCCTGTACAAAGTAATGGACTTGTTGCAATGTAAAGAAGGGCTCATTTCAGAGATTAGCTACTGTGGATGCCCTTTAACTGCCACCCTGACTTAATTTTGGTAAAATATCAAATACATATTTACTGTAAGAAAACAAAAGGTTAAGCTACAAATATTAGAATACAAATAACCAATTGCTAGAAAGGTAGAGTGCAGAAATGAATCCAATTGGAAACCGTAGTGTATAAATCCGAAACAGGAAAGATTGGGGATCCAGTTACGGAGTTTATTCTATTCCCAAATACAACAAAAGGCAAAACTGATGGTCAGATAAGTCAGCAGCAGCAGAGTTTTCCATCCAGCAAACAAGACACACTCTCAACCTTTTACATACAGATTTGTGCAATCACTCATTGCTTTGGTTTAGTGTATACTGCAGCTAGAGGAAAGGATGTGGGGGAAAAAATGCCCCTGTCTTGTCTTTGTCTCCATCTTAACTTTTGATGCTTCAGTAACAAATGTCTCGCTCTTATCCTCCATTCCATCCATCTCCCTCTTTTCTCCCTCTCTCTCTGTCGGTCTTCCTGCCCCTCTCGTGTCATGCATTTCCGAGAGTCAGTGTACTCTAAACAGTTATGTTCTTGTTTCCTATGGTTATAATCTCCGCTGACGTGCTGGAGTCCCATTTCCTTTTTAAGCTCTGCGTGCACAGTACCAGCGCAGCCCTAATGTACAGTGTGTCCATAAAACATGCACGCAAGGCAACGTAGACACTGTGCAGACCTCGACTTTAACACATGCATTACATTCAGTATTATGTATCATAATTGTGATTTAAGTCTGGAATGAAAGCATACAAGTAGAGATGAATCGGGCTGCCGCAGTTTCTCATGCAATCATTTATTTAAATAAAAAAAAAAAAAAAAGAAGAAGAAGCTTTGTGAACATGAATGTCCTCACTGTAGTAAGCATAACTCCACGGCATGATCTGAGCATAATAATGATTACTTGGGAGGATGGTACAGTTGCCATCCAGGAGGAGTGGGACCAAACTAACAAGGCATGTTATGATTACAGGACAATGAGCAGTAGTGCTGTAATTGTATGGTTAATTCATTGATTAGTTGATAAGCTGAACATTCATTTAATTAAATAATTAAAAAGGCCCTTCAAAACGACTATATCAACTTCCTAATGTGAGTGATCGATACAATTAATGCCATAATGTTGCTTATTTCAGCTGAGAGATTGCTGTATTTGTTGTCTGAAGTGTACGCGTGCAGCTAAGTTGGAGAAAGCCATGTCACATATTGCAGTGCACCAATCACAATTTAGGAATATCTGTTCTGATCGGATTACAGTTGAGGATTTTGTTTGATTATGTTGCCGGGGAGATGCCACTGTCATTCAAATCTGATCAAACGACATTGATTAAGGCAATTAGATGGGCATTTTAGTTTTAAGTTCTTAATCAAGAAGAACTAAGGATGTGTGTTTTTTCATCCAAACATTTTGACTTTATTTAGTCAGGAATACTTCATTTTGTAGATAGATACCTAAGATTTAAAAAAAAAAAATGTTTGGGTCTTGTGGTGGCCGGGTTGGATCAGTGGTAGAGCAGGCGCACATATACTGAGAGGTTTATGTGAGTGACCTGTGACAAATTTCCTGCAAATCTTCCCCCTCTCTCTCCCCTTTCTCACCTAGCTGTCCTGTCAAAAATTAAAGGCAGAAAGCCCAAAAAATTATCTTAATTAAATAAATAAATAAATAAATAAATAAATATATATAAATAAATATATATATATTTGGGTCTTTAACAACAAATTTCATCAAGGAAAAATGCCAAACACCAGCTGGTTCCAGGCTTTGAAATATGAGGATTTGCTGCATTTCTTTGTTTTATATCACCAAAAATGTAATATCTTTGGACATTGTACTGTCAAGCATAACAAGCAATTTAAAGATGATAGATCGTAAGGTGGCATTTTCTTAATTTTTTTTTTACCATTTTCTGACATTTAACAGACTAAACCATAAATCCATTAAACGTAAAAGCAATGCAAAGATGGCCTGATAGAGAAAACAATTGTTCGTTGTGATTGTAATCGGAAGCACAGGTTAGTATTGGTGCATGAAGAAGAGAGTAGGAGAATGGATATAGTAAATGCTCTGTGCCTGGCCTTTTATGCATCACACATAATATGTGCTGTAGAGCTAAAATGATTAGTCAAATAATTGATTAGTCGATTGAAAGAAATGAATTAAAAACAATTCTGAAAACTGATTGTGTCACTAACCCTCACTGGTTCCAGCTTCCTTAATGTGATATGCGATTATCATCGGCTCTTCTCTGATTTGTATTATTGTGAATTAAATAATTACAGTCTTTGGACTGTTGATAAGACAAAGCAAGCTTTTTGTAGATATTGAGACGTTGTGTTGTGGGAAAATTGTGATGAGCATTTTTCACCATTTTATAACATTTTACAACCTAAACAATAAATCAAAAATAATCACAAGATTAACAAAAACAAGTTAGTTGCAGCCTTAGCAACGGAAAATGTACATCATATTTGCTCTACACTGTTTATGCATCACACACACAACACTGTATATCTAATGGGGATACTTTTTACTGTAAATCAAATTATAATTCCTTTGTTTAAAGAGAACAAAACAAAACTCAAGGGGTAAGACAAATCCCTCCCAGGTATATTGTGTAGACACCATTTCACACCATCTTCTGTATCATTAGTGGATGAGTGTGAACGTTCTGCTCCGGCTTCTTTCCCTCAATAGTGCGCTGGTGAAATGACATAGCACAAGATAAAATAGTAATGCTAATATCAATAGTTTGTCCATTACAGGTCAGCTAACTGTCCAGCGGAACAGTTACAAAGCTGTTCCTTTTCGATCTCACAAGGTCGATCAATACGGGGGCATACTGTTTCAATTTTGCCGGCATTGATTTTCTCTATAACACTCCAACCCTAAAGCATTCGTCTTTCTGAGGGAAGGAAGATTTGATTTACTGAAGAAAAATTGGAGTGCACATCACAAAGATTTTTTGCCGGGCGGGAGGGTGACATGCCAAAAGATGGATGTCCCTTGGCTGGGAAGCCTCTAGCCTAAGGGCGTCCATTAGAGCAGTGGTGCTGCAGAAAATGAGCTGCTTATATGAGGGAGGAGGAGCAGAGGGAGAGGAGTTGGTGTTCGAGGTGTGTGTGTGTGTGTGTGTGTGTGTGTGTGTGTGTGTGTGTGTGTGTGTGTGTGTGTGTGTGTGTGTGTTTGTTTTTGGGGGGGACTGGCTGTAAGTTAGGATTGGTGGAATAAAAAGGATGCTGATGCAGGCTTAAAAGGAAAGAGTAAGACAACATAGGAGAACAGCAAATGCCAGGGTGTATACCTAAACCTATGCATCTTGAGTAATTTTGAGCACACTTCAACCTTTTTTCAGCTGCAGCCACCTTCCTTTTATTTCCCCCCGCTTCCTGCATCCAGAGTGAATTTCCATGGTACATTAGTCAGCGTATTAGAATGCAATATAGAGAAGGTATGAGAGGGGGGAAAAAAGAGGAGAGTAGTGCGAGTCCCCAGAGACGGTGAGTTGGCGTTCTCCATCATCTGCCCTCATCTCCCCTCTCTGTCCGTCGACTTTGTCTAGGTGTCATATACATGAAAGATGATTCCTGACCCAAATAAACACTGCAGCAGTCTGGATGCTCAGTGGACCCAAGCTCAAAGAAAGGGGGGGATCGGAGGGGGGGAATGGAGTGATGAGGAGTGAAAAAAATGACATCTGCCAGTTGTTTCATTTGTGGCCATCTTGCTAGCTGTTCATTTACCTTTTTTTCCTTTCTTAAAAAGACAGCAGACTGGCATGTTGTACACCTGAGTTTCAAGACACTGGGACAGAAGCGTATGGATGAACAGGTAGTCGCCCTATCTGTCTGGCTGTGGATCTGTCTGTGTCTTGACACTAGATGACAGACAAGGGCACAAAAACAATAGGTACTGCCTCTGTCTGGTGGAAGGAATCCTCCATGGACCCTCGGTGATACAACTGAAGGAGATAGCGAAACAAGAAAGAGCAAAGGACAAGGAGTGGGGAGAAAAGGAGAAAAGAAATTGTATGTTGCAACAAAAAGAAAGGAAGAGAGAGAGAACCGCAGACGAAGCAGGGGAATGGAAAAGGGAAAATCACCTAACACCTCTTTTCTCCAGAGGCCGGGGCCGCTGTAAGCTGGATATTAAGACACAAATTGCATTCAGGCGGGTCACACTATGTCAGAAGATATTAGATGCCTGCCGTGAGGAAACAACAATTCCCATCAGCTTGTGAGAAAATAATATTTTCATTTTCAGACTCTTTATTGAATGGAAACTTTGGGGAATACGGTTTTATGGCGTGTGAGCAGGCAGGCTTGGATTTTACACCCGAGAAACAAAAAGGTCGTAATCACAGCTGCGTATTGTCTTTGTGTTCCTGGATCTCACTTTCAGAGCTGAAATAAAAAGGTTGCGGATTTCATTGTGTGTTTCCGTCCTTCCCCTCCCGTTAGTATTAACATGCAGTGATATTGCTGCACCACCGTTTTGTTGTCGTATTCGTGGAATTAGGTAACGGACATCCCTTATATTAGAACGCCTGGCCCTGCAGGTATGCAGGTGTGCTTGTGCTATTTTTTTTTCTTCTTTTATTTGTTCTTTTTCTGGGTTTTACAGCACCAGATGTTTCCCCTATGCCCGCATACCATGAGCTCTGGTGCGACCACCTGACCTTCACAGTAATTGACCAAAAATATTGATGTAATGGCACAGGACTGATTGTGATTTATTAAAAGAGCGCTGCACTCCAAGCCCCAGTGCCAATGGCTCCCTGCGCCCATCGGCAGCCATTAGGAAAACCATCAATAGCGCAGCGGCATAAAGGGCCAGTAATGGGAGACTTTTCTGGCCAGGGCTCGTAGAACACAATCTCCATAGTAAATAGCCTTGTGTGAGTACATATGGAGACTAACAGAAAGAAAGAGATGGAAGGAGACGCAAAGGGAGGGAGAGGGTATCAAGGAAAGAAAGATATGACAAATAATACACCGCAACCGGATATAAGAGAAAAAAATAGAAAAGGGAAACAAAAGGCAGCCAGAGATAGATTCCTGATCCAATAGCAAACTAACCCTCGCCAGACGAGTCTCTGGAGAGTTGGTTCAGCCTAACAAGCGTGAACCAGCGGCCGTCTCTCCAGCTCACCATTACACACTACCTGCACAAACCGCCATCATTAGGGAATCGCTGCATTGGATTCTGCTGCCTGTTTTGGTGAAACAAACACAGAGGGCAGGGTTCTTCTGTGCTTAATGGGAGCGGAGCTGTTTAAATGGCTTTCATCTCTCTCTCTCTCTCTCTCTCTCTCTCTCTCTCTCTCTCTCTCTCTCTCTCGTGTCAATGCATCATTCAACCCTCAGCTGACATTTTCACCTTTGCAAATCTAATTTAATCAAAGCCATGAGTATTGGGGGATGAGAAGGATTATGATGAGATTAAAACCATTACAGTGGTTTGAATAAGGCTGTGAAAATGACACGCTATGAACACGGTTCATAACAACAACCAAACAGGTGCATCCTCTTGATTAAAGGCTTTTTCTATACAATGCCCACTTATTGTCGCTCAAATATCCTGGCATGTGGGGAACACAACATAATTGGGATAACATATAGAATCATTTACAAAACAATATAGACACAAGGAATGGATTAAACATGTACATAAAATGCTTGTGTGTATGTGTGAAGCAGTGTGACAGAGTTGAGAAAACCTCAACAGCACCACAGAATGGCATAAATTGTAAAATATTCAAATTACTTGAAAATGAAATATTTATTTAAGAATGTAAAACCGTCCAGAAAGAGCACGGTTCTTTCTTGTTGATGGACTTTTGTTTTACCTTATGGAAGAGCTTCCCCAGGCTCCATGTTTGTCAGTCAGGATGTTGACGATCTTCTGGATGAGCTGTGTGGCTGTCACATGGTCGCGGTACTTGGCTGCTCGGATCAGGTGGTCGCACATTTTCTCCTCATCTCGCTTCTCCGCTGCGTACTGAGCACAGTTTGACTGGGAAGGAAAGAGAAAAGATGCATTATGCATTCTGTAAGTAAAGGTATTACGAGTGTGTGCACTGCAAAGACATGCTCAAATGTGTCAAGAAGAGAATGAATTACACAGCATAGAAATTATAATTTGGGCTCGTAACTTGTGGAACATATATGGCAGGTCTATAGGAAGGTACCATACAGACACAGTGTGTTCACATATAGAAACTCTACTCGTACTCGGGAGTAGAACCAAATGAAAAGCATAGGGTCATTTCTGTCCTCATGTCATGTTGATTAATAACAGTGGACACGTATTTACTAATGCCCTCCGGCACACCAAATCACACGATACCCACAATGCACAGAGAGGACATTTTTCTCTGTCGGAATTTGTTATCAGAATGGGCCTTTGAACTTTGCGGCGATGTGAAAAGTGAAACACCTTCTGAAACTAACAGCTATAATTTAAAACAGTGTTTTGAGTTCCAATCTCGGTTTCAGAATCAATTTCAATTGCAAACTCACGTTACGCTCATGGCTTACTTTGAAAGTATTGTTTCAAAGTGATATTCTTATTGAAGGTGAGCATAAAAAAAAGGGACGGGGGAAAAATCATGTGCTATGTACAGTAAGGCTAGCCATACAGATCATCAGGCTTGCTGGGTGCTTTTATATTTTCCTCTGCATGTTCTCAGAAAAGCAACTAAGGCAAATGGCTGCAGTATTAAGAACAAGAGCTCATTCAATTATTAATGTTATATTACTCCCCTTATTAAATTAACCTTAAACTAACCCATTGGTATTAACCCAGATGCATGACTGAACAAATGCAACCTGCTTTCCCAAAGTTACCAGTAAAGCGCTTTATAATGGGTCCTCCTCTTCAATTTGAACGACAACATTTCATATCTGACAGAAAATCTATAAGTATAAATCAAATTAGAGGGGCTTTTCTGCAGGCTGCTGGGCCTTAATTATCAATCTATGTCTCTTTGTGTGGCATTAAAGTAGGCCTTGACCTTCCAGCAAGATGACCTGGGAAATAGCTAAATAAAGGGAGTACGGAAAAGAAATTTGTTTCAAATTTTTAACCAGAGAATGCTGTGTGTGTGTGTGTGTGTGTGTGTGTGTGTGTGTGTGTGTGTGTGTGTGTGTGTGTGTGTGTGTTGCATGCCCATTAATCTTGATCAGTGGTACTGAAGGCAAGCACGAATTGGGACAAGCGAAAATGCTGGACCAAAGGAAGGGGCTAAGAGGATGGTGTTCAAAATGCTACAATTCTAGTTACGCTCAGCATCAGATTATTGCATATGACGCCGTATATTATACTTTCAACAGAAAACAATGCTACTCTTGGACAACAGAGAAACACCTCCCATTTATACATGATTATAGAAATAATCAATTTTGCCAAAACAAATGGTTATGTAGATTGCCGTCCTTTGAACAGATGTAAGTAGCATGCCTATAAAGTCCATTTCCATCTGCCCCTTTCTGAGACATGTAAAGTCTGCAGTACTAATCAACAGTGCAGGGTTCAAACTCATAACCATAAACAAACACTTCATCACCTGTGTGTTGAGCCTGCCCAAACACCCAAACCCTCCATGCTGTAATGGGATTTTCTCATATCCGAAGCCAAAGTCGACTACAGGAGAAAAGGCCAAATTCACAGACTCACCCCTAAAATAACAACCAAAAAAAGTTGAACACATCAGTAGTGCCATTAAAACCCAACATTGGGTTTGCTTGTAAGTGGAAAAGACAAGTCACTGTTAATTCCCAGGGTCATTCCATTGATGTGAAGTCAGAGAATATGCCGGGGTATTATGAAGGACTTATTATGTTATGTTATTATGAAGGTTAAAGCGAATAACTAAATCTCCCAGTTGGCACCATCCTGAATTCACTTCCATCCAGGTCCACTAGCAGGATAGAGGGCATAAACTAAAAAGGAGCATTTTGGGTATTTTCAAACAAACTGTGCTTTCTTTCCTTTCAAGGAATGTTGAGGAAACATAAGAAGTAAATTAAAAAGTATCTGTTCCCATTTCCAAATAGAAACATGCCTGAGCGAGTGAAGTGGTCAGTGTGCATATTTTGACAAGAACACAACCTTAAAAAGACATGCTCAGAGACAAGCACTTCCATTTACCATTGGAAGTTAAAAGAGTGCTGCTGAAGGAAAGGGACGGCAGACTCTAAGCCTCTGTTAGCTTCCTACCCAGACAGCCACCAGGGCACAACTTGCTGGCAGTGAGACCGTTATGACTTGCGACACTGTAATCATGGGCAGCACCTTCCATTACATGGCCTGGCTGACAGGGTCGCCCGGCGTGAGTGCCTGGCTCTGCCGGAGGAGACAGCTCGGCGAAGACGAAATGATAATGGCTGGCATTAATCGAGTCAATTACACTGAGTCGTGTCTCCCGCAATTCATCAACAGTTCAAATAAATAACTATGGATGTGTGTGTGTGTTGGAGTTTGGGGAGGAAAAGGGCTGCTGGGCAAGTGACTGGGGGAGTGAAAAGAACAGTAATCATCTCGAAAATCCCATAATGGCAGAAAATTGCAACATGCACATACAGACACAAAGCTTTGAAACGCATGCATTTTAATCACATTACTGAACCTCTTCTTGAGCCAAAAAATAGAACACAGGTCGGATTTTTGTTGCTCAAGATTGTTATCACTGCCACTCGCTCATGTTTTCGCTGCGCTGATTGTACAAATACTAAGCAGGGGAAACGAGGAGATGAGTTTCACAGTGGTGGTGGTGGTGGTGGTGTTGTTGTAACCGTGTCAGCCTTATCTAAATGCTGTAGTTGTTGTCAGATGACGCCTGGGCTCCCCTCCGCCTCTCCCTCGCTGGGTTGAGAGGGTTAACCAGTATAATAGGCTGGAGAAAGGAGGCTCATTACAAGATATCAGCCCTATGTTTATCAATTAGAGTGACAGAGAAAGGTCTGGTGGTGTTGCCGTGCCACAGTGAGCCTGCTGACAAAACCAGGGTCTCAGCGTTCTGTTGGAGGACAGGAGGAAGAAACAAAACCAGCAGAGATGTTATTAAAGCGCTTGATTTGCAATCTCTTGACACTGGTGGCACATCAGGGCTTACACACTCTCCAAGGCTGGGCTATCGCTCTGCGAGAATCTCCAATTTCTCACATCCGTCGACAAGTTCTCCCAGACGGTTTCATTTACAAACGGGCAGAGAAACTGTCCAGAGGAAGGCGAGACATCAGGCTTGTCCTTGTCTGGTATCAAAGAATGCAAATGTACTACAAATAAATTCCTCCTGGAACACAATGGAGGTCTAGGGAGACAAGAGGATGAAATGAGAAAGGAGGATGGGGGTCGCTAAACAACAGTAGATGCTGAACCAGTCCACCAATTGGTTTCAAAGAGATTCTCTTGCACTTGATCTCTTGGCCTCGAGTTTTTTAAATTGCAACATAAAATGTCACCAGGGGAATTCAGACAATGGGCTCGGGATGAAACGAGTGAAAGGAAGACGAGGCGGAGAAAAATGAGGGCTTAAAAGTACAATGGCGAACAAAAGTCACCAAATGACAATGCTTGACAGCCACTTCAATTCTGAAATGATGCCCCTGTCATGCCGCGCTTCCAAGTATTGATTTTTTTTCCCCCTCCCTTCTCTTGGAGCACAGGAGGGAAAAAAAATAATCTAATCCAGTGGAAACAGATCCCTGCTGCTGGCACCGGCCCATTGCTAGCGGCCATCAAGGTTAACGCAGGCGCAACACTTATCAAAGTGTCTCCCCCCTCTTCTGCTCCTCCCTTCACACTGTCTGCGGCTGATCTTTAATGAACTGGTCACCATGCTCAGCTGGCAGCCTCTTCATCTCTTCTACCCAGAAACCTCTCGCCTCTGCAAACCGCGCCCTCCTCTCGCTACATCAGTCTGCGTTGCTGCCATCTTTTCACGATGACTCCGGCTCGGCTTCAAGGTCATGCCACGTGAAAAATCATACTGTCGTCCGGAGGTGAAAAATAGTCAAATGAAGAAAGGACGCGACCAGGTGAAAAATACATGTCCTCCGTATTGGTCGTCGCCTGAAAACGCGAATACAGCGTAGCGGCACTGGGCTCGGGCTGGATTTGATAACAGATTTCTATCAACAATATGAACTTTAAGCAGCAAACAAACACAAAAAAATGTGTAAAAAGCCACAAAACAGATTCTTTTATAGTTTGACTATTATATGCTTTGTTAAATGTATCAACATGTATTTTTGTAAACTGTTAAAATTCAATAAATACATGTCTATTAAAAAAAAGCCACACAACACTGCCACAGCTCTGCTCTGCATAAGCTAGAATTTTTTTCTAACATGGAGATTTTTTATACACAATCCTGAGCTCACTGCTCAAAGGCAAAAAAAAATAAACCGAGAACATTCTCCTTCTGAATCAAGAGTGTCAAAAGGAAAACTGTGGAGTAACGTCATATTTCGGTGGGTTAGCTGGTCACACATAATGAAGGGAGCTGCGGAGGAGGTACCTGGGGACTTCATTACAGCGAGACTGAGACTACTGTTCCCCGACCGTCTTTTGGAACCCACTTCTCCCATTCTACCTGCTGGTGTCTTTGGACAAACAGTCCATGTACAGTAAAAAAGAAAGCATCTGCCAAGAAAGGACAAAAAGCAATGCTGAAAGATGCCAACTTGTGATACATTTTGACAATAAAGGTCACTATTCTGAATTAAAATATCTACTGCTGAGGTTTTGTCTCACCACAATGTGAAATTTCACCTATATCCTTCTGGCTGTGCCACAATGTATCACACATACAGACATGTTCCGGTTTTATTTCCCCTCATTCTCTTGACAGCAGTTTTGCTCATAATGAGGTGCCCGGGCATCCAGCCCTGCTGACATGCTGCATTACAGTTGCGACAACTACATGACGGCAAGCTACAGTTGGTGGCAGCTATCAGTCTGAGTGCTGTGAATGATGTAGTGTAAATAGCCTTAGGGACTTGTGGTTCTCTGGCCCTTACTGTGTGTGTTTGAGTAACCTTTGATCAGCAGATTGCTTCTGTTTTAACAATAAAAGTAATTCTCTTAAACAGGTTTTTGTGAACTGATCTGCCTGCTGGTTATATTTAAATTAGGATTTATTGTAACAGCTTAAGTTAGGTCAGCTCTCACTCTTAACTTAAGTTATTACAAGACATCCTTGCCCAGGCTCTCTCTCCGATACTCAGCTCTGTGACGCACAAGCTCCCAGAGACCAGTGCTATGATAATGCAACATAATGAGCCTCAGCTCAATGTTAATGTCATTAACGTGGGGAAAAGCACCGGATCGTTTTACAAGCTCAGCAGAGGGAAGACAATGACGCCAAGCGCTAATTAGCCGCTATCGTCTGGCTTTCACAGGATCTCTCAGACAGTCAATTCAATTACTCCATATAACAGTAGAAGATGAATCAAGGGGATGTATAAAAAAAAAAAAAAAAAAAGCAAGGGAAGGGTAAGAAAGAATAGAAATGACTTGGGTCTTGCTCACTCTTCCCTATCTGGACTTTCTCATCTGCCCTTGTGCCCCTGAGCCCACCACATTTCATCCCTAATGAACAGCCCCATAAAAAAGAGGGAGTTCGATTTCTCGCTCCTCCTTTCTATCTCTTGGGCTCTCCCTCCTGCTCCTCTGGAAGATATCAGAGTCTATCATTTGTTGTGCTGGGCAGCAGCATCCGATCGGCAGATCTCCTTCACATTAAGGATCCTTTTAGATAGAGAACCCTAAAAGGTAATTGGATTTCCCCCCTAGTTATCTTCATCTGTTTCACCCTAAGCCCACCGTAATAACTTACTCTAAGGGCCAAAGATAACTCAATTCTGTCCCGCAGAGAGCCAGTGAGAGTGTGAGTGTGAGAGAGAAAGCATATGTTATGTCTCTGAGGCAAACAGCTATCAGAATCCTCCATCACTGTCTTCTAAAGGATATGAACTCTGACAAGGAGCAAACATAAATTTGTTTTTATGTATTGAATTATTCTCTCTTCTGGTATTGCTTCTGCTAAACCAAAGCAAGTGCTCTTAAATTCAGAATAGTATAGTGAGGAGCCTCCCTCAGATTATGTTCTGGCAATAGATGCAGCATGACTAAGCAAACCTTCTCACTTCCAGTGTAACACAATGGCATCCACAATGAGTCATTTTGGGAGGCCTATTTTAAGGTTTATTCTCACAAAACAATCACCAACCTTTAGTGTCACGGCAACACAATACAGAGGCTTTAAAAAACTAGGACATGGCTGAAAATTATTTCAGAACCCTCCAACCCCCGCCCTCAGGGGGGATGTTTCATTGGCCTGTTATTTTTATTGTGGCAGCGCAAAATGAAACCGTTGGCTCTAGCAGGCTCAGGCAGAGCTTGTATGGAGGCAAAAATCAATACAGCAATATCAGAGCAAGACTTATCAGGGCTTCACTTCTTCTCAAAGGTCACAGAGGAGCAACTGCATTTAAGTGGGGAATTCAATTGTGAAACCTAGTTTGGGACGAGCTATGTTGGGTATCTGATTAAGTGCGGCTCGACGATTGCAAGGGTAGAGTAAGTTTCCAATGACAACACAAAAGTGCAACTAAAAGAAAGTCATAGCTTTCCATTTGTTGTGTTTTTACAGTCAAGTGAGTGACAGTTCATGTAACTGATAGCGCTGCTTCATTTGGAAATGTAACAAACCCTGACCCTATTACACTGCACACAGCACTGTACTAATATAGGCCCACAGTCTCTTACATGATATATACTACAAATGGATACAGGGTGGATAAGGAATGCTCACAACTAACTACTAAATAACAAAACAGCAGATGCCTCACCCTTGGTACCTGTCATTTGCACTCTTACCAAACATGCATCAAAGACTGTATTCATTCTTATTCTCATGTCCAACTCTTGTTAGACATAAAGTACACATATTCAGGTAATAAAGGTTTTGTTTTGAGTAATCTTTGTATGAAAGATTCAGCTAGAAGAAATATGGTACTACACACAAACAGGACTTACAACAACAACAAAAAAAGCAAAACAATCAACTAGATTTGGAGAGCTTGGGACAGTCAGGTTGTTATGTGCAATGCCAAACTATTACATGCCAGGTTAGGAATCAGGGATTAATGCCAGGGAGTTTGAGAAATCGAGAAGCGTGTGGCCTGCGGCCACAGCAAGAGACCGAGGCAGAGCAGGGATCATTTGGGGCTGTCGTGTGCAGACTGGCTGCCAAGTCCATCTGTCTGCCAGTCAGGCAACATACTCCGACCCATTTTTACTTGTGCTGCTCTTGTGTCAGATGAAGACAGCTGCCTAACCTGCTGGCATACTGTACACACACTTTTGCAAAAGCACAAACACTTTACAGCTTTTCATTGAGTAGGTATGCAGTAAAACAAAAAATCTGCTACAACCTAGAATTAAACCATGCTCCTCCAGTCTATGTTGATACTGATATGGTCAGATAATACTGTGTGCAAATGACTGACACTTGGAGCACAGAGAGTAATAAGGGTTCACAAAAATAGGATGACAATTACACAGAAAAGCAGCCTGTCCAACAAAGAGCTCAAAACATAGCAATCACAGGCAAAACTTTGATGTGCCCCGACCCCTCTGATTGACTTTCAACCCTCTTGAGGGATTTTACTTTACCCGAATGTCAGAGAGACCCTTCGTTGAACCTTAAAAAAGCATCATATTTTACTGCAAAGTGGGGGCTGAGGGCTGAGGCGGTGGGTTTACACACAGTCAGCCCTTCAGGCCAGCACCTCTCAGGTCTGTCTGCAGATTTTAGTGCTAGCAGGTTCCTGAGAAATGAGGGAGGGAGGGATGGAAGAGAGGGGAGGATGCCATATTCCTGTCACTGGCAAAATACACCCCCAGCGGGAGTATAATAGACAGGATCTCAGCAGGACAGGAAATGATTTTGGTGAGATCTAGAAAGCAGAGGAGGGGGGTGGGGGTGGGGGGGAGTTTAGCAGAGTTGGACTAGGAAAGGGGCAACTAAGGGTGCCCATGGGTCAGGATAGAGTTTGCCCGGCAACTACACGTGAATGGCAACATTTGTGCTGAGAACTGGTAGGAAGAGGAGGGGGAGAAGGTATGCTTCAGGGGCAAGGCTGCAGTTAGACAGAGAGGCACAGGGATACATTAACACTACACAATGTTTGGTTAGTGATATGTGCCAAGCTTGATCTCCAGCCTCAAACAACTTCAGTGTGTATGCGAGTCTGTGCGTTTTTGTGTATGCGCTCACGTTTAGCTTAGGGTTATGTTTGAAAAGCAAACATCTACCCTCTGGGTTTGCTGCGACAGATCTTAAAACTTGAAGGACAAGTTTTGAGTAGTCATTGGATCAGCTCCTCTGTGCTCTTACTGACTGTTACTCCTTCCTTGTTTTCATTAAATATATTCACAGACAAAGCATAGGAATATCAAACTATTAAACATTTCTATCAAAGCAGTCTTAGTGCGATGGGCCTAAAGCTACAAATGGGCATTTTTGTCCGAGCTTAGCAAGCCTGAAGTTGCTGTGGATCTCACAGGAGGAAACGTATTATGACAGTTTGTTCCTGGTTAACAGTTTTTCGTGGTACAGAAGAAGAAAGAGTCTGAACTGCAATACTTCACTAGCTTGACCTTATAATCTTCCCTCATTCTTCACAGCGTCTACAATTAAAGTTGAAATATGTCTTTTTTATAAATATATTTTTTATATCCATCTGTATAGTAGAGCATAGTAAAACATGTTTGAGACACTCCTGGATTGAGAAATGCTGATCAGATTTGTCAGGTCGTGGATGCTGTCTAACTTACTCACTAGTGTAAATCATCTTTTAGTCAATCTCATTACCTGGTCTGCTGACCACACTTTGCATACCAACACTAATACTGACATACAGAAAGACTGCAGCACAAATGCAACACGTAATTATTAGTCATCTATTGTAGTAGTTTGAAAAGTTATATCAGAATATTGTTTTGGTTTGTCATTTGCTACAGCATGCTACAATCCCAAACCTGTAAAACCTATATAGTTTGGGATAGACTTTAATATTTTATAGATACTTTTTACATGCATGATAAGAAATTATGCCAATAGTCTTTTTGTTCTCATATGCGTGTGTCTGTGCATGAGTTGCCAGAGCTGTGCAGCATCTTACCTCAAACTCTGCATGCTTATGGATGTCTTCGGCCCTCTGTCGGCTAAGGATAAATTCAGCTTCATTAGCCACACGAACCAGGTGGTCCTTCATGGTGTGGCTCAGCAGCCTAGGGAGAGGGGAGATGGAGAATCAGCTCACTGGAACACTACACAATGTATTTGCAATTCTTTCTGATTTGATTATTATTATTATTATTATTATTATTATTATTATTATTATTATTATTATTAATATGAATATGAATATTATTATTATTATTATTATGTATATTGATATCAATTTACTTCCATCATAGAGGGGAAAATATCAGACAGATGCTTAGCAATATCATAAAATCTTGAGCTTCAGAGTATTTAAAACATCTGTTTAACACTGTGATATGGTAACTTAGAGATGGAACAGCCATGTAATATCCATAAAATGATGAAAAAGAACCGTGCAAAATAAGCAGAAAATCTAATTTGGAAACAAAACAAAACCAGATAGATCCTCTAACTGGGGCGCAGGTGCTAATTGACTTGTTAATGATATGCATCTGACAAGAGGGAGGATCTCTGCCCATGTTGCTACATATGTAGCCTAACTCCCTCTTCTTATCAGTGTTGATGAAACATGCATGGTGTGTGTGTGTGTGTGTGTGTGTGTGTGTGTGTGTGTGTGTGTGTGTGTGTGTGTGCGTGCGTGTGCGTAGGTCGAAGAAACCTCTCGACAGCCCTAAAGGTTAGGACTGTGCAAAGTGGAACAATAACAGACCAGGGGCCAGAGAGGAGGGATGGGGAGGGCTGGGACTGACTGTGGGGTGGGGGTTTAGGGGCCAGGGGATGGCTGTAACCTAAGCCTGCTGTTTCAGCACAGGGCAGCAGGGGAGCGGAGGTGCTGGGGCCTCTGCAGCCTCTATGGTCCCGTCGTGGCCCCGCTATCAATAACCCAGCCGCTGCCCTTCTTTATGGTGCTCTCTGCTTAAGACTGTACTTATGGACAAAACAGACTTCTCTTAAGACGAAATAGTAAAATATTTAGTGATAAGCAATATAATAAAGAGTTCCTGCAGGGTTTGCCTAGTTAAATTCAATACTTTTGAAGACCCTTTTAACTAACAGATAGAATACCATTTAATACCTCTTTGACAGTCATACTGGCCAAAGTATGAGCGTCCCAGTAAGATAGAAAAGGCCTAGTATTATTTATTATAACATCATTTTTTATTCAGTTTTTTTAATGATATAATTAATTGAACTAATGTGACTGACTTGGATCCAGATAAGCGGCGAAATAGACCGATTAACAAATCCAAAAAAATGCTTATTTAAAAGTTTTTCACTTGTCCATATGGGGCTATGAGCTTCCTAGCTACTGTAGCCAGCAGTAGTGACAGTGCTTGTTTTAGGTCTAATAGTGCTCCACCAAAAAAATAAAGTCGGACCACTTGTGATTTATAAGGGTATAAAGTCTACAGCCCGCAAGCACATACAGAAACATTTTAGAAGTAGCGTTGCTGCCTATGGCAAGAAAAATATTTAAGACCATGTTAATGAAATTTAAGACTTTTTAATACCTTCTAAGGCCTTTTATGAGGAAATAGTATTCCATGCATTGTAAGACCTTTCAAGACCTGCAGACACCCCGTTTTATCAAACTGCTATCACTCTGGGCAGACCTTTCTACAGACTGTCAAATAAATTACATTAATGAATTACACAAAACCTGCTCAGGGTGGACTTTGATCAAATAAATGAAATAATGACAGTTAGGACTGGTGGGGAATTTGATGTGCAACTAATCATGTTGTTTGTTCAAATGGCTGTTTGATGTCCACTAAGAGACAGACCAGACATACATTTGCATACAGATGTTTGCACTTTCACTAGAAACTCCGACTTGAGTTATGGCTGTATAGGATCAGCCTCTTAAGTGAATCACAAATCCTGTCCTCCACAAAGAACTCATAGGATTACAGTACATTGCCAGTCTCATTAGCATTACTGTGGATTAGCCTCTGCCAATTTTAAAAGCTGAGGATCAATAATGGAAAGTATGGCTCTCTAAATCGGCAACTGATGTATTCCAAGACTAAGAGAAACTGATGTGGAAATGAGAGTCTTATTAGGGAGGGATGGAGAGGCTCAAATGTCGGGATAATTATAAAAAAAGACAAAAAAACAAAAGACAGCGGCAGACAGAAGAGATGATTACAGGCTGATAAAGGCTCAACCAGGAAGGCATAAACTGACAGGGGGGGAGAGCAGGAAATCAAGAGTGATTTCCCAACTGTCACAGAGGAACCAGCGATCAGGGCCTGTCACCTTTTAACTAAACTCCCTCCTTTTCCCAAATCCCTGTGGGATAAGCACGTATTGCATGGAGCCTTAAACTCAGGGATCTTCCATCCTCACTCTACCAAGCTCCTCTAACACCCCCGCCCCCCATCATTGATTGTTGTCCAGAATCTAGAACAGCCACCCCATCACAAGGGCCTTAGGGGCTGATGTGATCCAGGAATGGTGAAATTGGAAAGCGGCTGACGGCTAGAGGTTGGAAAGATAATGAAGAAGTGCTGCTGCAAGCAGAGAGGAAAGCACTTAGCGCGTCAGAGGTACCTACCTGCCTTCGTTGACCAACTCGATAAAGGCGAGACCTGCATTCTTCTGGATGGAATTCTGCCATTCCTGCAAGAGAACACACACAATATTAATAACCGCACTGACATGACTTTACCAAGTTATATAAAAGGTACATTTTACACATGGTCCAGTGAATCTCTTATTACATAGAAGTATAGGTTGGTTAATAAATCTTCCACATTTGGATGCAGGTGATTATATTAAAGCAGTGCTAATACATTCCTTCCGAAAGCTACTAAAAAAAAAAGAATAACCAAAGTTTAAAGTTGTAAGAGTCCAATAATTTCTCCAGAGTTTGAGTAAAATGATCACTAACGATTATTTTTATCGACCAACAGTCCAAAACCTAAAGATATTCAGTGGGCAATGATATAAAACAGAGAAAAGCAGGGAATTTTAAAATTTACCAAGGGAATGTTTGGCATTTCTGCTTGAATAATTACTTAAACCAGGGGTCTTCAACGTTTTTTAATCCAAGGACCCCTTATCTGAGAGAGGGACAGAGCAGGGACCCCCTACTACATATTTTATAAAAATTAAGTTGCATATTAAACTGGGCCTACAATAAAAGCCTAAAGATTTTATACATACCTTTTTAGTGCATAGAAAACTAAGTTATAAAAATCATTGCTGGCATGATTTTTTTTTTTTAAATCATCTTTTAATGTTAAACATACTGTACATGTGGCACAGTGAATCCTTAGGATGAACTGTATCTGAGGATGGCTATCTTGGTGACCAGTAAGCCTATCATCATTGTCTTTTTTTCACATATAGGCTGATTTATATTTGCAAATAATATGTTGGATTCACGTTAAGACATTTTAATTTTTGAAAAAAACAAAAGTTGCAACCGAACTCGCTTCATTCAATTTGCCAGATGATGGTCTAGTACCGAAAACGTTGCCTACAAGGAAATTTATTTATTGCAAATTAGGCAGTGTACGGGAGTTTCTTTACAACTTTTGACCTACTTAACCTTCTCCAACACACCTGTCACACGTTATAGCTGTGCAAAGTATTTTTCTGTACTGAAAAAACTTTTTTTTAAATTAACATGAATTTGGTGCCCCCCCCCCCGATCGATTCATCAATTAATTGACAATTTTTTTCCAGCTCAAGTAAAATCCTTTTTGAAATCTGAACTCTTCATAACTGGATCCCGTAGAAAACTATTCATGGGAACATCCTGGTGACTCAGTGGTTTACAGACAGAGTGTCTATAAGCTTTCCTGCCACTGCAGAAACATCATCCAAAAAAGGCACACTGACTGCTTTGGTCAGCTAAGGCTACATAATCAGCTGGCAAACTAGTGGAAAGGAGTGAAAGAGCTGTGTTGAGAGTGCATTTATCACAAGTCAATACACAAATTTCCTCCTCTTTGACTAACGTTATGGTTCAAGGTGTCAGTCTAAACAATCCAACCGCAGCCGTGTGCAACTTTAAATCCTCAATTTTGAAAGGACAACGAGAGAAGGGAAACTCAGCGGTCACCGTCTCTCATGTTCTGTTCAATATTTCAACACCTTCAACACAACCGTCAAAAGAATAATAAAGCAACAAGGTCATGGGGCCTGTCTGAACCTCACAGCGCTCCCCCCCCCCTTCCTCTCGGGGGAGATGGAGAAATATGCGCGAAAAACCTCAGGTTAGAGACCTAAACTACCAAACTACTCTTTAAAAAAAATCATTAATCACAGCTTTAAGCCGCCATACATTCCACACTCGTCAGCTTTTATTAAAATGTGTCATTTGTTGATAAGTGTGCAATAGTAATTTCAGTAGTGGTGAAAATAATAGGATACATTTTTTTCACTCTTAAAGAAATTCTCCTTTCAACAAAGTGGCCAAAACAACAGATTTTAATTGAGTTAACCATTTGATTGAGTTGCAAAAAGTACGTGAAAGCCACGCAGTGTGTATGTGTATGTAAGCATAAACGTTTTAAACTCTGCTGTCATCATCTCTTGAGCTGATAGAGGAAACTGTGTGTTTATGTAGCGACTGGCCTTTCAGTAAACCTAGAGAGCCCACAGGGACGAGGATATCAGCGCTACGAGGAGGAAGGAAAGATCAAATTTACAAGAAGTTCTAATACACATCCAAACATATTTGTACATTTGTGATAATTTTCGAAACCATACATTTGTTCCCCTTTCGGTACAACACATGTAAATCAAAACCAATCATGCACCAAGCCAAGAGGAACCCTCCTTCTGAAATGCCTGCGCACCATCACTCTGTAAACAACTGCACGTCATACAGACACCAACTGAACACTTAACCTCGATTCAAAACTGCTTTTTGTCCTAAAAGACCATATTGGCATTGACCGTGTTTACAATACATTCCAAATAAAGAGGGCACAGAGGGAATAAAAGTCTGGGCTTGGGAGTGGAAACAGTGTTTTGGATTTGAGTACTGGCAGAGGGTTTTGCGGCTGAGGCTTGCTTTAGAGGAAGTGTGTAAGAGCAGCCTTGGGGCCTTCTAGTTGAAGCATAGACTGCAGTTGAAGGACATTAACCATGAGTGTTAGCCAGTGGCTGTGGGGATATTCCATACCGGGCCAGACTGCACTTTCTGGATTTCAAATAAACACCACAGGAAGTAAATAGAGTCGTCCTCTCTGGAGAACCAGAAAACCAGTGACATTAAATCCTGTTTATGTGATTTCTTTAAAATACATTGGGACTTTGATGCAGGCGTCGGAGAATTTAAAGCACAACTAAAAGCTTCTTCGGCAGAAATAAAATGATTGTTGCAAAACTGCAGCTCGATAAGGCTTCGGTTCTAAATGAGGTTTGACAAACGACGTAGAGGCCATTGGCATTTCGTGGACACAGACAAAGGTGATAGCAAGACTAATGGTGTCATTATGGGCTAAGAAATGGCTTCTCTAGTTGAATTAAAAAAGCAATGACCCCGATCTGAGGGACATCTCTCGGTGACAAAAAAGGAAACGGAGACAGGTCAGTGATAGAATATTGGATTTTGGCTGCCCTGGTCAGCGGTGTCATGGCTTTTATGGCCGCTATAGGGGCCATGACCACAGCGCTCCCGATGAGAGGATACAAGCAGCCATTTGTGACCTCTCACCTTTAACCTGACCTCCTAACAGATGATAGGACGGAGAGAGAGAGAGGGCTGTCCCTTGATCCTGATTGGAAATTCTGCCAATGTTTAATATAGGTACAAGATGCTACATTTTGTTACCTTTTTTTTTATTTTTGTGCGTTTGAGGGCGTGTATGAATGAACATTTTTAATCTGCTCATGGAAATGCCCATCTCAATCTGAAGCCAATAAGAGAGCTCTGTTTGGTCTGTGTTCCACGATGATGGCATTGAGTCTAAACACACATGCCACGCACTTCCGTCATTACAGCTGATTATCCATAATCAACATCTAAATATACCACTACCACTAGTGAGAAAACACAGACCTCCTGAGCAAAATTGCCTTCCAAACATCAGGCTCGCCACAACACAAGGAAAACATTTTCCAACACTGAAGAAAGAAATGTCTCGGCTCTCCCGAAATAACAAATAAGTCGGTTGTGCTTTTCGGTGGCATCACTCATAATCACAAGTATTTGTTGATTTGAAAGGCTATGGGGATACAACTTAAGATGGGATGACAAAAGCATAAATCCTCAGCAGAGGCAAAAATGACAGCTACTGATTATTCACATCCAAAAAAGTATAACAGTATAGGAGTTTAATTACAGGGTGACACAGAATAAGACTGTAAAAAGACAAAGCAGGGGCGCCTGGATAGCTCAGTTGGTAGAGCGGGCGCCCATATATAGAGGTTTATTCCTCGATGCAGCGGGCCGGGTTCGACTCCGACCTGTGGCCCTTTGCTTCATGATATTCCCCCTCTCTTTCCCCTTTCATGTCTTCAGCTGTCCTATCAATGAAGGCCTGAAAATGTCCAAAAAATAATCTTTAAAATTAAAAATAAAACAAATTAAAAATAAAAAGACAAAGCAGATGGAAACTAAATGCACCATTTGAACAAGAAATTTGAATAATTCTCTCATTAACTGCTATACAGTTAAATTTCCTTAGGCCAGTGACATATCAATAACAGATGGTGGCATTTTAAACAAACCAAATAAGAACAGACAAGGAAACCCAAATGTTTCTGAACAGCCATCTCATACCAACAAAGACCAACAAAAACAGCCCATGCGTGCGGATGAGTGAGACAAAGACAAAACAAAAATGTACTTTTACCATAAACTATCAAATATGTTATTCATCATTGTCCTTTCGACTGATCAATGCAGAAGTTGAGTAGTTTGTTGTTTATTCATGCTGCTGTGTCTGAAAAACATGCGTCTGTGTATGAATAACTTAACACCGGTGTGTCTACTCTGGCCCTCGACAGTCCACATGTGCGAGTTCAGATGGTATCTGCTTAAAGAAAAACAGACACTTATATTGGTGTTTGCGCGATCAAATTCACAACTGAGGGAATATTTACTGATGTCCAAATATTTATACTGCAGGGTCTCCAAGAGCTTCATGGACTTACACTTTCATGGCTACAGTAACACGAAGAGTGAACAAACATGA
The DNA here is from genome assembly GCF_008315115.2 of Sander lucioperca. Taxonomy (NCBI): domain Eukaryota; kingdom Metazoa; phylum Chordata; class Actinopteri; order Perciformes; family Percidae; genus Sander; species Sander lucioperca. Next base: position 34,345,705 of record NC_050176.1, read on the forward strand.
CCTAAACCCCCGCATACACCAAACAGACGAACCAGAAACATGTTACAACACTTGACCTGTGCATGAAAAGTATGTTTAAGTGGAACCCATAAATGTATACAGTACATTTAATAAGCCGGCATGGCAACATAAGAAATCCATTTTTAAAAGAAATACTTTAGCAATCTTATCTTGGAACAAATGCGGTATGTGGTTCCTTCAGTTTAATGTCAGTGGGTTTTAATGATGTAGGAGAATAAGAATACTTAAACACTGTGCAGCTGTTGCATGTCCAAGTGGAACAGATGTTCAGTTCTATATGAGCAATGAAATCATCACCTCAAACGACAACCTCATTTTCATGAATATTTTTCTTTTATTTGTTTAAACTGTATGTCTAGACTTTTCAGTACACAATAGAGTATTTTGCATTACTTTGCAGCACAACAAAATACACAAACAACTTTAAGCCGCAGTACAGACTGGTTTCTAATAAGGCTGATCTCAGTTGCCTAATACCTTTTCAATTCCATGGAAGTTGCTCTATTGGTGAGAGCAGGATCAATCTTTCTGTGTGTTCTCGTCTTAGCTTTTAGTTGACGAGGAAACGTAGAATCATTTCCAGCCATCTCATTTGGAGATGCATAATAATTAGAAATGTGAACTTGCTAAATGAATGATTTTAATGTGCAGTGATTAAGACATATTGATGGATATATAGTTTAGGCTTATAAGTCAATGGCATCAACACATTTTATGTAGGTTCATCCATCTGTCCGTAATCTGTAACCGCTTATCCTTTACAAGGTTACTCTCAAAAAGTAGCCCAACTTTTGCCAGATGTTTCAATGATGGTATGAATTCAACACAACAATGTACCGCAGATTAACAAGAATAGCATGTAAAATATGTCCTCGGTTGACTAAGGCTTTCAATGCTACAAATCTGGACAGGACCAAACCTCACTTAACAATGCCAACCGATTGTCATCAAAATACCCAAGGATACTGAATATAATGGTTGTTAAAATATGACTCTGTGCAACTCTGAATTCTGTGTAAGCCCCCTGAAGTATGAGCAGGAATGACAGTTAATCATGTCCAAGTTTTGAACTCGGCTTTTACCAGATCAAAAATGCAGGTAAGTGAATTTCCACTCCAGATCTGAGCAAAGAAGCCAGGACACGATTTAATCAGCATGATGGCTGAGAGAGGATAGCAGGGGGAGAAACGTAAGAATACATTCCATGGCCTTATAACTTGGGGACCTGTCAGGTAAGAAAACATTACATTAACAGTGCCCGTCAGGAGGAGAGGGCTCTGTCAGGGAAATTCATTTATTTGAAACACGATTATACATTGTGTATAAATAACCAACCATTTATGCCACTTGAGGCCCTCCAGTCCCGAGCCACTTGAAGCCAGCTCACAGTAAAACCGGCTGGGAGCCAAATTAAAAGCCACTCACAGTTTTTTAGGAGTCTCACGTCTGATTCTCCCCTCTCAGCTAGACTTCACTTCCTGTCAGGAAGTCCCCCTTGACCCCCACCTCCTCCAACACAACGCATCCCACCGCCCCCTCTCTGGCTGCATAGTTGCAACGATAGGGAGCCTGCAGAATTAAGTGCCAGTTGGTGTTCCTATGTTTTCTCTACGTCTCACAGGAAAGTACCTTTTCAAAGAACATACAGCATGATATTATCCTCTGAAATGGAGAGTGATGGCGGGGACACCGAGCCGCGTGGCACGGCTGTAAAGGGGCACTGGAGCAGAGCACCGGGTGAGGGCGAACAGGGAGGGAGGGGAAATAATAACACTTTGATTTGCACTGATCTTGAACCTTGTGTGCCTGTTTAACTGCACAGCGGGGTGTGGGTCTGACTGTGAGGAAAATGATGGGGAAAGTATTTTTGTCCCCTGGTTTCATCACATTCCTCGCCACTTCTATCACCTCTCTCCGCTCCCCAGGTGGTTCATACAACATGGTCTGCTCTTGATCCATCAAAGCCTCACTTACGGGGGGAGAAGAAGAAATGTGTCCACTGACAGATATAAATGACTATTTAGCAAACATCAGACTCCACATTCAGCAACATGACATTCAAAATAAGCAACTAACAAACAGTGAATACTTAATAAAACAAGCATAAGTAACCGTGCCTATTGTTCAACTTGCCGGTTGTTGTTTTTGCCCCATTTCCAGGGCCACTAAGCTTCCTCGTTTCTCAGATTATGTTATTGATTGTGTGGAGCATGATGACCGTTCACTCCCGACCTGTTCCCTGACTGCAGGGGTTTAAACTTCTATGCCTCCGCCACTCTTACCTCTAACCTGGAGGTCAGAGGGTCAAGGGTCAGGAGGAACCAAGTGTTTGGGGAAGTCAATGTTCTTCTCCCTGCTGACTGGGAGGGAGAGAGGTGCCCATCTGTTAAACAGGTTAACTTTGATGAGACTGGCTGGGAACTTAATGCTAATGTGTGGTCATTGGATTAGCATTAATGTTATTGAATTACTATTAAAAAAAGATTATCTGCATTAGTGGTCCCAACAAAAATGCTGTTTGCTTAGAACAGAGATAGTGTATGTGTCAGCTACTAAAGTTCAATAAACCACATAATCTAATACAATAACTTTCAACACAAACATTTAACAGTAAGGGCCCTATTTTAACGATCTAAGCGCACGGCGTGAAGCGCATGGTGCGTTTAGGGCCTGTCCAAATTCACTTTTGCTAGTTTGACGGCTGAAAAAAAGGGTCCGTGCGCCGGGCGCATTGTTCAAAAGGGTTGTACTTAGTGTCTTCATTAATTCATAGATGTGTTTTGGGCGTAACATGCAATAAACCAATCAGAGTGTCACTTCCATTCCCTTTAAAAGCCAGGCGCGTTTACAATGGCGGATTCGCACCGTAATATTTTTATTTGTAATCTTTTGCATGTTTGTGTGCTCCTGCGCTTCCCTGTGTGTGTGTAGCAAGCATAGTGTGCGTGCGCTGTGCACGAGCCTAGGCGCATTTTACTAATTCTCTGTTAAAATAACAATGAAATGCTGAGCTATTGACTTTTGTCCAGGTTTTTGTTGGTCACTGGCACGATCACTTCTCACTGCCTCAAGATAGCAATACGCCAAGAATTCACCTGAACACACCTCCCTGTAAGACCAGCGTGGGCGCAAAGATGGGCACAGGTGCATTTGCTATTTAAACGAAATTGACAACTGCGTCGGTCTTAAACTAGCAAAGACACTTGCGTCGGGCTTTGCGCTGCGCTGGGTGTTGATTGCTTGGTTCACCCACATTTCCCACTTACCCCTCGTTCTATATAGTAATGCAGCTAGTTGTGTTTTTATGTGTTTGTGTTTCAAGAAATCAATCTCTTGAGTTTTCTGCTGCCAGTTGGTGGCGAATAATGTTAAAATAAGGCTGAGAGACTACAGCCATGTTAGTGGCTTAGTGAAGCTGTATTTAGTAATAGATAAGTGAATACCAGGGCATATACAAACAAAATTAATTGCACTGCTATATGCAATTCAAGGTAAGTTTTGTTTAGGTGAACTGACCCATTAACAGTTAAAAGAATAGAATAATGAATTACACTACATTGAATGTATTTCTTGACATGTGAGGAAGAGCAGTCTTTCCTATCTGGGTTTGACCATCATGAAACCAGAGTCTGTCTCTCTCTCTCTCTCTCTCTCTGATAAATGGCAGAAGAATGGATGGGCTGACAGAGGGGCCGGACAATAATGGCTGATCTACAGGACACAAATGCAGCTACTGAGGAGATTTATGGGCCTCTGCGCATCGTAGACTGTCCAGTAACCGATGAGATGATTTCTCAAAGCAAGAGAAAGCTCTGTCTTGTACCAGCGCATTATTTATTTATCAGATGTTTTGGGTGGAAGCCACTTTAAGAAGTGCACCCAGGAAACAACACGCTGGCCGTAAACATTACAAAGATGGGAGAAAACAAGTGTGGGAGGGAGAGTGAAACTGTCAAGGTGAATCAAGGGCACTGGAAGAGGGGGAGAGTGGTTCTTTACAGTACACGCAAGACCCTCGGTGAACATGGTTCACCAGAGAAAACTTGGATCAGATTCATGTAAAATGCAAGAGCTACTTTGAGGAAGCCATCACATTCAATAACCTAGAAGTGATATGACGTCTTGATATTAACCTTACAAAAATAACTTCTCCTGTAATTATGGTTATCATTTAGAGAGTGTAGAATTTAGAAACTGAGTAGAACTGAAACAATTACACAGTCGACTGACAGAAAATCTCCAACAACTTTTACAATAGATTGAATAGAATATTTTTGGATTTTAGACTGTTGGTTGAACATAATAAGCAATTTAAATATGTCAACTTGTGATCTGGGAAATTGTAATGGCCATTTTTCTCCATTTTCTGACAATAATTTCATGTCAAAAAGTTAGATTCTGCGCTTAAACATGGTACATCTTGAAGTGACAACGATGCCAGCAGATACACAAGTGGCAGCTCTTTACTATTTTGAGCGGCACTCTGTTGCAGCTCCAGTATATCATCATTAATCCTCATTTTGTATATTCAGCAGTCCTCGAGGATCAATATTACAGCGGAGAACAAGGCAGCATGCCACCCCAACAGTTTATGTCTGACCAAAATGGCCCTTTAATTGGGAGCACAGTTGTAGTTGTTTAGAAATGGGGCCCTATCAAACAGCGGTTTACAATCCCGTCCTCAATGCCAAGCTGATGTGGGCGCCAATGCAACTTTCATAGGATCCCTGATTAAAAACTGCTCTGCAGTCCCAAGCCTCCTGACCCTTCACCCTGGCTCCACTCCATCTCAAAGCTCGGGAAATTAATTAAAATTTCACAGAGATGGTATCGCGTCGCATCTCCGATGAAGGTGTGGGGGTGGAGGGAGAAAAATCAATCAAAATCATCTCCATCTATTCCCTCCACTCGTTGGCGTGAAGGCAGGAAGGAGTCACAAGATGGCAACAGAGGCACTTCCTGTGAGAGGATTGAGCGCTTCCTGTGCCAGAGGGCCCAACAAACTTTGCTAAATAATGTCATCAATCATGGCACTGGCTCCCACTCACTGCCCCACAAGGAGAACAAACACAAATAATTATACATAGTAATCTAGCCCAGAGGAAAGTCTGTCCCTGTTGTCCTCTTTTCCCCAGTAGAAAGCAGCATATCGCCTCTACCTTCCTCCCCCCTATTTCCCCCCCTTACACAACAATAAAATTACATTTGCATTAGCTGTGAGAGAATTTGGTTGGATGATTTATTGAAGCAATCAACACTTCGCTGGCCAATCCCTGTTCCTCTCACTGAGCGAGAGAGAGAGAGAGAGAGAGAGAGAGAGAGAGAGAGAGAGAGAGAGTGTGTGTGTGTGTGTGTGTGTGTGTGTGTGTGTGGTGGAGATGGGTGGGGTAGCTTGGAGCTTAGAGAAAGGAAGAAATAGCTTGGGCTGGGGACCAAAGGGGGGAAGCGAGGCATGAGCTGTGCAGCGGAGCAATCACCAAGATTCTGCCTTTGATTAGATTAGCATTAAACAACACCCTGACAGATATGACAAATAGGTGCATTAGAGCCTGTCATTCTTCTCTCTTTGGTTTTCTATCTAGCTTTCACTCCTGCTATTCCTTCGTCTCTGGACATTAGAGGGCTTGCATTCCCTCCATGTGTCCCACTAGCACAAATCTATGCACGGCCCCTGACATCCAAACAGATGTGTAATCTGACTGTATTACCTTTTTAGAGAAGACGCGAAGTGAATAATGGGAACCAAACAAGAGTAGGGGTTAAAAGGAGGAGAAGGTGGAGGAAAGAAAGCCAGATGACAGGTGCTATTTCTTTAGAAAATAAGGCTGATAAAAAAAAAAAAAAAAAAAAAAGCCGAGCGCAGCGGTGAGAGCGGTGTCATTAATCAGATGTGCTTTCTATTATTGGATATCTTTGTTTTTTCACGAGGTGCTTTAAATGGTAAAGATGCAAACAAACAGGGCCAGAGGGGAGTTATTATCTGTTGTCCTTGTCACTGGATGTGTGTATATGAGGGCAACTGTTTGTGTGTGTTACATTATAAAAATGAGTGCTTCTACACTGAATAAATACACTGTTTTATGAGATGCATTTACACATAACTGTGAAGTACACAGTGTACTGTGTTTTGGTCCGCACAGCCTTCAGTAGCTTTGTGTGTCTTAATGCTAATCAGCCATCCTGGAGTGATCTATTGACATCACCGATCATTGATCTGCCCACGCCTGCTTATGATCCCTAAATTAGTATTCATGAATCCGGCAGCAGCTAAATAAACTTGGCAACAAAACACCCACAAGACAACCGAGAAGAGAGGGATAATCAATGCAAAGCACCATCAAATCTACATTATCCCTCCTCATCAGTTTGGCCCGGCCACAAGGGCCGGCGTTCGGGTCAGAGATGACGCGGACAGGTCGGCCACCCTTGACCCTAAAACCAATATTTGCGGCCAGAGATGCCTTTTCTCCGGTTTCCCTGACCTCGCTCGGGGATGGGACGAATGTGGCAAGGTAGACAAGGTAGTGTGGAGAAGAAGATAAGGCGTTGGATGGCTCACTGTCTCCACTCTGGGCTGTGGATTCACGGCACTTGAGTGAGCCAGATGTATCAGATCGGTGGAAAAGCAGAGGACAGGGGTAAGAAAAGATATAGATGCCAGACTTGCCTGTGAACACAGAAGCATGACGAGCTCAACCACCGAGCTGCTGGACTTCATACACACCAGGCCTGAAGAAATACAAAAGAAAAGGAGTCAGAAAGTAATGTACATTTGACAATGAACACTTATTGTTATCCTCTGTACTTGTGGAAACAAAATCATGCACTATGCACACACAAATAGACACGGATTACCTAACCTTGTGCCATCTGCAAGACAGCAGATAGTATTGATGGGCCTAATGAGCCGACATGATGTTACTGTAAACTAATACATATTTGGGCCTTGTATTACAGGCCTGACTTGGCCAGCATATGTCCCATTGATCCCTAATGGCGAGCCCTGGGCTTTCAGAGGGCAGGGGGCCACTAGAGTGTCCAAAGTCTGCTGCACAGACGGGAAGAAGGCAGAGTAGCCTTTGGTCTTTCAGTTGCTCTTCATATGACACAGAGACACATGCACCATCACACACACACAACCACACACACACCTCCCCCTGCCTTTTCTTCAGGCCCCCCTGCAGCTATCAATCAACTTTCCATTTTGTTTGGTGGCAGCAGACATCCCAAACACTGCTATTAGTGGCCTGGCCTATGACCTGGCCCCCTAGAAACCTTCAGCACAACTACCAGCTCTTGACTCAATGCACACTCATTACACTATTAGATTAACAACGGCCTGGATTTGTTATTGCATTTAAATGAGGACAACACTTAAAGGACGCACCATGCTTGAAGTGAAAGTTAAAAAAAAAAAAAAAAAAAAATTGTTGTGACATTTTTCAAAAAACTGTATCTGTAATGAGTCTCTGTGATGTTGTACTTACTCGTGCCCTCAATAAGGAGCTCTTGTCCATGGCTGCCCAGCAGGGTCCGAGACAGGAAGGGAGCAAAGTCCACAAAGATCTCTCTCAGCAGAGGAGCTGCCTTCTCCAGAGCATGCTCCAGACGCTCCGAGATACTAGAGATGGAATCCAAACACAAAAACAGTTCATAGTAAGATGAAATTCTGAAAAACTCCTAAATAAATCTAGGTAATGCCAAATTAAAACATATCAGTAAAATATCACGTAAATTTAAAAAAAAAAGTATTAAGACAACACAACAATAGGTGGATATGCATTAATAACTGATGCTTATGTCCATAAAAAGCTGATAGTGTGTGTGTGTGTGTGTATGTGTGTGTGTGTGTGTGTGTGTGTGTGTGTGTCTGTATGCGAGAGAGAGAAAAGAAGATGAATCACCTCATATTGGGGGCTGTGTTCTGGGTCACAGGGGAGAGTGGGGGGACAGATGGCAGGCTAGTGCTGGCTGGAACCTGGCCGCCTGCTGCAGGGAGAAACCAAAGAACTCTGTTATTAGTCTCGATGTTGGACAAGAATAAAACGCTACACATGCGTGTGTGCGCGCGCGCACACACACACACACACACACACACACACACACACACACACACGCGCGCAGCATACATTATACGACCAGGGTAGCACCATAAACCTGTGAGGAAACGTCATGCATCTTGTGAAATAATACAATGGCCTCCATTCAAATGTATAGAATAGGGGATTTATGGTCAAATAGGGCAAGTGGGGGTACAAATATAATTTTACGGTTAGATAGTGGATGATGTACACCGAGCACAATATGTCTTCCTTATCAATTTACAATTCAGAGGTTTTCATGATGGAAACCTCTAAATTGTGCGCTGAAATGCAGTTAACGCTTCACTGTCAGCTGCAGTCATACTTTAAACAGTGTGATCATTTCTGGTTGGTGTTTTTAATATGTCAGCCATATATCAAACACATGCACAATAGTAGGTATTTCTTATAAATAGGTCATATTTTCAGTGCTACACCTGTGTTGGAATGTGAGGCGAAAAAATTCCTACTATTCTTGCAAATTGTTTTCACTCATTAAGTCATTACATACCAATTTACCCCTCTGGGCTGTTTTTGTGACTGTTTCATTATACAACTAAAAGGTGCTTTACGACTTCATTCTGGAGACAGAGGCACACAAGGTACAAAGTCCATGTTTGATTGATCTGGCAGTAAATTCACTTCCCTGTGGCTCATAAATAAGCTAATGCCCAGCTGAATATGGAGGAGGGGGATTCCTCTGGTGTTTCAGCGGGCTTGTTTTTCCAGCCAGGACAGTCTCCAAGCAGGGATAACTCTTAAGGAATGACAGACAGTGCAATGTAGGCTAGAATGTGTGTGTGTGTGTGTGTGTGTGTGTGTGTGTGTGTGTGTGTGTGTGTGTGTGTGTGTGTGTGTGTGTGTGTGTGTGTGTGTGTGTGTGTATGTGTGTATGTGTGTATGTGTGTGTGTATAAGGTGTTAAGCAGCGCCATGTGGGCCGCCTGGTGAGAGTATCCCTCTCGAGCTGAAGTAGCTCCTTCAAACAAAGAGGAGTAAATGAACGTCTCCATTAGTCCTCCCACTGCCCCACTAAAACACACATATGCTCAAAAAGCGTATTTACTCAACACTGCTCACTGACACAAAGCACCCTATGCATACAGCTTTTACACTTATCATTGTTCACATGCACACGCAATACATACAGACACACACACACACACACACACACACTCTCCAGCTTGATTTTACAGTAAATGCGCAATCTCCTAAAACACATAAACCCCATTCTCATGTCACTCCCTCCTTCCTTAAACATACACAGACTCCTCAGTGAAAAAACATTACACTTTAACACACTCGCACATGCAGAAAGGTTAGTGTGCTCATAAAGTTGCAATAATATATATGAAAAAAGATATGACTGTTATTTTATTCATTCACCTTAATTCATCCTTGTATCACTGCTGTATACCTTAATAAAATATTTTTACTTGATTTGGGGCATTTATGTTTACACCAGTGATTATTATTTTACATGTATCTTTATTTTTTTATGAATGTTACATGCTATTTTGAAATTTTTAATTTTACTGTATAAAAATGTGAGAATAGCCACTACAACAATTACAACTGAATTAGTGCAACTATTGTTTCATGCCGTCTTCTCCAGCCTTGGGTAACTGGATTACATTGTACAAGCGCAGCAGTATTATTCTGACACACAGAGGAGCAAAACCTCTAAATAAATATTGACTTTTTCAAAGCTGGCTCATCCAGGTTATGACTTATCTGCCCTCACAGAAACACTGCCCTTCTAATGTGTGTGTGTGTGTGTGTGTGTGTGTGTGTGCGCGCGCGCGCACACACGCGTGCCTGTGTGTATGTGCCTGTGCCTGTGTGTGTGTGCGTGCGTGCGCACGCACGCGTGTGTGCAAGCGTGCCTGTGTGTGTACTCACTAGCTGCAAAGTCTGCAGAGGTGCTCTGGGAGGCGTCACCAGAAGATACCACGGCAACGCTTTCGATAGGTGTCCCACCAGACACAGACGCAGCAGTGGCTGCTGGGACAGCAGTAGAAGTGCCTGGAGAAGGTGCCATGCCCGCTTTCTTGGGTGCAACGACGACACTTCTGTAGAGAGACGAGACAAAATACATTTAATTGTCACCTTTACAGATCTATTACAAGAAACTGCTGACCGTGCCAGTTCACAGCGAGCCTCACAACACAAGACTTTAATGTATGCAATATGGCTGGAACAACACCAACTAAGTCATCAATCCATTAAACTGGAAGAGTAATTACAGGGCCCTTTTACTGGCACACAGTATTTTAAAATGGTCCCATTCATCCCTTTACTAACCAAGCATTTACCTGCAGCAGTCTAGAACACTTGTTTACTTGGCCATACTGTACTTAATATAAAACAACAGCCAACAGTGAAGAAAAATGCATTTCATTTTGCTTGTTGACACTTTTGATGTATGTTTTCAACTTCTAAGTCATAAACAAACAGTTTGCAGCTGAAAGCAATCCTTCTAAAGCACATAGTAGGTATGTTATTGTTTGACAATTTTCACTATCAGTGTCAACATGATACCTGGGTTATGGTATGCTTACCAAAAACCACACCTTCCTCTAAGGAATATTCTTTAACAAAACTGTATTTTTTTCTTTTAGCAAAATATGCCAAACTTCTAAAGGCACTGTTATCTTAATGTAAGCAGCTGTACAAAACTTGGCCTGAAAAAAAATCTGTCCAAACCTCGCCAAGTTTCCTAATTTCACAATCTAGAACAGAAAATATGTGATTAAAGTCAATAAGAAAGAAAATACTGAGAATCTGACGAATGTTTGATTCCAGCTTTCGATGCTAGAGTATTATAAGCACTTAATTCTACATTCTGTATCTGTTGAGCACAAATGCCTGATCATTGACAGCTAGCTTACATTTCTAAACACAGTTATCTATGCAATGATAATCCTGCTTCTTTAAAAAGACCCTCTGTAAAGTAACAGGAAGCATTTCACGTAGTAATGTGGTACAACTGAATGGAGTTCAATTCCCATCCGGCGAACAGCAGATGGGAGGAGAGCAGCATGCAGATAAGCTGTCAGTTTAGACCAGGGCTCTGACAGACAACTGGCCATATCAAAGAGAGCCTGGCCCTGCTTATCAGTGCTGACACAGGGGAAGCAGGGTCTAATCACTGGCTACTGCTCCCTCTCAGAAACACAAACCAATGCAGGCTCACCAAGATATGCAAGCAAACATCAAACGCAGAAAATCTGAATATGGGAAGAAAAGAATGGCAGTATACAGACAAAAGAGGCTAACATGCATTCCTGCATGTTCCCAGAGTCAGTGTGTATGTACGCTTTCATTGCACACACACAAGAGGATAGTTGGGTCTGGCTCCCTGTGGTGCAGACAGATAACTGGCTGCAGTATCAAAGGCTGTTCTCAGTTGATTTAAGGCAGGTGATCAGATCTATTAAAAGTTACTGTGAATGTTAAACCCTGACAGCTGACCTTTGCTTCGAGTGATCTATGACTTAAGAATAATAGAGCTGCATACAGATCCCAGTGGCTTGACAGTTGTGTTTAAAATACAAACATACACTGAAAAGGTCCACAGTGATACATAAAAACTGAAGTAGTGATTGGACAGAATGGAATTAGTATTGATAGCCACGAGGGATGGAGATAAAAGTTTCTGGTAACTTCTTTTTCTGTTCTGATAGTGAGTGGGCTGCATAGTGGTATCAGGGGAACAATGGCGGCGCTGACGTGAAGCACCCCAGGTGTCAACAGCAGGGGAGGGAGACAGAGGCCCCCTGGTGTGTGGAGGCTGGGAGTGTGTGTGAATGGCGTGAATGTGTCCAAAAATATTTGAATATATGCATAATGAGAGTACAAATAAATGCATGAGTGCACAAGTGTGTGCGAGTGTGCCAGTGAACATGTCTGTGTATGTGTTTGGCCTTCCATCTGTTCCCCAGCAAAGGCCCAGTGAATTATTCAGCAGGTCATTAGCCACACTTATCATGAGTGGGCCGCCCCAGTCGATTAATCAGCCGTCAGCGGCCCCACTCAACCCACAACAGGAGCCATGGGCAGTGTGTGTGTGTGTGTGTGTGTGTGTGTGTGTGTGTGTGTGTGTGTGTGTGTGTGTGTGTGTGTGTGTCAAGGCTGAATTATTTAAAGGCTTTAACCTACAATGGATAAGTGCAGTAAACACTGTTATTCCAGTAATCTCTGCTATTTCAGGTAAAACAAGTGCAAGAATGAGTAACAAAGTGTCAGTGCTGTGTGTGTGTGTGTGTGTGTGTGTGTGTGTGTGTGTAAATACCATTATCTAGAGTGTTAACAGAGCCAACTCATGTGAGGGAGAGGCGTATACACCCCAGCAGAGCTTTGACCTGCCGTTTCAGCCTCGTTTCATGCAACCCTGTGCATGTCAATGTTCAAAATGTTATTCGTTCACAAACACACCGACACATTTGCATGTGCATACTACTTTCAAATCAACTCTGATTAAGTTCACAGCATCTCAAGCTGTGATTGGATGATGATGGCTTGTGTGGGAGGGGCATTAACTTGATGACATCAGTGATTAATGATTGGAGCAACTGGGACCTAAGCGGCCTACAAAGTATGGAAATAGCAGAATCTCAAGGTTTTTAATGTGTGTTTGTTAGTGTGTGAGTACAAGGACTGGACATAAATATGCATGCATGGCGTTTGCATCAGAAATGCATTGGTTGGATGTTATTTATTCAGAACAAATTTTGTGGTGGAAAGTTTAACTTTGTTAACTACCTTATCCATTGTGTGGATATGTATGTACATACTTATATGTATGTGTAGGTGTATTTGTACATGCAAATACTGTAGGCACTGTAGTGCAGCCCTTATCTTGTAACCTAGAGAGGCATTGTGCCATCGGCTTTTATGTGAATTCTGTGTGTTTATGTCTAGCGTTGTTGGTGTATAAATCACTTTAAAAAAGATATGCAGGGTACTAATACCACCCATCAAGTTTAAAATACTTGCGCTGTATATGGTTTAATTTGTAGTTTGATTATTTATTAGGCTTCCAGTGAGATTTACAGTTGAAAAAGGGACTGTTATCTTAAAATGTACCATCATGGTAATATTTATTGTTGTACCTTGAAGTTTTCTGCTCGGGCAGAGATCTTTTTCACAATGTTTTTAATCATTTTTGAGGGATTATGGCCAAAAATGTTTAACTGTTTGCATAAATACATATTGGCTGTAGGCATGGGCCGGTTACCGTTTCCAAGGTATACCACGGTTTGAAAAAGTGAAGGTTTCAAAACCACTGACATTTTCCGTCATACCACTCCTAAGGTATGAGCTGTTTTTTTTTTTGTTTTTTTTATGAGTGGTCTAGGAGAGAAAGTGCAGTTTAGAAATCCCTCTCCCTGCCAGTGTGCAGGGTGTTTAAATTGTGTTCAATGAAAAAGAATTTTTTTTTTACCCAGACATTTATTAAAAAAAAACAAACAAAAAAAAACACATTTTATAGTTGTAATTGCAACACCGCGAAACCGTGATATTTATGCTGAAGGTTATCATACCGTCAGAATCTTATACCGGCCCATGCCTAATTGGCTGATGTATACTGTAGCTATTGAATTTTTTTCCCGTTCTTCTCAAATATTGATATGTTAAACCGTATCAGCCACAAAAATAACATATTGATTAGGCTTTAACATGAGTCTCAAAAACTAAAAGTAATGAAGTAACTTTAAGAAAACCTATAAAGTCTGCTGTTGTAACAATCTTAATAACACATAAAAATGCCTATTTTTTACAGCCAACAACACCAGGTTACAAAAAAGTGGATTACTTTGATGCAGGATCACTAGTAAACTCGTTTCAGGTGTATCACAGAAGGTTTTTGGAACTTGTATGAAACCCCGTGCTGAACACTTCCTTCGCAGAATCTCAGTTTTTTGAAGTGTGATTTAGAAATTGAAAAGGGAGCAAAAATCTGTCCTCTTTCAGTTGTGTTTGTGTCCGTCTCCCTAAGCAGTACATTTACAACACTTCAGCATCAACACAACTCATCTGTACATCAACTCTCACATGCACGCGGAGTCTGCTGCCAGGAATGCAAACAACTGCACCATGTATATCCCAATGTCTAACACTCACATATTCTGCAGAACCATGCGGTCTAAATCATCAGCTTGTACAATGACACTGTTTAGTTCTGGTTAGTGTCAGCAAATATTTGCAGACTGGCTGTCATAACAGGGGCATGGCTGAGAAATGGATGGGAGAAATACAGCAGGTCTCCACTAGTAAATAAATCAGTAGGGATACTTCACCCCTTGACCAAACCCCCCCCCCCCCTCGGGTTTTTATCTGGGAGATCCCAGCTTCGTTCATACATTGGTCTCGTAAATCCAGCCCTCTGGGTAAGGAGAAAGTTGCCATGTTCTGGCAGGAAATGTCAGTGCAGAATATCAGCTCTGGCTTGTACTGGTGTCACTGGGAGGTTTACTGGTTAGTGGGAGATGCCGAGCGGTGATAGAGTCATTACAGCAAGATAATAAACACAGAACATGTCTACATGCGTGGTAGGTAGAATTGGTAAGGGCAAGGACTAGAGACAGCGGGCTGATAAAGAGTGGTAACCTCAGGAGATAAGGGAATAAATATATGCACAAAGCCAGTGAATGATAGGGATAGTAGAGTCGTTTTGACCAAGAGACATCAAAACAATTTGGCACCTCGGCAGTGAGGTCTGAGACTGGGGGGAACATCAGGAATCTGGGTAGAAGAAAGGCAAACTGGAAACTGTCATAGTAATTTTGACATTTTATAGACTCAACAACCAAATGGAAAAAAGCTAGATTAAAGGATAAGGCAGGTGATATTCTATATTTTGTCATCAACATTCCACAAAATGACTAAAACCAACAATGAATTAACCTACTATATATATTTGTAACGCATTATTACAGCGCATTATATTTACGTCAAGTAAGTCTCTGTAGGAACCAATGAGTTTGGGGGCTGAGAGCCAGACAGGGTTGGGAAGTTGGAAATGATTGAAAAAAAAAAAGTGTACTGTTGGTTTTGGTGTTTTTCCATTAGATGTATTAACAATATCAAAAATATAGAATATTGCCAGCCTTATGCTTTAACTGATAAAATAAGTATTAGTGACAGCCCTTCCATGCGTTCATGTGTGCACACCCTCAGAGAGGCTTTTATTTCCTCTTAAAAAAGGGAGCTGGGGTGAAGTTTGCTGTCTGTGCCTGGGCTGTATACCTGCATGAAGAGGCTCCCATAGGCAACGAGCGAGCTGTTAGTCTATGTTCTCCAGCTCTCCTGACGTCCACTCTTCCTACTGAGTGTGCGCAGCGGACAGGAGCCAGTCTAATCCCCCTGATATGAGGAGCGCCCTGAGACCTGACAAAGCATTCCTCAGATAAAGACACGCGATCACAGAGATGCCCTGGAATTCCCACAGTTGGGGGTAGGCAGACTGTGTGTTTGTGAGAGCGAGGGGAACAGAAACGGAGAAATGTTTTCCACAGTACATGAGAACTTTGACTTGACATCACCCCCATTGAGACTTCTTTCTCCCCCCATCTGCCGTTTGTGAATGTCTGTCTCAGAATCAACGCTCCAAATGCAAACCAGACCGGTGACCATCCTCTCTCACCTGGGCCTGTCTGTGGCTTCAGTACCAGGCTCTGCTTTTGAAGCCTTACTCCTGACTGTTTACCCCTGTACCTCCAGGGGTATAGCAAATTATACAGCTTTTATGGCAAGAAAAAGGGAATACCGCTTCAAATGTTAGACAGGGAGAGACGAGCAGCAGGAGAGATGAAAAAGAAAACCGTTAAATATCAGTGACACAGTGAAAAGAAACAGCTTCCTGCCAGCTTTGCCTTTTCATCCCAGACATGACTCCTGTTTTCCTTAAGACAGGTTCTTTGTAAGGAGGTTTGCTTGGGATGAGGACTAACGTCGACAGCTCAAAGACAGAACAATGGGAGTAAGGGGGAAAGAGTTGGAGACTAAGATTCCCCCTGGTTCAAAAGGGTGTTTTTCCGAGATCCACCTCCTCTGAGGTTACCAAGCTGAGACGTCTTCAAGGTCTGACTTTCAAAAGTCCCCTGCAGGTATGTTGGGATAAATGGTATGAAACTGTCAACTGTGAAGCTTGAGAATCACAAGCGTATTTGCACCATATGAGCTCTTGAGAAACTGATGAAGCTGTCAGCTCTGCACCAGAGGACTTTTACAACAGATGTTTTCCCACAATCACCAATGTGCAGAGCAGAAAAATATGATTTTCGATAAATAGTATGGTAGTATATGTGTATGTCGAGCCATTTCTTTAACCTGAGCCCTCACCTATCAAAGGAGCGGAACTGCAGGGATGATTGTCTGGCCGCATCGCCCACACTCCCTAGAAAGGACGGTGGCAGCAGACTTGGATCCACCATGATATCATCAGCTGGAGCGCTCACAAGGCTGCGCAGAATGTCCTTCACATTCTTGCCCTTTGAATCGGCGGGCAGAGAAGGTCTGACCTCAGAAGACAGTGTAGACAGGGCCTCTGAGACGGCATCTGGACCGTGAGTCACGCCAGAGGATGACAGGTCTGCCTCGCTCGCGGCGGTTGAGGTGTGGTCGTCACCGATGCCAGAGTCATACCGCCGGAGAGAAACCCCATTTTCCACTTCTAGTCCACCAGAAACGGCACCGCTGTCTAAGAAGACACAAGTTACAAAGAAGAAATGTGAGCAATAAAGCCACGCCATATAAGAAATTATTTACTGTGGTTCCCAACCTTGAAGTTGGGACACCCACAATGGGTCACAGGATGAAAAATTCACACACCCACAAAAACCTTTTCTCAATTATTTGCCTTTTTTTCTTATTCTTTGGCCAATTCTCTGCTTTTTTCCCTTATTCTATAGTTAAAAACTGAGTAGTGCAATACTGTATAGATTCAACAGCCTCTCACAATTATTCAAATGCAGAATTTAAAAAGGGGTCGTTAAGTCCTGCACATAAAGCTTTGTATTTAGGGGTCAAAAGCAGAGAAAGCATTACAGATTGCAGTATTATCTTCCGTTGCAGATACATATTTCAGATGGGGTTTTTTTTGTCTTTGGAGCTGCTGTATACCTGTGCTCCTGGCAGACTGGGATCTTTGAGGTTGTTTCTTGTCATTGTGGGGCTCCAGGATGTCGCGGTACTTAGACACCATGAGGACTGAGATGAAGTAGACAACGGCAAGCGCCAGAAACTGAGCCTGCTTACTGTCCTCCTGAAACAAACAAAATACACTAAACGATCTGTGTCTTCAAAGCAGTGATAGCCATTTTAAATGCCGCTGTTAAGCACGCGGTGGGCCTGTACGTTGCACAAATGCGTTTTCTGTACAACTCACGATATCTCTGAAGACGACAGCCCTGAGGCGGTTAATGTCCATGTCCTGAAGAAGCCGGTCCAGGTCTCTGACTGGAGACATCCCACCTGTCACTGCATCTACAGGACTCTGCATGCATGAAAATCAAACCATTACCACATAAAATCATTCACATCATTCTCTCCAAGTGGAACGCAAGCAGCACAAGCACTTTTACACCAATCAGGATGCTTATTAATCCATGTGCACTTCATGGAGTAGGGTAAGGTTTCACAGCTTAGAGAAGCTATCCCTCCTGGGATCATGTCCTTAACATAATGGCTTTTCTATAGAGCCACTGCATTATAAATGAGATTTAACACCCGGTTCAGGGAAGAACAACATGACTTTACTGGAAGTCACTGTATCAAATCAAAGGGCCAATGACAAAATGCCTTGTCTAGTGTCAAATATAGCAACCAGTGTGGTAATATAATAAGACATGAGCTAATGCAATAGCACTAGGTTGTTGTTGGTGAGCGGGACAAAGGGCAAAGCTCCTGGTTTACTATTGAGTACAGGAAAAGGGCAAAAGGCAAAATTTTGTTGTTTTCTAGTTGGGAAAAAAAACTTCAGTATGAGTGAGAGTGGATTTATAATGTGGTTTTTTTTTTGTATTTTAAGTGAAATGATTTTACAAATTTAAAACAGCAGAGGAAGTGTTGAAAATATGCAAGGTTGCAACTTTTCTTACAACGGTTCCTTGCTTTATTCACAGAATGAATTTAAAACTCACACACAAGACAACTGAGGAGTCAAGTTCAGGATTGTGGGCTTGAAACAAAAGTGGGGAATGATACCAGCAGTGAGGAGATGATTGGGATTACTTGCCTGCGCAGCTGTAGACATGGCTCCTCCAAGCCCAGTGCTGGACATGGCTGTGCCGCGGGCTGAGGCTTCTGCAACATGCTTAACTTGGGCTTGTTGACACTCCAGACAGTTTCTCACTGCCATAGCACACACTGGGGAGGGATGGAGAAAGATATATTATGTGACATCATATAAATAGTCATTTTCAAATGAACATGTAGAAGCATTATGCTGAAGTCTAAAAAGAGATGGCACCCAAAGCAAATGCACAAAAAAATAAGAGAAAACTCTGCTTATGAACTGAAAAAAAATACAAAAACAGGAGCTGCTGAGAGAGACAAAAACAAAGGAGAAAAAGTGGGGCCATGACAAGGTCAGTGCTCTGGCCAACTCTGGCAGCATCGTTCACTCTTCCCTGCTCCACCTCTCCTCCCAGGGTCACAGTGCAAGGGTGTGCTCTTGAATCACATCCACTGTGTGCAGCTCCCATAACAAATGACACTGCTAGGTTGTGCACGTGCTGAGTAGGCAGCAAAGATACGTCCTTTGTCGCAAAAGAAAAATCTTGTGGTCCGACAACTTTATGTGGGTTCAAAACTGGCACGCTTACCATTTGTAATCTAATGTGCCGCTTGTCTGTTGGAGCCCCTCCCAACCCCCACCGCTCTGTACTTGACAACTGACAAATGTTAATTCTGAGACATTTAGATTACGAAGGAGGGAATTATTCCGTCTGGAAATGGGCTCGCTTTTTCCATTAGGACTACTGTTTCATACGACCATTTATAAAAAGAGAGGGGGAGGGAGTGGTGGAGATGCTAAAACCTTGTTACAGTCTTCCCAAATCAGATTAGGTGCCAGCAATGGGGAACGCATACCTCATCAAATATTCATTTCATAACGGCTGCTTTTCTAAAACTGGACCTGTAGTACGCTTGTATCATTTTCCAGCAAAACCCCAACTGCAGCACCGATAGTTGGACAATGTCTGAGAGGAGAAGTGCTCTTTGTATAACAAGTATGCATTTTGAAAGCCATTTTGTTTGCAACCTTTACTGTAATGAGCATCTAAAAGCAAAAACTGATACCTGGATATGCACCATTACATATATGGAGAAAAGCATGAAGAAATTATTTAAATAATTGACGTGTGTGTGTGTGTGTGTGTGTGTGTGTGTGCGCGCGCGTGTGCGCGCGTGTGAGAGATGAAAATGTGCACCACAATAAAATGAATAATGGAAGAATTTCAATATCTTTTATTCAGCTAGAGTGTGGCTCGGCTTCTGATGCTGTCAGAGGAAACTGTAATAGCCGGGAACAGAAGGCAGAAAAAGGCCTCGGGCTACACTGCTGTACAGTACAGCCAAGGCCATTATGTAGAACTCACTATATCATGATAGCAGCCATTTTAGAGTGTTGCCATGCAGTGGGGTTATAATAACAAGATAAGAGAGTGCTGATACGAGCAGAGTGAAAGAGCCGAGGGAACGAGAGCAGCGGCTAGAGATGGAGAGGAAGACGGAGAGGGAGAAGGGAGGGTCAAAAAGGCTACAGGGAGCCATGACTGAGGCTAATACGAGGGCCTACTGCCGGCTGATATGAGGTGGATCGATGGACAGGGGAGGACAAAGGGCTTGGTAAAAGGAGGAGATAAAAGACGGAAATTCAAAGAGGGGATACAGATTTAGTACAAACCCCAATTCCAATGAAGTTGGGACGTTGTGTAAAACGTAAATAAAAACAGAATACAATGATTTGCAAATCCTTTTCAACCTATATTCAATTGAATACACTACAAAGACAAGATATTTAATGTTCAAACTAATAAACGTTATTGTTTTTTGTGGAAATATTCACTCATTTTGAATTTGATGCCTGCAACACGTTCGAAAAAATGCTGGGACAGGGGCAACAACAGACTGGGAAAGTTGAGGAATGCTCAAAAAAAAACACCTGTTTGGAACATTCCACAGGTGAACAGGTTAATTGGTCATAATTGAGCATAAAAGGAGCATCCCCTAAAGGCTCAGTCGGTCACAAGCAAGGATGGGGCGAGATTCAATTGAATATAGGTTGAAAAGGATTTGCAAATCATTGTATTCTGTTTTTATTTACGTATACCAACTTCATTGGAATTGGGGTTTGTAGAAAGACAGCTAAACAAAGAAATCGCGGGTTAGGGAATAATGAGGCTATTAAAGTGCTCATATTATGCTCATTTTCAAGTTCATAATTGTATTTAGAGGTTGTACCAGAATAGGTTTACATGGTTTAATTTTCAAAAAATACTATATTTTTGTTGTACTGCACATTGCTGCAGCTCCTCTTTTCTCCCTGTGTGTTGAGCTCTCTGTTATAACTACAGAGTGAGACATCTCACTTCTGTACCATCTTTGTTGGGAGTCGCACATGCGCAGTAGCTAGGTAAGGACTACTACCTAGTCAGGAGCAGAGTATGAGGGCTTGCCATGCTAGCAGCTAGGCGAGCATTATACCATGTGTTAAAAAGTGACGCACGTTTGTCACAGAAGTAAAGGCTGGACTACAATAGAGCTGTTTGGAGCAGTTTGTGAACAGTGTTTTCTCTGGAAGATGGCAAGTCCCTTTGGGGTGGACTTTGGGCTTTTTCACTTTGTAAACCTATAAAGTGCACAAAAAGACATATAACACAACAAAGGAAAGGGAAAAAGCCAAAAAACATAATATGAGCACTTTAAAGGGGTGATAGAATGATCATATAGGGTATTTTACACTGTTCCTTAAGGTCTCCTAATAGGGTATGTAACATTGGTTGGGCTGAGAATGGCTTGAGTGCTATTCTATGGGCCCTTAACTACCCTGTGAATATGGCCCTATTTGGAACAAGAGCTTTTCTTCAAAATATGGTATGCTCATTAATATTTAGATGAGCGCGCTGATTGGTTGAGCGAACCACATACATACATTGGAGACGAGACAGCAGGTCTCATATTTGAGACACTGCAACGTTATACATTGTTTGTCGGGTTATTTCGTTATTAAATTCACTTCTGAGACTTTTTTATGCTAGAAATCAATTATATAAAGCTCAAATATGGGCCGAAAATTGATAGCTAATTGGTAAGACGTGTCAGACTTCAGGAGCTCCACATAGTCTGACGAGAAAGCGGCAGCCTGCTGGGCTCCATACCCAGGGCAAAGACACCGTATCTGGGTTACTGGACTACCAGGGCTCGGGGGCCGGCTGCCAGCTGCCAGCATAACTATAGTATATTTACAGTTTGAATTCCGTCACGGCATGTACATCACAGCTACCCTAAGGTCTTGCAAAGCTTAGCTAACACTTTTGTCCGATTTCAATTTAATGCATTTTTGTGAATTTCAGAGGTCTCGTTAGGACTAGCTCACTCACGGACTAGAGGCGTTTATTTCCCCGATTGTTTGTTTAAATAACTCAACACACATATCCATTATAAGATTAACTGGAACCTGTGGTAAGAGATTGCGGGCGTAACAAGCTCGCTGACCCTGCTCTCACACACACACACACACACACAGGGCAGCGGCGTTTGGTAGTCCAGTAACCCAGAAACGGTGACTTTGCGCAGGTATGGAGCACCGCGGGCTGCCGGCCGTGACGGAGCTCCATCTAGCTCACAGCGGGCCAGGGTCTGTGAAGGAGGACAGGCCGGGCGGCAAGGCAGCAACACAGGCAGCACCGGCCGCTGAATTCCGACACACAGTCGGACAAAATTTGCAATTAGCCATCAATTTTCGTAAAACGGCCCATATTTCACCTCTACATAGTGGATTTCTCGCATAAAAAAAGTCTCAGAAGTGAATTTAGTGATAAAATAGCAGATGAACAATGTATACAATTTCTGAGATCTGCACGACCTATTCAGAAGACTGCCTGATCTCAGATCAGTGGTGTAGCCTATGTAAATGTTGGGGCGTGACAAAGATAGAGACCAGAGCCAAATAAGGTACAGCCACATAGTTGACGTCAACTATGAGCTTCGTTGAGATTTGCCCGTTTTCAGAGGCAGTTTCAAATTATAAGATTTGCAGAGGAAAGAGGTGTCAATGGGATTTTGAGGTTCTATGTATGTACCCACCACTATTTACCCACCAAACTGTCGTTATTCAACTATGACAAGGTAAAATCGGTTTTGCATTCTATCACCCCTTTAAAATAAAAGAGACAGAGCAAGTGATGGGCAAAAGGAACAAAACAAAAACATCAGTGTAAGTACCGAGGCGAAGGCACTGCCGCAGGATGCCTCCTGACGACATGTTTTTCTCAGCTTCTATCTCAGTGAAGTTGAGCGAGCTGGCAAAGATGAGGACATCCACGAGGTTGATGAGGCGCTGTAAGAAGGTGACCGAAGCCTCCACCGCCAAGCCTTGGGATGATTCAATGTTCTCCAGTTCATGCTGGTAGTAGAGAGAGGGAAATTCACAAAGTAATTAATGGATGAGTAAGAGTAGAAGTAAAAAACAGCCTCTTATTTTTGTAAATTAATTTTATTCAGAATAGATTAAGTGCAGGTTGATTTTAAAAGATAACTATATAGTACTATGTCTAGTCACTATTTTGCTTTGTATGAATAATAAAAAATACATAAAACGAAGAAAAAAACGGTATCTTTATCTCAAATGTAGAGAGAGAGAGTTTTGCTTGTAAGAAAACTTAACAGGTAATTCTTGACCTATAATACAAAAAAAAAAACTTAATTCAAGATTCACTTACTGAAAAAGTGACGTTACATTTCCATATAAAGGAAATTCTCAAAAACATTGACATTCTCAAAACATTGGAACAGCTACAAATGAAGCAATTAAGGGTAGGAAAATAAATATATAAAATAATACTACTATAAATGCAATGTATACAAGGAGCATACTATGTGACAGCTATACTGATCGCACATCCTGACAGGAGAACATTTAAAACTGGAATTTGTTACATCCAGTTTTAAATTTGGTTACAGACCAAACACAACTGAATGAAATTGAATTAAAATGGAATTGAACTTCAACCTGTCATTTACAGAGGAAAAAAAATCATGTAAGAGAGCGGCAGTCACTGAGATCAGACAACACAAAAACAACTAACAATGTTAGGAGGCAGCTAACTGTGGTCTAATGCGATTGGGAAAGGTCAATTTGGATGGATAACTTCTTGCGATTGGAGCCAGTAACTATATATACAGCAACAGTTAAGTGCACACACCCATCACCCCCCACACACACACACACACACACACACACACACACACACCCACACACACACACACACACACCCACACACCAGAAGACTTACAGAGGAAGAGGTGGCAGCAGAGAGCAGAGGTAAAATGCCTCCACAAGCCATGATGAGGTTGTCCACCACCTGGGAGATGAGGTGAATACTGTTGTGGACAAACACGACGTTCTCACTGCTGTTCACAAAGTCCAAAATTGTCTTTGTGGAGTGACTGAGAGGCAGAGGACAAAAAGGACGCTTTGTTAACATAACACAAAGTAAAATACAACAAGTAGAATTGATAGCAGTGTGGTATTTTGACTTAAATTGAGAGTATGTTTTTTTTGTCAAGTTATTTTATTTGTCTCTGAATAGCAGTGGCTTGCCTACAGATCAGAATGTTCTTAGTTGTTGTTAACTGCTAATATTTAAGGATAAAAATATCCTATCTTTGCAAAAACATTTCCTGTGCTTTGGTCTACATCTCATCAAGTGTCCTCAATGGGGAATGAATTCCAAAGCTTCCCCAGGGACTCAATTCTTAGTTTAATGTAATCTGAAGTACTGCTTCGTGCAAAGATTGTGGCTACTATAAATATTTTTGATTCCTATTTCTATTCCGATATCTATTTTAGCCTTTAAATCCGTAAATATGCAAAGAAAAAAAATCCCTCACTTTGAAGCATGGCAAATAATAAAGTTTATAATGGGACGTACTTCACATTGCATTTATAAGCAAAAATCAGTAGTGAAATCTTTCCAGTAACAAAACAAAGACGTGTGAAGGACTCTTTCAGGCACCACTTGTTAAGGAGAAGGCTTGTGAGATGAAAACTTCTGTCTCCTCCTCAGAGGCACAACAAGCCAATAAATCTCTATTCCAGTAATCAATTAACAAAATAATTGTCAGCTAAAGCATTAGTAAAGTCAGAGTCAGCGGATTGTTACCCTACCTCCTCCACATCTGGACATCTGTCTCAATAGAGAAGAGCAGGTCAGCGAGGAGGCGTTGGTGCATGTGGGACCAGCGGAACTCTGGGATACGAAACATGGTGGAACGAGGGGCCGAAGTGCTGCCCTCTCTCTGCTGACCTGAAGCCCCTCCTGCTGCTGCTGCCGCCGGCTGGCTCGTTTCCTACAGCAAGACAGCGTTAACAGATTAGTTTAGTTTAGAACTGAAACCGAAAATGATCAAAGCTATAGAACGACATTTTGTGAAAAATCTAAAGTAGAGAAAACAGAAAAACAATGCATACTGTTGTAGAGGTCTCCTTTAACTCAAGTCTCTCTGTGTCTAAGGCCACATTGGACACATCCAGTCGGGCAATTTTGATCTCTTTGGTCTTGCTGACAGAGTCTGCTCTCTTCTGGGTATCAGAGCTGGAGGCGGCTGTGGGACCAGCCAGGGTCTCTAATGGCTGGCTAGGTGAGGTGGCGTCCGATGCTGCCGCAACCTCCTGGGCTGCAGAGGGCGGTGTGGTGTCGGAGTGCTGCTGGTCTGCAGTAGCAGTATTAGTTAGGGATGAAGAGTGCTCACCTTCAACTTTTTCTTTGGGCGGTTCTGCCACACTTTGTTCAGGTGTTTCGGCTGGAGGAGTCTGACTCTCCAAACCAGACACCCCTTTCTCTTCAGTTTCACTCTCTTCAGTTTTTTCTTGTATTCCAACCTCCTGCTTCTCATCCTTTTCTTCGTCTGTCTTCATCTCATGACCTTCCTGATCGTCTTTCTTGCCTTTACCATCTTCATGTGAATCTTCCTCCTTTTTTCCGCCTTCCTCCACTTCCTCTCCGGCAATAGCTGATGCATAAGAGGACTCCTCTTGGCTATCATCAGCGTCACTTGGGTGGATCTGGTCACTGACAGAGGACATGTCAACCAGGTCCTCGTTGAAGACGGAGGCTCCCCCCAGCACACTGTTCTCCAAGAAGGCCGCAGCCTCGGGGGTTGTTTGGTCAGTCTTGCCATCTTGTTTTGAAGCCACTGCCAGTTCCGTATCTGCTTCTTTCAAAGAGCCTTCTGGAACGGAGCTTGATGATTCAACTTTGATAGGTTCCAATTTTTCATCATCTCTTACAGATGTTGTAGCAGAGTCTCTAATCTCTTCCATTGCTTTTGTGTCACCGGTTTCAGGCTGGTCGCTAAGTGACGTTTGTAGATCATCAGTGTTCTCGTCAGTGGAGGTCTGTTCAGTCGGTTTCTCTTTATCGGTTTTTTGGGTCACGGTAGCTTCAGTCTCTTTTCCATCATCCCTGGAGGCCTCCTTGGAAGACTCCTGAACCAACTTCTGCTCTTCTTCTTCTTCTTCTTCTTCTGCGCTGGCCAGGATGTTGGAGATGGTGATGGATGCGTGTCCCCTTCCATCAGCAGCCTCCGGTGTGCTGGACGTGACAGTGGAACTAGATGCTGAGTCAGGGGACTTCTGGGACAACTTGTCCACTGTGAGCTCAATGACGGTAGAAGGGGCCGTCTCCTCCGCAGGCGGCCCGTTAAGAGATTCCGTGGTTTCCGAGCTTTGGCTGACGCCAGAGATGGTTCGGATTGTGTTCACAGAGCCTGCAGACTCCTGACGCTGGTACTGACGGAACATACGGGACAGATTCTCTTTGTGCTGCTCAAAGGTGACCTGCAAACACAAACGGGTATACGGTCAATTGTATGAAACACTTCCGGTCTTGGCACCAATCTATCTAATTTGTCTTTTCTTTAATCAAAAGATAATTCAGCTGTATTACAACCTGGGTTTTACTTTTGTAGTTTTGGTCATCATTTCAGTAAATTGTGATGCCATTTTATTTACCAAAGTAATTGTTAAAGACCTGACATCACAGTGACATTGCTACAATGAAATCCGACGGGGCAAGAAACGAGTAGGAAGACGATCAAACAAGTTGTAAACAAGACAGCTTCCACACTATTTATACTACTTTCTTTGGAGTTAAAACTTAAAGTGAGTGCACACAACACACAATAACGATTAGCACAGTAGGTTCAAGTGGAACCAGGAAGTTGGTCTGTGAACTGTGATGGATGCTAAAAAAGGGACTTCCACAAAAGTTTGGCTAACCTGGGGTTTAAACCTTTAATGATAGTCTAATCACTCGTGTTTCTTGCACCATTAAAACATGCCCCAAACATCTCGGTGAATGTAGTTTTGTTACTACCAGTAGGAAGTATAGCCAAATCTATAAAAAAGAAAAGAAAAAAAAGAACCAAATTGCTATAAACCAGAATGATCCTTTAGGTGTACTTTCTGTAATACTATGCTTTTGTTTGAGAATGCAGAAAAGGCATCATGAAATGTTGTACTGATAGGACATTTAAACATGACAGTAAAATGAAAAATCACCACCGCCACGTTAGTTAATGATACATGTCATAAACCTATTAAACAATACACTTTCAGCAGTTACTATGATGTACCAGTAGTTTTACATAAAACGTCCAACAAATGCCCTCACATATTTTCCCATCTCATCTCATCAAATAAACCTCCCTCTCTCTAGCTGATATCTATTGGTTTACACTTTCAGCCTTTTACTTAATTATCTCTCCGTGTGTCACATCATGCCCCAACATCCTGTTTCATCTGAACACATCACATTAGAAAAGCTAGATATTCTCAAAAGGCTCTTTAGTTGTTAGCTTGTTACTGCATCTAACCACTGGGACCATTTGTGGCTTTCTGTGCCATATTTAAAACTTTTCCTCTCTCTCATGCGCCGCTGCCCACGGCCTATTAACCTCTATCAGTCTTCTTACATCTGATATGGGTAGACTAGACTGCTAGTCTATAACGACATTGGTCTGCAGTGGCATTTGAGGAAGAGCCCATCCATGTAAGCAGTCATAGATTAGCAGTAGATACTATTAGTGTGTGTCTGCTAGCTGTGCTGAGTGCGTGTCCAGCATCGGCAAATCCTCCCACGCCTAATTTAAGACCCTGCATTAATCACTGGGCTTGGAGGACAGAAAGTCAAAGATGGGTTGGTGGTGGATTGGGGGGGGGAGACTAGACCCACTTTGCTGCTTTTTCACCTGAGGCTGTTTAGACAGAGGGGGGAGAGGGAGAGAGAGAGAGAGAGAGAGAGAAAGAAAATGTGAAAGCCAGAGATCAAAAGAAAGAAAAAAAATAAGAAATTGCAAAAGGAGGAAGAGGACGAGAGGGAGTCATTGAGAGTGGAATAAAGGAAAGGGAGAGAAAGAAGCTGATTATTTGTAATTAATTAGGCGTTATTGTTCTAAATTAGCCTGCTACATGGGTGCTCATTAATCTTCTGTAGTGGGAAGCAGTGATTGGTAATCCATAGCTGTTTTCAGAGTGCACAGCCTGTTCTAAATGCGCCAGTAGTCAGTCTCTTTCTCTCTTCCTCCCTCTTTCCCAATGATCACACAGCAAGACCTTCTACCCCATTAGTTTGAGCTTAACTTGACATTTAGCATTTTTTAGCAATTAAAAGGCTGCATTCAGAGTGCATCTCTATGGAAATTATGTGGGAAAGCGGTACAGAACATAACGTCATAGATTCAGGATGCAGTCTGTACATTAAGATGATGTATGTTGGCCTTAAATAGGGCTCTGTAACAGATCCAGTTACCATTAGACAGAGGTAGTATATGTCTCTGTGGTTTTTAAAAGAGCGCTTAGCCTTGCTACAACATATAGAAACTGCCTTGGGTGGCTAGGACATCAGCACTGATCTAATCTAATTTCATTCTACTCTATGACTCGGCCGGGCCTCAGTGGGGTATGGGAAAATGTTATGGTAATGTACAAAAAACATGGTGGGCTTTTCTAATGTGACAGGTAACATGGTATTAACTGGGCACAGCATGGCTGGATCATACAAAATGCTTTGGGGGAGGGGGGGGGGGGCAAACTATCATGAACAAGATGACATTGCAAAACTTTACTATGGAAAGTTTCTGTAGTTTCACTTCCCACAGTACTATTGAAAAATGAAGTATCTCACAAACAAAAATCCTAAAAAAAATTAAAAAAAAATAAAATCTCTTCTCCAGCAGTCAAACAAGACCTGCGATCACATTTCCAAAACTATCTATACATAATCTAGACCCTCAATTGTCCCCATGGCTGTGCTGTATAGCTGATCTGGAATAAGCAGAGCCCCCCCCCCCCCCACACAACCTGTTCAGGGTGGCAAAGCGCTGATCTTGGGAGACCCCCGCAGTAGGAGCCTGGGAGTCCCTTTTTAGATAAATAGATAGAGAGCAACCACAAAACAAAGGGGAAATGGGGAGGGCAGCATGGCTCTAATCCGATTAGCTAAATGCAATTCCTCCTCCAAAATCAATGTCATCTGCTACTGCGGTGCTGGCTGGGTGGTTTTTGCTCTTGTTCACAATATCTTCCTTTCTAACTCGTTGTAGAAACATTTTTCTTCTTAGTTTTTCCTCCCACCTGATTCAGTGATATGCATACAGTCTTTATCTGTAATTTCTATCACGACCATTGGAAGACAAGCTTGCACAAAAGGCCCTTCGGGATACTTTACAATAAAATAGTTTTAAGCCAACCAGTCAAAATCATGGGGTTTACATCAGTTGATTATTAGACGTTTCACTTTCAGACTTTAATATTTATTTGAGAATTACAAGATAAAAGATTAAATACATGGATACTAGTACTGGCAATTGGCTCTCTGGATAGTATAGACAACACTTGATGCATGGCTATTATCTAGACAATGTTCTCACTTTCTACTTCCTTCGTCCACTTGTCAATGCATCTATCTAAAACTTTTTGCCAAGAACCACAGCGTGTGTGTAATGTCTCAATGTCCCCAGAGGGCAAAATCGGCATGGTCAAACTATTCTGCATTTCTCCATAAACAGCAAAAGGGCGATTAGCTACGATTAAACTAAATTCTGCTATTAAATTACCAGCTCATAATGTCTATTATATGTTGTCAAAGATCTGTTGGCTCATTTCTGCTCATATTTATCTTTGTGCTCCAACGTCTGACAGGTATAATGAAGTTAGAAAACAGTGGGAGTCTGAAGGACGGAGGGACCTTCACGCCCCGATCTCTCTCTTTTGGAGTTCTCCCTGTTCTCAAACTGATTTGTGTGCAGAGATGGACGTGGGGCACCTTGGGTGGGTGTGTGGGCTGAGAGTGGGAGGGCTGTCGTGTCAGCGTGCCCACCTGCAGGAACATCTGTCTATTCAGAGAGACGCTTATGCAGATACACTAACTTCCTAATGACTGACATATAAAGGATACACACAGACACAGACTAAGTAACTCATTGCACACATCATAACCAGGTTGTTAGTGCCTCTTGCTAATCCATGCTTTGACAGTAGACAATAAATAAAGCCTGTGGATGATCAGTAAACCATCTCAATTCAAGTCAACTGAAGAACTGCGTGAGTTTAATTTGAAGTTGGACAGTGACAAAGCAATTTGAGCAAATCATACTGCACAATTCAAACCTCACTACAGTTTTCAGCATGGCTAAAAGTCACATTTTTACACCTACAGATTGGTATGAATGAACAAAAACTAAAAAGATCCGGAAAATGTGTGGTCCATATGGTCATTCTGTTCAGGTGATAGGCTACACCCAACAAGAAGAATAAGTCAAACTTAAAATCTTAAAAGTACAGCTGCAAATAAGGAGTTGAATGTACCGAGATTAATATATCCAATAATATGAGCAAAAACATAAATATTACACTAGTAAACTTTAGTTTTTATCTAGATAAAATGTAGAAAAGGTAATGTATGTATGAGATACAAAACACAATAATGGGTTAATAGAAAATGCAGTACAAAGATTCTGTCATGGACAAAATCTCAACTAGATAGAGGTGGAAACACACATTCAGCATGAGACATATTATCTCTATACATGCCAAACTGACAACTTTAGCACGGATGAAACAAGGCAAACTAATTTATAAAGTCTATGTAGAGGAGAAGTGTGCAAATATGTATTTTTGAAAGCATACATGCACTTATAAAGAGGCTCCCAGTGGGCTGGTTGTATTTATGAGGCCTTGTTTCTCTGATTGTTCTCGTACGGTTCCGATGAATATTCAATGGGCTCGAAAAGAAGAGCCCAAGAGAAAACGAGGGCAAAGAGAAAATGTGCCTGGTAACACACGCACACACATGCACATACTCACATGCGCACACACACACACACACACACACACACACACACACACACACACACACACAGCCCTGCAGCAGTGGGAGGAGAGAGCAACAGTGACAAACAGCTTTGGTGCTACAAAGGTGGCAGGAAATCTATCAAACGGGACAATAAAATTGCAATTGAGTTTCTTTAGCTTTTTTTTATAGCAGATGCATGCATCTTGGTGGCTAGCACCCGCTGCAACTATCCCGAGTCACAGGCGGGGTCCATGCACTGCGTGTGCATTTGTATGTGTGTTTGTGTATCTCACATCTTAGAAGTGCATGGGTTTATTCACACACACTCTATGTGTGAAATTATGTTGTTAGATGAGAGCTGGGCATTGTAACTAGAGCCAAGAAGAAACAGCATTAATCTTGTGCAATTACAGGAAAAAAGGCAATTACAGCCTGTCGTGTACAAAGAACTATAAACACTTTCTGCACTACATCAAACTAGACACTCTGCTATGCTGAAAGGTGAGACCCCAACACACTACATACACTATATGAACAGATAAAACAAGAACAAAACAAATCCTACATGGATAAAATGTACATAATAAATAGCAGATACCTCTGACATATATTCTATTTACACTAATATTATTTACATTATATTATTTATTTGTATATGTATTCTGTCTGTTATATTTAAGATGTGAATAAAAAACAATTTTTGAATTGGGGATACAATTTTTTTTGAATATTTCA
Organism: Sander lucioperca; assembly: GCF_008315115.2. Lineage (NCBI taxonomy): Eukaryota > Metazoa > Chordata > Actinopteri > Perciformes > Percidae > Sander > Sander lucioperca. The sequence continues at coordinate 34,377,127 of NC_050176.1, forward strand.
TGTTAATATTTAATGACAGAACAATAAAGTATGCAGATCTCTGTTGTTGTACAGTACATACATATGTTGAATTTTCACTGTCCCATAATGGGCCGTCATCTTTGTGACCCTCTTACATCCAATATTGTCCTTGAAATACTAAATGTGTAAAATTCCCTTAGACCTTCATTTGTACATGTTTTATTTTCACTGCAGGTTAGTTCTACAGTGTTCAGAGGTGTGGAGAGACATTGACGGTTCAGAGCACCAAGCACACACCATCCTGCTAACTGCTGCCTTCATTTTGATCATCTCCCAGGCAGTCTGTCTCTGCCCCCTACTGGACGACAACACTCACAGCAGCTGACGCTGCAGTGAAGCATCTCATATCACAAGTACTTCTCTAACTCAGCCTTCAATCTGCAAGGCTTAAAAAAAAAAAAAAAAAATAAAAAAAACAGACCACAATCTGACACCAACCTCAATTACTTCACTGGTTTGGAACAGGGGAGCGTAATATGATATCAACAGTTCATTTCTAAAGCAGTATTTTGAATTCAGCTTTTGGAAATAAGAAGTGCCAGAAGTTTATTTTTTATCTGTGCAACGTGAAAGAGAGAGACTCTATAAATAAATAAAGAGTGGAAGGGCTGATGGACTCTTTCCCATTGGTTTATACTGCAACTAGCTTTTAAATTATAGTCACTGTATGGCTTCCATAGCTTAATCTGATGGGCACTGAGAGGCAAGGTTCAATTACTATGCTAGCCTACACTGCGAGTTAGAGGGTTAGACGATAATGCTCTCTAATTTCTTTTTTGATGAATTGCATTATGTCAGATAAACATACGGGTGACAGAGCTGATGGCTTTGACTGAATACTGCTTTCCATTTGGCTGGAATCAAACTGAGGAGGGCAGCTACGGTTACAGTGACGTGGTGAATGTTTAGGTTGATAATACTAAAGCAAGGTGTGTGTGTGTGTGTGTGTGTGTGTGTGTGTGTGTGTGTGTGTGTGTGTGTGTTCTTGTGTTTATAACAGAGAGATAAAGAGTGTGCGAGTTAAAACGAAGAGAAGCAGAACACAAAAAACTGTAAAAATGAAACAGATGAGGAGATAAAAGAAGATCCACAGAAAGATAAACAAAGCTGTGTCTAGTGTGTGTGTGTGTGTGTGTGTGTGTGTGTGTGTGTGTGTGTGTGTGTGTGTGTGTGTGTGTGTGTGTGTGTGTGTGTAATGAGTGCTCTGACCTTGGAGTGGGTGATGGACAGGGTGTCCACCCAGACGCGCCAGCCGCCCCACTCATATTTGATGGCGTGGTAGAGCAGGATGCGGAAGATGGCGTACACCATCTCTGTGATTTTCTGCTCCTCGCTGTTTTGCGGGCTGATGAAGCACAGAGAGAGCATCCACTCCTGCCACACCGAGCACTGCAGCAGGCTCCTAAAACAAAAAAAAGTACACAGAATATGTAGGGCTGAATGTGAATCCCACTGACACGCAAACACTGCGTGGACTGGTGTGCGATGTAGTTCTCCATCTTGTGAAGTGGTCGAATTCTTACCTGCGGTTCTCTCGGCTGTTATTGAACAGTTTGATCATGTCTGACAGAAAGACCTTGCGCACCTCCATGCTCTCGGGGGATGGGGGGGAACTCTTCAGCAGAGCAGCTACTACCTTCAGAATTTCTAGAAATATTAACAGAAACATATCCATTCTGTTTAAGGATTTAGGTTACAAAAAAAACATTTACATTAAATAATTTAAGAAAATATCAAAATGTTCAGAGTGCATGTCTGTGTTGTTTATTTTGTAATATAACACATTCAACTGTAATAAAGTTGTATTTTTAAGGATCATAATAAAAAAAAAGGAGTTTGGATTTGGAAACATTCAGCATTGTGCTTGGAAAAAAAAAAACTTGCTTTGTGGCTGCAGAAGGAGAAACAGCACAAATCAACAACTAAATCATACATTGGTCTTAACATGTGCAAATCATTGTGTCATAAACTATCTCAACTTCCAGCTGTACACACCTGAAAATCTGTGCCTGTGGTAAGAAAAACAGAATTATAAAAAAAAAAAAAAAAAAAAAGTAAATAGTCCTGGCCTTGGCATTGATCTTTATCATACTGTAATGGTTTTGGTATTGTTTCAAATGAGCGAGCCAGAGTTGCAGACCCTTCTGGAAGGCTTGGCTTCGGTTAAACCAAAGAGAATGACTGTTTAGATGAATTATCTAGACAATGTCAGTGTCCATTTACTCCGAGTAGAGAGACGGCGGGGCTTGGATTTCACTCGTCTCTTCAGACCTCAGCGCTAACCGATGCCCCCTTGCCACAGCAGACGGTTGTGTTGTTTCTACGCCTTAGTCACTCAAATTATGAGTCGCTGAACCTTTACCGCCAGAAAATTACCCCAGCATGTACCGGGAATGAGGATGGAGGGATGGCGTATTCCCTTCTTTTTTCCATTTGCTCTTGGTCCCTTTCCCTTGAGTTAATTTGAGGGAAACGGTACTTCCTCGGTTTGTTTGATTGGCTCTGACGTTACTAAAGACTGCAATCAGGGGGCCATTTTGGGAGTTTGTCGCAGATTAAATCAAGAGAATACACGGCAAAGGAGAAACAGACCACCGCTCTATGTTCCATAGAATGTGCTCATATGTACAAACCCATACAGGGTTTCTATGATATATACCGCCTGTCTAGGCTGGTTGGGTAGGAGAGTTTTTAACACAACAAAGGCTTAAGATAATCAATGTGTGACTACAGCAGGACCTTGTCAGATTAAGGATGGTTGGAAGTAAACCTTGGTTGTGATTATACCGAGTGCTTGGATTTCAAACTGATTAAAGCTGTTTTGCAAGTGTGTGCATAAAAGGGGCATGTATGTGTGGAAGCACCGGTATAAAAAAAAAAAAAGAGAGGGAGATCTTTTCTTTTCTCGAAAGCTGAAATGAATACTTAACATTTCAACATATGAAAAGATTTTGTGAGCCGACGTGAAATTGGAGGTAAGTTAACGACCTGAAAATATAAAATGGGAACACTGATCAAAGCCTGAAGTCACTTACTGTATTATGTTGCAGCATACGTAAAAATATATAGATTATATTTGTGCGAGTATGTAGTAATACACTACACAAACATATGCAGAGCATGTGTCCATTTAAAAACACTTTGCTTCTTCTAAGTCATAAATAATATTATTAAATATATGTTTAATTATATGTTATGATATATATTATTATAAACTATTAACATGATACACTTAGTTTTATGGTAAAATATGTTTGTTTTTTAAATTAGGTAATAAAAACATATTGCAACATTAAATATTTACTACACAAAGTACATACAAATACTGTATAACATTATATGATTTATGCAATTGCATTAAAAGAATAAACTCTACATTTACTTAATGCAATCAAATAAATTGCTTAAATGTATTAAATGCATACACAATATTTTTGACACACTGAAGTGCCATCATCATTTCTTTACATTTATTTCATTCTTTTTATGCAAATGAATCCTGACAAAACATGACACCGACTTCCAATAAAACTAGCAGATGTGTGTATATTTCTCACAACAACAAAGTGTTCGCACCAGCCTCATGCTAGGACATCTGAGGTTCCGTTGTATGAAAATACCCTCTGGCTGCAAAATTTATGTCGTTCATTTGTTTGACTGTGTATAGCGATTGCACCGTTCCATGGGGAATATCCTCTAGTGCAGGATGGAGCAATAGGTATGTAGAGGGTACGCTGCAGGGGATGATTTAGGAGAGTAGTGTGGCGCAGAGGAGGCACTTACGTGGGTTGAGAATCTTCACAGTGGAGTCGGGGTCCGGATGCTGTTTATGGATCACTTGAGTGCAGATCTGCTCTGTAAGAATCTAACGGGGGACAGAGAGGGGATTCAAGTCATAAATATCCATATCGGTCCTTACAATAACAGAGACTCAAACCACACTATGGACACACAAAGCTATGTATATACACTTCTTACCATCGCGTAGTATCTGGCTGAATGATTGCCAAATTAAATTTCTGCAGGTGGTCAGCCATACAACTTATTATTTTAATTAACTCATTAAATTGTCAGGTTGGAAAATCAAAGACAAAAATGGAAAATTCGATGAAAACGAGGTCAGTTAAAAAGGCAACAAAATAAATATTACCATGCAGTTGAACACACAAAGGTTATTATTGTAGGTCTATTTAGATCATTTCAGTCAGAGAGAGAGAGAGAGAGAGAGAGAGTGTGAGTGTGAGTGTGAGTGTGAGTGTGAGTGTGAGTGTGAGTGTGAGTGTGTGTGTGTGTGTGTGTGTGTGTGTGTGTGTGTGTGTGTGTGTGTGTGTGTGTGAGGACTGACCTCGAAGAGCACGTTGTAGGTTGTCATGGTGAACTGGCTAGCGTGGAGCATCAGGCGTTCAGTGAGCAGGGAGAAAAGGCCATGACTCAGCATGACCTCAGGTTTCCTCCTGATCAGGATATTAGGAGGTTAAAGGTCAGTCAGTAAACATAATTTTTTGCCAGACCACTCTTGTATCAGAAAGCAATGCATCACTTTTTCTCAACGGGAACATCATATACAAATCGGAGTTGATAGCAATGTACTGAAATACCACAACTGTCATTGTGGTAGTCTATATCCTCGACATTCCACTTCCGGGATTGCTCCGGTGCCGCAGGAAATTCCGCCGGATGCATGTCTTTTAGCCGATGTCCGTTACCTCCCGCTTTCTTTGTGTTGGAATTTTAAACTCTGGTGGATTTATGAGGACTATGGTTAACTGCTCCTCAGATCTCTGCCGGGTAAATACAGGCAGCTAGCTAGACTATCTGTCCAGTTTTCTCTCGCACGACTAAAACAAATTTTGAAAGTTCACGTTCCACCAAAACAAGTTTCTTTCCCGAGGCTATTTTGCAGCAGCTCCATGCGGAGCTTAGCACCGCCCATGACAATTGTGATTGGTTTAAAGAAATGCCAATAAACCAGAGCATCCCGAAATGCTATGTTGACTAGCCAGATCCTCCTCGGCAGCGTGTGGAGGATGGTCTGGTTAAGCGAGGCTATCATTGTGGCAATATCAAATCACATGGAAAAAGGTCTAAAAACACCATGCATTTTGAGAAATGACAAGGGCAAAATCTGGAGTTTCTGATGAGTCAAATTACTACAGCGGTGGAAATCTGTAGCGGCATAAATCAACTGAGCTCATGCTGACATTTGACATTGAGGAAAAGAAAAAAAGAGTCCTTGTTGACTAAGTAAGAACAGTTCTTCAAAGAAAACTCCTCTCGTCGCTTTTATGGCTGATCATGGATCAACTCCCAATTTCAGTATTGTAGCTCAGCTAAAAAGCTGTGGGCTGTTTGCAGATAGTCTCACGGTCAATCTTGCACCTGGATCACAAGACTTAAAAAACTGTTGCCAAGACAAGGCTAGAGTGGTTTCTGATACACCTACTTCACTATGTTCACTTAACCACACTCTATAATTAGTGGTTATTAGTGAAAATGAAGCGACGAACAGCTTCCGATATGACCTAAGTCTCATCATGCTTTTTCACCCACAGTGACGCCGGAGATTTGGAGAGATGCATTCTGGAGCACATGGTTATAGTAAGAGCTTTTATTTAGGAGCAGTACTGGATATTTCACTGCTCAAAGGACAAAAAGACCACTCACCAGTGACATCTATACTGTACATCTAAAGAATGTTCAAAATGGCAGTAAAAAGCATGACGAGTCATTTTTTTGACAGTGAGGCCTGCAGCTGGACAGAGAATCAACATGAACCTGTTTTGATTGTTATTTAAAATGTAGCTGTGCAATGAGACTTTTCTGCACACTTTAATATTTTGCAGTTGTTCTGTCACTATAGGGAACCATTAGAAAGCTGACCTTGCCTTTTAAAATTATAACTACATAAAAATGTAATAATGAGCACAAGCAACTACATTAACACTTATCAAAATATATTTCCCTTTCAGTTATCAATATTACTATTAGAAGTGTGTACTTTTCAAAATATAATTTTACAAATCTAATATAGACTGAACTAAATAGAAGTTCTTACCAAACTACAATTCTATACTCTGGGAATACAATGCCAAGGATTTTGTGACTGTACTTACTTTGGTGGCAAGTGTTTCAGAAAGTAGCCCATTACTTTGAGAGTCTGCACTCTTATTCCTTCACTTTTTGAGGCCAAAAGCTTGTAAATCACACTGAAAAAAAAAATCAAAATCAAATTTAATTTAATTACATTCAAAGCATTATAAAAAGTACCGAAGTATACAATTAACGCTTTACACATTTGTAGCATTCCAATAGAGATTTAGCAGTAGTTATCAGTTGTTGTTTTTTTTATTTAAACAAAAATAGTTCAACAGTATCCACATTTTACAGTGTTGCATAAAACTAAAGTGACACAAGACTAAAGCCATGAAATTTAAAATAATCAGCTCCAACTTTTGATTTTGAGCGAAGACATAAAACCATGAATACATCTGCAGGGAATATAAACGGGGATTATTACCGGATCCCGTTGCGCTGGTCGAAGGCCTGGACCATGGACACCGGATGTTCAGACATCAAAGCCACCAACAACTGCAGTACATCCATGAGATTGTCATCCTGTGGGACAGAGACGAAGGGACTTGAGGCTACTGTGGTGTTAACGGAGAGCAGTGCGGGAAATACTGCATCTAGTTGAGCTGAAGTGAGTCGGCTTTCCAGGGGATATCTTAAACTATGAGGAATTGGTAGTCAGCTGTATTTGTTAATTCAAGATGAAAGGCATCATTCATTACTATTTTTCATGATGTTTAGTAGTGGCAGTAGCAGCGGCAATCCGAGGTAGAAAAAAAACACAGAAATAATGGATTACATCACAAGCATCAGAACTAAACAATAACATTATGTGCTCTGTAAAATGAAGGGCTGCTACATGTCAGTGTTTTTTTCCCGGCGATGTTGTAATCACCCTTTATTCTTACATGGTTCACTGCGTTACTGACTGATCTGACTGATTCATTTGTTATGCATCACTCCACTGTAAACCACACCACTTCTGTCAGGACCTCTGACTGGCAGACTTGGAAAAATAACAAGGAACAGTGATGCTGCCTTTAGCAACAGGACTTGTTTTCTCTTGCTCTACATATCAGACAGTGGGAGGACAAAGTACACGGTACAGTAGTGTTATGTTGCCATCTGGTGGCGAGGTCTCGGCTGGCCGGTGCTGCCTGAACAACAGTACACATGCCTACCTCATGCATGGTAAGGAGGTAGTTGAGGATACTCTGTAGCTCGTCTTCCTTCACGCCATGATCCTAGAATGTAATTGCACAGATCGTTTTCACAATTGGTTCACAGTACATGTAGACATCAGCCCAAAGCTATCACACTTCTAAATAGAGAAAAAAACATTGTTAAAGCAGGCAGGCAGAAACGATCAGATACTCACTCAATAAAAATCTGGTCTTCCCAGATTGTAAATATGTACCTTTTTTACACTTACTAGCTAAAATAATATTTTCATGAGTCATAAAAAAAAAAAAAATCAAGTACCCACAAACATTAACTGCTGCATATTATTAGGAATCGATAGATGTAATGAAGGCTAAAGGCTTTAATCACCCAGCTGGAAAATGGTAGGCTAACAATGAGTTAACTACACTTGCTGTTGTATAAAGTGGCAGCTAGTTTGCTCTTAAGCAATAGTGGATAATGTTGGTGCTATCGGCAATCAGACTGCAACTCCACTGCAAACTGAGAACACCAGCAACTATTCATATTAGACACATACAACTGGTGGAACCACTAGTACACATACTTTTGGCATTCAAGGGTGCCAGATTCCTCAAGTGAGTCAATATAAGTATATTTTGGTTGGGAATGGGGGTTGGGGGGGGGTGTGTTGTCAAGCTTTGGCATTATGAACGTACCTTCATTATGAGCTGCTTGACAAACAACAACAGAAAGGCTCGCAAAGAATGGATCTCCTTCTGGTTTGGCCTTGGACCATCTGAAACCCCAAAAAGCAAATGGCTGATGAAAGTAGCAAGTAGATACATGACAAACTGAGCATGATCCAGAAGGATAAAGCAAGAAGTTATAACATGAACAATCTATTTTGTCTTTTAAAAGCAAAGCTCTGCACCTGATTCATCACTTGTAGGACTTGCAGTGATGATTAAGTGAGTGTTGTTGCAGTGTGTGTTTATGTGTGCCTTCATATATATTTCTGTGTGCATGTGAAATCTACCTTTACATGCATAGTCTGTATATGTATTTCAGAAGATGACTGGGAACACCATATATCAGTAGTGTGCCATTACTGCATAACATATTTTAGCATTTTCTGTGCATCCTCACCTAGGCCTTTGGGCACGACTCCACTGCGGTCCTGGGGGTTGATAACCCAGTAGTAGTATTTCAGTGTATGCATGACCTGAAGTACAGTGCCCACCCTGCGAACGGTGTTGTAGATGGTCACTGTGCTGATGAACTCTGTTGCCAGGTAAGTGTAGAGCGTCAGCTGCACCTGCAAAAGATAAAGCACATATGAAAACCCACATACGCACACACGCTAGTTTAGTTAGATAGTTGGAGTGGAATAATCAAGTTTTAGTGCGTCCTAGCTTCTAAGCCCCTAAGCCATTCTCATTTAAATAGCATTCACTAAGTCACAGGTGGAGGGATAACCTTGAACTCTGAAACACTGAAAATAATGTAGGGCAAGACCACACAGAGAAAGATAGGGTGATTATGATAGTGCTGGTCTGTAGATCTGTAACCGATATGTGTATGTCCATCTACATGTGTATATCTCCTTCTTTACAAATAAATCCAAATGCATAAGAATGTGCTTGCTGTGGAAATGTGTGTTTTCACGTTACCTTGGCAGGGGCATGGATCCAGATGGCAGGGTTGAACAGAATGTGGTCACACAGCTGCTTGAGCAGCAAGATGCCATTCTGCAAGTTGCTAAGGTATCTGGAAAAGGCCAGCACAATGTCCAGGACGGGCCGCGTCACATGCACCTTGGACGACTGGAGTGAAGACGGGGACAAAAAGTGCCACAATAGCAGGTGAAAAAGGGAGAGGGTGATATGTCAGTGAGAGGAGTCAGAGACGAGGGGAATGACACAGAAAGGGGAGGGGAAGGACACATGCAGAGAAAGATGAGGAGGAGCTCCTCTTCTGCCTAACAAGCACACAAGCCAGCTGTGACCTCCAAATACAGCTGAGGGAAAACAAAGTCTGTCTCAAATTAAGTGTTGGTGTTTGAGTGTGCCTGTGTTAGTGTGTCTGTGGCGTTAAGGGTATGAAGATCAGCCTTATTACGGCACTGGGTTCATTATGTGCAGCTACTGGTACGGCAGGATGGCTCTCTTGTGTATTTATTTGCCAGCTGAGCCAATTTGTGCTTGTCTCACCTTCTCCAAAGTATAGCCAATGACGAGAAAGCCTTTGCAGGCCAGGACCTGCTCTTGCATAGCCACTGAGTTCTTCAAGAGCTCCATCACAAAGGATAGCAAAGTGCAGCTAAGGGGCCCACAGACAGACAGACAGACAGACATACATACATACAGTGACAAAGAGAGAGAGAGAGAGAGAGTTAGACAGTGACAATAATCTACACAAGCTGCTGACAAAGCCCTGACTGTGAAGGGCATATCCTACATGAAATGTGATTGAATGAGGGTGTCATGTCCCATTGTGTTAGGACAGATTCTAGTTAGCATCACCTTGAGGGCAGCACAACTTTGCAAATTTATAATCCAGATGGCCTCACAGCTTTCAAGCTCAGCATTACATCAAAAGTTGGAAAAAACTAAAACCTAATTTGCAACTGCTTTTAAAAAACTTAATGTACAGTAGGTTTCTTTTTGACACCCTAAATGTTATAGGCAGGCATAAACAATTGTTGACAGACAGCAGTGTTACCTGAAAAGCCAGCAGTCATGAGCTGAAAATAGACTGCGTGTGTTGTCTGTGTACCAGCCATATAATAGGTGCTAATATTGTAAAAGTTATTTTAGTAGCGCATCTAAAAGGGTTACTCTAGCAATTTAGTATTGCACCTCTGTAAAGTTTGTAGACTCCTGAGACAGAATAAAAAAAGAAAGGTCAAAAGCTGCCATAGGCGGGGGAAGTGGGGGTGCTGATGACAATAAAATGATCGCTTATAAATATCTATGGTTGTTGTTTCTGTTCCACGACATTTTGTATGTCATGTTTGGGGTGTGGGATGAAGAGAGAGATAATTTTAGTAACAAGAGGGCTTTTCACCGGGGTGGAACAGCTGATCTCTTCACCGAGGTGGAACAGCTGATCCACTTGTGCCTCTGTTTACCAGTGTCTGCTGCTGGCTCCGAAAGGTCTTTCTCAGCTCTTCGCCGCCTGAAAACCTGGCTCCGTAGCACTACCACTCAGAGTAGACTTTCACATATCGCACTGCTTCACGTCCACAAAGACATTTTGGATGATCTGATATTCAGGGTCTCGTGGCAGAGTTTATCAGCTGAACTCCAGAGCGCAAATCTACGTTTGGTGTACCGAAATCATCATTAGGTAGAGACACGGTGTCTAATCTCTGCATCTTTTTCCCAGATGGTAGCCTATATTTAGCCTAGTATGGTTGTGATTAACGGTATGCATGCCTATTAAGAAACAAATAGTCTAACTTTTACTTGTCACATACGTCGCTGTTCGTTGTTCTGAGTTCACTGTGCAGTACGCACCGTCAGCTCAGCTGTAGCCTACTTCATGGAGGGGAGGGGAGAGACAGAGGTAGAGTGGTCTGCACCATGGCCCAATGCAACAAATTCAAAACTTGATTTAGTGAAGAATAAACAAAAACTGCTAGTTTCATTAGGGTGCGTGTGTGTACCTGTGTGTGTGTGTGTGTGTGTGTGTGTGTGTGTTTACCAGACAGAAGTGTCCAGCTCGTGGCTGGAGGGCTGGCAATAATCCAGCTGTGCAAACAGAGGGAAGAGGACCTGCACGCCCCCGATAGAGTGTATGCCACTCTGGACTGAATGAGTCACAACGGCCTTCACGTCCTACCGAAACAAAGACACGTGGCCCCATTTAACATGTTACATGGCCAATATTTGCATATGCATATTTGTTCTAATAATCACAGTTACATATGCACAAAATTAGCTTCATGTGTTTACATATTTGAAAGTATTTGCAAGTAGTTGTATAGTCACAACCAAACAAAATGGTGATTCTCTATCATGCCACTAGAGTCTGCTTTTTATCCTAACAGGCACAAACTGTAATGGAACCTTTGAATCTTTGCCCGCTAATAAGTACTCTAAACTTTAAATGCCAAACCATGATTTTGCCATTGCCAAAAGACATTTAAGAGGGTAAATAGAAATCTCAAGATCTCAAAACTAAGTCTTTTGTTTATTTGGTTGGCTTGTGACTTACAGAAGACGAGGCAAAAAACAGATCATATTTTCTTTAAGTGTTTAGTAGCCTGGTGCATCAGCTGGTGTCTCTGTTGTTGCATGTTGCGAAACAGACAGTGGCTTGGCAAAACATTTCTCTCTCTATAGGATTGGAATTTGTGAGCATGGCATCGCAAAGCTGAAAATATATGTCACATTCATTCATATTTCACACTGTGTGTGTGTGTGTGTGTGTGTGTGTGTGTGTGTGTGTGTGTGTGTGTGTGTTTGTGTGTGTGTGTGTGTGTGTGTGTGTGAAAACAAAGGAAACAAAGCATTTTCTTTGATGAGAGGGCATGAGAGAAAACTCAATTAGTGCTTGAGAAAAGAAAACTCAAAGTGAGTCAAGAAACAGTGTGTGTGTGTGTGTGTGTGTGTGTGTGTGTGTGTGTGTGTGTGTGTGTGTGTGTGTGTGTGTGTGTGTGTGTGTGTGTAGTCAGCATATGGAAAACCTCCGCAAAGTTCACCACCTACAGTACATCTAACAGGAAAAATGACCCAACTACTTGTGTGTAACTCCAAAGTAAACGTCAATCCCAGAGAAGGCTAATTCCTCAGTTAATTTGCACCTCTGCCCTAATGAGGCTATTAAAATAAATAAATGCCAACTGGGCCACTTTCATTATTGATAGAGAGAAAGAGTAAAGAGTGGTACATATGGAACAGGGAGGGATGGAGCAGGCGTACAGGTGGTGAATCAATTTGCACTGGCATTGCTTTAATGTCAGCATGGTGATTTCAGGTTAATCCAAGCAACAACAATCAACCCCAACTATCCAACTATCAACTCCAACTCCGAGGGGAATGGCTATCATTTACTATACAAGCAAAATGTTACATTAAAGGCTTACTATAATTACCTGCAGCATGAGTGCGTGGGGTGAGTGGACGAAAATGGAGGCGTTGTCCTTGGGGGAGGACTCGAGGCAGAGCTGGGCATCTGTGGCGCGAGGGTTATAAGCGAAGGCAATACTAGAGGACAGCTTGCCATCATACAGTAAGGTCTTATGATGCTCCGCAAACAGCAAGTCACTCTCAGCCTTGTACTTGAATGTGCCCTGATGAGAAGGAGGTAGAAAAGGGAAGGGAGAGACAGTGTCTATAATTACAAAATAGCAAAGGGAGATTTTGTCAACAATAACAAAAGTTAAGTGCCAAATACTGGACTCTGCTGCGAATATATTGCAGTGAACAAAGTTAGTTAGTTTAAAAAAAAAAAGCTTTCTTTGTATACTGATTTATATGCCCCTCTTGAGTGTGGTTTAACATACAGTTTATTTGAACTACCTTTTAAAATCAAATCATACTCATTGGACATCCTTTCAAATTTCACCCTGTATGGGCATTTCCGTCATAGCGATTATGGGCACTGCGAATATAGCATATCTGGACATGCATCAACAGTTGCTACTCTGGCTACCTTTTATGTTTTTTGTTAAATTTGTATTGAATGTCAGTGGATGTGTCAGGGTGGGGGCCTCTGTCTATTGTTTTTGTATTTACTTGCTCTAAAAGCTAAAATAAGAAAACAAATTAACTTTCGGTTTAAAATACTATGCCTATGTTTAAGGCTGAAATGCATGACTTTCCATATGTTGCTGCCCTTAAAACTACAGCAAATACAGCAGAGCAACTATTAGTTTATATAGTTTGTTATGTCATCTCACTGTCGTTGATGGAATCAACTATCTTGCAGAGAAGAATATTATGGACAGAACCAGGTAAACTGAATGCAAATAATTTATTGTCAGGTGTAACTTGACAGCTGATCAACATTTCTCATTAGACAATGGTTAGCTAACCCTATCCAAACATGTTAAAGTATCCTTTTTTGTTTTAGAATGCTCCACCATATATGAAAAGTGTATGAAAAATGTAAACATTACATATTTCAGCTTTATTTTATTTTTCAGTTATTTTAATTATTATAATGGCTCATTTGACTGTGTGAGTTGTTATGTCTCTATTAAATGTTTCTATCCCACAGACATCTCAGGTTTTTATGGCTTCCAACCTGGTATCCCGGCCCCAGCTGATAGATAGCCAGGATCTGAGCAGCGCTGAGAGCCTCTCCAAACAGGTAAACTGCCCCCATCTGTCCGCAGAACACACGGTTGGCATCTGCCGTCTCAGACGATCCCAGGAAACACTTGTCAAACGTCTGCAGCGGGAAGGATGTTGGAGGTAGGATTTGAGGAAGAAGAAAAAACACAGAAATAGACAATTAAAGATGAAGGGAGGGAGAGTGGAAGGAAGGAAATAAGGAATTAGGACAGAAAGGAAGGGATAAAAAAGACCAAAAATAGCCAGAAAGAACAGGGGGAAAGGCAAATTCATTTTAACACTAGCTATAATTGGCAACACACAGCCTCAAACTATAAGCATACTGTGGCTAATAATGTTCCATCTTCCTGTGTTCATGGTCAGTGAGGCATAAGCAAAAGTGTTGAGAATGAGACTAGGGTTGCAACTAACGATTATTTTCATAGTCGATTAATCTGTAGATTGTTTTCTCGATTAATCGATTAGTTGTTGTTGTGTTGTGGTCTCTAAAATGTCAGAAAATGGTGAAAAATATGGATCATTGTTTCCCAAAAGCCCAATATGACGTCCTCAAATGTCTTGTCCACAACTCAAAAGATATTCAGTTTACTGTCACAGAGGAGAGAAGAAACTAGAACATATTCACATTTAAGAAGCTGGAATGAAAGAATTTTTACTTGTGTCTTCAAAAATTACTCAAACCGACTAATCGATTATCAAAATAGTTGCCGATTAATTTAAGAGTTGACAACTAATCGATTAATCGTTGCAGCTCTAGATGAGACCACATCTCAATCAAGTTGCTAATTTGCTTTCGGACATACTGACACATCTAGAGGATTATACTACACTGTGGAGGCGTTTTCATTCCTAACAAATATTTGATTTAAGAATCTCATAACTCAGCATGACAGAAAGCAATCCTGGGGACTGTGAAAGAGCTCACATGGTGATGTGTGAGAGGAGCAGGGTGTGTAAATGTAGTCATTTTCCACTGTACTATCCATGCTGAAATATGAAAAGAATGGTTTCACCCCCCAAGACCTCTGAAAGCAAAGAGTGGGATTAGATATATCTGTGAGAAAGGTTTGCTTTTCAGTTTTTGGAACACGCTCTTGCAGCAATATCTGGTTCTGAAATTGATATTTGACAGAAAATCTATTACGTACAACCACATGCCCAACCCTGATGTAGCAGCAGGTGGACTTGTAAATATAAAATCTTGTCAGAGGTTTCATGCAGTAATATTTGTGGTTTGCGAGTTCACATAGAACACACTCATCCATAGAAGTGGCCTACATACTGTAAATGATCTTATCATCATCTTGGTGTAAGCTACAGAATCATCTTAAACTACATTTTATTAGCATGGAAGATTGTAAAAACAGGATTAAGGGCTATTTGACCACTCAATGTTCATATCCTGTTCCTGAACACTGCTAATTCATTGCTTGATGTTATTTGCGGTTTTGTTTTTAAGCCTGTTGCTTGTTCTTTTATGTGAAACTCTTTATGCTGCTGTCTTGGCCAGGACTCCCTTGTAAAAGAGATTCTGAATCTCAATGAGACTAATTCTGGTTGAATAAATAAAAGGTGAATAAAGGTTGAATAAATGTATATAAAACAAATCAATGAGAAGAGAGATACCACTCTTGTGTCTGTATGGTAAATATGAAGTTACAGCCAGCAGACAGTTAGCTTAGATTAGCATAAAGCCTGGAAACAGGTGGAAACAGCTAGTCTGGCTTTGTCCAAAGGTAACAAAATACGACTAGGAGCTTTAACGCTCACTAATTAACACATCATATCTTGTTTGTTTAATCAGTGCAAAAACCAAATAGTAAATATTGTTGTTTTTTTTTTAGGGGGGTAAGTGCTGGACTATATCTTGGCTTTGTGCAGTGACCGCCCCCGTTTCCACTCTTAATGCAAATAAGCTAACTGGCTGTAGCTTAATATTTACCGTACAGACATGAGAGTGGTATCAATTTTCTCATGTAACTTTTTTTGTCTCTTTTTTTTGTGTGGCATTTTTAGGCTTTTATTTCTGACAGGACAGCTTAGACTTGAAAGGGGAGAGAGAGGGCGGAATGACATGCAGTAAAGGGCCGCAGGTTGGAACCGAACCCGCGGCCGCTGCTTCGAGGACTGAGCCCCGTATATGGGCGCGCGCTCTACCAGGTGAGCTACCCAGGCGCCTTTTCTCATGTAACTCTTGGCAAGAAAAGCAAATAAGTGTATTTTGAAAAATGTCAAACTATTCCTTTAACCTATAATCCATGATAATGTTTTCGGGCAGAAATCAGGAACTTAAATACTACTGGGATCATTTGCAAAGAGCTTAAAATGTAAAATTGTTGCTACTTACGTCACTGGTGTTCACAAACCAGGCGATGTCTCCAAAGGACGCCAGTTCCCCGTTCACATAGCAGCTAATTTCACTGTTTTTCCAGCGGTTGTAGGTGTGAACGAGAGTCACCATGTACCACTGCAACAAGAAAAAGAAGCAGTCGCTCACGATGGGAAACGGTTACTGTATATTTGGAGTATCAATCACAAACACGTGCTAGCAATAAGACAGCATGTGGTGAGAATCTTCTAGTCTACACAATTAGCCTGCTTCCATCGTGTTTCAGGACTCACTCCCCTCAAGCTACAATCTCACCTACTTAGATTTCTGCTTTCCTCCTCAGCCCTACAACCAGTGAAATAGGTTACCAATGTTACCACAGTGAAATAGGTTACTATGGTTTCTTCCGGACATGAAAGAAGGCATTAAAAATAGAGTGAAATATCAACTAAAACGAGTTATGGGTCCTCATGAGGTTTGTTGAGGTAAGGTGGTGCCTTCATGCCCAAGGGAAGCAGGAGGAGGTTTCAAATTGTGTCCACAGGCAAAGGATCTCTCTGACTGCAATGGTCTTCAGTGTGTGCTGCTGTGCCTGGGAGTATAGGATCATCCTTCTCCCCCGTCGCCCTCATTCCTCCTCCATCTAGTTTTGCATCGCTCCAGAGTCAGGTTAGATGTGATAGTTCTTTCTTACTGTAAGGTCTCGATTGATTGTGTGCACACATGTGTTTTTTGTGTGTGCATGTGATTATGTCTGTGCTGATATATGATTTCTGTGATTCAATCTACAGAAAATGTGCATGAATATTTGGTTGGCCTGGGTCACCAAACCAGTGCATGTATTCTGCCTCGTTTTTTTTTTTTCCCTCTCTCGATCGTACCTTCTGGGGTTTGAAGTCGTACTTTACACAGTGCTGGAATCCTTTCCCCTTGGATTTTAATGAGGTCACTATCAAACAGCCACCCACAAAGTGTGCAGAGTAACCCATGCCTTTATTGGTGCGGAAACTGAAAAAGAAAAGGGAAAATGCAAACACACAGCTTTAGTTTTCGACTGAGGCTGCACACTTTCATGCTGACTACATTCAAGGGCAACATAGGGTTATAGTGTCCAATATATCATATAAACACTTTAAAAAGGTCTCAAGGGGATAAAGATAGCAAACAATCATTTCTCAACTTCACAGGCTCTTCCCATCATTCTCCATGTCCCAGCGAGATGGGGCCCCCGCGTGTGATTTAGTGAATTAATCTCTTTTTAAAAAGGGCACAAGGCTGAAGGAGCTTTTATTACAGATTATCTCATGCAGCTCGTTGGCCATGCGGCTTGGTTATCATTTTCACAGACGCCCAAACGGATCCCTGTTGTATAAATTAGATTTTTGACAGAAATTAATTATTGGTTGAAAATAAGTTTAACCAACCCTCAGCTCCTCAGAGAGGAAGCAAAGGACGAAAGACAGGAAAGATGGAGGGAGAGGCACAACCGTTTTTCATCTGCGAGGCTGGAGGCTGCACTTCTGCAGCACATTTTTTGGAATTCAAATGCATTCAAGATCCATTTTGGTTATACTGGGGACATGTACACATGCATATGTTCACACTTAAATTGCATGCACCACAATAACACCACCTTTTATGCAATTCCCCTCTCATTGTGTTATTTACAGTACAAATGTACACAACTTCCTTGAGCCATTTCTGCATTCTATATACATGTTCAAACTAAATTAAACATTTAAATGTCAAACAATGGGTAAAGGTTTATGATTACTGGTCAAAAAGTAGTATTGTGACCTACCAGTATAGGTAAGGCTTGTCTTTGTCTACATTGATGTTGTTGAGAGGATCCATGCGGAGCCACGTGTGGAATGTAAACCCATTCTGGTACGGCCATTTTGCTATAGGAGGCAGAGCTATAGCCTGTTTGGAAGAAAATAACAGATAACAGGACATGTCAATGAGTTGTGGGTCCTGGCTAGCTGTGAAATTAAAGGACCCATAGAGCATTTTAAAATTTACAAAACAATGTTTGTTAGTACAATACTATAGGTCAGCCTAAAAGCAGAGAAATCCATGTTTGATTTGAGCAAAGGAATATCCAGCAAACATGCTATCCCTTGAGAAAACTATTGCTCTAAATAATTTGTGTGTGTATATGCACGTGTGGAGCAGGGCAGCACTGAAGATGAAGGCACATGTGCTCTCTTCAAATACACGGCTGAAGAACACAGACAAGTACTATTAGAGCTCACTTCAAAACAACCAAATCAGTGCCAAACCCACATTGCAGACCTGTGCACTTCTACATGTAAAAGCACCGTCACCATGGCAATGGAGGGTTATATACAGAAGGTGGCAACCCCATACACTACATAAAGGGCATGACTAAAGCAACGTTCAATGGTGCACAAATTTACACGGTTTCCTGTACGATGCACATTTGATGCAATGAAAAAGTACATTCATCTTAATGTTACAATAGTTACTCCTACACACAGATAAATCCTGAAGACTTGAGCTGGTTGTCCTAAAAACTTTTACTGTTGAGACTGCTTGTGAAGTATTAAAGTCTGAGAGGATTATCCTGAATGAACATACTGCCATGCCACATCTAATACACTGCGGCAGGAAGAGGAAAAAACAACAGCACACCTTTCAATGTATGTGGTGAACGATGCAGGCATGAGCAAAGCAATGCTTTTGTAAAGTTTCAGTGCGATGACCTAAAACTGGAGAGTGATATCAAAAGTAGCAAGCAGACAAATTTAACATTGAAATGAATGAACAATGTTTCTGATATTTGTAATGGGTTTACTGTAGCAATGCCTTGGCAATCTCAGATTCTTCTATGTGTATTTTATTGCGTTTTGTTCATTGAGTTTACTAAGGGCATGTTGTCTACTCAGCACTCGTCATTATGTGCCATTCTCCAACTACTACATTCTACAACTCCATCTACAGAAGGACAAGGACACAGCCTGTGTGCAGCCTGCTTTTCCATGATACGGATGATGAAAAGCAACGAGGTTGGGTTTGTGCAGGCAAGGTACAACCAACATTCTTAAAGCATGATTTGAATAATCAAAAGCTGAATAGCCCCAACAAGATACATTTAGACAGCTCAATTTATAGATACTTCACAACATTTCAGCAACAGTAGACTATCCTTTTTTAGGCTTGAAAAGAGTCTGCGTTCTAATGGCTGGCTAGATAATAACTAAGAGAAGGTGTGAAGCTTATCAATTAGAGAAAAACTGCAATCAGCTTAGAAAGCACTTACTATGAAGGGATTCAGGAGAGGTCATCATGTAATATCTGAAGTCCTCTCTTTCTCCCTCTCATTAGTCTATAATTGAATGTCTTCATAAGATGAAGGAGAATGGGACTTATTGTACATTTTGGGAGGCAATCATGGTGAGGTTCCACATTCTGTTTGCTTACCATTTCTTTGAATTAATATCTAGTTGAAAAAGCTTGCTGCTCATGTACTGAAACATTCAAAAGAGCAGTCCAACACCAACCTCTAAACCCATGCCAGTCATTTCATCATCTATGTGCAAACACACTTCATAATGTGGTGTTTCTTCATTCTGCGGTGTAGTGGATGACATTATGCAGTATACTCACAGCTGCATTTTTCCCTGGAAAGCTGAAGAATGAGTCTGGGCCATTCCTGTGAGCCATGTACTTCAGAACTGATAAAAGCTTCACCGCATGACGTGGCTGAGGAACAAATACAAAAAACACACAAGGATCATTTTAGACTAGTGATACAGACATACAGTACATGTGCACATAAAAGCGTACTTTCTCTAGTCGCACACTGTTTATGCATGCAGCCACAAATTTACCTCTTATACTCATCAGGCTTTGAGATCCAGAGAGATTTACACAGCAGCACACTCAGAATTCAGTATCATAATTTACTTCACAATATACTGATTATTATGTACAAGCAACGTGCACTGCAAAGTACATCCATCACAAATATGTTACGAATTCAGATGTAGGTGCTGAATCAGTGCGAGTGATAAAAAAATAAAAATAAAAAAAAGTCCTATATATTTTTACGATTTTCAACAAGGTTGTAGGTTATAGTGCTCAGTACAAGAGCACTTCACCTGCATTCATCCCATCCACCCTGTCTCCCCAGACATTTCAAACAAAAAAAACGAAATGAAGAGCGGAATGGTGGCAAGAGCTGCTTGAAAGTGGGAGAATAAGGTGAAATTTAGAAACATAAAAGCAACTTGCCCTATTTCCTTGACAACTTGATTAGAGTCAGTGATCGATGGGTTACTTTCCTTCTCTTTATCTGTCTCTCCCTCTGTGCCACTGGTCCTACTTATCTTTTGTACACATACCATGCATCTTGAGTTCACTGTGGCCACACACACACACACACACACACACACACACACACACACACACACACACACACACACAGCCAAGTCTTTTAACATTACTGAAAAAATAAGTCAATCTCATGTACAACCTAATATCAACAATATATAGCGCTGCTCCGGAACCACTGCAGAGTAGTAGTCTGGTTTCACATGATTTATCTGGTCACTGTGACGAGGCCATTGGCCAGTGGGATGGCAGCAGTTGAAATGTTGCTGGCACATTCCTCATGCTGGTCCCAGACAACCAAGACAGATCACCGTGGCATGACTCTGACTCACCCACTGGCCTTTCTCCCCTTGCAGTTTGCTGAAGAAAAGCTTCAGCTCTTTTACGGTGATGCTGTAGCTGGCGAGCACGCCCAACATGTCCACCAGTAGGTCTGCAAGACACAAACAGAGTCATACAGGGGTTACACATGGTGTGTTACAACAGAAAGGTCTACAAAAAAAAATCGAGAGGAAGCTACTAGTGGCTGCAGTTTGCTAAAAAAAAAAAATGTTAGGGATATAATCATTAATGAGGTGGTCCCTGATTTTAGCTGGTTTTTATTGTGTTATCTGTTAAAAGATCCAACTCACAAGTATTACAATCTTTATTGGCATTCTCATAATCTACATATTACAGTGAAGCCACAGCTACGAGAAGCTAAGCAGCTAAGATGTATTTAAAAGAAAAGTAGGGTGAGCTAGACCTAAGTTAAAAAAACAACATGAGACTTAAAATAGAGAGGACACTCTGGGAGTCCCAGCTACTGTGCAGCCTCTTTCATTAGTTATTACTGACTAATGATGGGGCATGGTATGACAGATCTATGACTAATGTGCACATACACAACCCTTGGTTTAAACCTTAAAATACTGTATAATGATGAGTGGCAGTTATATCTGGCAGGTCCTTTTCCATGTTAAGTATTAGTACCAGTATATACACACAAGTATTAAAGCTCAGCTGTTCAGCTCAGTCCTACACAACTAGTATTTCAGAGCAGCCTATTATGTGAAGACAGGAAGAGACGGCCTGTAAATACACTGTAAGTGCAACAAAAAAAGCTAAAAGTTGGGGCGCCCTGGTGGCCTAGTTTAAGACATAGATCATAAACTACAACATCCCAGGTTGAAAGTCCAGCTGGGGACCTTCGTTGCATATCATTCCTCATATCTCTCTCCATTTCATGTCAGCTTTCTACGGTCAACTCTCATAAAAGTAATACAATGCACAAAAATATTAGAGAAATCAATAAAAAAGTTGCATAGGTTCTATGAGACAATTCTTAGGGATAGGACAGAGCATTTGTACTGGGATGAATATTACTACTGTACAACCATTACTTTCAGCTGCCTAGTTACTGCTGGGCTATATCACCCTTGCTTGACTGCACAAACCCTCTAGGCCACCACTGTTCTAGCTAGCAAAAGTTCACTGAGCCGAACACTGTAGGATTAATTCGGACTAATTTGCAGATGGGCCACAGACTAGACTGAGACTCTGGGGAGTGTACAGGGCGATTGTGACGCTTTCGCTGCAATACATAGTGTATGCAACCATGTAAGATGAAACCATGAGGTTATTGCATACGGGAAGAGTGGATAGGGAAGTTTAGAATTTGTTTCTTATTTGTCCATTGACTCCTGAAGTTGGTGTTCATCTTTTTGCTTGCTCCCCCTCCACACAGAGGTTTTAAGGCAAAGGCTTGTAAACTAAACACCTCGTCTGGAGGTGGTAAGGACTGAGTCTTGGTCAAGCACAGTTCAGCGGTGCCAACCCAAAGCAGCTGCCTTTATCTTTTCAAAAACTAAAATGAAAAGGTTTCAGATGAGTTCGATTATATTGTGCTAACATAATAGTACACCTTTCCCACAAGCTGCTGTTGATAAGTACCTGCGATCATGCTGTCAGTGGTGGATATACGCTGGAGCACCTGCTGGATTAGCCCCACATCAGTGCACGCCTGCAGGTTGCGGACGCTCTTCTTGAGGATTGCGGTGAAGATGCTCCAGACCTCGGCCTGACAGGTGGGCTCACATTTGTCCAACAGCTCCACCATGCACACGATGCTCTCAGGTTCTTGGATGATGAAGTTCATCTCCAGGTCAAACTGGCCGCCGACCAGCTGGAGGAGAGAGGTGAGGAAGGGAAGAAGGGAGTGAGGGGGGGGAGAGGGAGAGGGAGAGGGAGGGAGGGAGAGAGAGGGAGAGAGTTTTCAGTCAGTCACTGAGCGATGATTTCTTTTATCACCTGAGAAACGTAACCAAGAGTTTTATAAAAGGCACGTTATGTGTTCACATTATGTGTGCATGCAATCTGAAACAGATGATTAATGATGCATCAGAGCCGCTGCAAGCCAAGTGGATTAAAAGGTCAAGGGAGAAACACAGGTCTCTGTCTGTCTATGTGTATGTCTGTTTGTCTGACAGTAGATTCAACTGTTTACAGCTAGCCATGAGACATTGTGATAAACCCAGAGCAAGTCAGCCACGTCAGTAAAACTAACTGAGACATCCAGACAGACACAAACAGTGGAAAGTGTATTTAGAGGTCTTTTGTTCCTGCAGGCCCTGGAATCCTAACAGCATCTGACACAGCCTGGTAGACACAGACTGTGTTTAAATTAATTTGTACTTATGACATACAAGAAAATACACACAGATAAGAGTACAGTGATGTGAACCTCATCGTAATATCTCTTTTAAAACAGCAGTGGATACCAGTTTGCATCTTTTTGGGAGAACAGAATAAACACATTTTCTTTCACAGCCAATTGCACAACCCTGTATCTTGAATCAAAAACAATACATTGTATTCATGGCAGCAAGAAAAAAAGGAATTGCATCCCACCATGTTACTCAGCCTTAACAGTGATCTCCAGCTAAAGCTTGTTCAGGAGCTGGTGGGGGGGAAAGCTTGCCTTATTGCAAAGGAGTAATGTTCTTTGTGTGCGGAAATAAATTGTATGAGCCATAAATGTCACAATTTGTCACTTCTTAATAGTTGTGATGACACTTTTATTATTGAACCCTGCCTAATAGAAACAGATAAGGAAAATAACAATGTTGATGTCAAATTAATATTGTGAGTAAGGCTTGTTTAGAATCAAGGAGGTGTGACTGGGCAAAAAAAAAAAAAAACAAAAAAAAAAAACATGAAAGCATCGTGATCGCGTACTCAGCCATTAGACAGGCTGTATGTGAAAACAATATGATTTGGTGCAGGGAATGGAAACTGTCCCATTAAAATGAGTGAGGTCGGATTAACTCTGAATGTGCGTGTGTGTGTTGAGTACAAGATAGGAAGACGGGGAAACTGGGCTACAGCCACAACATCCTTAAAGATGTGGGTTAAAATGATGATATCACTGACACACACCTCACCTTTTGTCCGTTTAACCTCCTCTCACAGATACATATAATTATTCTTTCATGTCAAGTATCAACATGAGAACAATGATGCTATCCATCACCTTATACAAGGCCTATTTCCTCTATCCCTAACCTTTATACGGTCTTGTTTTTTAAGATGCAATGCAAAACATTTATATAACATATATTACTATAATAGTCAGCTATTAGAAATACAATTTAAAGTGTCAAATTGTATCGAATCATATTTAGCCCTCGGCGGCATCGTTTAATCTGTCGGTTACTTTTTTTAATTAATTGATTGTTGTAATGTAACAAAGATTCTGAAACGTGCCTATCACAAGTCACCAGAGCCTAATGTGATGCTTACTTTCTATGACTGACCAACAGATCTAGAACCCACAGATATTTATTTTACAAAGACATTTACATATATATTTTGATGAAGATATAAAAGCAGCAAACGCTCAGATTGAAGAAACTGAAAAATGTTGAGCATTTTTCTTTGATAAGACTCATTTGATTATTCAAATACCTTATTATTTTCCTTCGATTAGCTAATCATTACATTTATTTATTTGGCTAATCATTTCAGGACTAACTACAGGGTTCATACACATTTTAACCAATACTTTTCGGCAAATTTCCATGACTATGTATTCCTGAAAATGTAGATTATGTATATCCAAAATTACATAAGTAGGTAAACTTATGTTCCCCACACGCAAATTTGGCTGCCAACTGACTGTCAGGACACATGACGCTGAAAGGTTCGCCGACATCCTCGCACGATTTAAAAGAATAGTGGGAGTTTGCGACTTTTAAAGCCCACAATACCTCGGCCCTTAGTGCGTCTTGTCTAGTAACACTGGAGATTGTCTTGTCTTGTGCCTTGAGTCTGACTCGTGATGGAAGAACCTGCAATAGGCGTAACGTTGGTCGATGGAGGAGAGAAGAAGCTAGTGATGGTCATGCACGAGCCTTCACGCGCAGCCACAACTGCCTGGTGCTTGGCGCCTTTAGCATGGCTAGTTAGCGCTGCTTCTCCCATATTAGAGATGTCAATGATCTTAGAACATAGTCCACATCTCGATTTACTTGGGTCCTGGACCTTCTCGAGCCACGTCTTGTATTTGTCCTTCGTCTTTCCTGGCATTTCAATTTAATTTCAATTTGATTTCAGTCAACACCGACTTCACCTCAGGCAGCATCGCAACAAGTGAGTGAACCGGAAGTGAAATGAACGTTATGCCCCGAATAGAAGGTTAAGACGACGTGAAATACATTTTTTATTAAATCACATATTATTATGCGGTGTTAAAAAAAAATTCCATGACTTTTTCCAAACCCTTTCCAGGCCTGGAATTTGCATTTTTCAAAACGTACAAACCCTGTAACTATGTGACAGCAAATCATCTTCTAAAAATGTGTTTTGAAGCTCTGAAACATTTGTTTACATTTTTCATGTTTAAGTCACCATTAAAAAAAACAACCAAACTCTTACTTTGGTTAATCAAAGAATTGGTTCACCCAAATTACCAAAAAGAAACATTGTTTCCTCCCTTGTCCCTACTGGTATCTTTCCCCAGTTTTACCCAGGTTTTGACACATATCTCTGAGATTGCTGCTGCCACACCAGAACAGTGGAGGCGAGTGACATTTTTAAATGCAGTATTGTGGGTGTTCACAGCATTCAAAATTACATGTAAAAAATGACTTCAAATTTCAATGCTATGAACACCACAAACACAATTTAATTTCAAAATGTCAGTTGTATTGGGGTAGAAACCCAGTACAGATATTATGGATATTTCAAACCATGGACAAATCAGCATGGATAGATCCCAATAGAAGTATAGGGAGGGAAAACAACATGTTAACACTCAGCACCTTAATTAAGTTAAGAGTTTTGCATAGAGCTAAAAAGATACATCTACTGTACTGTAGTCAATGTATAGCACATGCATAGTGCACAGTACAAGTAACAGATGGCTAGATGGTCAAACAAATGAGTCAAAATATCCACCAGTCACCTGTTAGGGCAACAAGCCAAAGTTAAAGTAGTTAACACATGCACCAATTAATGCCCCACTGGCAACCTTCCCTTTCTTCTTCCCTTTTTTGTCTCTTAGCAAGTGATTGATAAATCACACAGCTCTCTACAGAGTGCCATGTATTAACTGGGGGGGATAGATTGCAGCCAGGTCTGCCATTAATGGATGTGGGTTGCCATTTTGCCACAGTAACAGTTGATTTATGAGCCTGACACTGTGTGTAAGTCATCCATCCATCAGTGTCAGTTGAACAAGGAGACAGAGAACAAATATGAGGACGAGGGGACACACACACACACACACACACACACACACACACGATTCTTGTGAAACTTGTGATGGACAGTGGTCATTATTTTATAAAATTCTTTATTTAAAACATACATATAGGCGACCTCTCGCTCACCTGGTAGAGTGTGCGCCCCGTGTAGGTCCTTGACAGCGGCACGGCAGCGTGAGGTGAAAAAAAACTACCTTCTCATTTGCGTTTTGACGTCATGTGTGAAAGACTGATAGCTGAGCTGACTGGAGTGGAGACATTTACAAACAATGATTAGCCTATAGCCTGTAATCTGCTAGCGTGTGTAATTTTAAAGACAAATAAAGTCTATGAAGTCCAACGTTATCTGTCATAACCGAATGGGTTGGCTCGTTCAACATCAGTTGGGATTTAAAAAGTCTGTGACAAGCATTATAGTCAGTAATTCACGAGATCATTCTAAAACCTTTGCTTCTAAAGAGCACATTTGGAGTGGCTGATGAGGTTTTATCGATTTTGTTTTGGCAAATACAGTATTATCCAAATATTCAGATACAGATCAAAGCAAGCTACAGATGTGTTTTACCTCACATGTTTATAAAAAAAAAAGTTGTAATTCAGAAAGACCCCAATCAATAAATGTGTCTGTGGACATAAAAAATAACTGTTATATTCAAACGTACTTTATCCCAGGCAGCACTCTGCTCCAAAGCTGGAAACTAGGTACCGTTGCCACTTTTACCAACAGTGCCAGCTGAATCAGAATACAAGTGTAGGACTAGTATGAAATCTCACAGCAGCTGGTTATCTTCATGTTGTTACAGAGTACAAAATATCGCAATACGCAATCGGTATACTTTAGATTATAAACAGACTGAATTATGCTGCCATTAATCAACTGTGATACTTTGAACCTTGATGTAAATTGGAAACAAAAGAACATTGGATGTGTCTATTGGTGCATGGCAAAGAGGTTTACAATGTTTCAATTTCTTAAAATTCAATCATTTACATCACTCTATTTCAGGAACAGGTGTGAAAGGTTGCCAGCTCCAGCCTCGGCTACAGCCAAGGAGAGCGCTGCGGCTAAAGGCTGCCATAAAGCCACTGTCTTTATGGCAGATAGACACCAGATCCCTGGCTGGGTAACCTAGCCTGGCTGTTCTCCCCTGAGGCCTGCCTGAATTAATCATGGCTGAACAGCCAAGCAGCCACTGGGCCGTAACACAAAGCACAAACAGGCTTCTACAGTCTCCATGGAGAACAACATTGGAGGATGGCAGGGCCAAAAGGTACGCCAGACCAGGAATTCATATCTATTGCCTAAGCTAAACCTGTATTTCCAGAGACCAATGATGGTGTTAGGATTCTTGGAAAGCTGAGATATGAAATCCAATGTCAAAAATGACAATGTCTGACATGAGGCTAATATTTTTACCACATGCAACCAACTTAATTAGAACAAAGTGTCAGCCCTGTCCATGGGGTGCAAAATGGGGTTTTGATGTAAAATGGTTATCGCGATCAATGTTTCAATCCACCTTTTTCATGCACATATTCAATTCACACCAAAACTTGAGTGGAAATGCAAGAAAAAAAAAAAAAAGAAAAAAAAATTATTATATATATACAGTGAGGAAAATAAGTATTTTAACACCCTGCTATTTTGCAAGTTCTCCCACTTAGAAAACATGGAGGGGTCTGAAATTGTCGTCGTAGGTGCATGTCCACTGTGAGAGACATAATCTAAAAAAGAAAAATCCAGAAATCACAATATATGATTTTTTAACTATTTATTTGTATGATACAGCTGCAAATAAGTATTTGAACACCTGTCTATCAGCTAGAATTCTGACCCTCAAAGACCTGTTAGTCTGCCTTTAAAATGTCCAGCTCCACTCCATTTATTATCCTAAATTAGATGCCCCTGTTTGAGGTCGTTAGCTGCATAAAGACACCTGTCCACCCCATACAATCAGTAAGAATCCAACTACTAACATGGCCAAGACCAAAGAGCTGTCCAAAGACACTAGAGACAAAATTGTACACCTCCACAAGGCTGGAAAGGGCTACGGGGAAATTGCCAAGCAGCTTGGTGAAAAAAAGTCCACTGTTGGAGCAATCATTAGAAAATGGAAGAAGCTAAACATGACTGTCAATCTCCCTCGGACTGGGGCTCCATGCAAGATCTCACCTCGTGGGGTCTCAATGATCCTAAGAAAGGTGAGAAATCAGCCCAGAACTACACGGGAGGAGCTGGTCAATGACCTGAAAAGGGCTGGGACCACCGTTTCCAAGGTTACTGTTGGTAATACACTAAGACGTCATGGTTTGAAATCATGCATGGCACGGAAGGTTCCCCTGCTTAAACCAGCACATGTCAAGGCCCGTCTTAAGTTTGCCAATGACCATTTGGATGATCCAGAGGAGTCATGGGAGAAAGTCATGTGGTCAGATGAGACCAAAATAGAACTTTTTGGTCATAATTCCACTAACCGTGTTTGGAGGAAGAAGAATGATGAGTACCATCCCAAGAACACCATCCCTACTGTGAAGCATGGGGGTGGTAGCATCATGCTTTGGGGGTGTTTTTCTGCACATGGGAAGGGCGACTGCACTGTATTAAGGAGAGGATGACCGGGGCCATGTATTGCGAGATTTTGGGGAACAACCTCCTTCCCTCAGTTAGAGCATTGAAGATGGGTCGAGGCTGGGTCTTCCAACATGACAATGACCCGAAGCACACAGCCAGGATAACCAAGGAGTGGCTCTGTAAGAAGCATATCAAGGTTCTGGCGTGGCCTAGCCAGTCTCCAGACCTAAACCCAATAGAGAATCCTTGGAGGGAGCTCAAACTCCGTGTTTCTCAGCGACAGCCCAGAAACCTGACTGATCTAGAGAAGATCTGTGTGGAGGAGTGGGTCAAAATCCCTCCTGCAGTGTGTGCAAACCTGGTGAAAAACTACAGGAAACGTTTGACCTCTGTAATTGCAAACAAAGGCTACTGTACCAAATATTAACATTGAGATAGTCTCTCACAGTGGACATGCACCTACGATGACATTTTCAGACCCCTCCATGATTTCTAAGTGGGAGAACTTGCAAAATAGCAGGGTGTTCAAATACTTATTTTCCTCACTGTGTGTGTGTATATTATATATATATATATATATACATACACATATATATATATATACACATACATATATACATACATATATATAACAAAAATGCTTTTAGCTTGGCTGATGTAGAAAGTTGGCATATTAAAAAGAGAAGATACCGTAAAGCCTGACAGAAAAGGATTTTCGGATAAACCATGATGTCGCTGTACCGGTTCCTCCAATCAACTAAAAATACCACAAAAATGAACAATAAAAAGAAAGGAGGTATTGAGGGTGTATGTTGCCGCAACACCCTTGTTTTGAGTTAATACAGGGCCACTTGTTGCATGTCACCCCCCCCCTTTCTTTTGCCCTTACCGTTGATAAAAACACCACAGGGTACACAAGGTAGGGAAGAAGTATTAGAGTTAATGCTGCTCAAATTATGTAATCTTGATGAATATATATTTGTATAAAGCTAGTAGGGGTGTGCAAAAAAATCAATTCGAATTGAGATTTAAGCTCTACCGATTCAAAATCGATTCACAGAATTCCAAAAATCTATTCATATTTTTGTTTTCGTTTTGACACTATTGTCCTGAAATGACATTACCTCGCCATTCCCATAGATGGCGCTGCGTCGAATTCACACTGTTTGTGCCCAGGCGTCATGTTTTGTCATAATCAGAAGAAGAACAAGTGCAGCAGAAGTAGTTTAGTAGGCGCAAACAATGGCAAACCTCACAAAGAATTATTCAACCTGCGCCATCCTCATTGAAGGCGAGCGTTTGGACACATTTCGGCTTTTATAACCTCGAGGGGAACTTGATAGGAATCATGCTATATGCAGGCTTTGCAAAGCGAAAGTTAAGTATTTTGGAAACACCACAAACTTGAGAACTCACATGGTACGCCATCACCCAGAGATTAACATTAAAGACGTGGACGAACAACAACCTAAAGTGCCGTGCTAGTCAACCAACACACTCTTTCAATGCTCTAGACTCCCACCGTTGCGTCAGAGAGAGTGTTCAACTGCCAGAGACATCGTAACTGCACAGCGGAGCATGCTCACTCCAAAACACGTAGAACAGCTTCTGTTTCTGCAAAAGAATGTACAGATTCCAGCCAGTGGTGGACTATGAACTGGTTACACACACACACACACACACACACACACACACATACACACACACACACACACACAGCGTGGCACTATCTTTGTGGGGACCCGACATTGACATATGCATTCCCTAGTCCCTTACCCTAACCTTAACCATCACAACTAAATGCCTAACCTTAACCCTTACCCTCACCCTAACCCTAACCTAATTCTAACCCTAAAACCAAGTCTTAACCCTCAAACAGCCCTTTAAACTTGTGGGGTCCAGCATTTTGGCCCCACAATGCTGTCGGGACCCCACAAGTATATTGTATTCCCGGTTTTTGGACCCCACGAATATAGTTAAACAAGAACACACACACACACGTATCCATTATGTGATTCTGACACCTCACAAAAGTTCTGTTGAATGGACTGTAGTTGCCACAGTTCTAAAAGGAAAGGGCTTAATTTTAAGAAGTTCAATGTGCCCAGTGGAGTTCACATTTCAACAGTCAACCTGGTAGCTAAAGTACTCCTTAAACCACATTTAGCAGTATTTTGTTTGATCTGGGTACAGCACTTTAAAGCTAAATGTAAAAGCTCTTTTTATTTAACAGTTTTATACTTGAATTAAATGTATTTGAAAGCTGGCCAAAGCTTGGCACTTTTGCAGTTTTTAAATTGCAAAAGTTTTTATTTTTGAATCAAGACATGACAGGGAAAAGTAACTACATTTACATACTGTGAATCGTTTTTTTTTAAAGCTAGCATGCACTGATTCCCATTTTTTATTTAATTATTAAAATGCTTGTGTTTAAAGCATGTACTTATTAGGGCTGCTCCCTCTTAGTCGATTAGTCGACTAATCGGTCGTTTTTGTCTTAGTCAACTTAGATTTCTTTAGTCGATTAGTCATGTTTTATGCTTTTTTTCATGCTGAATGACTTATTTCCAAGAAACGTACGAGCACATCTCTGGTAAACACAAGAATTAAAGTGGTGCTTTTGCATGACTCTTTGCGGAGAAACTCAGATTTACAGATCTGTCGATTAAATCAACTAATCGATTAGTCGATACAATTGAATGAGTGTTAGTCGAATAAGAATTTCTTCAATCGAGCACAGCCCTAGTACTTATATAAAGATTATGAGCGTAGTGTAAATCACAAGACAAGCCACGTTTTGGCAGAGCAAGAAATTGGGACTAAGAATAGAACAAGTAAAGCTTTACTAAAAGAGCAGACCTATTTGAGGTCTGAGCTACAAAAAACAGACGTGATGCTGAAGATGAGAGAAAGCAACAATGATGGCAACTTTATACCAAAGGGGAGGAAATTACCCAGCTAAAAGTAACAGGCAGAAACACTGATGCTGCCAAACCACGGCTGCAGGGAGATGAGACCCTCCATCACGTGCGTGCGCGCGTGCATGCGTGTGTGTCCATGTTGATGTTCGTTCTTCAGTTCCCTCGCTAATGAAACTGCAATTAATTCTATGGGTGAAATCATTTGAATATAAAGTAATTTGACTGCAGGAGACGACAGCAGAGACGGACAATAGAAGAACGCCTTTGACAAATTTGTGCTCACGTCTAACATCGTCTAGTTTGTCAGATGGCTTAAATCAGGCTTTGAATTGCGCCGAACAATCAGACCGCAGTACATCTATCACTTCATATCATCTGTCAGTTTGGGAGTGACATGACGACAAGTCTAGGGGAAGATCTGAATGGGCCAATATTCAACTGATTTAATTGAAGTATTTTTTGTGATACTGGTGTTGAGAAAAAGAAAAAGAAATGCATGGCATGTTAAGGCTACATTAAATTTGCCCTTTACAAAAGGACTGTAAAGGCCAGCTTATGTGTTATAACAACCCAGCTTGACTATGGTTTTCAAGGCAACAAAATACTCAACAAATGTGCTGTCAGAGTGGCCATGCTTTCACCACCACCACAGCTGGCCTACTTTTTCAACAGCTCTTCTAACTGGATCTCTTTTAACGAGCTCTCTTGTCAAACCAAAGGCAATTCCAGCTTATTCTTTCACAAAAGCGAGCCCCCCTCCACACCACACAGACCGAAACATCCATCACAGTGACCCAAAACATGAATCGTGATAGGACACCATCTTATAATCCTGCGCTCTTCACTGCTGGTGGACACTCACATTTCCAACACACTGATGTGAGATGTTGAATTGGCTCCAGCAGATAATCTGTCCAACTCAAATCCCTCTAGTGCTGCTCACGCTGATATGAGGGAATGAGCTTCTGATGGTGTAGATGAGAGGAAATAGTGAGGCGAAATGCATGCATCACATCATGCTCTGGTTAGAATACATTATGTCCCTAAAATAAGCAACACTTCACATGAAGTGGTAGCAACATTTAGGATATATGTATGCAAGACTTCCAGTGTAAACAAATACACTCCAACGTAGAGGAAAGGACTGCAAGCAAAATGTGGGATGACAGCTGACTCGTACAGTGTCGCAAACAAGTGACGATTCCAATTATTTTAGTTGATCGGTTGAGACCTGACAAGACCTGAGGATCCTTCTAACAAGTCTTGAAAAGGACAACACAGTGTGCTATAAAATAGAGTTTTGACAACAAAATGTCTCATAACATTTAAACACCCATTTATTCTTTAGTACTGACATTTCCTGCATTGTATTTGAGATACATAATCCGTTTCTCAAACAATCCTAAAGTCATATCCATCCAACAGAAATACACGGGTACATGTCGTGATAAAATGTTATCACACGATAAGGATATGACTGTTATGATAACATCTTTCTGCCATATTGCCCAGCTCTCTGCGCAGTCTACAGCGGTCACAACACCCACAGACTCCCTTGATGCTACCTGTAATACACAACAATTATGGATTCCAACCCCTTTGACTGCCTTGTATGGCTCGTTACTCTAGCTTCTGTTGTCGAAAATGTTCGCAGAACATCAAACCAACATCCTGCCTGAGCCTGCCGCTCTACATCTGTAAAAGCAGGAGTGGAAGTTAAAGTGGTGACATTTATGAATGCTGTGACCATGGAATCCACTGGTTCAATAATCACAGCTCACGACCGACCTTTTTACCTGACTCAAACTCCCTTCATGTAGAACAAGTTGTTATTTCCAAATAGACATCATGAATATTTTAGTTGTGGCACCAAATAATCTTCTTTTGTGTTGGAAGTTAAGATTTAGATTAATGAATAAATGATTATTCAGCTCAATTTGCTAAAATTATTCTTGGGATTTGTACTCATTATTGTTAAATTAATTCATTTTAAATTAGAAGATTGATCATCTGACACTGTTGAGTACATTTTCTCTCAGCTGCCTTCCTTTACACTACGAGACAAATGGAGAGGGACAGAGGAGAGGTACAGTAGGTGGAGAGAGATATTTTAATAGCTGGGTTTCTAAGAATATCTTCAGAGGGCCCAAGCTTTTGTTTTAAACAATGGCAGACAGTCAATTTTACACTACATTAAACTTGATAATGCCCATGCAGCAGTCTGATCAACGCATCATTTCCTTTGTTGTTCCGTTTGTTTGCCTGAGGACACAGATTCGGTACAACATGCAGAAAACTGTAGATCATAACACACATGGATACAATTGGCCTGCAGAAGTCTATGCCGTTTTAGATTACGTTAAATGTAATTAGTTTATGCAATCACACATCATTTATCCTGTACTATGCCATCTGCACAGTGTGAAAACAAGAAAAAAGGAAAGCAACTATTGTAAAAATGACCCACAGTATTTCATCCAAATGTAAAAGAGAGGATTTAGATTACATCAAAAATGATACCATCCATCCTTCTATTTTACTTGTTGACAGTGTAATATGTGATCAAATTTCAAGTCTGTCAGCATTCCTGTATTATTATGCTACCACCCTCCAAAATATAACTTCTCAAACTGTATTACCCCAGGGGGTTGGGGAGAAATGTAATCCATTGCAACAGTTTGTCATTGGTTCAGCAAAACGCATACACAAACATGCCCATTTTTAACATTAAGCAAATACAGTACTAGCGAAGCAAGGAGGTGTTTGACAGACCTCTTTAGCACTGTCTATCTGAAAATCTAGCTTAAGTTGCAGGGTGGCTGCTATTGTCAACATAAGGAAAAGGCTGGGCAGGAAATGGTCCTCATTAGACATCAGAGTCCAGGCTTTAGGGCAATCTTTTAATTTTCCAGAACAACTTTGACCGACTAAAGTCGTCTGCTTCTGGAATGAGATGTTCAAAATAAAAAAACACTTGAATAGGATCTATTGACCGAATTGCTTTCTACTTCAGAAAATCTTTGTGTGGTCTCTGTCTGGAATAAGATGTCCAGCATTAACAAAATTCAGATTCTCTCTGTTAATGTGAGGCGAATGCCAGATAGCAGACATGGAAAGAAGTGACTTGATCGTGAGGCAAACAAAAGATTTCCATTGTTTGTCACAGCAACGGCTACGATTTTAGTTTGCATAGTGGCAGTAAATATGAAGGTTGGCTCTGGTGCAACATGTTAAAAATAGCCGCTGGATCAGGGAGGTGAAGACGGAAAGAGATAAACATCCAGACTGCCTTGATGCGTGGAGGAGTGAAATGAGAATTTCCACACGAAGGGACCACCCTTGATTAGTACATAAAAGGTAGCCTGTGAAGTTTGTAATGTAAGCTAAACAAACAGAACAATTTGTACCAAATCCATAAAGATTGCTTCCCTTTCAATGCAAGTAATGGGAAGTCATAATCTACAGTACTCATTTTGTGCAAAAATGTATATTCAAGATTTTCTGAAGCTAATATGGTGGTTCAGCAGTGTTTTTAGTAGACAATTCCCTCCTTGTTTCCCCAGACAGTGCTTCCCTGTTGAACTGCAGTGGAAGATTAGTAATACAATGAGGGAGTTTTATACTAAAAATACAGTAAACTGAGCCAATGGTAGCCATAAGCCTAAAAATGAAATGGTTTATAGCTGAGGTGAGCTTCCGCTCCTGAAGCACCGACATCATGAAAAATGACACCGTTTTTCTCAAGAGACGAGATGTGAGGATCTGGGCAGCTTAGCACCTCGGCTAAACAATTTCCTGTAGGAAACCCTGAATGGGGAACCAGGAAACGGTCTGCAGCAGCATATCCTATCACAGTTGTTCCCCTCCAACCAGATTCCTGAGGTTTGTATTATGTCATGTAGCTTCCTCAATCCCTCCATAAATTCTTGTCAACAAAGTTCTCAAAAGCTACTGAATACAGCGCTGGTTGCAAATGCTAGTACAGGGGTCACCAACCTTTTTGAAAATGAGAGCTACTTCATGGGTACTGAGTCATACGAAGGGCTACCAGTTTGATACACTCTTCTGAAATAACAAATTTGCTCAGTTTGCCTTTAGTTATATATGATTATTAATGATTAATGATACTCATCTATGTGAAGACACTGATCACGTTAATGATTTCTCATAATAATTATCAACAATGACTTAACAAGGTGGGAAACAGATAATATCAATATTCAATTTTCATTTTTAGAACAGGCCTGAGGGCTACTCATGTGGTCCTTGGGGGCTACCTGGTGCCCACGGGCACCGTGTTGGTGACCCCTGTATATAATACCTGCCAGGAAATCATTTTGAGCACACAAGTGTGATTAGGTACTTCCATCCTGATGTGGAGGCAATCACTTTGACTAAAGATATATGGCTTATTTGGTAAAGCATGTCTTTAAGGGCCCTATTTTAACAATCAGCGCACGGCGTGAAGGGGTGCGTTTAGGGCGTGTACCAATCCACTTTTGCTAGTTTGACGGCGGAAAAAAGAGTCCGTGCGCCAGGCACATGGTTCAAAAGGGTTGTACTTAGTGTCTTAATTAATCAGGGGTATGTTTTGGGCGTAACATGCAATAAACCAATCAGAGTGTCATCTCCCATTCCCTAAAAGCCAGGCGCGTTTGTACCTTGGCGCACTGCTATTATGATGGCGGATAGGAAGGAGAGATTTACAGAAGAAGAAACTGATCTGCTCGTGCGTGAACTGAAAGCGAGCGAGCAGCTCATTTCATAATAATACTATTTCACATTGTTATATTTTTATTTTTAATATTGTGCATGTCATTTTAGATGGTGGAACCAGCAAATGTCTGGTATTTAAACCCTGTTATTGGTATGTTGTCCTGCCAAAATCCACATCAAACAAACATACATCCAGGAGTCTTTGAGATGTCAAAAGAATAATGCAGTAATCCATAAAGAGTCAGAATGTGGATGCCATCATACATCTACAGGACCATCAGACAGGCAGCACCTGGTCACAAGCCTCTATTGTAAATGTTAAAAGGTCGCGTTTGTTCATGCTGGAACATCACCGGGGTTATCAATTTGGCAGCTTACATCACGGATGTTGCATTGAATTATGCCCAAGTCATCAAGGTTTAACAGTAAGTTTTGGAGTCCCAGAGACAACTGTCTCCTTATCTGAAACGTCCAAAACCATGGCTCTGTGTCTTTCTGCTATATAAAAGACAAAGTTTAACTTCTTGCATATTTTAGTCTTACTAATCACATATACTTTACTGGCGTTCATTCAGTGTATAGAATATGAACATAAAGAGAGTATTATAAACAGTATTGATGCACAATGTTATTTTACTTTGTATGCTGCCATTGGTTTCAGTTAATTTCAGTATAGTATGAAAATCAACTGTTAGACCCTATCTTGCACCCAGCGCAGCGCAAAGCCCGACGCAGTTGTCAATTTCCCGTCTAGCGCCCGCGTCGTTTAAATAGCAAATGCACCCCCATGTGCACCCATGGGCGTGCTGGTCTTACAGGGAGGTGTGTTCGGGTGCATTCTTGGCGTATTGCAATTTTGTGGCAGCGGAAAGTGATCGCGCCATTGACCAACAAAAACCTGGTCTAAAGTCAATAACGCAGCATTTCATTGTTCTTTTAACAGCACATTAGTAAAATGCGCCTAGGCACGTGCACAAGCATAGTGTGCACGCGCTGTGCATAAGCCTAGGTGCATTTTACTAATGTGCTGTTAAAATAACAATGAATAATTTTTTTTTTATGACTTTCTGCTTGTCAGTTGAATATTATTATAAAGTGAATCATTTCTTATTGCCCACTAAAATAAGCAACTCAAAACAATTACTTTTGGCTATGGTAACTTGGGCATTTGTGCTGAGTGACTGCATCTGTAAATCTATTGTTTTAACATTCCCCTAGTATTATTTTTAAGTGTCGAGGGGTGAGGTCTAAAGGAAGACTGAATATTTCTCTAATCAAATATTGTCAGATCAAATATGCTGAAATGTTGTGCATTCTACCAAAATGTTTCAGTGCAACATAATCCACCAAGGCAAATCCCTTGCAAGTGTTACTTACTTGGCAATAAATCCCTTTCTGATTCTGATAAGACAGTTAAATGGTCTTGAAAAATCTATGGTTATAATCAGAGATAACCTCAACAAACAGCTACACCCTTCGCTACATGTTATTACTAAATCACACAGTATATAAGCTAAATATATGCTTACTGCCTACAGAAGAAGCTGTTACTAAATTATTCAGCCAGATTGAAGGAATAAATGTCACAATAAAAGTACACCTGCCAAAAATTTTTACACTATCCTTTTACATCTGCCCCAAAGTGCTACGTTTCAATTTAACGGTATGCATTCAATACGTAAACTAATAAACATAGAACATTAGTTCCACAACATGCCGTAATCCTATCAAGAGTACAGGAAGACACGCACGCACGCACGCACGCACGCACAAAATGCCTACTCTGTGGTTCTGGCAGGTGATTAAATATCTGGGTGTGGATTGCATGGCCTTCAACTTCGCCTCATACACCCAAAACAAGTTCATAAATTTAGGCTATGCACACTCCTCCACCTTCCACAACCTTTCCTCATCCTCCTACTTCTTCTTCTGATGCAGAGCCTGGTACTTCAAAGAAATGCAAATAAACCAAAAGATAATCTTTCAAAAAGGGGCCTATTGCAGCTAAACTTACTTGTATTTTTATGTAAACAATTAGGCTTAAAGAAGACATTTAAATATTGTATTCAGGGCTCCAGACTGCGACCAAATGGTCGCATTTTATGACCAAAATTTGAGAGTGTGCAACTGAATTTTACATCCAGTCGCAGATGTGTGACCAGTAAATTTGCCCCCTTTTTTACACGTTAAACGTCAAAGTTTTGGTACCTGAGAGCGCGTAAGCTCAAGCTTATCTGTCCTCTCTGAAAATTGACAGAGAGCGGGGGTCTGACACAAACACACACACACACACTCGCGCACACACGCATAGCTGCGGACGGTGCAAACTACGT
The DNA here is from genome assembly GCF_008315115.2 of Sander lucioperca. Classification (NCBI taxonomy): domain Eukaryota; kingdom Metazoa; phylum Chordata; class Actinopteri; order Perciformes; family Percidae; genus Sander; species Sander lucioperca. The sequence goes on from NC_050176.1 coordinate 34,415,633, forward strand.
TGGCTCTGCAGTTTTGTTGAAGTCACAGTGAGTCACAGAAATGCCGATAAAGTGGTTTCAAGTGTGGTTACAGTTTTTCAAAACAGCGTTTGCTGCGATATGATATTAATGGAGAGCCGAAAGCGGTCGCGGTGCTGTTGATACACTTCCTAAGCAGGCACAACAGTGGTTTCTGTGCCCTGGTGACTGACTGACAGGCTGAGGTTGTAAGGCAAGGCAACTTTATTTCTACAGCACCTTTCAGCAACAAGGCAATTCAAAGTGCTTTACATGAAATATTAAAGAGCAATTAAAAACGGTCATGAAAAAAAAACAGGCTAAAAAAGAATATACAAATACAAGAATAAAAGTTACAGTGAGTAAGAAATGAATAATTATTCAATTTAATAGGTTGTAGGGATGGGTTTGGGAGGAGGAGGATTTTGTTTAATTAATAAAAATAACATAATGTTCTAAGTACATAGGATAAATAGGTTTGACAATAATTTTTACAACTGAAATAATTGTTTTGTAATTATAGAGGGAAAGTACCAAAGAAAAGGTACCGTTGGGTAACGGAACCGAATTTCAGATATCGGTACCAATATTGGTTCAGTAGTAGCCTAAACAATGCATGTTTAATTTTAAGTTGAATTCATTGTAATTGTAGACTAGAGCTGATATATATATATATATATATATATATATATATATATATATATATATATATATATATATATATATATATATATATATATATATATATATATATATATATAGAGAGAGATAGAGAGAGAGAGATATATAGATATATAGACAGAGAGATATATGGACAGAGATAGATTTTATATATATATATATATATATATATATATATATATATATATATATATATATATAGTTTTTCATGACAACGATGGTGCTGTCAGTTAACCTTCTATGTTGCATCTTCAAAAGTGACACTGAATTTGAAACAGCATATTGTAATTTCGGCATCTATTATCAAAGTATGTATTAGTAATACAGTGGAAATTAGTAGAAATGTGAATATTTGGTTAGCATGTTGATTTACGGTGTGTGCCCCTAAATTTTCTGGTTGCGCCCCTAAAATTTTGAGTTGGGGGCCACTGTGCTCCTAGTGAAAAAAGTCAGTCTGGAGCCCTGGTATTAGAGGTTGACATTTAATTCAATTGGAATAGTGTGAGCAAAGCTTTGATGTTTATACAGGACAAAAAGAAGAAGTAAAAGGATGCCACTGAGCTATTTCATAAGCAATTACTGCTTTAGTGGCTGACATTTCAGCAATATCGTGGCACTCGGGAAGTGAAGAGTTTCCTTTTGTGGTTGTGGGCCACTGAGACCTTGCAGTATAGCAGGTGGTAGTTCTGAGTACATGGCCAGATTTATAAGACCTTTAACAGTAAATACTGTATTACATCTTATAGTGCGAGGTTTATTTATGGATTGCATCTCTTATGTGTTGCCTGTATTCCCTACAGGTTGCATGCCAGACCTTGGCAACAGATGATGTAGAGGGTGTGAAAGCAGGTCAAGGGTAGAGGAAACATCTAGTGGTCGGCAGTCAGGTTGGACCAAGGGCCAGTTTTTTTTAGCACCGTTCACTGGAGGGCCAGCACAGATTGACCCCTGCGAGCAATCCCGGCCAGTCAAGTCACTGCTTAGTATTCCACCACCCGCATCACGGCACGTCCCAGAAGCGTGCGTGAAGCGGTTCTCTGCTCCCTTAAAGATACACTCCAGGTCTATTTTCACGCGAGCCGCGGGGCGTTCAGACAGCCGCGCAGGAAGTAAAACAGCGAGAGCGTCAACTTACCAAAACATATCACCCAATATCGTATAGGTCTCCTGTACAACAGCATGGACGACGAGAGATTCATCTTGGAGGTGGAAAAACATTAGACACCACAGATCCTTTTGGGACAATGCCAGGAAAGAGAAGGCATGGAGTTTAATTGCAGGAGTGCTTGGTGTGGAAGGTAGATACTAGCTTAATAAACACGTGATTGTTCTTTCAAGTACTTGTAGAGACAATCAAATCTGCGAGTCGGGCAGGCAAGACGCTCCTTAGATGCTCCCGGTGTGGTATGGCGCGTGACAGAGGACGGAATAAAACCGCGGCACAGACGCACCCGGTGGAAAATCCGGGTTACAGGTGCGGTGAAGATACAAGCCTCCATGTTATGCATGTTCATTTGTTTCAGTATTATTTTAAATGTATTTGATTTATAAAATTGTCTGATGAAGTTTCAATTCCTCTTGCCATAGCTTCAGTTGCCAACTCTGGGTTTCTACAGCAGCCTTGCCTAGACCTACCGCCCTACACATGTAGGCTAATATATCTAGACATAAAAGACAAAGAAGTGACAGGAATTGGACATTAGCTTGATCAGTTCATTAGGTGTGCAGAACCGCTACGCTACAGTCAAAGCCAGAACATTAACTACTAATTTAAACCCATTATCTCTCTCAAAACAATGTAAAATAAAAAAGATGATAATTACTGTCTTAAGAGAGTCACTGCCTCTTGTTTGTAACATAACTGCTGTCAGAAAAGAGATCAATCTGGTCATTTGCTTTTGTGCGACACAAATGTATCTTGGTTAATATGATCCTCAAAATTTCAATTTGAATAAAAAAAATTAAGCAGTTTCACCTTTTTATCGATTTTTTACCTGGTAATATTATTAGACCTTATTTCAGCACCATGCACTGTCCATATTACACAGCAAGGCACAGTATTAATTTGCTCGGCTTTCTACTGTAGTCTTAGCACACCAAGAAAAACTTCAGTTCAACAGGCTCTGTTTCATGTTTCCCATTCAGACTCATACAAGCTTACACAGTAACACCCCCAAATTTCCAGTCAGGGCAGAAGTTTGGATTGTTGTCATGACACCTGGTCTTGGATACACACATTGCAGGTGTGCATGTAAAGCCTGCATACTGTATGTGTACCTATAATCAAAGGGTGTAGTTTATATGTCAATGTGAGTCTCACCTAAAAATAACCCAGTTGCAACATGACAGCTCTATCACACAAGCATAGCTAAGTTGTATGCATGGCTATAATTTGACAAACTAAACTACCAAACAACTAAGGGATAGGGTAAAGCAGATCTCTTTAAAAGAGTGGAAACATGCAGTCTAACCCATGACTAATACAGAAGAATATACCAAAGGCTGCAACTAGAACATTTGCTTACAAGCATGGAGGGGGGAAAACCTAATTGGTCAGTATTTAGGGACAGTCGTGTTGGGCAAAGGCTGATTTGTTTGCGGTAAAACATGGTTGGATATCATCACCACCGTCTACCCATGAAATCATAAAGCTAAGTTGTGTCTAGAGCATAGAGGGCAATGACTCATGCTGCATTGTGCCTCCGTAAAACCTACTGCACATTTTGGACTAAAAAAGTATTAACTTCAAAACAAAAGCATAGATCATTGCAAAAACAAAAAGAATGGGGCGACCTCTAGCTCACCCAGTAGAGTGTGCGACCCATGTAGGTCCTTTGCAGAGGCCTGGGTTCAAATCCGACTTGCGGCCCTTTGCTGTATGTCATCCCCTTTCTCCCTCCTTTTCTATCTAAGAATCACCTAAAAACCTATCTTTGCCAAATAGCCTTCCCAGGGCATAGGGAGTTGCTAACTTAGTATGACTGCATGTGAGCCAGTTGTATCGACTCACAATGAGGGGTCTCTAAGTATCACAGTTCTAAGGACTGCTAAGAGCTCACTGGAAACACTGTCTTCTTGTGTGCAAATGAATCTTGGGGAATGTACAGTAATTACTCAACATTTGCTCAACACATAACTAAATGAAATTAATTTGAGTAAAGTGTACAGGGGTTAAGAATGGTCTGACAACAAGCCCTATACTGAAAGCATAGTATAAATATCTTGTGACACTGACTCCTATTTAAAAAAAAATGATGGCAATATGATGCAATTGCATTGGAAATAAAAAGCACAACTTTTCAAACCATGGTGCATTATGCAAAGACAATGTGCCATTTGCCAGATTCCCAATTCCATCACAGTGAGCCTTAAAAAGCCATCGCCTCATCACAAGAGACCTCCTAACAAGATACAATTTGGTGTAATATTTACAGAACATTAGAGAGGAAAAACATGTGTTGGGATTGAGGCTCATAGCATTAAACCTGTTAAAAGCGCCTGTGATCTCGCTTAACAATTATATTGTGTTTTCCTTTGAGAAATCTCCCCCACAGGGACTAGAGTGAGCCAACACCTTAAGGCTTCAACATAACATTTCTTTTACAAAAGGAGCAGCATTTCATATTATGTTTTAATATTCACACCTTTTCCAGCATCCAACAAGGAAACTTGGCTGGCAGGCCAGCAGTATTAGCATATCATTACAGTCCCTACTGTGAAGAGAAGATAGAGGGCTGGGAGGTTAATATTGCTTCCCATTAAGCCAAAAGCTCTGTTATAGTGTTCCAACATGTGCTAGCACATAAAGGTGGCAGTAGGTATAGTTTTTGCATGGTGTGTGTGCAACCAGTATGCATTAGTCATTGGGACTATAAAACGCATTTTTACTGTTGATTACTCAAGGTGCACTTCATATCGAGTGAATTTTTAAAAAAAAATTACATTGAGCTTTGTGACCAATGTCAAACGTGACGCACAACCTGTATAGTGCTGTGTTTAAAGGGGACTATAACAACATATTTTGGGTTTCATAGTATTCTGGAGGTGTAGTAACCAGTGCCACCAAGCAACAAAAAAAGAATAACATCTTGGGAGGTACAATGGAAAATGTCATTAACTGTTCAATGCAACTTGCAGGTCTGCACGTCCCCATGAAACAATATCTGGAGTCAATGTCTTAGCACAGCAAGAACCTACATTTAATTACAAAGAACATTTAAAATACAACACAGATAAAGATTTCATTGTGAGAACTCTGAAGAGTAGTGGATTAGATCGAAAGTGTTATGGCATTTCCACTTACTAGCTTTTTAGAGCATTTGTTGTTGGTGTTATTCAACCAAGGTCGGGTTTGTGTATAAAAAAAACATTAAACATGCCAGCTCATTGGTGTCAGCATCACCTGCGTTTCCATCACTGGAGCTAGGTAAAAACACAATGTCCACTACACACCTTAAATATATAAAGATAGACAGGTTGTGACTGGTTGACAAAGTCAGGAACAAATACTCCATTTCTCAGTTAGGGCAGTTCTGGCTGATGCTCCCCGAGACATCTTCCTTTGGAGTTGGGCTAAACATTGGTTGGGAAGAGACTCTGGGGCATACATTGCAAAGCCTGACGGAACAAGAACTCTTTACAGGCCTGCTATAGATTCTATGGGAAGTTGTGGGGGTGGGAGGAGGGGGGATTACAGTAGGGTTCCACACAGCGAAACACCTCGCGAATTTTCGGCCAGCGAAATTTTGCCTCAGGGGCGTGGTCGCGAAAACACGCAAGACCGCAACAGAACACCGGCTGCTAGGCAGCTAGCATAGACGGTTGAAGCTAGGTAGCATAGGTAGCTATCAGGTAGTTTGCTGTAACCTGGCTATGTAGCCTAGCTGCCTTGCTATGCTTATAATGAAATGCAATGTCCGAACATGCTAGCGGTTGACCTGTCGGCTAGCTGAATCATTGAGTGTTTAAACTAACATTTACAATGGTCTATTTAGTGGTGTATGTGCCCTGACTAAGTTCGTGTGTCATATAAATCACAATTCGTGTTGATCCAAGTACCAATGTTCGTGTAGAAACATTTTAATCATGGTCAAACGTTTTTTGTAACTCCCGCCTCCAACACAAACACGCGGACCTGATTGGTTCTCAAGTGTTCCTCATTTGAATAAAGTTAAACTTTCGTCAACTTTGTTTCACTCTCATCTCGCCCAATCAGGGCGAATATCGTCTCCATTCAACCTCAATGAGAGCGAAGCAAAATTTCGCTGTGTGGAACCCTACCGTTAGGCATGGCTGTTGCCACTGCTACCTTGAGTTGAATAAGGCCGGCTACACACTTCCTGCGTGGCGTGAGCGTGGCGTTTCTGTTGCGTGTCAGCTGCGTGGTGGCCAGAAACGTGTCTGACGCGGCGCTGCTGCTGCTAGCCTTGTCTGTACACATGGATGTTTCCCATTGATAAAATGAAATACCATGTTAAACATAAATATAGACTGATTTGATTACAGCAAAGACAACGTTGGCAGTATTGACGGCAAAATAAGCTACAGAACATTTCGTTCTCTACTGACAGGTGCAATATTAGAACATTTTTAAATTACATTTATATCAAAACCTAGATACTTTCATACATCAACATGTCATTTATTAATATGTATTAGTGTCAAAATGACACATAAACATCTTTGCCTATTCTATTTTGCCTGGAAACGCTTCCAATACGTTTGCGTGTCACGTGAAAAATAGGCATCGGTCCTATTTCTAGCATGCACGCGTTTTCGGTGCGGCTCGAGCCGCACCTGAGACATGCGCATAACACAGGCAGTGTGTAAGCTCTAACCTGTTAACATGGGAGCCAAAATAAAAGCGGACACGCCACGCAGCTGACACGCTCGCGCGACACATCCAGTGTGTAATCGGCCTAAGCAGCAAGAAAATGGATGGACGGTGAATGGAGGGATCATGCAAAAGCCCAGTGAGGGGTAATTTGTGCATCGGTGCGTGCAACTACATAACAATAAAGCTGCACTGGGCAAGATTATGTCAAATCAAAAAGTCAAAATGAAGCTGCAGCAGAGAAGGGCATTCGGTCTAACACACCGCAAGTTTGCTCTTTATGTAGGCCATACAGTTTCTAATTGCCCCTGTGGCTGATTCTGGGGCACAGTTTAATTAACGGTTTGGTCTTTGAGAGTCTCCCACAACAAATCCTGTTCCCAGCTTCCTCCAGCATAACCAGTAGCATTCTGTTAAAATGACTTTGTGAGCTGGCACTGTTTATAGAAGAAACATTAAGAGGATATATGTAGGCCAAGAAGTAGATTCCACTATGGCCCTATTTCCTAAAAACAGATAGTGTCACTGACTGCAACAATTGGAAATGTAGAGAAATGATTGTGACTGGTTAATCCTTCACTTAACACTCAAAGTTGAATTTGAATGCTTTGAATAGAGAATGAGGTCTGCTGTTGGTTGAGAGTAGAGCTGGGCGATATGGAAAAAATCTAATATCAAGTTATTGTTGACCAAATACCTCAATATCGATATTGCGGCGATATTGTAGGGTTGACAATTGGTGCTTACAAAAAAATATTTACACAATGACATTTTTGATAGATAATCATCATTAATGTGTATATAATAACTAAGTGGGTAAAGGCAAATAATAGAAAAGCTAGAACAATCTGGTAGGTTAAAAAAATTACATCACTTTACTGTAATGCAACCTTTAAAACCAGATAGATAACACTTGTGTCGTATCACAATATTACGATATCCAAAATCTGAGACGATATCTAGTCTCATATCACGATATCGATATACTGCCCAATCCTAGTTGAGAGACATTACTCATGAGGGAAATATGGCTTTGCCGATTTATTGAAAGCCAAGGATGAGGAATACCAAGCCACAGATTGAAAAAAAAAAAAAAGAAATTATATAAAAAGACAAAATTATTATATATATATATATATATATATAAATTATTTATATATATATATATATATATATATATATATAAAATAATTTTGTCTTTTTGAAGGGTTTGCAATAATTGGTATTTATTCTGACACACAAGACTTTGATAAGCATCATGTCTTGTAGAAAATGTATTCCGTTTCCATGTATACCAACTGTACACACACGCACCAATTAGTCTACAAAAGAGCGGGAACCTAATAATTAGTCTGCAAATAAGCGCACCAAATCCAAGCAAATTATTAGAATCATGCTCATTAGGCTGGAACGTGTTTAAACAATGAAACTAATTGGTTATTCTGAGCTGTGTCAAAATACTGTGACAGCCAGCACAAAATAATCCTAATCCAATAACAACAAAGTTGTCCATAGGTCTAACTGCAAGGAGCAAAAGACAACAATCCTTTGAGATAGTTGAGGTTGAAATTGCCATGTGGAACAAGTTTTCATAAGCACTGTGTCCAAAAACAGATGTGAAAACCTACGGGCTGTTCACGACACTGCTAACAATCGTCACATCAAATATCTGTTGAGTTTGAAAAAGACACCATTTCAGAGATATTTCACTGCCACAAAGCCCCGAAATACGGTATCTTAAGCTTTCTTAAAAGAGAAAAAAAAGACATAATGTCTTTGCTGACACACATCTCTTGCAAATATCGTTGACTCCTGAGGCCATCTGCTTGTTTGTCAGCACACAGCAGGTGAGGAGACATGATGGGTGTATTATCAGATCTGCTTGGGGGCTAAATAAGGACTATACAGGTAAGCAGAAAACAAAAATTTCAGTGGTGGCCATTTTGAACCAATTACAGCTAAATTGCATGCTGGCTAGTCAAACCTGCGTGCTCACCCTCAAGATGCTCCCTGTGTTGATTTTACTACTGTAACGGACGAGACGTTACAGCCTCTTTTGTTGAAGGACAAAACTTACGGACACAACGAGCACTGAATGCAATGGTAAAATGAAGAAATGACACACTCACGACCATAAACAGAGTCGAGTCATGCTTATTTAGACAACAGCCCTCAAGTGCTTCAAACTGGAGAAAGGGGGAAAAGGTGTGACCGTGGAACTGGGCTGATGCAACAGATAACAGAGAGAGGCAGATAGGGTTTCATTCATGTGTCAGATTAGAGGGCTCTTTGTTACTGCCAGAGAGGGCAGAGCATGCCTGGAGAGAGGACGAGGATCGCCCTCGCTGCCCTACCACTTGTGTTATTGTGTACAACTGAAGGGATAGTTTGTGCATTTATTGCATTCCTGTCTACATCAGCACACACATACTGTCATATTGATCCTCAGGGTCATAACTAACGTTATTGCAGTGATTATTTATTTTGAAAGGCCACATCATTAAGCCTAGAAGGACTTTGATCTCCTACTTTCCTATTGCGTTTTTTTCATGTGAGGAGTAAGCAGGAACATATTAATAGTTAAACGGTTTAACAGTTTACCTTGAATCACAAAGAAACCCTGGCACATACAACCAAAATCATCTCCAGGGCTGGATACCAATAGTATAAAGTGGTTATATTACTTGTATATTATATACTTTTCTGATACCTTAGCTCACTATCAAACTGCTGCCCTTTGTCGCTACTTAGGGAATGAAAAAATAGCCTGTGCCGATACCAAATCAATTTCACGGTTCTAAAAACCTGATACATTTTAAATTCCAGAGCACAGCTACTTTGCATGATTCTCCCCTGCAGTGATGTGAAAGAAAAGGTACTACTATTTTAAGAAGCACAGGGAAGATGCAGTTTAGAACTTAATTTTACTTATGACGGCCCACATCTCAAAGGAGGATCCTCTGTGTGAACATCAGTGCAAGAGATAGATAAAGTGGGCAACAACGCACCAAACAGATACTGTGCATGTTCAACCAAAGAACGACACCTTAAAATAATTCGGAACAAATACAATAAACCAGATTTTCTCTTTGACACAAGTCGAGGTACAGAAAGCCTACAATTCAGAACAAAGCAAGGTGTCTACTTTTTCTGCAGGTGACCCTTCCGAGGAAACTAAATACAGGCACTTAGCATGAAATATTAACAGACATGAAACATAAGGACCTTTAAACTATAGTAAAGATTGGATAAATTGTATTTAGACTAGCAGTACGATTTATATATACATTCGAAAATATGAAGCGTTTTGTTAATGGCTGTTACGTTCTAAACAATCAATGGTTGTTTTCCAAAAAGTCCTGTAATGGAACAGAATCCCTTTGGTTTTGAGGCCCTCGGACATGGGTAAATTCATTTTGAGTCCCCAAAATGGACATAACAAATATGAAATAAATCCTTAAAAAAATCCTTAATGTAACGCTTCAAATTCATATGGGAGAGAAACAAGGACATGAACACAACCATGTGCACAGATAGCTTTGGTTTCCACTGCTGTCCACAGAGCCAGCATCCAACCCTATGACCTTAACTTCAGGTAAAGCCAACGTTACATTCCACACAACGATGTCACCCATCTCCTGTGTCACCTAACAGAGGAGCCATGAGCCACAGAGCTCTACATTCGTCAATGGTTTACAGAGTCCTGGAAGATTCTATACTCTACTTAGTGGAAGGCAGCATTGTAATGTTATTGTGATATTGGAGCAGGTGATGCTGTTGTTGACGTATGTTACTTTTCTTTTTTTTTAAAAAAGGGGTTGACTGATATAATGGAGGGGGCCCAATAGTGTAATACTGGATCCTGACAAAAACATCAGCCTAAACTGTACACACTGGCCCCAATACCCTAATATTTGCATTTCATTTGGTTTCTGTGGCAAATGTTTTAACATTGATATTGCCACTTAATACAGGGAAGCCGTGAATCTTGGTGCTGGGAACACTCATTTTGCGTTGTGGAAATCTTCATCTCGGTCTCATCTATTATTATCCTACATCGGGAGATGCCATTATGTCTTATCATGTATTAAATAAGAAAACCGTCTTTGAATAAACAAGTCGTACCTTCCATAGTAACTGCTCGCCAGCTTTGCATAAACAACATGTACTTCACGCCTTTATGTCAACAAAAAGTGACAGAGTAGACAGATACATCAGTCAGGAGTAGTGTTTGTTGCAGAGACAACCTGACTGAAAATTAACACCCCACTTTGCAGCTCCTTGCAGCCTCGAGCATATTGTTTTGGTAAGCCAAACCAAGAAAACCAAATAAATGCTGCTTCCTGTTAAGGTGCTCTAAGCGATGTTGGGTGACATCACTTCTTGACGTTCAAAGTACTGTCAAACAAAACTGAGGCTAGCTCACCCCTCCCTCCTCTTCAGCATGTCCCCTGCCCCTCCCTTCCACACACTAACCCCCCCAACCCCCGCCCCCAAATCCTTCTTGTCGGTTATTGGCTGGAACACTGTTTGTGTATCTTTCGTGGTGCAGGTTGCCGCAGTTTGTTTTTGTTGCCGTTTGTGGAGCCTGGGCTGTCTACAGAGACCGCGTTTTTTTACAGTGTGTTCAGGGGACAGGCAGCTAGCGGATTAGGGCTGAACGATTAATTGCATTTGCGATAATATCGCGATATGTTAAAACGCGATTTCCTAATTGCAAAGGCTGCGATTTGGTCACATGACTCGCGAGAGCAAATCAGTCTGCACTCCGCAGTGAAAGCATGAACATAGCATGCTACCGCTATGCCCTACCTTGAGCTGATTTCTGTCATTCAAACAACTCTGAGTTGTAGTTTAAAACTTTTACAGCCATTTTACTAAAATGAAGGGTTTTATTAGGGCTCGAGTCCATACATGCAGTTAATGGCTACAGGCACACAGAACTCAAGGCTCGGTTGGCAACGATTAGCTCTGATTAGCGGTTAGCGGTTAGCTCCGGTTAGCGGTTAGCTCCGTTATAAAGATATGAGTGGAGGAGCTGCCACTGAGAGGGGTAACAATCAGACTGATAAATGACGTTCGGGGAGCTTTCACAGCAGCGTGGCCGCGGTGTTTCAGCAGTTTTATTAGTACAGTTAATCCCACGGCAAGAACACCAGCAACTAGCTAACACAACGATAACGAAACTCTCTGAGCAGCAACTGCACATGGCAGCACGCAACTTCACGAGGAGGAGGGGCTGGAGTCAGATCCTCTCTGTGCACTGTAAAAAATACACGTGTGTGTGTGTGTGTACTATATACTATATTTTTACTTATTTAACTGTCTAGTGTGTAATTGTGTGTTGTTCATACTATAAAATGATTTATTGTTTGTCTTTGTTAAATAATACAGAAGACAAAGAGCTTAAAAAAATAATCGAATCGCAATCACAATATTTGGGGAAAAAAATCGCAATTAGATTATTTTCAAAAATCGTTCAGCCCTATAGCGGATAGTGAGGAGATGTTTGCTGTATGTGACAAAACATGTTGTAGCCTAAAAAACACGTGACATTGCTTAGAGCACCTTTAAACTGTGGGTCGTAATTACAGCACAGGAGCTTACACAAAGTGACTGTATGCTACCTGCCTGAAAAGATGAAGTAAACGAGTGACTAGGAAAGAAAGTCAAACATTTACCAAATGCAAGAGACGCAGATATTTTTCTCAAGAGTTGGTAGACCAAACTATAGGGCTGAAACAGCAGTGACCATTGGACCATTTGGAATTTGACAGGTAGCCAGAAATAGGTCTAATTGTCTGCTGGCTTGCAAAATGTTCAACTTTGTTCATCACCAGTACCGTTGTGCAGTGTAAAAAGCATTATCAGTTTGTGTGATCTTGTGGGCTGCGAGATGCTGCCCAGCACTTTATCTGAATCAGTTTGGTTTTGATTTTTTTGGTACCACAAACCATGAGAAAACAATGTGATAATAGAAAAGCTACGTAGGGTTGTCAGGAAGGGCATTGATTCACAGTGGATTGTGAGTAGGCCTTTCATATTATTATTAGTCCTTTGATAAAGTGTAAAATATATTGTTCATTGCTGCTCTAAAGCAACATTGCGTAACCGTTTTACCTTAAAATAACAGCTTCAAAATCATTTTGATGTTACACTGACTTGTAATAGGGACAATGGTTCCTCTGTCATTCAAAAAAATGTAAATAAAAAAAACAGAAATCATGCTATATCTTTGAGCGTGATACTACTGTACTTATGCTTGGTTTCAATACAAGAAAAAAATAAATGAAATGGGGGGGGGGAATGTTGTGAAGTTCACTGCCTCCAGCAAAGTAGGTCTGCTTTAAAAAAAGACTGATATGTTCAACCAAGACAGGTACGATCCAACAAGCCATGACAGCCAACATCTCTCAGTAGCAGAATATAAGAGACTACAGTTACAGTGAGAGCCTACAGTTAATATGTAGCTGTGTGTTTAGGATAATCCACCCAGAGATATTACCTTTTTTTATTAAAAACATTATGGATACCAGTTTAAATATGAACAGTTAATTACTACAAAGAGGAGGCTTAAAAAGGTTTCAACTCCTCATTCTCAACTTTACTTTCACTTTTAACTGAAACAGAGATACTGTAGTACCCTACAATCCACAGTGTAGTGTGAGGTACAGTTCCTTTGACTAAATATGAGGCAAAAACAAAGCCAGCATAATGAGCTGCTTTAAAACAATAAATAAATAAATAAAAAGAATCCTGTTGTGCATAGCCCTAGCCCATGTGTCACAAGTCATCACAACTGTTTTAGGTCACACTAGAATATTTTAAGGTACACCTCCTGAGGAAACTACGTTGCATTCAACCAAATACAGTGGAAGACTCGTGCATTGAGAAGGCTGCAAAAGCTTGCTAAAGAGAAGTCTGGCCTCTGTGGTAAATCAGATTATAACCCAATTGAAGGAGCGGAGGATGTGGAGGGTATGAGAGAAAGAGTGTGGAGGGTAGTGAGCATAATGAAATGCATGGTGCTATCGCTCAAAACCCTAAAATGACACGGACCATGCTAAACATTGAGTCCCAGGGGCACAGGCAGAGCTGCACACTGATAATTCTGTCAAAATGTTTGCCTGGCTATCTCTCCTGCTCAAGAAATTGCACCAAAAAAAAAAAAAAAACATAGGCCTATATAAGTAATTACCTATCTCTCTTTGGACTGTGCAACTGAAAAAAATACCTTGTTGGGATAGTCATTTTTTCTGACTCACAAATCTAAAGTCACTACAGGCAGTCACATGTTTTTTTGATTCATTAAAATAATAGAGTGATTGGCATCCAACTATTCTATTAAATATTTAGGTCTTATTAAAATACTAATTCCACATTTTGTATTAAAGAAAATACAACAAATGTCCCTTAAACCAACATGAGCCACTCACAACGTTGGCAGTCTGCACTTACAGTTGAAATTCTTATTTTCAAATAAACATCCTCTTGAACAATGAAGGAAACAGTTGTGCACTGATACTGCTCTGTGGATTGTAAAATAGCTCCCGGCTAATGCTGAAATGCCATAGTATGTTGATAATTCAATATTTGCTAGTTGTAGCTTCTCAAATGTGACAATTTACTGCTGTTTTGGGAACGTGTGAGGGACATTTTGCAACAATATTTCAGTTTACACCTCAGGCTTAACGTGAAAAAAAATATGTACTAACTATAGGCCTAGTTAAAACCTACAACAAATTTTTGATCTGTATTTTTGCTGTACCCATTTAGATGGAGTATTTGACTAGCTGGTTGGATGATGGAATAATACAGCCTCATGAGGAGAAGTATCCTTATTCACTGTGGGGGTTGGTGTTGGAGCAAACTTTGTGACTACAGATATGGAGGATGAGCCTCCCTTTCCTGAAAGGACTCCATTGTGTTGCCACAGTGACAAAGCAGTTTTACTGGTTCCACCTTCACCTCTCTTTCCCTCCAACCTGAGCAGCCAAACTCTATTTGAGCATGCTCTCACCTTCACGCTAAACTTCCTTGTTACCGGTAGTTTCATTCATTCTAGTGCAGGTTCTGCAAAGGGCATTTCATAACCTCAGGAACGGGCAGCCAAAGGGCCATCAGTGTTGCAGACAGACAAAGCTGGATAAGGACTTTAGGGTGGCCAACAGGTAGTAGCCAGATAAGACTGAGACACAGACACACACACACACACACACACACACACACACACACACACACACACACACACAAAAAGCAGCAGCTGATTTGCTTCCAACAGCTTTTCTGCCAGGATCATTCTCCTGACATAGCATCCAGTCTCATTTAATTTCTTGATCAAACCTAATAATCACATGTTATATAAAACTGTATGAAACTGTAATAGGAATATGAAATTAGACCAATAAGAAATATGCCAAATGAGAACTGTAACACAACATATAAGCCTCGTTTTTGCACTGAAACTGTAACAAACTCTAAAAGCTGTAGACCAAGTTATTTGGTATGTACAATAAATAAAGAATATACTATTTAATATAAGGGCAACAAGGGAAACCAAAATATAAGTAATTTAGCATATGACTCATGGAAGTTTCCGACGTGTGCTGCTCGCCATAAAGTCACAGTAAAACCATTGGTGCTAAAGAAGGCCTATTCCACTTCATTTTGTGTTGCAAGGCCATCAACGCCTATTTAATGCAGATGAGGATGATGTCAGACTTTTCCAAACGTTTAGATGTCACTGTAGTAGTCTACTACAGCGTAACAGTGTTATCTAAGGCCTATCCTGAGCTCTCATAATCAGCTTACCAGGTTGAACACCGTCTCCACAATGTCTCGGTTGGAAACTTCCCCAACTTCCACCAGGCCAGCAAGCACGGCGAATTTCATCTTTATCCCCCTGATAGGCACTCCGGGGTTGAGCGCCATGGCGCCTGATCTCCCGTCCTTTCCATCACCTGGCTGCGCAGAGCCCGCTGTCTCCTCGCTAGCCATTGCTAAAGGAAGGACGGGACAGGTGGTGTTCACAGGTAAGGCACCTGTTCACCTCCAATGGTGGTGACAGCAACCGATGTCGGAGGCAAAGGGCTCTATATCCCCTTCAGCTGAGTTGTTGACAGTCTACAGGCACACAAACCAAACGTTTTCCTCCCCATCCAAAACTGTTTAGCGAAAGTGGGGGGAAAAAAGGCGCAAGGATAATTTGTTAGTCGTTGACACTGCGGGACTAGATCATGTCACCGCTTCACTCCACAGTGAACTAACGTTTTTACTTCTCTCCCCTGGTCCGTAACTGGATCCCAGACGGATGGATTAATGCCGTTAAAAGCCGCAAAGAAGTCTGCTGCAGCGGGGGGAGCAGGTGAAGCAAAGCTCAACCTTTACCTGTTTCCAGTCTGCTCGGTCAAATGGCAAACGAGGATACGGTGACTTTAATGTCTCCGTACAGTGGTGGAAGTTGCTATTGTCACTGAGTCCAGACACTTGACAGGTAGCGCGCTCGGCAGAAGCAAAAACTCTCAACTGGAAAGAAGGTAAGTTCGTCAGCAATCTCCGGTAGAAGTCGACAAAGGACAGAAGTGTGCTCGGTCCTCCCCGGCAAACTCCACAGACTTGCTTAAATGTCAACGTTAACCCAGCTGCGCTGCATTCTCTTCCTGATTTGCCCCGGTAGCTTCAGCTCGCCACCGCCATGACAGTAGCCTTGAGTGAGTGGCGCATGCGCAGTGGTGAGCTGAGGCTTTTTCGGATAACTGGCAGGTGTGCCGCTCAGGTGGCTTTCTAGCACGACACGCTGGGATTCAGTTAAAATCAACAGTGCTTCCACATTTATTCAGTCACAACAACAACAACATAATGACAGGGATATAAAGGCAGTGGTGGAAAATAACTCTGTGCATATACTAACTTTACTCGAGTACACTTTTGACATACTTGTACTTTACCTGAGTATTTCCATTTTCTGCCTCTTTTACTTCTACTCCCCTACATTTCAGATGGAAATATTGTATTACCCCACAACATTTTTGACACTTATAGTTATATACACTTATACACTTTTTGCATGAAAAAATAAAAACACATGATATACTATGCAGTGTAACCAACCAGTAGTATACAAAGTATCTAAAATTGGCTCCACATTGACAAACTACAACATGAAAATGCTCTTACTGATAAAACAGATTAATATAATATAACACTTCAAAAAGAGCCATTCTGCATAATGAGTACTTTTGATACTTTCAAGACATTTTGCTGTTAAGTACTTTTACATAAGTAACATTTTGAATGCATTCCTTTGACTTGTAATGTATTATTACATGAGTATTTTTAGACCATGGTATTTATACATAAAGGATCTTTGCATGTCTTACAGACTCAGATTTTACATTCAAAAATAGCATGGGTTACTATAATCTCATGCATTGTTCTAAACTGCATAATTGTATATAAGATCAGATCAAAAAAATTGAAGTGTCAAGGCAGCTGAAGTACAGGAACAGATGCATAGTAGACTATAGACTATAAGCTAAGTAATTAAAAATATTTTAAAATATTATTTTATTATATTGCACCGTTCTGCACTACGAGGACCTTTGATACTTTAAGTACATTTTGCTGATAACACTGTTGTTCTTTTATTTGAGTACAGTTTTAAATGTAGGACTTGAACTTGTATTGTTGCATTGTATTATTACTTAATAAAGGATCTGAATAATTTTTTTATTAAAATAAATAAATTATCACTAAAGTTTAGTGATAGTGTCCTCTTTTTTAGGCTGACACAAGTTTAAATGAACAGTCAAACAAACAAGTTAACCTTACTGCTTTCTGCCACTAATCTCAATTAAATGCAGATTGAATATTTTAAAAATAATGTCACTGAAGACCTTTTTATAGTGACTTTATAGTATTTTATTTCTTTAATCTCCTTTTGCAACACTGCAATAAGGGAATAAGGCCCTAATTATACCAATTACTGAACAGGGTGGTAGTTTTATTACTTCATTACAAAACCCAGAGGCATGTGAAGAATTTATACAGGGCTACATACAGCATGGTAGAACAATAACCCCTTAAACCAAGTAGTAGCCTAGTTTTTTGTTTTTAAGATTATTTTTTGGGCTTTTCCACCTTTATTTGACAGGACAGCTAGGTGAGAAAGGGGGGAAGACATGCAGGAGAGTCACTGGTCAGACTCGAACCCTGGACCTCTGCGTCGAGGCATAAACCTCTATGTAAATGTGCGCCTGCTCTACCCACTGAGCCAACCCGGCCACTAGTAGCCTAGTTTTATTTTATTTTTTGTGATCAAATGTTTTTATTTTCTTAAAGAGAGCAAGAAAAACACATCCAGTACACAGACAGTGCATGGGATTAAACTAGTTTTTTTAAATACAATTTTCTAAGGATATAATATAATTTAGAATACAAACTGCATGTTATTCAGCAGCTGTGGATACAGTAAAAATCACAGAAAATAATCCCAGACTATAACATGTGAAAAAGTATCATACATTATAAATCAATACATTACTGTACCATACTATGAGCCCCAGAGGGAAACTTGTTTTTTTTAACAAACAACCAACACAGCTTTATGCTATTAAAAAAACATTCATCAACAAAAAACAAGCAGAAAGGGGGGTTGAAATTTAGAACTTAGTTTTTCTGTAGCACAACAGCACATTGACAGATGTATGCGTCCCAAGGCATCGGGAACCAAACATTAAAGCAAAGTGACAGCTCTGCTTTGCTTGCCTTTTTAAATCACCACCATCAGCCCATGCATGTAAGATGTTTACATAATAGCTTAGAAGTCCCAGTTTGTATTCATTTATATTACTGCATGAAGGAAAATCCAACTAAAACATAATCTGTAAAGGTATAATCTGTATTAAACAATTCCATATATGTCTTCTCCTTTCTCTGCTCATACTGGATATAGAGTACGGTACTACATACAGTATTTGCTCTGCAGGATGGTTGAGCGACTATCAGTGTTGTTGCCACAGAGGCAGCTGGCGTCACTGTTACTACTGACCTCCTATTAAAGTGTAGCTAAGCCCTCAGGGACCTTGGGAGTCATGGTCGCCAGCAGCACCACCCAAGAGAGGCAAGCCTTGTCTCTGATGTAATGACCTGAAATCAGCAGACTTGTTCACTGCAGCCCAAAGGTAGACCGCCTTAAATAAGGCCTTGAAAAGCTTTTACTGACCTTTGAATTGATTAAATGGACCCGTCCTTATTGGGCACTATATAGAAAACAGTGTTTACTTTAGGATTTTTTTTCAGCAGTGGGGGCAGGTCTGTCCGAACAACAACCCCCCCCCCCACTCCCCACCGCCAAATGTTTACGTATGAAACAGAACTGACACTTCGCTGCAACACAAACTAAATATATTTATTCACCTCTATTCACACACAAGGGCATATTGAGGCATATTTTCAGTTGTGATTGAACTGTATTTGTTGAGGAACTATAGGGCACTTAACATCTACAACAGGTCTACACTTAGAACGCGGTGACGTTTTTAGTGGAGCTGTTCGTTTAATAGTCGACTCAGAAGAAAGCGAACATTTTGACAATAAACTACATCAACACAACAGTATGTGGAGTTAAACTGGACGGGCCCAATAACCTCTGAATAGTTCTACTAAAAGGCAACTGCGACTACATTTTTTGTACAGCCCTATTTCTGATACCGTGGTGGCAGAAATTTTGCCATGGTGGGCCGCCACTATAAAATCAACATAGAGGAAACACTGGAAAATGAGACTCCAAGCTTGAGATATTCAGTGGCATATTAAAGTTTCACTGAAATCATCTTTTACGCTCTTCCTGCCATCCTGTTCAAAAGTCTCACTCTCTGAGCAGAAGATTATCATTTGTGCAAATGATGTAGTGTCAAAGACAACAATGAGAGAGCTTTACTTTCAGATTGTGCCATTCTAGCTTGCAAGGTTCACATTAAACACATTAATAATGACAAAATAAAATTCCAAGCCATCAATTTAATGCTGATGCTTGTTCAACCAATACAACAGACATTTTATATGAAATAAAAACAAAAATTGCAAATATAAATGGGCATAAAAATTAGAGGACATTGAAGGAAACAGCTGCAATGCTGAATGTAGCCCAATATGTAGGTGTTAAAACATTTCAAGGTGAAAAAATGGGAAATTTTACTGGTGGCAAGCTGCAGTGAAGAATAACAATAATCTCAATGGATATATTAGGGTGTCTCTGCTGCATTGTCTTCACCTCTGTCTATTCAACTGGTTGCAGTTTAAGCTCTCAAATTTACATTTTCTAAATATTTTTGCATGCACTGAGGCACTGCATTTACCAGACTTCTGTTACTTGTTTAGATATGTGAATGTGTTTACTTCACTCATGATCTGATCAACAGTCATTTATCATTCTTAGGAGTAATACTTACACTATGACTATAAGTGTGCATTTTCATTACATTTTCTTATTAATTTTATATATATATATATATATATATATATATATATATATACATTTTCTTTTCTCCTGTCCCTCCTTTGTATTGTCTTTACTGCATGGACTGCTTTAATGCCTTTTGCATCATTTGTGCTTGCTTGTTTGTGCTTGCTTGTTTGTGTGCCACTTGTTTCTATGTCTTCATCCTTTTTGCTTAGGCCTTCTGTCATTATAGATGTCATGTAATTCATAATTCATTTTAATTAGTTAACCACTGTATTTTAGGATGCCTATTGTCAGCTGGCCGGGGACTACAGCTGGAAATTAGCCGTAGAGGCTAAAGCTGCTCCTTTTACTGTACAGTGAATTAAGGGGGACTGTCAATTACATTATAAACTAATAAACTAAACTAAACTAAACATTTTACCAACAGACTAAATTCTTCCCTTTGTTACAAAAACAGTGTGGGTGAATAACAAGCTACACACCCACATGACATATTTACAGACAGGTTCTGCCTGTTCAGAGATCAGGGTGGTGGCTTTTCCTTATAAACCAAGTAATCATAGCACTGTTACTGGTAACTAAAGTACAAATTAAACATAATAGGCTATATGTGGCACTAGTGCGCATGATATAGGCCTACTGAAGCAAGGTTTAACAGTGAATTTTCTAAACCTACTAAATTTAGGCTAATTGAAAAAACATAGGCCTATATCTACAGTAGCCTAATTGTGAAATTTAATCTACTGAATAATGTTATATATTTGAAATGTTTTACATATTCTTATTTTAGGGTCTATGTGGTTTAATTTTTCAGTTTTTAAAACTTGATGCATGTCTTTAGAGAAAATCAAAACCTGGAGACAAAGGTGATTTTTCTCTTTTACCTGTATTAATTGATTTCCAAACTCAGTTCAATGGCTTATTGCGAGTAGGATAGTTATCCAATATGAGGGCTCTTTTCTTTCTTTTTAGATTATTTTTTGGGGCTTTTCCCTTTATTCGATAGTGACAGTGGATAGACAGGAAAGGGGGAGAGAAAGAGAGGGGATGACTCGCAGCAAAGGGCCGCAGGTCGGATTCGAACCCGGGCCGCTGCAAATGACTCAGCCAACATGGGGCGCACGCTCTTACTGGGTGAGCTAGAGGCTTTCTTTTTTTTTTTTAAATTAATTAGCCTACTCACTGTATGGAATGCGGGTCGTTCATCTGTGTAACTGGAGAATCAGGTATTTCTTACAAAATCAAAATGATATACGGCCATCTATGTGCTACGTACTATGATTCCGTATTACGCATCCACAAACACAAATAAAGTTATTTACTGGTTAAACTGTTATAGAAACCATTATAAGAATTTTACCCTTTTACCAGCAGAGTGCGCCAAAAGAAGCTACAAGCGCTCGCGAGAAAACACAAATCTCACCACCTAGGTCGGTCTCTTTAATTCTCGCGGTATTTCTTCCTTCCTCCTCTTTCACTCCCTGTAGCCAACATGGCAGTCGGCAAGAATAAGAGGCTGACCAAAGGCGGCAAAAAAGGTGCCAAAAAGAAGATGTAAGTAGCAAATTCTCACAGTGTTACACAAAGTAGGCTTTGCCCTTTACACTGGCGTCGCTTTGGTGTAAGAAATGTAAAGGATGAAGCCGATTTTAAGTAGATACCACAGGGCCAGTGCTAGTCTCGTCACCGGCCTCTATGGCGCTGGATGGAGTTGTAACATGCTGTGTCCCTTTTACTCTGCGCTTTAGTATTTTGTCATTACTTTGGTTTATGTATCTTTCCTCTAAGGGACTTTGCTTGATAATGCACACGTAGCACTTTGTCCGCAGAGTTATCGCCATTAACATTATTTGCTGAAGGCGTTAAGTTACTAACGTTACATGTTAGCATGGATTTAGCCAAGCTTAACGATAACGTTAGCTAGCTACCTACCTATCAACATGGCAGCCTAACGCTACAATTCAATTCCTGATCAGAATAATGGTATCGTATATGCAAGTGTCTGAATCGTATGGCTAAGTTGTTTGGGGAATTGCTGACCCTGTTGAATTGATCAAATGGAAGAAAACACTCAATGGTGCCTGCTAACCCGAGCAGCGTCCTTTACAGTGCGTGCTTAGCCACGTTGCTAACAGTGAGTCTGCTCTCAAGCTCATTGTAACGTTATAACCGTAATTTCTGCTCAAGTTGGCTCTAAATACATGTCTCTCTCTCTCTCTCCTGCAGTGTGGACCCTTTTTCCAAGAAGGACTGGTATGATGTCAAGGCACCAGCCATGTTCAACATCCGCAATCTTGGCAAGACCTTGGTCACCAGGACTCAGGGAACCAGTAAGACTTTATTGTGTAAATTCTTAAGTGTCTGTGCAATAATTCCGCTCTCTTCCATACATTAGACTGTCAATGATACAAGCACCATGCTTAAACCATGTCAGTGATAGAATTAGACTAACAGTAACAAAAGAGTCATACTAGAAATCATATTGTAAATGTCCAGTTACTACGGCTCAATTGATTCCAGAGATTTTCATTACATGTGCTTGTTTTCTAACTTGTACGTTTTATTCACAACCACTTAGGAATTGCCTCTGATGGTCTTAAGGGACGTGTGTTCGAGGTGAGCCTCGCTGACCTGCAGAACGACGAGGTGGCCTTCCGCAAGTTCAAACTCATCACTGAGGATGTTCAGGGCAAGAACTGCCTCACCAACTTCCACGGCATGGACCTGACCCGTGACAAGATGTGCTCTATGGTCAAGAAATGGCAGGTAATGGGTCGCGTTTTTATGAATACTACTGCATGTCCTTCTAAAAAAGGTTCTGTAGCCATTGAACAGACCAAATAAATATCTGTTTGACCCACATTAGTTCTCAAATTTGAGATTCAGTACCTAGCCATGTTAATGTTTTATATATTTGTTTGTTGATCATTTCCACAGTAAATGTGCCTTGAATAAAAATAAAGGCTGACTACACCTACAACATAAGCTGATCCTAGAAGCAGTGGTAGTGTTTGTTGGGTTGTAACTGGATGGTCAGTTGTCTGAATCTTTGGACTGCCTGGACTTAGTTTACTTCAGGTGCATGATCAACTACTCCAGTGGTAACGGTAGAAAACTGGTACCCAAGAGCTTCTGAATGCAACTGAAGAGACATATCTAGAGCTTCTGAATGCAACTGAAGAGATATCTAGAGAAGGACCTGGATGGTTGATTTAAGGTTGCCTAGAGAAAAGCAGGTCACCCTGACGGGGTTTAAGGGGCAATAATATTCCGCTCGCTCTGCATTATCCTATTACACGGCTACTCACTAAAGAAATCAATAATGTCACGCAAAATATTGGTTTAAAATGATTGCGTTCGTAGCAAGAATGTCGTAATATACCAATGAAATATTCAACAAAGCTGTGTAATAAGTGATTGCAATATACTCATATTTTCAACTTTTTATTTTTTTATTTTTTAATATATAAATCTTAAACCCCTGGGGATAGTTGGCCAAACCACACATTAGGGTTATAATCCTGAAACATAGCTAGGTGTTTTGGTAGATATTAAACTTTAAAGCAATTGCGTTTGGAAGAACAGCTTAGTTACTGGAATCAATACATAGTTTTGGTTGCAAAACTTTTATTGTGCCCTTAAATATGGAGGGATGGTCGTACATTATTCGCCCTGTAGTACCTTCACATTGTGCTTTATAAAAGTCGTTTGATTTACAAGGCGTTAAATGATAAATGTCTATACTCAACACCAAGCAGGGCACAACACTTACTTTTTAAAGTGGTTGCTGCCTTGGCAACCAGGCATCAGCTTTTGGTTGCCGAAGTTGACAATACGGTTGCCATATTTTAAACTGCCTATATTTGGAGCAATTACTTTCTTATGTAACTATACCACACGTTAATAATGAAACAATGAGAGAATGGCTTGCAATATAATTTCCCATCCCTCTCAAATAAGGGTGCAACGGATCACAAAACTCACGGATCGGATCAATTTTCGGATCTTCACAAAAGGGGCAATTTAAATGATTATTAAACATTAGTAATTATACAGTAATTACAATTACTACTTTCACCAGTAAATTGCTGTTAAAAGACAAACGGATGAGAAAAGGTTATTTTACAATAACTTTGAATGCACCACGAGGTTTACCACTTTTAACTAAACGCAACCTTTAGTCCCGTCTGTTGCTGACAACAGCAGTGACCACTGACCAGTGCTAGTTGGTGCTTTTAGCTCATAGCTTTAGCAGCAGACTGTTGTACGTCCCGCTGTTGGAATCCTCTACAGTGAAATACAGTCAAACCTTTGCACCGTTTAGCTGTCAGCATTTTAACCATGTTTAATCCAGTTACTACTGTAGCTAATGGTAGGCTAACGTTACCTGCTGCCAAGTGTAACGTGTTATTAGTGTTTACTAGCGTGACATGCAGCGATGCTTCTGTTGCCTCTAACGTCTGTTTTGGAGCATCAGAGAGCAGCATGGGCATTTAGGTGGCACCGAAATCCGCTTTGCTATTCCGTCCGGTAGATACCGGGCACCGGTGCTATATTAGCATGGGTCGTTAACGTGAACAGAAAATTGCGTTCCCTGTATCTTTTCACGGCCAACGTGTGTGGGGAAAGCGGTCGCACAACAGCTGAAAGGTTGTGTTGCGCACGAAAGTAGGGTTTAAACGGAGACAACCAATTAAATATTGACTTTTTTAAAATAAGATTTTCCAGTTTTGTAAGTTTTGATTTGTTTTTATATATTAAAAAAACCTCAATATTAAGCAGGTGGTTGCCAAAGGGGGAACCCAGAGGCCAAGAAATAGTTGCCAGTTGACTAAATCTGGTTGCCAAGGGCAACCGTTACTGTCGAGCCCTGCCAAGTGAACAAAACTGCAGGTAGCTATAGTGGTTGTGAAAATGTACCTTGTTTGAAGAAGAAAATGCAGGCTGAGGGAAGCTGAGCATTGTAAAGGTCTTAGTGTACGATATGGTGAATATCCTAAATTGAAAGGTGACAAGTTGAGACTGTTGGGGTGGAATCTCCCCTATGAAGCCTAACAAGAATTGATTTGTTCTTTCCATTCAGACCATGATCGAAGCCCATGTTGATGTGAAGACCACCGATGGCTACCTTCTGCGTCTGTTCTGTGTGGGTTTCACAAAGAAGCGCACCAACCAGATCAGAAAGACCTCCTATGCCCAGCACCAGCAGGTCCGTCAGATCCGGAAGAAGATGATGGAAATCATGACCCGTGAGGTTCAGACCAACGACCTGAAGGAAGTTGTCAACAAGCTGTAAGTCATGTACTGTTTCTCCTGTCTCTGAACATTTTGCTCAATGTATTTTTTTTTTTAAACAAGTCTTGGCAGACTACTTTGGCAGTTCTCTAAAATATAATTTGTTGCATGTTCAAGATAAGCCGGTCAGTGGTGGCTTAAAAATAAAAATGGCAAACACCTATTACATTTTGGGTTACATATATATATCTTATTAATGGCAATTGCTCAGTGCGTCCTGCAAATGTAGAATCATTTTCTAGTCATGGAAGACACCTGTAAAATTGATTTATTTAAAAAAAAAAAAAAAAAAAACCTGGTAAATTTGGTTATCAAACTCAACTGCTGGTAGAAGGCTCCAATGTCAGTCAATCTAGTGTCTGTTCACACCAGAAGTGGAGCGCAACAGACTTGCAGTCTGTTTTTGGACCCGTGAGCAGAATTTTTTTTTTTTTAAATAATATAGAAGCCCAGCGGAAATAAGATATTTACCAAGATGACGACCGTTAGGCTGACAGGTTTTCATTTGGATTTATTGGTGCAAATAGCCTACTATGTGACTGCCTGATACACTAGGAAGTATAGAGAGAGAATAGTGGTGCCCAGCAAACCCCCTATTCTTTTAATGGCACTGGAGTGTTTTGCTAATGTTTGAGTGAAAACGCCAGATCTTTTTACTTATTTGAGCCCTTAGTCTATTGTCAGCTAGCCGGTAGCACAAGTTTAAACGAGTTCAGTTGTCCCAGAGCTGTCGAAGCATAATTGAGCCCTGCACGCTACAAAAGTTAACACTTGAATATTTCAGTTGTTTATTTTTACTATATTGCTATATTCTTTGACTTAAGACTGGACATATGTGTAACGTGGATAGATGTAGGTGTTCTTAAAAGAGGAGGCCAGACATATGTTGTGCAGTTATCAGGGATGGGTGTAGCCCTCACCTGTAATGAACCTCAGACACTTCATCATGAACCCTGCATTAAAAATGGGTTAAACATAAATGTGTCAATACCAGGCCTACCGGTAAATTACATTTTTGAGCTAGTGCTTGTCAAACTCCTGGAGAAAAAAAAAATTTGGCGGGAACCCTGTTCTCATCTTGTCAACATAGGGACATTTGTTTTTAACGTAACAAAAGGCATGTAGTTTGTTTCCTGGTATCCAGTTAAATATGCCAGTTTATGTATAGTGGTGTAGAAAATGGTTTGTGAATACCCTTTGCGTTAATGTGTTGTTTCAGGATCCCTGACAGCGTTGGTAAGGACATTGAGAAGGCCTGCCAGTCCATCTACCCTCTGCACGACGTCTACGTTCGCAAAGTCAAGATGCTGAAGAAGCCGAAGTTTGAGTGTAAGTTATATAGCTAGAACACTGGCTGGGCATTTTTATATTCCACTACCTGTGGGAACACATGATGACAACGGTTTCGGTCCCAGATGATCGCCTGATTACTACCCATTGAGATCACCTGACGTTCCCATACAAGAAAAACATACTGTTTTCATTGTGTGGAAGGGAGAAGCAGGTTTGCAATAGTTAAAGACTGGTTTCCAGATTAATTGGGTTAAGTGTAAAATCTTGAATGGGTTTGAGGCGTGATGGATGAAATCATTCCAGCATCATTGCAGTTTTCACTTGAAGCAACCAGCTGCTTAAATGCCACTGTACTCCAAAGCTTTTAGTTAAAAAAAAAAAAAAAAACTGTTCTGTTGCAGTGGGCAAACTGATGGAGCTCCACGGTGAGGGCGGTGCCAGCAGTACTGCAAAGGCAACCGGCGATGACACTGGAGCCAAGGTGGAGAGGGCTGATGGATACGAGCCCCCCATCCAGGAGACAGTCTAAACCACCCTGACAGATTTAATAAAAAATGTAAATGACCAACATACACTCCTGTTTTCTCTCTTGTTTTTGTGCATATAGTAATAGAACTAGTACTTTTTGTGCACATGTACAGGAGGTAGACACTAAGAATTTTTACAAGCACTGAAATCAAATCCAATACCCTGCAAAACACTAAAGTTTGTTTAATTTGAGACTAGTCTCTCAAATTGTGTTTGCACTGTATATTTTTGCACCCATATCAGGCTAGCATATGTACAGTCCATGTACAATCTGCCAATTCTGTGTTTAGTGATTTGGGAGTATGTAAGTATACATGCTTTTTTTTTTCAGTTTACAACATTTGGTCAATCCAGGGGGTGCTTCCAGGATGTAACTTTTCTGCAAAAATAAAATGTAATGTTTGTGAAGCCATGCAATATTCGAAAGGGCTTTTGAATTAGTAATCCTAATCTGGTAGCAATATTTATTCCCCTCCCCTGACAGAGCAAATGCAGGAAAGTCTTCAGGGATTCATTTGTGTGAAATTTAATAGATCTACTATAAGTTCAGTGAACTGTAAAATATTGAGAGGGAAATGAGAAACCACTAGGTGGTGCAAATACAGTTGCTGAAGAATCCAAAACATCAATACCCAGCAGTTAAATTAATATCCAGCTTCACCATATCCAGTTTATTTATAATCTTGATACATTATTTGGTAAACACCATTTTAAATTACAACACCAGATACGCTTTTACTACTTTGAATTGAAATACTGCATTCCAGTTAAAGACAAGTCAACTGCTGAAAACCTCTTTAGTTCTGGTCATCCTTTTTTTTGTTGTACTCAAAGCCACATGACGTTATTTCAGCACTTTCACATAGTTTTTAGGGACCATGGCCCGTTTCCCTCTCAAGTCACCAAGGAACCATTCATCGTCAACAGACTCCAGATCGGTTATAATATCCCCAACCTGAGAAAGGAAAGGGGGTGAGAGGTTATCTGAATAGCCATGCTTTCTATAGATATTGATCTCTGAATTTGTGCCATTTATTCATTTTAAAAACTAATCCCTATACCTGCAGAGAGAGCTCCTCCTCACAGTCTGACGTGAAGTTGTACAGAGCCCTGCCTCTAGCAGCAGGAGCAGCAGCCTGAATCGGCAGCCTGTCACACGACAGCTGGCCTGTTGAAGACATATACTGGGTTAACGAACGCCCCATTTGTCCCTATAGTAGATTAATCCATAATACCATACCAAGTCAAATACCATACAATACCCAGTTCTAGCTACGTAATAGCGGATGTTTGGTGCTTTTCCGCGACCTATGAAATAGTAAACTGACTTATCTTGGTCAGGCCAAACAAGTAACTTGAGTCACCTTCAGCTTTACTGGTAGTAAAATTGTGAGAGGCACTTTTATAGACCAAACAGTTAATTGAGAAATTAATTGGCAGATTAATAGATAATAAAAAAAAAAAATTGGTTGCAGCCAAAATGCTAGTGACAATGCTCATCACCGTGAAAGGCTACAGTATAACTTTAAAAGGTGCTCTAAGCGATGTTGGGTGACGTCACTTATTGTTGACGTTTGAAGTATTGTCAACAAAACGGAGGCTAGCTCGCCCCTCCCTCCTCCTCATCACGTCCCCTGCCCCTCCCTTCCACACACTAACCCCCGACCCCAAATCCTTCTTGTCGGGCTGGAACGCTGTTTGTTATGTTTCGTGGTGCAGGTTTGGTGGTGGTGTTATTGTTGCTGTTTGTGGAGCCTGGGTGTCTACAGAGACCGGGTTTTTTTTTACAGTGTGTTCAGGGGACAGGCAGTTAACGGATAGTGAGGAGATGTTTGCTGTATGTGACAAAACATGTAGCCTAAAAAACGTGCAACATCGCTTAGAGCACCTTTAATGTGGGGCCCTTTTTTGCATTAAAATATTTGAAGAATGTGTGACAAAGTAGTTTACCATCGCATTTGTAATGAGCAATTTCACACCTTTTGTTCCTACAAGACACTCTTACTGATGCTCGTTCTAAATATTGCTCATTATTTTCTCCATAATGATGAGTTCAATGATGGCAACAGATTAGAAGAGATAAATAATGAACTGAAGGGCAGTTGTTTTGTAATATCAACAATAAACCGATGCCGTGAGAACTTCATACCTTTGGTGCTCTCAACAAACGCCCTGGGGAACATGCCCTCTCTGCCGTTGAGCCGGCCGCAGCTCCACTCAGCATCCAAATGCTGTCTGATCAGGATACAGTCGCCCTGTTGAAACGACAAGTCATCGTCTGAATTCCCCGCATAGTCATACTGAGCCACCACCCACTCCACATCGGACTGCGACACCTACAGAGTGAGCAGAACAAGAGAAGATGTACAATATTGGGCTGGAAAAAACCTTCATCTCAGATTTTTTTTGTTCTACAAAACACGTTGGGTGTGTTGCTAAACCAACATCATCCTTATTGATGTTTCCATTTATATAAATATTGTTTACCGGAGCAGGTTTGGAAACTTCAGGGTGTGTACTCGGAGAAGTAGCCATGCCTGTGGGGAAAATGCCATACAGGTGACTCAAAATAAAATGAATATACCATCCAATCAGAGAAGAAAATAAAAATGTGTGGGCACAGTTTGAGGAAGTTACTGATGTATTACTGAAATAATGCAGTGCCTCCTGCATTTTCTTCTGTGGTTTTGTGACCTGGTGGGGAGTTTACATTTTATAGTTTATTACTTTATATATTTAGAGTATGTAATACTGTATGTGTGTATATATGTATGTATGTGGGGACTTGTAGGCCAACTCTACAAATCAAATATTTATAAGATTCAGTATTTCTCTACCAGAATGTAATTCAAAAAGGCCCTAATTCAAACAGCTTTTCACATTTCATGAAGGCAAATAAAACTGTAATGTTCTTTCCTAGTCATTTTCTAGGAGGGTTCCTGGAAATAACCATATAATGTGGTACTAACTATAGGGAAAATAGAGACAAAGTTCTGCCACAGTTATTTTAGTTGAAGTTAAGTATGTTGGATTTAGTTTATAAGTACTTATAATTAAAAAAAAAAAAAAGACAGTCCTCAAACACCTGCAGAAATTATAATTCAACAGCTAACTCAATGGGTTAATTTGCATGAGTATGCTGAGACCTTTTGTAAACAGCTATTTAATGAAATAGAAACACAAGCCTAAATTCCTGACATGCCAGAGAGGGAAATGCAAGCCAACAGAAAGCAAAAGGCTGTTCAGTGATGGACACAGACGCTCTTTTGTTTCGATTTGAGGATCAAGAGAATAAGTTGGTGTAGTGTAAATATTCCCATTTTAAGACACTGACATGTGACATACATATACATATACACATATATATATATACACACACACACATACATATACATATATATATATAATTTAAACTAACTGTTGGTGGCCAAATCAACACATGGTGAACATTTAGTGGATTCCAGTTGAATGGATTTAGTCTGGGTGCTTACCAGGCATTGGTATGCTGATGGACTGTCTTTTCTGCTGACTTGAGGGCGCAGGCAGATCTTCAATGACATCTACAAAGTTAAGAGGGAAAATACCAGTCGAGACGCCGAGCTGTCCCCGAGCCCAGTCCTGTCCAACTAACGCCTTGAGCTGGATCACATCCCCCTCAGAGAACGACAGCTCATCGCTGTTCTCCGCCTCAAAGTCGAACCTCGCTACACATCTCGGACCACTTTAAAAAGGAGGCGACAACATTTCAGACTTCAGGTTAGTTCATCGGGGTAGTTTGTAAAGGCAAACAGTTTATGATGTAAAAACAGTACCTGGCTGTTGCAGGTGGTGGCCTCGCTTTCCGTTCAGGGAGGGGTTTGGGTGAATTTGACTAATTGGAGAAATGACAATAAAAATCCTTTAAATCAGGAAATCATTAACCATACTAAACATGTCATCAAAGGGGTAAGCAATGCATTGCAAGAATGGATTTCAGTGGTTGAAACTTACCAGGGCTTTGACATAATTGATGGGAAAGAAACCAGTAGATCCCCTACAAGTGCCTGTGTACCACTCACTGTCCAACTGCTCCACCATGGTCACAACATCTCCTGCTCGCAGAGCCAGCTCTCCTGGACCCTCTGTGTGTTTGCGGAAAATAATTTGGTATTTTGGGAAAATAATGATTAGCTTTTTTTGCCTATCTCCTATCTGTGCATTATGGATCTGGAGGGGAGGGTATCTATGTTCCCATAGTCCTGTCTATATGTTCCCCGGCCCAATATCCTCTTAATAGGACACATTGAGGAGACCTTTCAAATGGTTTTATGTTCTCAGCAATTTTTTCCCCCCTAAGTCAAATGTTAAATGCATGTTTCCCTGGGTCAATATATGTCGAAGTCACCCACTTACAGTTTATAGCCAGCTGATGTTATACTCCTTGAAACCTATGCCCTCAAATATGTGGGATAGACAGTTTACTTGACTTTAGACATTGATATCTTACTTCAAATGCAGTTTTAATGGACCTTAAACCTACATTGTGTCATTTTTTTAGTTTATTCTTAGCAAAAAACCCTTGTTCTTTCACAAATATGTACTCATCCATGTGTAATTACTTCCACCAACTAATCAAAGTATTCTCGTAAGCGTAGAATCTGACATTTTGAATACATAGGAGCGACTCGCTCGAATCACGGCAGCCATGTAGCGCCTCCATCTTTAAAATACATTAGCCAAAGAGGGACATAACTCTGCATTTCGCCCTCTTACACCTATTGGCACCGTGACGAATGCAAGGGGGAGATTACTCGCCAGGGAAGTGAAAAAGAGAATTAAAACGACAACGCGACAGGCAAAGCAACAAGACCAAAGTTAATATTGGAGTGGCTAGAACAGCTGCGTGTAAACGATGGAGAGAGCTAATTTCGGGTTCGGCCACCATAGGAGGAACGGCTAGAGAGTAATATTCAGCTGGTTGTCATATACAATTTCACCGCTAGATGGGAGAAATTGTTACACAATGTAGCTTTAACAATTCAAACTGCAATTGAAACATCCATATCACTTTGTTCTTTAGCAATTTGAACTGCAAAGCTAGCTCTTACAATGTTAGTTTATATCAAGAGACATAGGACCCTGGGAACATAGGCATGACCCCATCTGGAGTCAGGAGGCAGGTAGCCTAGCATAGCATAGCGACGGGAAGCAGGGAGAAACAGCTAGCCTGTGCTATTATTATTTTTTGCACAACTGCTTTTGTTCTTTCTGCTAAATTAAGCTAATCTCCTCCTAGTTCCAGCATAAGGCACCGAGACAAAGCTAGCCTGGCTGTCTCCAAAGTTTAAACATACTCCTTCCCAAACCTTAAAAGCTTGCTAATTAGCACACCTAACAAGCTAGATACAATTTGTTAAGCTAATTGCCTCCCAGGCAAGGCTCTAGCACCAACCATAAATACATTACACATTGACATGAGAGTTGTATCAATCTTCTCATCTTTCTTGAATAATAGTATTTTCCAAAGTGTCAAACAATTTTTTCAATATATTATCTTATTTTAGTGTTATTGTCTAATCTCAGTAAGTATTAGCAGCTGTTTGGTTTAAAAATAAAATAAAAAAATAAAATAAAACACTGATGTGTCACCTGGATTGAAGTCATGTATGGCCTGCACCTTAAGCTCAGAACCAGCTCCACCAGCTGGACTGGCACCCTATAATATGAGAACAAAGACACTTAAGGTTAATGTATCATAGCCTACTGGGCAAGATAGTCTCATGTATCAGTGACATGTATTTATTCATAAATGGAGGACTAGTTACCTGTGGCTGGGAGATGTGTGAGACGGAGGAAAGAGGATTGATGACCATCATGCGAGATTTGTGGACTCTGCCTCTGGCTTCTCCAACTTGACACTCAAACGTATTGTTGTCAATCTCCTCTAGCAGCAGAAGCACTTCATTTTTCTATTGAAAAAGGCCATAAAGGTATTCAATGTTACCAAATCAACTCTATGGATCATCCAGCCATTTCAGAGGGATTGCACTTGTATTGAAAGGCAATTTGTAAGCCAGTTATAGTAGTTTAGACACCTGAAATGACAGTTCTCCTGTATTACTCCCGTTGTAGTTGGAGGCAGCAATCCCATGAGGAATTTGAAGCTGTTGAAAGAAAGCAAAAATGAAACAATATGTTTATAAAGTGGTATTTGAAACACTATTACAAAGTTGTTCAGTGGGATCTCCCTCACAGTGTACTGGTTGTAAAGACGGTGGCCTGGGTTGGGCCTTGGAGGTAAGACCGGTCCTTTCCTGTGGGGCTTCTGTGCCTGGGGTTTAGGTGAAGCTTCCAACGATACTGACTGGGATCGACCTGTGCGCTGAATGCTAGGTGGGGGAGGTCTTCCTGGGCTTATTTTGCCTGACGGTGGGCGGGGTGGAAGGGACATCTGCCTCCTGAAGTTCAACACCATCATCAAGTTGAGTAGCATCTTTGCAAACGCGTAACATTGTTTTATATTTAAAATTCTACTGCTAGAATTCTTTCCCTTTACTCACCGAGGTGGTAGTGATGGCTCTGGCGCAAACTGGAAAGAGTCCTGCAGAAGAATCCAATCATGCATTTTTATTGCCACTAAAACAAACTCACAGCTTATAGCACTGGAAACCATAGAAACCGGGCTACAACACATACTGTACGTAGCATTCAGCCAAAGCCAGCTCCATCTCAACAGAAGGCAATGTGTTTGAGGAACTACAATAGTTTCTTTGTTTGTGGAGAGCAGAGGCAGGTAAGCTACACAGCAGACAGACAAAATAAACCTGATTGAGAAAGACTTTATGAGCTCAGAATGCACCATGTCAAAGTTTATGAATAGATATACCACTAATAATACAAAACATTTTAATTAGACAGTTTTTAAAAAAAATTGTTGTGTGACAAGAATAACCATTTTGTGGAAACCTTGCACTCTTCTGAGATGCTTAGAGGTAGCGCTTGCCAAGTTTATACAGTAGGTTTCTGATTGCTCAGTGGGATGTAAATCTTACCTGGCGGGAGAGGGAGGGCGCCTGTCTGGGCTTCACCGAGGTGTTTAGGGAGCCTATGGGTCTCTGAGCAGGGAGCGGAGGGGGACTGTCCTGAAAAGGATCTGACACTGAGAAGAGAACGGTCTTTACAAAATCATACTGAAAAATTGTGCTCCATTAAAAATAGAAACAAATGTACAATATGTAACATATCAACAAACTATAAAATACAGTGTTTTGATAGCATAAAAAACATTGCATCCATGGCAATGTTTTGCACACATCAATTCTAACAATTTAACTTATTTTGACAGTTATCACATTTTTCATACAATCACATAATTTACTGCACATGAGAGGCACTCACATGAACCAGTTTTGCTGGGGACCCTGATGGTGGTTGGTCTCCGTGTTATTCTACAGGCGACAAGGTCTCCATTGCTGTCCACATTATGCTGAGGCTTGCTCGGGATGTGACCTGAACAAAGACACACTTAACTGTGTATTTATGTGTGGATGCTCAGGAGCCATACAGTGTTAACACAGACAAAACCATTTTAGTCCGTCATTTGATCGATACATCAAGCGATTTAAAACGATTTGATAATTTTTGTTAAATTGATTAGTCATTAAAGGAATAGTTTGAAATGTTGGGAAATGCGCTTATTCACATTCTTGCAAAAAGGTGAGAAGATCTAATGCTATGGAATCAAATAAGGGTCAATAGTATTTTGAGCTTGTGAACGTTTTGTGCGCACAGATAAAATTTGTACGTGTGAATTGTTTTGCAGGAAAAATGTTGTGCATGTTACATTAATCAATAGGTTAATATCCACTTGAATGAAATTATTCAATAGTGTGCATTCCTACGGTGCAGTATTTCGTCTTACACAATATACAACTAATAAAAAATGCTACTCACTGGATGAACTCTCTGCATACTCGTGCCTGACCACGGAGACTGAGTTGTGGTTGTTTATATTAAGGTTGGGTTTCAGAGGTTCCTTAAAAGTCTTCTCTGGAGGTGTAGGGGGAACTGGTGGAGTGTCCTCTTCAAAGATGCTGTTGGGTCTGGTCAATACAGAAGGACGTGATCTGTTCAGGTTGGCCGTCTTGTTGAGTAACGTCTTCAGTTCCCCTTGTAAAGATAGCTCAGCAGGTTTCTTCGGGGGCTGAGGTCTGGGGGCTGTTGTAGGGCTTGGTGGGATGTTTGTGGTTGATACGTTTTGATAGTCATTATCTACACTGTGGTTTAACTGAGGTCTAAGAGCTACAGAAGGTTTAGCAGCAACTGGAGGTTTGATGGTCACCTTCCTAATTAGAGGTTTTGATTTGGCTGGTTGAACCGCGTTTCCCTCCTCGGTGCTAGTCTGGGTCTCAAAGGCCTGGATCCGGGCCAGGATATTGCGTTGACTGTGGTTGGGGTTCATCTCGTCACCAGCATCCTCACCTTGTAAAGCCTCGTCTGATTGATCAACAATGTCGCCGTTCTCCTCACACTCGTTATCTGCACTAAAGGCCTCCAATAACTCCTTTAAATACTCATTCGAGGAGACCACTTCTGGGTCAGAGCAAATGCTGTCACAATCTTCACTGAGCTCAACCAAAGTCTGAACTTTGACCACTTCTGTGATCGTCTGCTTTCGGGATTTTGTACGAGGAAGTGGAACGGGGCGTTGACCGTGTTCCGAGTCTGGGGAAGAGCGAGTGGTTTCAGCAGTGGCAGTGAGATGCTTTGTAGGAAAATCCCAGTGCACAGTGACAGATCTGCTGCAGGTGGGAGGGGAATCCGCTCGGTTGGTTTGCTTTACACCTGGCTTAGAGTCACTTTGGTCCTCAGTGTTTGTGGATCCTGCAGTTTTTGTTCCAACCTTCTCGTCAGCGGGTGCAACAGCTTTAGTGACTGGTTCTCTGTCAACTGGTTTCGGCAGTGATGGCCTAGGTGGTTTTTGTGGCTTTTTACCTGGAAGGAAATGTAAACATCATGAAAGAGTCATCGTGTGTAGAAATTAGTCTTGCATTGCCAGACCTTCCTCCACCACGCTGCGGAGGAGGGTCTGGCTAGTCCACACAGCTTTCCCGGGATGGGAGAAAAACATGCTCTGGTTTATTGGCATTTCTTTAAACCCATCACAATCGGCTTGGATGGTGCTAAGTGCCGTATGGAGCAACAGCGCCGCAAAATAGCCTCGGGAAGGAACTTGTTTTGGTGGAACATGTACGTTCAAAGGTTGTTTTAGTCGTGCAACAGAAAACTCAGATTGGACAGATCCGTGCAGGACTTCACTGTGAGCGGACTGTTTAGAGACGATGTGACCGGCAGGTAACATTAAAAGTTATCTGCTACTGTAGCAGAGCTGCAAGTAAACACTGAACTGAGCTGTGTGTTTCAGTATTAAACAATGCTGCAGGTATTCATGCACAACTGTTGTTGGTGATTTACAGAGGTGGAAGACTTCATGTATTGCAGTAAAAGAAGAAAAAACAGAGTTACAAATTACTCGTCACTTACAAGTCCTGCATTCAACATCTTCAAGTAATAGTACAAAAGTATTATCAAAATAGTCTAGCTAGCTGTCTGGATTTACCCTGCAGAGATCTGAGAAAAGGTTAACCATACTACTCATAAATCGACCGGAGTTTAAAATGCCAACACAAAGGAAGCCCAAGGCAACGGCTATCCGGCCTAAATGAGTGAAATCCAGCGGAATTTCCATCGGCAATGGAGCAGTCCCGGAAGTGGAACATTGTGCATTTAGACTAAGTAGAAATAGACTGAAACTTAAAACTGGCAGTTTGGTACACATCACCGATGATTGTCGCATGCCTCACCTGCAGGTCTTTTCACTGCTGACTGTGGAGCAGCACTGCACTGTGGGACCGGGGTAGAGGTGTCGTTCCGAACAGGATCAGTCTGCGTGGCACTTGTGGTGGTGCAGGTGGCCCGGCGGGGGGCTGCAGTGGGCTTGACAATGTGCTCTTCCTGGGTCTTCTCTTGAATCACCTGGTCATAGGATGGTGGGGGCTAAGTCATGGAGAAGAGAGGTGTTCACACACACACGTTATTTTTGCAGCATTTCTGCTTATAGTACGTGCTGAGTGCGTTAGGATCATTTTGAGGTTATGTCCTCAAACCTTTTTCAGCATTTTAAGGTTTTACCAAATGAAGGCAGGTGTGTATTTTTTAGGCTGACTCCAGTTTTTTTTTAAGACCTAATATATTTAAATTCTACTACTTATGGCAAACAATTTTCTCCACCAAAACTTTATTCTTGGCAGCGTGGGGAAAGGCCTTGAAACAATATTTACACCCTCATATTGGGAAATAAAATACAAACTTTACATTTTGGTGTTTGCTCAAAATGTTCTGAGAAGGGGAACTTTGAAATTCTGGCTATACTGTAGCTCCTAGAACTCATGACTTGTACTTACATTTTTGCGCTCAGTTTGTATTTAGGTTTTTTTTATTCTTGGACAGCACAGAACCATTAGCCATAAAACACCTAATCTAGATACTGGCCCATCAGAAGAACCAAGCATTGATCACTGGTGGGAAAACAAAACAGCCGAGTGAAATCAAACACTGCCAATCAGACGAGGTCTACCTGGGAAACAGCCTGGATGCCTGCAGACCAGCCCGACTGAGGAGGACGAGGGAAAACCCCAGAGGTTCCTGACAACCAGTTCCTTCTGTCCAGAGGTTCTGCTGAGACGATGGTAATCTCTGGTCGCCTGAAATACAATCCGCACATATCTATTTATTTATGTACCAATTCAGAACACCAAAATAACACATCCACATTCAGATGATTTATGTCTCAGGGATAACTTTATTTATTTCTTAGCCAAGCTAGCAAAGCACAGTGCCCTTTTTAGGGTTATATCTAAAGCAAGATGCAACAAATTAGATACCTACGGTCGCCTATTTCAATCCCCATAAATGAGAAGCAAAATATCCTGTCCAGAAATAAACATCAACTATAAAGTTCTCTACTCTGGATTTTTGTTTGCATTACCTTCTTTCTCTGGTGTGGTCACTCTGAGAGTTTGTTCTTGCTGAAGGAAGAAAGATCATATTAATTATATGTCATAGATTTCTTTGCTTTGACACTTTTTTACATCTAAAAATTATATTTTACAGACTTTTTTTTATATTTACAGGTGGTAACAATTCTTATATTTGTCAAAAATGTGAAAATACAACTGTATTGTCACTTCTCTAGGGGGAAAATTGTGTTCATCCTAAAAAAAAGTTACTAACTAGTCTCGCATTGCCAAACCTTCCTCAACAGCGCTGCGGAGGAGGGTCTGGCTAGTCCACACAGCATTCCGGGATGGGAGAAAAACGTGCTCTGGTTTATTGGCATTTCTTTTAACCAATCACAATCGTTATGGGTAGCACTAAGCACCGGGCAGAGCCACGGTGCCGCTGCAAAATAGCTTCAGGAAGGAACTTGTTTTGGTGGAACGTGTACGTTCAAAGGTTGTTTTAGTCGTGCAAGAGAAAACTCAGATTGGACAGATAGTCTAGCTAGCTGTCTGGATTTACCCTGCAGAGATCTGTTAACAGAACAGTTAACCTTAGTCCTCAGAAATCCACCGGAGTTTAAATTAAAACACAAAGAAAGCGAAGGAAACGGCTATCCGGCCGAAACGAGTGATAGCCGACGGAATTTTCAGCGGCAACGGAGCAATCCCAGAAGTGAAACATCTTGGATATAGACTACTAACTAACCAACTAACTAAGTGTATTCAGGGAATTACCCTTTAAGTGATCTCAAAATGTTACTTAAGCTGAGTTGTGGTAGACTTACTTCGTTTGATAGCAGCTCG
The DNA here is from genome assembly GCF_008315115.2 of Sander lucioperca. Lineage (NCBI taxonomy): Eukaryota > Metazoa > Chordata > Actinopteri > Perciformes > Percidae > Sander > Sander lucioperca. The sequence continues at coordinate 34,454,568 of NC_050176.1, forward strand.
TATAGAAGACAGAGGCCCTTGGCTGAAAGGAGAGCAGAACAGAAAGCCCGTTTATCATTAAGGTGTGGGGCCACACAGACGAGTGCGGGTTCATACCTTTGTGACTCAATTGTTAAAAATAAATGTCTTTACTCGCCCCGGGGCTAAAGGGTTAAAAGTAACGTCTAACTCTTAACTAAAAACTAGACAGAGGAAAATAACTATACATAGGATGATTAAAAAAGCTAAGAGCTGTACAGAGACGGGTAAAATAATAGAATAAAAAGGAAAATAAAGTTAACTGGTAAATTATTAGAAAAATGCCTTTCATAATTGAAATTTTAAAATGTCTACAATTGCATGATATAATACAGTAAGGTACACTACATAGCCCATTTTAGTTGGAGTATAAAACAGACAACAAAGACAAATCATTGCTCACTGACATGTAAAACTACAGTAGAAGTGGCACATGTGAAGAAAAGCAGATGGAGTTATTAGTAAGAAAAAAGCAGTAAAAAGAAACACTACAAGTGAATAGATTAAACATTTTAAGGGTGCAAACAAATAAACAATATACATGATAAATGATAAAAATAGCTTTAATGAGGTTTTTTCCTTAATGTATAAAGCTGCAAAATCAAAATCAGAGCTCAGATAGGTGAGGTTTAATTAAGGGAACAGCAAAAAGGGTTTAGGTAAAAATGTGTTCACTTCTGTTTAACTATTTAACAAAGAATGGCTTATTCAAGGCTTAACATATTTTAGGTTAAAGAAGGTTTATATCACAAAACACTTCTATTATTGTAAAATAAGAGAAGAATCACATCACTGTAGAGCTGGGCGATATGGAGAAAATCAAATATCCCGATATTTTTGACCAAATACCTCGATATCAATATTGTGGCAATATTGTAGACTTGACAATTGGTGCTTTCACAAAATATGCACACAATGAGATTTCTGATAAATAATCATTAGTTATGTTGATATAATAACTATGTGGGTAAAAGCAAATAATGGAACAGCTAGAACAGTCTGGTGTGTTCAAATTACATCACTTTACTGTAATGCAGCCTTTAAAACCAGGAAAAGACGACACTTGTGTCATATCAGGATATTACGATATCTAAAATTTAAGACAATATCTAGCCTCATATATCGATATCGATATAATATCGATATATTGCCCAGCCCTACATGAAATCCACATAACTACACAACATGGTTCACAGTGAAAGATACCACCTCCAGGCAAACACTGTGGCTACACTTCTACACGAGCCCAACATGTCTGACTCGGTTTCATATCCTTTGGCTGTTTACCTCTCAATGGGCAAAGATTATTTTCTAATCCTTAAATGACATCTCTTTACCGAAGTGGATGCAGGTGCATCCTCAACACAAATCCTACTCATCAAGGACCAACTGCAAGAGGGTGATGTAAACCAGTGATTCTCAAAGTGGGGTCCGGGGACCCCCAGTGGTCCATGGCACTCTTCCAGGGGGTCCGTGAAAAGTTTTCAGATTCATTCAGTTAAATTATCATTTTAATGGCTGTGGCTCAGAGGTAGAGTGGGTCGGCCCTCAACCACAAGATTGGCGGTTTGATCCCATCCTCCGGCCACATGTCAAAGTGTCCCTGAGCAAGACACTGAACCCTATTTCACTACATTGTACTGTACAATTGTATGTGACGAATAATAGTTTCTATCTTCTATAAAAAATTTTTAGAAAAGGTTTCATATTTTAAATAGTTCACAGTTTACTTTTTAATCTAACAAATCTATAACTCTCAGAATCTGTTTAATACATTTTATGTTTAGTGCAATATCTTTCTAATACATTTCTCCTGTGTTGTTCTTTCACATAACATTACTAAGACTACAGAAGTGTAAAAAAGGGTTATGTCAAATTATTATTAATGGTTATTGTTGTATGGGTCTTGGGTGAAAAAAGATTGAGAACCTCTGATGTAAACTACCTGGGGAAAAGACCTCCCCAGGTAGCCCTCGTCTTGATACCACGTGGTTTGTTTAGCTGAGCTGTAAACACAAGGATCTTAAAAGACAATTCCGGCGTAAAATGAACCTAGGGGTTAATAACATACGTGTACCTAGGCGAACGTTCTCTGGGATCTGTTTTCATGCTAATTGAATGCGTCTCTAGCTTTTAACAAGCTACCGCAAAACCAGTGGTTAGCTGCTAACGCTAGCTTTCGGGGCACAGGGTAAATCACTATTTTCTACCACTAAGAAGGCTCAAAATAGCACCACTTAAACTGTAGCACGCAAACCGAAGCATTGAGAACTTTGTAAGTGTACAGACAGTTTATTAAAAAGATAGATTATAAAGACATTAGCGTTTGTGTTTACATTCGGCCGCCATCTTAGAAAACAGTCAAACAGAAAACGAACGCTGTGTTTGAGCTATGTTACTGGTTACTGGTTGCACGGCATTCGTGGTTCGACTGCTCATGACTGTTTTCCAAAGACTGTCTTTATAAGCTATCTTTTTAATAAACTGTCTGTACACTTACAAAGTTCTCAATGCTTCGGTTTGCATGTAGGGACCCTCATTATGCTACCATTTAAGTGTGATGCTATTTTGAGCCTTGTTAATGGTAGAAAATAGTGATTTACCCCATGCCCCGAAAGCTAGCTAACCACCGGTTTTGCGGCAGCTTGTTAAAAGCTAGAGACACATTCGATTAGCATGAAAACATGTCCCAGAGAACACATCCTGTGTGATCACTTCCTGTTTTTAAATATGTTTCCAGATCCCTATGAGGTCTACAAGTGTCAGTGAGGAGGCTATACTTAATACCTTAATGTCTGTTAACAACAACTAAAAGAATCAGCATCATATGTTTGTCCCCATGTGGACCTTCTGTTAGTCACTGACGATAGATCAGTGCATTGTTTTGGTCCATTCACAACCTCACCAGCATCAGCAGATCTGACTGTTAAAGGGATAGTGCCCTGTTCCCAGCAACAGAAAACTGTTAACAACTGTTAGTGAATCCACAAATTTTGACAGTGATGAAAAAAAAAGAAAAAGAAACCTTGGAAGGAAAAATGACATACCTTAAATGTAAATGGTCTGGCTTTGTTCTTTCAGGATGATCTGTAGAGGAAAACAGAGAGGTGCAGGTTTTTAACATGATGTGTAGCAACAAAGATAACATCCTGGCAACATTATTGTCATAAAGTAGTATGACCCTACTGCAGTGGATAGAATCCTATATCACAGTATGTGCGATACGGATAAATATTGTGATATAGTAAATCTGATAGAAAATCTAATTGAGAAACTTTTAGGGGATAGAATAACCAGTTGGGAATGTCTATTTCGGTCTAATCCAGTGAATTAAATACCTGACATATCAAAGCTGAGAGTCAGAACTTTAAAGCGAGTGGATGTAACACTGTGGCCACGAGAAACAACTACGATGCTGAATGCTGAAATGTAGTGTAACAGTAGTACAGAAGACACATAAAGTCAGCAAACTTAATCAGTAATGTCAGTTACACAACACTATTTATCAATAGTTTGCTAACATTATTACCATCGTAAGATACCAGTCAAGTAAGGCTATAGCAATGGTGGGGATTTGAGAAAGGGTGCATTGAATTTCTCATTTGTAAGAGGAACGACGTGTCATTTCATCTTTCAAAAGCTACGTAGTCTCACTTTAAGTCATAGCCATCGTTGGACTTTATAAACTAGAAATACAAGAGCCAGAACCCAACCAGCAGGATTAGCAGTTACATCTTGATGAACCAGTTAGTCTAAAGTAACATCTATATTTAAAAAGAATGTTGATACCGAAACCATGAAGCCATGATGAGCAATGCTATACATTCCCTTATTTTAAAATTGTATTAATTTTCATTTGTCTTCTATTACACGTAATACATTAGATAGAGAGACAGAATGATCTGTACTCTTATCTGTATAATTGACAGAGTACAACTACAAAACAATCAAACATTTAGCAATGACTGAACATAACTGCACAGAACGTCTTCATAAAAATGGAGGCAGCATGGTCAACATTATGTTAGTTAAAAGGACGGTCAGTATTAAAATGACAGATTTTTATTGTTCTATGTTTAGTATGTAACTATGGTCCCTGGCTAAAATGAAATTAACTGGTACATTCCCACGTGCTGCTTCAGACGCACACAGTACACTTAGTACAAAATGACAATACACATGAATTTCATGTGAAAGAACAACCAGCGGTAAAGAAGCAAAAAGTAGCATTCCTATCACAGCCCATTAGTTAACAGCTAGTCTAATGAGCAATATCAGTAATGCAAACAATCTTATCTAATAAAACGTCATTTGTTCCTCATATTTGAGAGTAGACATCTTAAGGATATAGATATATTTAGAGAAAAAACAAAGGCTGGGGTTGAAGTCAGCATTGTTGTTAATGTCTCTAGCCTGAAACCATGGCCTCGTTGATAGTCAAATCCACCTGTCACACCTGTGAATCTGATAGTGCCACAGAGCTACTGCCTTAACTCACACTTTAACACGCGAGTAGAGTTTCTGCCCTTTCACTTAGCAACCAAGAAGTGTTTTAGCAACTGCCAGACAAAGTATTAAGCTCTGTAACTTGACACAACAAATCACTACTTACCTGTAAATATGCAGTCTGAAATACATTACATAATAGACCAGTTATCTGGTTACTTTCACTTATGCATGTGGTGTGAAGTTGCCTTCGATGCAATGCGGTCCCTACTTATGAGGAATTAAAAGAATAAAAAAAACAAAATCTTCAGCATCAAAAGAATATTTCCACCAGGATCCTGCCTTCTGGTCCATGGAGTGAGTGTCTGAGCGTGACGAAGAACTTGAAGCCAGCCGTCCCGTCACACACCCACAGACAACAAAAAAGAGAGGGAGGGCCCTGTGATATCTCAGCTCTCCTGTGTTTACTTGGCCAATCTGATGAACCGGAATGTGGCCGTTCAGGAAGCGGTGGTTGTGTCACACGACATAGCACTGTCACAAAGTAAAAGGTCACATTGCTCACGCTTTACCAGGTGTGCTACCCAGGCGCCCGGGTTTTTCATTTTTTAGTATTTTCTCGGGTATGATTATTATTGACCATGTACTGTTGTATGTTGTGTCTGAATGTGCTTGACCACAAATTAAGTTCCCTCACAGGAAAAATAAAGTTCTTTTAATTTGATTTGATTTGAATAGATTGATCAAACTTTACATATATAGCATCTTTCATCCTGGTGAATACAGCTCACATTACTTTGCAGATAAGTAGAACTGGGAAAAAAATACTTCAATACAAAATAAGAACTGTGAATCAATGGAGACTATTGCACACATAAGTACTGTACAAGCAAGATGCTGAAGTAAATACAGTGAAAACTAGAAGGGCACTCGGAGACCTCCGCCAAGGCCATGCCCTATCTGGCAATGTTAACGAAAGTATAAAATATTTTGTGTTTCCGCCCTGTGGTTCTGATCCGTTTTTTAATGGGTTCTCCCTTGGCCCATTCTACACCCTTCCACCAAGTTTTGTGAAAATCAGGCCTGTAGTTTTTCCGTAATCCTGCTGACAAACAAAACAACAAACCAAACCGAAAACATAATCTTCTTGGCAGAGGTTAAAAGTATAAAAATACATGACTAATAATAAAAACTACAAAGTATTAAGAGATAATTTATGATCACAGAATCACTCTGGACTAAATCCAGGCTAAAAAGGATTGAGGGAACCTCTGTACCTAATTTCATGGCAATCCATCCAATAGTTGTCGAGAAATTTCGGGCAGGGCATCAAAGGGGTGAACCAACAAACGAACATTGTCATCCCTTAAAAAGCATGCGGATTATTAGAAAGAATAGTTGTGGTACCACCTGACTGTGCAAACTGTGCTAAACTCATTCATATAGAAGTCTTGAAAGAATTTGAGAAAAAAGAAAAACCCTGCAAGATTTCTTGACAAGACAACAACTTTATAAGGTTTTAGATTCTATTTTTAATCAGCATACATTCCTTGGTATTTGTGGGCCAGTGACACATGAAAAGACACTACAAACACACGAGAAAGCTGCTGAGGTCAGCAGGGAAGGATTCCCTTCACAGCCGCACTCTCACTTGAACACATGCTGACATTACTCAGCACCGCGGCAGCAGTCACAGAGCAGCTGGTGAAACGGCTGGCAACAAAAGGGAAAGAAAGAAAAACAGTCTGGCTTTAAGTGTCACACGACACCAGCACCAGAACAGAATACTGGTGAAGAGGCAGATACAGTCTGATAAAGACTTTAGTCTCTCTCCAACTCTGGCTAAAGTGGCTTTTTCCATCAGGCACGGGCAAGTTTGCCGACTCACGACTTTGCATGACTACACGTCATAGTGTGTCACATTCAACGTGCAGGCCAGGGATAAACACAACACTTGTTAACAGATGATTGTTCAAAACTATGAATCATGCACAAGTTAAAGGAGCTGGAATTGTACCTCGTATTTATGTGACAAATAAAATTGATTGATTGATTGATTGATTGATTGATTGATTGTACAGATTTGCCCTCACTTGAAAAACAAGACCGATGCTGGTGTCATGAGTGACTAACACAATGTGGGCCAGTGAAGACGGTGCCAATGCAGACGAGTGATTCACAGTGGAAACTACCTGAAATGGTATCTGACGTGGATCCAAAATGATGAGGGCCAATGATAATGTATTTTATTAAAAAACACATAATTCTGAAAAGATAGAAAACTGCATCAAGTACAGTTCAGACAAGAACGGCTTGTTCATGACGCAGCAGTCTGAAATTCAGACAGCTGGATGTGGATCAGGGTGTGGTTTGGGTGGGGGGGGGGGGGCAGCTGGGCAGGGCAGGGCACAGGGGGGGTTCGAGAAATAAGAGTATGTATGTATGTACACCAAAAACAAAGAACAAAGACATAGAGGGGAAATTCTAACTAAGACCTGAGACAGTTTCAGTGCTCGTATGTGAGGCAGCTGACTGAAAATGAAAGCTGTTTGTTCATCAAGTCAACGGCTGAATACTGACACTACAAATCTGTAAGCAGGCCAGAACTAAGAGCAACAAGAGAGTGTGTTCCCTTTAAGTGACACAAGTCACTATGAGGTGTGTGGGCTAAAGTTTGGATAACTACTGGGTGGAAACGTAAGTGAGGTTACTGTAAGGTGACAGACAGGTTTTTCAGCTCTGTTGCCTGCTTACAAATATCATTTACTGAAAACTCCATTAGTGGCTGGTATTAATGACACGCTCACTTCATAGAGATCTCCGTGATAAGCTAACACAAAAATAAATAAATATTGTGCTGCAATGCTGATCAGGTCGCTGTTTATGAGAGAGGCTGTACAGGGGCATCATTTCAGCAATTTAACTGGATTAAATCAAATTGCCCTTTAGTATTTTGTCTTAAATGTAAAAAGAAAAAAATCATTTGAACTTAACATTTAAACATTTTAGTTTAAATCCACCCAGGAGACCTAAACATGACAACCAGCACTGCTTCATACTGAATAAGAGGTTTGTGTCTCATAGCAACTGGAGGAGTGAGGCATCAAAGCACAGCTATTAACACACTGGTAAAGATATTTAAATGTGATGCATGCTTTTAAAGCATGTTGATCTATACAGCATATTCACCCATGTCAGAAGATCAATCAAAAAGTATTTCAAATTCAAAAGAAAAGTATACAGGCCTATCTGTCTGGTTGAGAAGCTAATGTAGACAGCTGTATGTCAGGTTTCAACAGCCTCTGATAACATAAAAGTAATTAGTTAAAGGGCTTGTTAGCATCTTATCTACAAATCATGCAGACTTTCAGTTGCAGTAATTCATTTTGATCATTGATGTATTTGTCCTACTGTTCCAGACCTTCTTAGTTTCTATTATTTTGTGCAGGGCATGGAAATTTAAAAGCAGACTCCTTGGCATTATATATTACCACACAACAATAATGTGACGGACAAAAAAAGAATGCAGACTTGATGTTTACTGTGGTGGATTACACAAGTTTAAGAGTTTGCCAATTGATTTTTCATTAACATAAATTAATGAAAAACTATGGCCTATATGCCTTGGATGGTCGGAAAAATACACCTACATTTGTTAAACTGTTAGCTGTCATGTAGCCTGAAAGGTGATTAGCAGTTCGGCCGAATTGGTGAAAACGTGCAACCCCCTGGTAGGCCTGTGTTCTTTCAAAACACTCACTTCAATGTAAATCACAAAACGTATTAAATATGTCCCTCCGCTCTCAAAAGTCTTATTCATATGCTCCGTTTCGACAACAACTGATTAAATGTCAACATGTTTTTAAAAACCTAAGTCGCCGTTAGATGATTCAGGAAACTGTTTGGACTGTCAGCCCGTTACATTCCCAAACAAACATACCTGTTGGGTGGCTTCTGTTCCGGACGCGACGTTCACCCTCTTCCCCCTCTTCACGCAGCCGGGCTTCAGCCATTGGGATTTAAAACAATGTAGGAAAAAAATAAAAAATAAAATAAAAATAATAATAAATACACCAGAAATCCTTTACTAGATGTGTAGCTAGCTCATCTACCTAGACGGTCGATAAAACATGAGCTAATGTCCTGACAACTGGAAGTTTCAGTGTGTCCTGCCCGCAGCAGCACTCCCTCTGCCCGGCAGTGGGCGGAGGAGGTGCCACTCACCGTCAGGACCCAAAAGGCAACACAGGCACACTGCTGCGTGGGAATGTACACATGCAAGGCAGGATCAACCCACTGTTAATATAATCCTATTAGGGAGGGAGAACAGGATGCAGACCGCATTGTACACACCTCTGATTTTTACATTTTGTGTGTGTGTGTGTGTGTGTGTGTGTGTGTGTGTGTGTGTGTGTGTGTGTGTGTACAAATATTTAAACAAATATAAATACATCTATTTCATTTATTATAACAATAAAATAAATATACTTTGATATACTATTTTAGTTGTTTAGTGTTCAATTAGGCTTAATTTTCTGTAGCCTAGATTTGATCTTCCAAGATTAAGATCTAAAAGGTGAATTTGTATGGAGAAGGGTTTAAACCCTTCTCCATACAATTCTCCACTAAAGTTTGATTTTCTACAGGCTATATTAAATCTAAAACATACTGGGACCAGCATATACATTTCCCCACCTAGTTTTAGATTGCTAAATGTAAACACAGTACATTTACTTAAGTGCAATGTTGAGGTACTTGTACTTTACTTTGAGTATTTCCAGTTTATGCAACTTTATACTTTTACTCTATGTCAGAGGGAAATATTGTACGTTTTACTCCACTAGATTTATTTTGATAACTTTAATATTTTTTATATTTCTAATGCATTCCTTTTACTTGTAACGGAGCATTGATACAGTGTGGCATTGCTACTGAAGCTAAAGATGTAAATACGTCTTCCATCACTGGTCATCTTCATAAACGCTTCCTCTGAAGACACAACTGTGGGAAAACTGCAATTCATCTGCTCTTCCACTAGATGTCGCTGCAGACCTGGCCATTTTTATAGCATGTAAACAAAAAATAAACGTGCCTTTCATTTGAATCAGGGCCAGGGTTTTCAGTTAGTAGAAATCACCGCAGAATACCTGGGAATTGTGTATTTTAGATACATTGCTTCTAATTGTTTAAATTATGACTTGAGCTAAATGTGTCCTTCAATCAGGCATAAAAACAAGTTCTGCCTTTTTCATAACTATAATTTCATGCTGGAAATCACTATGATTATGGGGAAAATATACATCTTAAATAACAGCATGGACAAAATAATCATCGGAGGATCTGATCCACTGGACTGGGAATAAGAGATGCTTGTATCAAATAAGACACAGAAACAAATTAGACTTATAATTTGTCACATAGTACCTCACTGTTTTGCCCAGTATGTGGCGACATGTATACTGTTGAGATATATATATCAAGTCTGAATACTCTGATCATCAGAATCAGAATCAGAATCAGCTTTATTGGCCAGGTTTGCGTAAACAAACAAGGAATTTAATCTTTGCTCTCAAAGTACACTTAACATATAAAGAATAAAAACAGAAAGGACAGTAAGAAATATAAAAAACTACTGTTAAGTATACAGTATAACAATACAATATAATTTACAAATTTACAAACAATATACAATAACAATTGAAGAGAGGGAAGGAATAGTGCAATATCAGTATAATCTGAGATTTAAGATTTAAATATAAATATAGTGCAAGTCAGTTCAGTGCAGTCCTATCTGTTATTCTGATCATGTCTTGATAAAAGTAACCAATATGATGACTTTTTATCTGCCTTTAAATAAGTAGGACCAGGCTGATCTTATATAGGCTAGTGCTGAAATAACATTCTGAAATTGACATTCAAATGAGATTTTTTGGGAAACGGGAAGGTACAGGCTACTGTTTTCATCCAGAGGAGTGGTGCTTTTTGGAGACCCAAAAACCATCAAGTTTTAACCTAAACAAATATGGCACTTTATGTAGGTTTCTTATGCTTTTACACGTGCGCAGTTTTTTTCCTCACAGATATATTTCTCATGAGGTGAAATTATAAGGTGTAAACACTCCTCCAGTGGACGTGGGCCTGTTGTAACTCAGTGGGCGGAGCGTTCAAATGAAGATTAGTGTGAGTGCGGTTTCACCTATATGTGCTGTTTGTGTGCGGTGTGTGCTGCGGACTCAGGTTTGGTTACACGTATAATAGGCTACCTCCGCGTACTGATACGAAAGCGGGGGAATTATGGAGCTGTAAGTAAGAGCGACTCGGTTATTTATTCCCGAGAGGACATACTGAGTGTGTGTTTGTGGTTAAACCTGCTGGTCGACGCCGCTCACACTGCTGGGCGCTCTTTACCGTCCAACCGGAGGATCCGTCCGACGGTAAGAAAGAAAGAAAGCTCGAAACACAACTTTACAGAGGTAGCTTTAACTTAGCCTACCTGTTAAAATACACCATGACAGTGACATTTCTGTTATTGTTGGACCGTGTGTGTGTGTGTGTGTGTGTGTGTGTGTGTGTGTGTGTGTGTGTGTGTGTGTGTGTGTGTGTGTGTGTGTGTGTGTGTGTGTGTGTGTGTGTGTCCTTTGACAGTCTGTGATTGACATTTGCGGGTGGGTGGAAGAGTTGGGTTTCACCCGGAGCAGCCAGAGGTCTCTGCTGGCTCTACTTGGGGATTGCCATGTAAAATAACTACTGCTTTTGCATGAAACTGAACTGCGTGATTGCTTTTCTGCTCTGTTTCCACTTTGCTTTACTGTTGTGTCTTCACCATAGAAACAAAGTAGACCCACCCAATCTCTAATCATAGCTCACTTTTTTTTTTTTTGCCAACCTCAGCCAATAAACCAGTCACTGCTTAATAACATGTTCTCAAATGGATCTGGTTTCATAATCTGCCGTGCTACCAGCGCCATTACTTGAGAAAAAAAAACACTTAATTGTATCCACCTGCTGTTGTCAGCTCCTGGAAAAGTTATTTTACAGCCACATAGAAGAAGTCTCAAGTGCAGCCTATATACCTGTCTTGATTCACCTCCTAATGAGCTTTGTGACAATATGCCAGAGGTGTCGATTTACCAGAAGCAAACAGCATTAATGTTTCATGGCTGGTCATCTTGTGTGAGAGTCATTCCTTTTATGGTAGGCTACAGGTGTTCTTTTCCCACCTGCTAAATCAGTGGGATGTAAACTGAGCTTTTGAGGCTAGTTTCTAGGGGTACAAGATGTCAAACTGTAAGGCTGAAACTGTGTTGTTGTACAGGTTTCTCTCTCTCTGTTGAGAAATAGTTGGAGGAGCTATTTCATCATGTGCCTGATGTATTACTCGGCTACAGGGAGGTTATTTTCCCACCCTGTTTTTTTGTTATTTCAAAAGCCTGTTAACAGAATTTTGTAGGGCTGCAACTTACTATTTTCATTATTGACAATTGATGATTTTCTCAACTAAGCAGTTAATTATTTTCTCTATAAAGTGGCAGCAAATAGTGAGAACATCTGAAATATCTTTACCTTCCTGTCATATGAGACGTTTGAGAAGTTGGAACCAGAGAATTTCTGTCATTTTTGCCTGAAAAATGACTCAAAACAGTCAATCGATTATCAAAATAGTTTGATTTTATCGCAGTGGACTAATCAATAAATTTTTTAAACTATACATTTGGTTGATTTAGACTTAATAATAAAACAGAGGGCATTTTTCATTTAAAAAAAAAAAAAAAAAAAAAACAGTTTTCTCTTGAACACACTTGAATGAAACAAACATGACAATTATCCCAATATTGCCTCTTATAATGCCAGTTATTATAAGAGTACATTTTGTTGCCAGTGGATGGAGGTTGCCCGGTTGTCATGGAGAAGATTCAGTTGTTTTCACGTGACCTGTATGAGCTTTTGTTTTTGGTCATGGTCACTTTCACATCCCCCCGTCAAATAGCCATGAGTTATCACGTGACTAAACCATCTCTGTCTCCTTTTTTATTTCAAATGTTTTGTTCTTTATTATGAGAACAAATATCCTCCACAAACGTCTGCATGCCATCATCAAATGTGGCTTCTGTGGTTGTGCTTGTGGATGCTCTTTAAAGCCCGGTAGCACACTGCCAGTGGCTTCTCTCAGGGGGAAGGGATGTAAATATATCCAGGCTTCTCAGCAGAATGACCACTTGAAAAGGTATTTGTAAATGCTGTCACTGATGTCAAATTATGAGATTTCCATGATTGTAGGGATGCAGCTTAGTGTCATATTAATGTTGTGTTTAACCAAGCTGCCCTTCTTCATAGAGAGTTATTTCTGATGCTGTCTTAACTTGTACCGTCTGATCTCTGTTCTTCATAATTGGTTACATGCTGCGGGTCTCTTCCTCTTAATCAGTTCCACTCCAGAAAAAAATTTAAAATTTTCCACTTTTCATAACGGCGTCCTAAACATGAGTAGGTTGAACATGAATACTGACATGCAGCATGGAATGCAAGAGAGGTTTCAATTAGACGATACAAATTTCTAAGGAATGAGGGGAATGTGTGGCTAATCAGTCATCTTTGTGATTATGAGTGATGTTACGAGGGGACTCAAATCTCATTTAGTGGGAAATCTGTTTGGCTAACATCAGTTTTCAGACTTGCAACCAAGATATTCACACACAGACTGTGAATAATGGTCATACTAATGTGTTTAGATTAATAGGTTCAGGTCACAAGTTTGTGTTGGGGATTCGATTTGTTTCACCTGGCTTGTTGCTGCCTATGCTGCACACAATGTTACTGATTGTTTGAAAGTAGTGCTTTTGAATTAGAATAGCTTTTTTCCCCACGTTAAAATCATGAACAATAGAAAGTTAGCTAGTGCTTTACTGTAATTCGTTCAAAAATGATGCCAAAGGCACAGTTTTTTTTGTGAGTTAGTCAGTTAAAAAGAATTTGTGAGAAATTTAGGTGGAACAGGTGTGTGTGTGTGTGTGTGTGTGTGTGTGTGTGTGTGTGTGTGTGTGTGTGTGTGTGTGTGTGTGTGTGTGTGTGTGTGTGTGTGTGTGTGTGTGTGTGTGTGTGTGTGTGTGTGTGTGTGTGTGTGTGGCCAGCTCAGCTTTGTCCCGTGTTTGGGATTAGCCCCACCTTCCCCGCTCGTGCCCCAACACTGACCCTGAGAAGTAACAGACAACATGAAAGCTATGTCGCGATGGTGACTGGCAGTATTCCTCAATGGCCCAGACTATAATAAAGTGTTACCATCACCTTTTATTTAACAGCTTTTTTCATTAAAAGAATAGTTCAACATTTCTTTCCCGAGAGTTAATTGTGAAGGTCGATATCGCTCCTTGTCTCTGTGTTGATAGTATGAAGATAGAGCTGGGAGGTGATTAGCCTAGCTTAGCGTAAACACGGAATGCATAGAGAAACGGCTAGCTTGGCTCTCTTTAAGGCTTCCCAACAATTCCGAAGCTCACTAATTATTACATTGTATCTCATTTATTTAATCCGTACATAAACAGAAAAGCAAGAAAAGTTGTGGTTTCAGGGGGGAGATAAGTGCTGTAATTATTTGCTGTACAAAAGCCAGGCGCAGAGACTTACTGGAATCTTGTCATTAGTGAGTTTGCCAGTATTTGCATTTCACTTTGTGTACATATATATAAAATTAGATACGTGTTAATGAGTAAGCTTTGGAGGTGTTGGTAGGCACATTTTTGACCTTTTTAGAGATAGAAAGGCTAGCTGTTCTCCCCATGCTTCTTCTTAGCTTATGCTAGGTTTCGCTAACGATGTAACAACTTTAGCTCCACGTGAAAACATACGGACGTTAGAGTGGTCTATTCTGTTATAATGGTAAAGTACATTTTGTCCCATTTGTTGGCTAGCCTGTGTTCAAGCTTAGTACAAAGAATGACCCTCTATTACCCTGGCAAACTCTCTGCGGTGCCTTCAAAAAAAGCTTCTCTTTAGAGTGAAAAGAATAGAGATTGAAACCGAATCAGGTTGAACCACTTCTGTTGTCTAAGAATGACCTGGAATGAAGGTACAAGTTGTGTTTATTCAGCATGCATTTGTCATCTGTCCTTGAAAAGCCAGTCACGGACATAAAGTAAAACAATACGGTGCACGGGGTGCTAGAGGCCAGTGTTTAGTACTTTTTCAAAGAGCTGGAAGCATATATACATCAGTTTGCATGTCTTTTGCTTTGAAAATTTATGAGCAAAAATATCAAAGTGTGCAGCCACTTGACGGCTAATGTAAACATTTTCCTCTCCTCGACTGCACTTGTTTTAAAGGCGATAAAGTCTTAAAAGAGTGAAAACAAAAGTGAGAAAAAAATGTTCACTAGTTATCCACACCCAAGCAAATATTTGACACAGAGGAGCCCGACAGCCATTTTGGTATGCACTGTATTCCCTATAAAAACAAATTCCAGTTTTTCAGCTGTGTATCGTACTGTAGCTTTTCAAACCCTCTTTTCATCCAGTTGGCTAATTACATGAGTGCAGTGCTGCAGCTCGCTCTCATCATCTCTGATAAACCTCTCTGAACTTCACAGACTGTATCTTCCATTCCACATGCAAACATGGCTCTTTTTTTATCAGCAAGTGAGACGTGATGCAAACGAGCAGGAAGCAGCAGGAGCAGAGATACGTAGGTTATACCCACACTAAACACATCCTTATCACTGACAGATGCCTATTGTAGTGTGGGAATGGGCTGAATACCAACATGAAAGTAGCATGATGTCACCAGCCCACATTTTTGTGTATATTACAATGTGGTAATTTAGCCTGTGAGGGTCAGAAAAACACAGTGAAAAATGTGTAGTGACCTGTTGTTTAAAGTATCAGAAAGCATTTGTAACATTTTGGTTATAATGATACGAAGAGAAGTTTACATACGATTACACATGTTGCATCTTTAAAACAGACAGTAATATTGAATAATATTGGTGTGACGCTAAGGCTGGCAATGTCGGTCTGGTGGTCGGTCCACCACTTTGGTCCAGACTGAACCAACAAATATGAATTTCTATGATATGTATTTTTTATTTATTTTGTGGCATTTTTAGGCCTTTATTTCTGACAGGACAGCTTTAGACATGAAAGGGGAGAGAGAGAAGGGGATGACATGAAGCAAAGGGCCGTATGTCAAAACTGAACGTTGTGGACTGAGCCTCTGTATGTGGGCACGCGCTCTACCAGGTGAGCTACCCAGGT
Source organism: Sander lucioperca (assembly GCF_008315115.2). Taxonomy (NCBI): domain Eukaryota; kingdom Metazoa; phylum Chordata; class Actinopteri; order Perciformes; family Percidae; genus Sander; species Sander lucioperca. The sequence goes on from NC_050176.1 coordinate 34,470,275, forward strand.
GCCCAAATTTCTATGAAATTTTGTACCAAAGGATGAATCCTAACGACTTTGGTAAGCCCCTGACTTTTTCTGTAGTGCCACCGTGAGGTTCACGTTTGAGTGAAATGTTTCGACAACTGTTGGATCGCCGTGAAATTTAATCCATACATTCATGTACTCTTCAGGACAAATTGTAATACTTTTGTGATCCCCTGGCATTTCATCTAGCGCAGGGGTGTTCAACGTTTTTTAAACCAAGGACCCCTTAACTGAGAGTGAGATGGACAACTTGTGTTTAGTACATGGAAACTTCTGCGGTCCTTCAGTGTTATCCAAGGTTACATCTTGCTTCCTGGCTAGTGAAGAAAAATGAATACACACATACAGTATATATGTTTGCACCCATAATATACAGCACATGCAGTGACTCGTGCATACAGAGGTGAGCACAGTGTCATGGAGCAGGATACTGTCTCACCTGTCCCTGTCTAGAGTAGAAAGCCCCTCTCTCCACTGTAGGCTGAACCCTCTTTCAAGAGAGTTGTAGCATGTGAAATTAGCCACATATCTTTGATCTTAACAACGGGGCATACAGGCTCTTTTATCCTTTTGTTGGCTCCTTTAAATCTTTATCTACTTCTCTTATTGAGCTCAGTTTTTGAAACTTCTGGGTGTTTGGTACTGCTGTTACCGCCTCCTCCTCTTCTCTCAGCTACACTAAGCGTATGTGTGTGTTTGAACATGTTAATGAATCTCTTCTCGTGATCACTGAGCAATATGGAAGGAACAGCCTGTTTCTGAAACCAGTTAGTCCCTGTTAGTCTTCATATGCATGTGAAAATCCACAGCTTCGCACGGCGCAATACTCATCAGTCTTATCTTAAAAGCTATTTCCAATCATTATTCAGCATCTGTTGGGCTTGTGTTTTTTTTTGGTTTAGAAACACACTATGAAATGCTTTGTAAGGATACTTCATATGGAAAATTCTGATTGATATGATACAATGAAGCTCATTGGAGACTTATTTTTTATTTATTTATTTTTTTTTTTGTGTGTTTTATGTTGAGTTTTTTTATTGAGCATATATATATATATATATATATATATATATATATATATATATATATATATATATATATATATATATATATATATATATATATATATATACAATTTTCAATCAACAATATAAGAGAGGCTCAAGTATTTTTGTATAAATGTACATATAAACCGAAACAAAACAGAGAGAAAGAAACAAAAACAAACATTGCGGGAGTAGAACACCAATTTTGTAGCAAGAAGTAAAATAAGAGTTTATACAAATAGAATGAAAGAAGGTAAGTATTTATACAGATACTGATTGTAAGAAGTCTATGAAGGGTTGCCAAATATTATAAAAATCTGAGAGATTATCCTTTAACAAATATCTAATTTTTTCCAAATGTAAGGTATTGGACATATCTCGGAGCCACATTTTGTCAGTGGGTATCGTCGGCCCTTTCCATGACTTTAGAAGTAACTTTTTTGCAGTAATAAGAGAGTAGGAGATGAACCGCTTCATTGGAGACTTATTTGAACAACATAGAACTATATTTAAATGTATGTGAAATCTTTTCTCTTCCATCCTCTTTTTTTCACAGTAAATCCCAAACCATTAATATTTAACTAATTAAAATATAATAGATTAAACAAATTAAGAATCATGAATCATTATTTTTTATTGTTCTTTATTAATTCTTCTTTATGACATTTAACAGCAAAAATGAAAAAATATTTAGATGTCCTAACGTTCCAGAAATCCTTGTGTCCATTTTAAGATTATAAAGAGTTACTGTCTCTCCTTAAGATAGATGGTCCAACACAGTGGTCAGTGAAGGGAATGACAGAGACATAGATAAGAAATGAAATGACCTTTTTCCTTCCTGCTGTGTTGAGACTATAACTTATCAGACCAGGCACTATCTGTCCCTTCAATGGCTTCACCTGTAGCCCTTAAATATTTCATCAGCTGCTATCACTTTAATGGGCCTGTCTGTCACTGGGTTGCCATGGCTGCCACCCGGCCACTGTAAATGATATAACAAGGCTGGTTCAGGAGAGGGAAACTCGAAAAGACTGACTTCTTCTGTCTGCTGGATAGGGGTGCAGGATTCAGAAAATGTCACGATTCGATTTCAATATTGATTTTCAGGCTCAAGATTCGATTCAAAATCGATGTTCGATTAAAAAAAAAAACGATTCTCGATTAAACAAATGATTCACAGTATGTAAATGTAGTTATTTTTCCCATGTGATTGCAGTAGACATACAATTAAATTATTTATTTTTTTGAATCGGTAGAGCTTGAATCGCGATTCGAATGTGAATTTTTTGCACACCCCTATTGCTGGAGGTTACAGGATCTAGCACTCAAAAACACCTCCCCTTAGACAAAATTTGGGAAAAGAAATGTGGTTTTTTTGTATATCTTCTCTGACTGTTTTATTAATCACGTCTCTGGGATTGAGGGTTAAAACTCCTGTTTAGCGAGAAAGATGATCTTTATTCTGAGTAAAGGGTGTGTCTTGCCTCTGAGCTATTTGTCCGGACCACGCCTGTGTGTTTGAAAACCTCAGGGATGGCAGAAAGCCGACAATACCAGAAAACAGATCAGTAAAAACTGACAAAACTCCCCAGAGGCGACGCACATTTCTCTCTTTTTTACACTGTGTTTGCTCCTTTCAGCCCTTAAGCTTTATCTCTTTTGATTCTTGCAAAGCCACTTTGGCAAAAACACTGAGGTGCAACACAATAGCCAAGCCCATGTTCTCACTTTGTCACCATGTTTACCTTGGGAGTCGAGAGAGTCTGTTGTAAA